>NC_143215.1:3793000-4418000 GCF_030267445.1 Bombyx mandarina
TAGAAAAATTGGTACCCGCCTGCCTGGGAGTCGAACACCGGTGCATCGCTTCATACGAATGCACCGAACGTCTTATCCTTTAGGCCACGACGACTTGTGGTGGACCAGTTGGACCGACGACCTGGTGAAAATCGCTGGATCACGTTGGATGCAGGTGGCACCGGACCGACCGCACTGGACATCAGTTGGACAGTAGACAGGAGACAGGCTGAGATGATGATGATGATGATGACCTGGCTCCTTATTTTATTCCCACAGAGCGCGGACTGAAATCAAACATCATGGACACTCTTTATGCCGACGCCACCTAGTGTATTGAAGCAATAAGAAGAAAGATATTAATGTAGTTCGATAGATAAGGTTCCGATCATAACCTTTTTTTTTCAGTAGAGGGCGAAAACTCATAACAAGTGATCACGCCTGGGGAGCATTTGGGGTATGTGGGACTTAGCAGTCTGCAACCGTTGGGAGCAAACCGCGGGCCCAAGGATACTTTAGGGCCCTACCCACCAAACGACTCCCCTTGCTCTTTCTGACCCGACGATCAATTTTTTTTGTATTTTTTTTTATTGCCTACATGTGGACGAGCTCACAGCCCACCTGGTGTTAAGTGGTTACTGGAACCCATAGACATCTACAACGCAATCTACAATGCGCCACACACCTTGAGATATAAGTTCTAAGTTTCCGTCCGGGGTCAGAACCGGAGCAGAGTAGGTGGGTTCCCGCTGTCAACACTACAACCAGATTCAAGGCGATACCCCTAGAACACCCGACATACGGATCGTCGAGGCGAACTTCGTCAACAACGACGCCGGTCTCAACTATAACCGCCCGGTCAGAAGTCACAACCCTGGCTTATCACGGCGATTTTTCATCAAGGTTGGGTATAGAAAAAGCTATATGTCAATTCTAATATTTACCCTAGCTAATAGCTATTCTAATAGTACGCATGGAAAGCATCTTTACGCAAATAATAACGTTGCGTAGTACATCTCCAGACTGTTGGGAACTTTGCGCATTATTCATCCCTAAGGCTCGATCTAAAGAGAAATAAATAAATTTACTTTTAACATTTCTCAAGTTAATCCCGTATTTAAAGAACTAGAAACACACAAAATTTACATGAATGTGAACTTTCTACGAGCATTGGAAAATGCGATAGTTGGAGTGAAAGCATTAACTTAATTTTTAATAATAGGCTATGTCATCATCACCACCATTAATATCAAATAGCACCTACACATATCAAAAATACTTGCTGAAGAAAAAAACATTTTAATGTGATACTAAAAGTAAAACATCTCAAATTGCTTATGGATACAAAGTATCACAAAGATTCATTTTATGGTTGTTATTACGACCTGGGTATAAGGTACTCTCACCCGACCTATTTAATTTTATGAATGTATGATATGACCTACCAAATACTTATTAGGTACATTTTAACGATTGTAATGAAAAAGAAACTTCATATAAGGATGATGTTTCATTCTGTTATTTAAACCGTAAACCTTTTTAAACCTTTGTTTATACATATACCGTCTAATATGTTCTTTAGAGCTGGATCCGTGACATGATCATTTATTTTATACTAGAGGTCCCGCAGTAGTCGAAATTCGACTATAATTAATTGGAATTGTAAGTTTGTACACTATTATGATTGTATTTTATACTTCTATAATCACAAATTTCGCCAAGGCTACACTATAAAAAAATATTAATAAAGACAAACAATATTTAATCTATTCTCAATTTGACCACAGACGTCAAGAACAAAAGTTTGACAATAAATAGTATGCATGCGTGTGTGCGTCAAATACCTAGTCAGGTCATAAGTATTGTCACACAGTAAAAACTTTTGTTTTAGAATGGTGGCCACAAAAAAGTTTATTGAATTCGAATTTCGAATTGTTCATGAAAATAAAAATGTATACTTTATAGAATTTTACTCATTTTTAAATATGGAGTGGACGCTTAAAGAAGACCGTGTTGCAGTTATTGCGTTGCATCGTTGCGGTTACGCGCCAATTCAAATTTTTAACATACTGAAAAATTTGAATGTAACCAAAAGATTCGTTTATCGTACCATCAAACGATACAATGAAGAAACTGTTGGCCCTTCAGATGGGGTTAAGCAGAACCACGGTGAAAAGGGTGTTAAATGAAGACTTAGGGCTTCGGGCATATCGAAGAAAAACAGGACATCGTTTGAATGCTCGTCTAATGGACCTGAGACTGAAGAGATGCCGCGCTTTGTTGAAGCGGTACGCGGGATAAAAATATCGGGAAATTCTTTTTTCGGATGAAAAAATTTTTACCGTAGAAGAGAGCTACAACAAATAAAATGATAAGGTGTACGCATACAGTAGTGAAGAAGCGAGCAACCGTTTTCCGCGTGTCCAACGAGGTCATTTTCCATCCTCGCTCATGGTATGGTTGGGAGTTTCTTATTGGGGCTTAACAGAGGTACATTTTTGTGAGAAAGGTGTAAAAACGAATGCAGTTGTGTATCAAAATACAGTCCTGACGAACCTTGTGGAACCTGTTTCTCATACCATGTTCAATAACAGGCACTGGGTATTCCAACAAGATTCGGCGCCAGCTCATAGAGCGAAGAGCACACAAGACTGGCTGGCAGCGCGTGAAATCGACTTCATCCGGCACGAAGACTGGCCCTCCTCCAGTCCAGATTTGAATCCGTTAGATTACAAGATATGGTAACACTTGGAGGAAAAGGCGTGCTCAAAGCCTCATCCCAATTTGAAGTCACTCAAGACATCCTTGATTAAGGCAGCCGCCGATATTGCCATGGACCTCGTTCGTGCTGCGATAGACGACTGGCCGCGCAGATTGAAGGCCTGTATTCAAAATCACGGAGGTTTTTTTTTTTTTTTTTTTATTGCTTAGATGGATGGACGAGCTCACAGCCCACCTGATTTTAAGTGGTTACTGGAGCCCATAGACATCTACAACGTAAATGCGCCACCCACCTCGAGATATAAGTTCTAAGGTCTCACTATAGTTACAACGGCTACCCCACCCTTCGAACCGAAACACATTACTGCTTCACGGCGGAAATAGGCGGGGTGGTGGTACCTACCCGTGCGGACTCCCAAGAGGTCCTACCACCAGTGATTACGCAAATTATAATTTTGCGGGTTTGGTTTTTATTACACGATGTTATTCCTTCACCGTGGAAGTCAATCGTGAACATTTGTTAAGTACATATTTCATTAGAAAAATTGGTACCCGCCTGCCGGATTCGAACACCGGTGCATCGCGTCATACGAATGCACCGACGTCTTATCCTTTAGGCCATGACGACTTCAATAATTCATTTTGAATAAACTTTAGTGTCATAAGAATCTATGTTTTGTTAAGTTCATTTTGGTATATAAATGGTTACATAATGAATAAACTTGTGGTCATTCCGATAGAGGCACCCGTCACGTGCGGACGTGCTCATCGACCACTCGATTGCCCGGCCTTTGCTCGCCCGGCTTTTGTTAGCCCGGCCATTGTTCGCGCGGCCTGTGTTCGTGGTACATCTGCCGACCAAGTGTTTTTTTTCTGGAAGTTTTTAATTGTTTTGTTTCCTTTTGTTATTTCTGTGTTCGTGGTACATCTGCCGACAAACTGTCTTCCTGGAAGTGTTTAATTGTTTTGTTTCTTTTTGTTATTTCCGTTTTGTTGTGTTTTTTTCTTTGTCCTGTAGTAATCGTGCCGCATCGCCACCTGTGTTCAATAGAACCGCTCAGGTCCGAGAAGTTGGGGCCTCGCCGCAAGGCGAGTGTTTTCTAAGACCCAGGGTAGCCCCACCTGGGCACGTAGCCATCATGGACGCTGTATTTGCGGAATTTCTCCGGCTTCGCTACCCAAAGCTCACTTCCGAGTTTCAGGCCTTCAAGGCCGATCACACCGCGAGCCCTCTCGTGGACTCCGCCGAGCTCGCTGCTCCTGCGTCGCCTGTACCTGCGTGCAAAGCTTCTGCATCGAGCACCGCAGCCTCCGTCGTGCCTGCCGTTCCCGCGTCGCCTATACTGGCGAGTAAAACTGCTGCGTCGTCCGCCGTGGTCACCGTTCCAGCAGCGCGATCATCCGCGGCCTCCGTCGCACCCTCCAAAACACCTACTCGTAGGTCACCTGCGCCCGCCTCCTCGTCCTCCGACTCTGACTCGGAGATGGAGGTCGACCTCGCCCCCGCCTCATCGACGGATGGATTCACCCTGGTGCAAAAGGGTAAGAAGCGTGCCGCGGAGTCTCGAGCTCCCGCGGCCGCTAAAATTAGCAAAGCCGCGAACGCGTCGCGCCCCCGCCCTCAGACTCCCGTTGCGCCTCCAGCCCGTGCCACTCCGTCGCCGCGTCCGGTGGCACAAAATAAAACCCAGACCCCTCCCCCGGTAATCCTTCAAGAGAAGGCAGCTTGGGAACGAGTTTCCCTGGCCCTTAAGGCCAAAAATATCAATTTCACGAATGCCCGTAACCTCGCGAACGGCATTCAAATTAAGGTTCGAACACCCGACGACCATAGGACCCTCTCTTCTTACCTCCGTAAGGAGCGTATAAGTTTCCACACGTATACGCTCCAGGAGGAGCGCGAACTCCGTGCCGTTATACGTGGCATCCCTAAAGAGTTGGATGCCGAGCTCGTTAAGGCCGACCTTCTCGAACAAGGCCTACCGGTTAACTCCGTACACCGCATGCATACAGGCCGCGGAAGGGAGCCATATAATATGGTTCTCGTCGCCCTCCAGCCTACCCCCGAGGGTAAGCAAATATTCAACATCCGAACGGTATGTAGCCTTTCCGGAATCGCAGTCGAAACCCCACACAAGAAAGGCACACCTAGCCAGTGCCATAACTGCCAATTAATTATACGGGCATTCTTCCCGTAACTGTCACGCGCGCCCCCGATGCGTCAAGTGCTTAGGCGATCACGCCACGGCCCTATGCACTCGCGATCAAAAAACCGCGACGGAACCGCCTAGCTGCGTCCTGTGTCGAACACAGGGTCACCCCGCAAATTACCGCGGATGCCCCCGAGCCCCTAAAATAAATCGACGCGTCGCCCGCCAAAACCGCCTCCGAGCTTCCGGCCCAGACATCAAAGCCTCGGCACCCTCTGTGTCGCAGGCTAAGCCAGCGTTCGTTCCGGCGCCGGTGCCCAGTGTCTCAGCCTGGGCGAAACCGCTGCCGTACACGAACACGGCTACAACTCCCTCCTCCGCGATTCGTCCCGCCCCCGCGACTCGTCCCGCCCCCGCGACTCGTCCCTCTCCCGCGACTTGCCCTCCGACCGCGTCCGACAATCTCGCTTTAGCGATCGACTTCTTTCAGTCGATCAACTTTGAGCGCGTTAACGCTTTGGGCGACGCCATTCGCGCTGCCTCCACTGCACAACACTTTATCGCCGTTGTGCAAGAATACGCCGACGTATACGCGTCATTAAATACGTACGTCCTCCCCTCACTCCGCCGGTAATCAATGGCGTATATAAGTAGAATAAAGCCCCTATCCGTAACGATAGGATTTTTTAACGCTTACGGTCTCGCAAATCAACGTGATCAGGTTTCTGACTTTTTGCGTGACCATCAAATTGATATCTTTTTAGTGCAGGAGACCCTACTTAAGCCCGCGCGCCGTGACCCTAAAATCGCGAACTATAACATGGTCAGGAACGACAGGCTCTCTGCTCGTGGTGGTGGTACCGTCATTTACTATAGAAGAGCCCTGCATTGCGTCCCGCTCGATCCTCCCGCGCTCGCTAATATCGAAGCATCAGTGTGCCGAATCTCACTGACGGGACACGCGCCGATTGTTATCGCGTCCGTTTATCTTCCACCGGATAAGATCGTTCTAAGCAGTGATATCGAGGCGCTGCTCGGCATGGGGAGCTCTGCCATTCTGGCGGGCGACCTAAATTGTAAACACATCAGGTGGAACTCACACACTACAACCCCGAATGGCAGGCGGCTTGACGCGTTAGTCGATGATCTCGCCTTCGATATCGTCGCACCGCTAACCCCGACTCACTACCCGCTAAATATCGCGCATCGCCCGGATATACTCGACATAGCGTTATTAAAAAACGTAACTCTGCGCTTACACTCGATCGAAGTAGTTTCAGAGTTAGATTCAGACCACCGTCCCGTCGTTATGAAGCTCGGTCGCGCTCCCGATTCCGTTCCCGTCACGAGGACTGTGGTGGATTGGCACACGCTGGGCATCAGCCTGGCTGAATCTGATCCACCATCGCTCCCGTTTAACCCAGACTCTACCCCGTCTCCTCAGGATACCGCTGAAGCCATAGACATCTTAACGTCACACATCACCTCGACATTAGATAGGTCATCGAAACAAGTTGTAGCGGAGGACTTCCTTCACCGCTTCAAATTGTCCGACGATATTAGGGAACTCCTTAGAGCTAAGAACGCCTCGATACGCGCCTACGACAGGTATCCTACCGCGGAAAATCGTATTCGAATGCGTGCCCTACAACGCGACGTAAAGTCTCGCATCGCCGAAGTCCGAGATGCCAGATGGTCTGATTTCTTAGAAAGACTCGCGCCCTCTCAAAGGTCTTACTACCGCTTAGCTCGTACTCTCAAATCGGATACGGTAGTAACTATGCCCCCCCTCGTAGGCCCCTCAGGCCGACTCGCGGCGTTCGATGATGATGAAAAAGCAGAGCTGCTGGCCGATACATTGCAAACCCAGTGCACGCCCAGCACTCAATCCGTGGACCCTGTTCATGTAGAATTTGTAGACAGTGAGGTAGAACGCAGAGTCTCCTTGCCACCCTCGGACGCGTTACCACCCGTCACCCCGATGGAAGTTAAAGACTTGATCAAAGACCTACGTCCTCGCAAGGCTCCCGGTTCCGACGGTATATCCAACCGCGTTATTAAACTTCTACCCGTCCAACTCATCGTGATGTTGGCATCTATTTTCAATGCCGCTATGGCGAACTGTATCTTTCCCGCGGTGTGGAAAGAAGCGGACGTTATCGGCATACATAAACCCGGTAAACCAAAAAATCATCCGACGAGCTACCGCCCGATTAGCCTCCTCATGTCTCTAGGCAAACTGTATGAGCGTCTGCTCTACAAACGCCTCAGAGACTTCGTCTCATCCAAGGGCATTCTCATCGATGAACAATTCGGATTCCGTACAAATCACTCATGCGTTCAACAGGTGCACCGCCTCACGGAGCACATTCTTGTGGGGCTTAATCGACCAAAACCGTTATACACGGGAGCTCTCTTCTTCGACGTCGCAAAAGCGTTCGACAAAGTCTGGCACAACGGTTTGATTTTCAAACTATTCAACATGGGCGTGCCGGATAGTCTCGTGCTCATCATACGGGACTTCTTGTCGAACCGCTCTTTTCGATATCGAGTTGAGGGAACCCGCTCCTCCCCACGACCTCTCACAGCTGGAGTCCCGCAAGGCTCTGTCCTCTCACCCCTCCTATTTAGCTTATTCGTTAACGATATTCCCCGGTCGCCGCCGACCCATTTATCTTTATTCGCCGACGACACGACTGTTTACTATTCCAGTAGAAACAAGTCCCTAATCGCGAAGAAGCTTCAGAGCGCAGCCCTAGCCCTAGGACAGTGGTTCCGAAAATGGCGCATAGACATCAACCCTGCGAAAAGTACTGCGGTGCTATTTCAGAGGGGAAGCTCCACACGGATTTCCTCCCGTATTAGGAGGAGGAATCTCACACCCCCGATTACTCTCTTTAGTCAATCCATACCCTGGGCCAGGAAGGTCAAGTACCTGGGCGTTACCCTGGATGCATCGATAACATTCCGCCCGCATATAAAATCAGTCCGTGACCGTGCCGCGTTTATTCTCGGTAGACTCTACCCCATAATCTGTAAGCGGAGTAAAATGTCCCTTCGGAACAAAGTGACACTTTACAAAACTTGCATAAGGCCCGTCATGACTTACGCGAGTGTGGTGTTCGCTCACGCGGCCCGCACACACATAGACACCCTTCAATCTCTACAATCCCGCTTTTGCAGGTTAGCCGTCGGAGCTCCGTGGTTCGTGAGGAACGTTGACCTACACGACGACCTGGGCCTCGAATCTATCCAGAAATACATGAAGTCAGCGTCGGAACGGTACTTCGATAAGGCTATGCGTCATGATAATCGCTTTATCGTAGCCGCCGCTGACTACTCCCCGAATCCTGATCATGTAGGAGCCAGTCACCGTCGACGCCCTAGACACGTCCTTACGGATCCCTCAGATCCAATAACCTTTGCACTAGACGCCTTCAGCTCTAGGAGCAGGCTTAGGGACCTCGGTAACCGTACTCGTCGAACTCGACAAAGAGTTCGCCGTGCAACCTAACCCATGAATCAGCTCGCTGAGTTTCTCGCCGGATCTTCTCAGCGGGTCGCGATTCCGATCCGGTAGTAGATTCATTCGCGAAGCAGCTGCTCTTGAGCTGTTAGGTCTCCTTCGGAGGCGCTCGGGTAGCTGTTAGCAAATCCCACCCCTCCTGGCTGAGCCTTTGCTCGCCCACCTGTCCTGGTGAAACTGGAAAGGCCTCCGGGCCACCAGTAATCCTTCAATCATAAAAAAAAAAAAAAAAAAAAATATCTTTTATGCATTATTTTAAAAAAATATTAGCATTGTGCACTTCTTCTCTATATTCTCTATAAGTGTGGGAAATTTCATACTCCTCCATCCGCGCAATTTTCGTAAAAAGGAATACAAAGTTTTTGCTTCACGTATAAATATATAGATTGTACAAAACAACAAAATACGCAAATAGACTAGGTGTAAAAATCGTATTTTTTTAATTAAATTTATTTGTGTCTATTTTGTCAAAAGGAAACCGGTTTTTGCTGCTATAAAACATTTATTATACCTATACAAAAAAAAAGTAGAAAAAGAGGCCCAAGCAAACTTGTCTTACATAACAGATACAGATCCCAGCCCAATTTGAGATGATCCCATCACCTCATTTTTACCATCGTACCGCCCGCCACCGGAGTAGAGTTCATCAGTGGATTTCCAGAGAGGTCTTTTTTGCCACATTCCATCCGGTTTTAGAATGAACTCTCTTCACGATATCTCCCGCGCGCTATGACATGTCCTTGTTTTTATTGCTTAGACGGATGTCACAGCCACCTGATGTTAAGTGATTACTGGAGCCCATAGACATCTAAAACGTAAATGCGCCACCCACCTTGAGATATAAGTTCTAAGGTCTCAGTATAGTTACAAGCTCTTCTTCAAACGAAGCTTGTGGAGAGTACTTAACGGTAGGCAGCGGCTTGGCTCTGCCCCTGGCATTGCTGAAGTCCATGGGCGACGGTAATCACTAACCATCAAGTATGTGCGTATGCCTACAAGAGTAATAAAAAAAAAGATCAGTTCTTCAAACCAAATTAAATTCAAACGACAATGTCATTTAGTGAATCTGTCAGTAGTATAATCTATCTCTGTGATTTCTATAAAAAGAAAAAATACATTCAAAGCAGTATAAGGTAAACACAGAAAAAAAGAATATTCAAAAATTTTAAGCTGACAGGCGGTCGACGTTGACTGATGATGGCGAGTTAATTGTCAATTAATTAATTAATTCAATTGTCGATCAAAATAATTTAATCAACCGCGGATTTTATACAAAGTTCAAAAATTTATTTAAGCTTTCTAAAAATGATTGAGTAATAGATAAATGTGTGGCGTCTAAATCCCACTTTATATGGAAAACACGTTTTAACATTTTTTCACCCTACAAAGGTTTTGCAAACTTCTGTTCGAGTAAGTATCATGTCGTTTCGGATCCTTTCGATCGACTCTCGGTCCTTTCAGGCATTCTAAGCACCGGTTACAGGTGGAACTGGTCGTAAGCGAAGAAAGCTCGGCTTGCAACATAACTTACTGACACAACTCATTGAGATTTTCGCCGAATATTTCCAGTGGTTCACGATCCGGTTGTAGATTCAGTGAAGCACTGCTATTGCTAGAGCAGATAATAGCAAATTCTCTCAGGCTGAGCCCCGTGAACTCACCTAACTGTTAACTGAAGCCAAAATAGCCCGTTGATGCTATCGGCAGTTAGGTAAGATTATATTGTAATAATAATAAAAACTATTATACATAACTGTCACATTTAGGAATTGTTCGAGATGTTACCGGCATCTCGTTTTTACCATCGCACCGCCCGCCACCGGAGTAGAGTTCATCCGTACTACCTGGAGCCACTGCGGTCATCCACAGTGCGTTTCCAGAGGTCTTTTTTGCCACGTACCATCCGGCTATGGTATGAGCTCCCCTCCACGGTGTTTCCCGAGCGCTATGACATCTCCTTCTTCAAACGAGGCTTGTGGAGAGTATTAAGCGGTAGGCAGCGGCTTGGCTCTGCCCCTGGCATGCTGAAGTCCATTGCATGGGCAACGGTAACCACTCACCATCAGGTGGGCCGTATGCTCGTCTCCTACAAGGGCGATAAAAAAAATAAAAAAATTTAGTGAATGCAATTTGTACATCTTGTTTTTTAAATGCAAATAGATAGGTCCATTATCTAGACAATTTTCGTGAGAGTACGTAATACTTTGTTTTATATGTGTATCATTTTCATTCTCCTGCCCTTCTCCCAGTCACCTGGGGTCGGCGCAACATGTTTTCTCCTTCCATACTCCTCTATCATATACCATCTCTTCGCTCACTCCCCTCTTACACATATAATCTTTCACGCAATCCATCCATTTCTTCTTAGGTCTACCTCTTCCTTTATATCCTTCCATATTCATAGTTAACATTCTCTTACCAACCTCATTTTCATTTCGTCTCTTCAGATGTCCGTACCATCCCAAACGCGCACTTCTCAGCTTCTCTGTCACAGGTCTCTGCCACTTTTAGACTTCCCCTAACATATTCAGTCCGTATTCTATCCATTCTCGTTACTCCACACATCCATCGCAAAATTCGCATCTCTGCTGCATTTTATATGTATATTGGATGAAAATATGTAAAGACAACGAAATTAAGATATTAATAACATGGCGTTTTTAGAACAGAAAATCCTTAGCGAGTAGTCGCTAAGGATTTTCTGTTTTTTTTTTACTATTACTATTTAATTTACTATTACTATTTTCTATCTAAATAAATACTATTTTCAATCTTCTTTCTACAAAGAAGATTGAAAATAGTATTTTTTTATTTCTTATTGCTTAGGTGAGTGGACGAGCTCATGGCCCACCTGATGTTATGTGGTTACCGGAGCCCATAGCACAACGTAAATGCCGTTACCCATCAAGAGACATAAATTCTAAGATCTCAGTTTTTACCCCACCCTTCAAATCGAAACGCATTACTGCTTCTCGGCAGAAATAGGTAGAGTGGTGGTACCCAGCCCTCGGACTCACGAGACATCCTGCCACCAGTAAAAAAGTTTTTGTGATTGGTGCTTAAAAAAATCCATAGCACATAAACAACTCGCGGTGAGTTCCGCTTCACTTCTTAAAACATAAAGTCCAGATGCAAAACACTTGTGGGTTTTAGCACATCCGACTATGAATAAGTATGTATATAGTCTGATATATGATGTATTAGTGTTTTTATTTATTATTGTTACTATTATTGTTATTGTGTTCTGTACAAATAAGTGAATTGATTAGATTGTACTTTTCTACCCGCCTATGTAAAGCTCACCCTCTTTAAGAACGGTTAGCTGGTATATAACTCAATTGTTGAGTTAAGCTCGCCATTTTATAACTTTTCGCAATTATTATATTGTATTAACTGCGTGTACAATAAAGAATTATAAAAAAAAAAAAAAATTGTGAATATTTTTTTTATTAAACGTAGTTTCTGTCAAAGTGTAAGTGACGACAATTCCCCGTAAAAACATATTATTATACAAGGTGTCTTAGAATCGCTTCTTAAAATAGGATGAATGAAAATATAATTCTTATCACGATATCACTAAAAAGTATTTTCAGAATATTTTCAATTTCTTCATATTTCTTCAATAACTATTGTTATTCTTCATTATTATTTTCTAATGTGTTCTACACTACACGCTATGTATCTTAAAGTTAAGAAATTTAGTCTCGTATGCTGCGTACATTGCTGTTTCGTGAAATTTCATGTCAATTAATAGCAATACAAAGTAATGTAATGCAAACAATGATTTTAAATCTGGAGGCATCATTGATTATGATAATTTTGACCACCGAGCGAACACTGGTGAACTGAAAAAAAGTCTTCCTTAATAAAAAACAGGGGGGTAATAGTTTATTCCACTTTCGTGAACGATCGTTACATAAAGTATTGAAAATTAATTATCAGCGACACTACGGCACAAAGATTAACAAAACGAACCTAAAAACACAAAACATTGCTCTCAGCTCAAAATCAATTTTACTACAAAGGAATTATCAGACCTATCTTTATTCCCGTGAGAAGGCACATATTGGTTACGCCCCGTACAAATAGACCCGGGATTAACCGGACCGAACTCTTGGCACCCAATTAACTGACAACCTCTGCTCTTATTAATACCCTGACAGAGCTGATTAAGCCCTGAAACTTGGTCTTTTGGGACATTAAAACCTTGAATGGGCTCAGTAGAGTTTAATTACTATTTGTGGCTATTAACTACATCTTAGGATCGAAATTAATTTTCTGATAGGATAATTCCCGGCTGATTAATATGATGATAATTATATTGAACGATAAATGTCGAATATTTAAACAATTTCGATGCCATCTGAAAATGTTAAAAGAATAATAATCTAAGTGTTGTCTGCGGTACTTAAAATTAACAATGAATGAAACTGCATATTACACACCATCTTACTTCTGGAAGTCGTTAGAAATTCCGAAGTCCCAATAGAATTGGCTTCACGGCTTTGCCATCTTTCAAAAGGTAACTCGTTATTACCGCGCTTGCTTGTTTTCGGCAGAAATAAACATGATGGTACAGCAACATCTCAATCCAGCTTGCACAAGTAACCAGTTTGCGATTATAATATAAATTAATATTATAATATAAATTAATTATAATTTTACCACCACCCTGCCTATTTCTGCCGTGAAGCAGTAATGCGTTTCGGTTTGAAGGGTGGGGCAGCCGTTGTAACTATACTGAGATCCTTAGAACTTATATCTCAAGGTGGGTGGCGCATTTACGTTGTAGATGTCTATGGGCTCCAGTAACCACTTAACACCAGGTGGGCTGTGGGCTCGTCCACACATCTAAGCAATAAAAAAAAAAAAAAAAAAAAAAAAAAAAAAAAAAAAAAAAAAAAAAAAAAAAAAAAAAAAAAAAAATTAGGGCTAGGAAAGGAAGGTTTTTCAGAAGTGCTTAGTGTAGGCTAAATATCGATAAGTTCGCAGTATTTTGCTATCCGTCAGATAGAGATAATAGTAACGGTAATGCTAACGGTATGACTTAAAATAGTAGTAGTTGGAGCACTCTATATTAAAAGATTATTACCGAAAAACTTATCGGATCATCTGGCCATGTAAGATATAATCATCATTAACTGGAAAACAATTATAGTGGGAAAGGCAATATACGTTCGAAACTAAATAAGAACGTAGTTTTTCGGTTTGATACATCGGTTGTTCGTTTTTTTTTCAATGAACATGTCGTCCTATATCGTTTTCAACATCTCTGGCGCTTC
This sequence comes from Bombyx mandarina, assembly GCF_030267445.1. Lineage (NCBI taxonomy): Eukaryota > Metazoa > Arthropoda > Insecta > Lepidoptera > Bombycidae > Bombyx > Bombyx mandarina. Next base: position 3,806,659 of record NC_143215.1, read on the forward strand.
GCCAACTGCAGCGTTGTTATGTCGTAGCGATTTCACTGAAATAGTTATGCGTATTCCCTTTTAGCTGCTGCAGTTTTATATCGTTAGCCGAATTTATTTTTTATTGCTTAGATGTATGGACGAGCTCACAGCCCACCTGGTGTTAAGTGGTTACTGGAGCCCATCTACGACACAAATGCGCCACCCACCTTGAGATATAAGTTCTAAGATCTCAGTATAGTTACAACGGCTGCCCTACCCTTCAGACCGAAACGCATTACTGCTTCACGGCAGAAATAGGCAGGGTGGTGGTACCTACCCGCGCGGACTCACAAGAGGTCCTACCACCAGTACCGCTACAATACGGGCTGCGGATCAGTAATAGTTGACGACTTAGATGGGAAGATAAAGAGACTTCAATAATCTAATTAGCAAAGTTCTAAGCGTATTGAATTTGAATTGAATTTCGTTTACTTAAAACGTTGTATTTGCGAGATCGTAACATAACAGGCAATTACTTTGCGTTTCTAATACAGTAACCAAAACGTAACGCCAAAATTAATCATTAATCATTATTATGGCGGGAACGCAGGAGCAAAATTTTAGCGGAGGACTTCTCATCTCTGGTTTTTCCAAAAAGCCTTGTCGAGAGTACTTAACGGTAGCCAGCTGTTTGGCTATGCCCCTGGCATTGCTGAAGTCCATGGGCGACGGCAACCACTCACCATCAGCTGGGCCCTACGCTCGTCTGCCGACCAGGGCAATAAAAAAGTCCACTGAAGTCTCTGTATATAACCACCACTTTACTGAACTTTTATTTCATCTCGTTAAATTGCAATCGCAAGAAGTTAATTGCCATACTTAAAAAAAGAAGAAGGTTAATACCTGTTTTTACTTTTAAATTGTACAGTATTTACATCTGACGTGACAAAGATATGCATGCACTATTATAACGAACAACCAAAATATTTGTATTTTTTTCTGATTGGGCTCTTTTTATTATCTAATATCTTTTTAGAGGAGGATTTTCCATTTGATGATCTCATTTATGATTTGAAGCTGTGGCGGGTAGCCATCATACAACGCAAGATAATTGACCGATGCCTGAATCTCGCTTACGACATTTTCAAGATAAAGCGCATATGTACAAGTTCCGAACAACAACATTCGGACCGTCGGTCTACCGAGCAATATCACCCGCTCGGTGGAAGATCTTCCTTTCGTCGCATATCTCCCCAAAAAGCTATTTCTTTGGCGTAAACATACATAATAACATTAGCATTTTTAATTTTATCCTTTATAACGAACATCGACAAAACTTCAGCGAAAATGACTTACTATCACAAATTACGACACTCGGTTCTTTGTTTTGTTGTTATAATTTAAACAACAACTTACAAAATAACACAACACAAATTGTACACTTGTTACATACATGTAAAAGTACAAAGCTGCTTATGCTCAATAATGTTTATGTAGCTATAAATATTTTTTTCTGTTGACAACAAAATACAACACATTTTTGCAATTAGAAAATTACGAAAATCCTAAATAATAATAAAAAAGCTATATTACTATTTATTTTATTTATTTTCAAATTATATGCGATATTTATATGCACGATAATTATATGCAAATTACAATAATATGCGAGTATATCTCACCGCAACGTCTCCTCCCTGTGATAGTCACGGGGCGACCTGAGGGGGTTGAGGCTGCGCCGCACGCTACCGGGTTCTGACCCCGGACGGAGATCGGACGTCGGGGTGTAAGAATGCAGTGGAGTCGTTTAGTGCGGTAGGACCCTAAAATTCCTTGGACCCGCGGTCTGCTTCCAACACTTTGCAGATCGTGAAGTCCCACATAACCCGAGGCGCGGGGACCTCGTAGGAGGTTTTTTCGGCCCCCCGGCCCGAAAAAAATAGTATTTTAAAAACACCATGGAACCGCCCTCTCTGTCTTAAGCTACCTTAAAGTATTCAAGACAGGAGATCACTGTATTGAAAATTTTAATTTCAGCCACACATAACCTTAAACATTAACTTGCAGGATACGTGTTCAGCTTGTTGTTGTGTTAGGCTGTTAAAGTTGTACCTAGTCAAAAACAAAGTTACTTCAGAACAACAAGAGAACAAGAACGATTTCAGTAACAGAACGGTTCACGGTTGTTACCACAGGTCGTAGTTTTATTGGCAAGAAACAAAGGTAGGTATGATATCAGTAAATACTAATAAAAACCAAAATTACCTGTCTGAATTTATAACAAAATTACAATGCATGGTGTAGGTACCTATATAATATTTGAAGTCGTCGTGGCCTCGAGGATAAGACTCCGGTGTATTCGTGTATAGCGATGCACAGGTGTTCGAATCCCGCTGGCGGGTACAAATTTTTCTAATAAAATACGTACTTAGCAAACGTTCACGATTGACTTCCACGGTGAAGGAATAACATCGTGTAATAAAAATCAAACCCGCAAAATTATAATTTGCGTAATTACTGGTGGTAGGACCTCTTGTGAGTCCGCACGGGTAGGTACCACCACCCAGCCTATTTCTGCCGTGAAGCAGTAACGCGTTCCGGTTTGAAGGATGGGGCTGCCGTTGTAACTGTATTGAGACCTTAGAATTCATATCTCAGGGTGGGTGGCGGCATTTACGTTGTAAATGTCTATGGGCTATGGTAGCCACTTAACACCAGGTAGGCTGGGAGCTCGTTCACATATCTGTGTAATACAAAAATAATAATAAATGTCTGTGTGCTTAGTGCGAGTTTTATTAGCGCTCTCGATAGCGTAAAAGAAATCAAATTTGTATGCAGTTGGAAACGGGCCCCTAAGGGCAAACGTAGGCAAGCGTTCTAACTCCATACAATTTTGATTTAACTTTTTTTAAAAAACTCGCACTAAGCACCCTGATTATTTTAAGGTTCACATACAAATTTTCGTATATCAGCTTACCAAAGTTGACTGCGAAACTGCATAGATAGTAGGTAATGACAGTAAACATCAACTGAAGATTGTTTATTTTAAGGTATTCAATAAATTTAGAATCTAACCAATACCGGACCTAAAGGAAATATCAAAGAGCCAGCAAACTTTTAATAACGGTTCAGTTTGTTGCGAGTCTCATGTGTCAATACTTTCGTTTCGCCTACTATTAAATGCGAAGACGTTATGCGTTTTGGTTTAAAGGATATGACAGTTACTGTACTACCTAAACTAAGTTTTCAATCAGCCTTTCACACAGCGTTGTCTCATCTAATAAAAACGATTCTAAATACAAACTAAATGATAATAATTAAATACATAATAATATTATGTCGTCATGCATAAATTAAAATAAAAGGTGAGTAAGTTATAACATTAAAACCGTGACATTTGCTTAAGAACTATGTCATGTATTTATGAACAATACTAGAAAATTTAACAAACACAGTCGCACTGACCTTTTGAGTTCTTACCCAAATAGTCTATTGAAAAATCAGTAAATTCCCACCATACTACTTAAAGATTATCCTCTTTTTATTTCATACTCATGTACATTCAATTGCATTCTTTATTAAATAATCCATTTCACTTATCGTCTAACATGGCATTTGCGTTTTCATACAAAAAATAAATTTTATATCGTATGTTTTCTTTGCCTGTATAACTAGACATTTCAAAATGACATTGACAACTACAAGAACACTGACAACAACACAATTCGTAGTTGTCAATGAACACCAGCTGTTGTTTGTTTGATTGTAGTAAAGAAACTTACGACAAACTACATTTAGTATTACAATTTCTGAAATAAAATTAATAATTTCTTAATAATGGATAAACCAACAATGCGGATAGATTGGTTTGATGGTACCGTAGTAGAAGATTCAAGATCAATAGCAACAACGTCGCAATTTGCTGACGAGGAAGAAGACATATCAGATGTTGCAAAAAAACCTACACATAAACAAACAAACACAGAAAAGAAACCAATTGGCTTCAAAAGGCTACTCGATATATCATTATTGAAACCACCCATTTTAACATTAGAAGTCTCTCATAGACCTGGTTTTTGGAATCTTCTAGACGAGGAAGAGCTAAAGGGCGATTTTATAGTTTTAATCGTAAAAATATTGGCTTCTATTTACAAATCTTTGAGAAACGGCGAGAATAGTAAAATTGTTACAATGCTCAGGACACGATTGAGAAATTCGAAGTTTTTATTGAATTTGAAAAACTACATCACTGATCTACCAGCTGTTCGTATAGTAGAAAAAAGATTGAATACACACATGTGGGATGATGCCGAGGGATTTTTTATTGAAATGGTTGAATTGTGTGAAGGAATCCTTAATTTTGGTGGGAACAGTGAAGAATATTTACAAAACATTTTTGAGTTGTTAGAAGCTACTGAAATTAGTGCTTTAGGAGTTATTGAAGAGCATTCTGAAAGGTTTAGTAATGAACTGTTTGACAGAATCGAAAAAATTAAGATAAGGTTTGCTGAAGAACTTAGTTCAAAGGTATTATTTAAAAAAATGGTTAAAAAGTCAAAATATCATTTAAGTAAACAAAATATTACTTATAAATGAATTTATTTATTTATTAATTTGTTGTAAGGATAGCTAATAAAATTTATAACAATGCATCAGCATATTTCAAGCAGTTAAATACATTAAGAATTGATTGTAATTTTTATAACTTTTTTGCCTTCTTACTGCCTGTAGCACAAGGGGCTATTCTGGCTTTACTGAATGTGTAGGTGAGGTGGGGTGAGCTCTATTATCAAAGAGCTTTACTATTATCTGCTTTTGCAAGAGCAGTGCAATCCATCAAGAAAATCAGAGCAGAAACTTTTTTTTTTTATTGCCCTTGTAGGCTGATGAGCATACGGCCCACCTGATGGTGAGTGGTTACCGTCGCCCATGGACTTCAGCAATGCCAGGGGCAGAACCAAGCCGCTGCCTACCGCTTAATACTCTCCACAAACTCACTGAGTTGTATTGGTGGATTAAGTTACGTGGCGAAAATGGTGACTGGTGCTTGGAATGCCCAAAAGCACCTAGGACCTAAAGCGTTGAGTGGATCCAAATTGACATGTTTTGATATCAGGCAACCGACCAACTTGCACAAAATAAATTTATATAGAAAATACTGGCTACCTGCTATATTAAAAAAAATTTACACTTAAAAAAATTTCATTTGATTTCAAAGATTGATTTGAAAAGAATAGATATGTTTAAAAAAAGTCTTAGAAAAATCTAACACTAAAAAAGTTATAATATTTTATTTATGTATGTTCTAAAAATACTGAAATGCAAAGAAACTGACATTATATTTTACTTGATTTTTTCCAGGGTCAGACTATGACAAATGAGACAAAGATAAATGAAGACCCGAACAGCTTTAGAAATCTAAACATATTCCCGACTCATGGAGACCTGCTGAGCACTCATAATATTATTTTAAAACCTAACATAATCAACGGAGCGTACCCGAATGTAGAGCATTATCTGGATGTTCAGTTCAAATTGTTAAGGGAAGATTACTTTGGACCTTTAAGAGATGGAATAAGTTGGTAAAAATACTACTAATGTTAATGTTACTTTAATTGTACTCAGATTTCCATGTTTTATAAATTTCTGTTTGAGACACTTCCATACAAATGCTACGTAATAATGAATACTTGTAAATATCTGCAGACTGAATGGTAAACAGTCGACTTCGCCCTAAATATGTCATTTCGGTTCCTCCCAATCCACTAAATGCTTTTATACCTCACGCACCTCATATATACCTCAAGCACCAATACAATTCTTGTCGAACCCGTCGCTTATCACGAAGGTTTCGGTGAGTAAACTAACCCATAGATACAGCCCACTGATTTTCTTGGGTTATGCTGATTTAGCCTCTCAAGGCTATCAGTTTAGGTAGGGAAAAAAGTACTATTGTGAAGGTATGTACACATTATAATATTACTAAAGATATTAATAAAAGAACACAAGGGACAATCTTGTTAAATATAGAAATATATACTATATACAACTTTGTAGAATACGTCTAATTTTCAGGTAAATATATGGAAAATCCTTCAAGAAGAAAACACGAAAATATCAGGTCAGAAATTTCTCATTCTCATTCATAATCTTCTTGTTAAATCTTATGTTCATCCATGTAAAACAAATAAAAAGTTATTATAGTACTGTTTCTTTTCAGAATACACCCAAAAGTTCGTATAATCCGTAACTATGTGACAAACAACAAAATAGGGTACCTAGTCGATATAGCATGGAATGAGCGATACAACCAAAGTACAATCAACAACACAACACTAAAGTACACCAAGCAACTGATGTTTGGGTCACTTTTACTATTCACAAATGATAATTTTGAAACCATATTGTGTGCAACTGTACTGGACTCTAGTTATAGTTTATTGGCTGAAGGCTATGTGAGTATTTAGTTAACAGAAAGTTTTTAATAAATTAAAAAATCGTTTGTACAATAGCTTTATAATCTGATTCTTAATGGGACTTTGGTTTATTATAATGCTTAATTAATTATGAACATTTAAGATAATTTTGTTTGAAAACTACGTTTTTTGTTTGCCTTTATAAGATAATAAATAAATAAATATTTACTAACAATCACGCCACGTCAACTGGTCCCGTTATAAGTTCGTAAAGAACTAGTGTTACGGGTACCAGATAACGGATATAAATGTAAGATTTTTATTATACACATACATATATTTTAATATACATCCATAACCCTGGAAAAGACATTTATATTTATAATACAAATATCTTCCCTTGGCGAGATTCGAACCCGCGACCCCCTTATGTAGTGACCATGTCACTTACCACTACACCAGACGACCGTCAGACGATGCCAAGATGCCTTATATCTATCTCTATTCTGTTTTTGGCTCGCGTAGCTTACGGCCGGCCTATTTGACATTAAGCATTTAATACATATGGGAAAAAATAGTAGTGGCAGGCTCCAAAATAAGACATAAATTACATTAGAATTTATTGCCTACTTATAAAACACTTTCATTTACAGATTGCTGTAGCCTTTCAAAATCCAGTATCCAATAAAATATTCTCAGAAACATATTTAATTGTTGAAAGCGAAGTATTTTTTGAGCCTTACCATAGAGTGCTTAAAGTTTTACAAAATTCAAAATCTGACGAGCTTCCCATGAAGAAATACATTGTAGATGTGGACGTATGTAATCAGAATTTAATATTTTGAGAAAAAAATAATTTATAATAAAAGAGATACACGAAACATTTATTTCGAGAAGCAGTAATGTTTTTTAGCTTGAAGTATAGACTGCTAATGTAATTGAGACCTCATATCTCTGTTATATTTTGTAGATATGCTTGTTGGATATGAACCTCAGCAATACTAGGAGCACAAGACCATTTGAATCCTCTGGATCTTTAGAGTGATTTCGATTCTCTCAAAGGCTAGCACCATGTATTCCACGGGAGTGCTCTAATGATTCTAGATGATCCGCCATCTCCTTTTCACAATCGCATCACTAGCCGTTGAAGCAAAGTTCATCCATATGATCTGAGAACGTCCAGATATATTTTTATCATATACTTTGGCCTTGCTATCGCATCTTATTGTTCAAAGAATCTTTGAAGAGAGTTCTCAATAGTAAATAACAGCTTGGCTGTATCTTTGGCATTGCTGACACCTATGGGCGACATTAAGTAGCTAACCCCTAGCTGTACCATATGCCCGTCTAGTAGCTCGTCGAGCAGTTGACTTCGCTTGTAGTGAGGTTAGATTGTCCTTTTTCCATGCAGAAATAGAAAATTCTATGCATGTTACAAATTGCTTAGTGAGCCACATAGGTTAGTGTTTATATCGAGAAAACGCAACTTATTTATATATTTAAAGGAAACAGATGAAATAAAGAGGAGGCTCAATTAGTTCGATTGAATCACTTGTCGATCATTTACAGAATGAAACTCAACCACCAAGATATTTGAACTCTGACACGCGATACGCCATAACCGAACCAGGGTGTACTGAAGAAATACAATTCCCAGTGTTGCGACCAGACCTATGGCCAGATGAATCAATAGGCCTAGACGAATCTCAGTTAAATGCATACAAATTCGCTTTGACCAAAGAGTTCGCCGTCATCCAAGGTCCCCCTGGTACCGGAAAAACGTTTTTAGGGGTCAAAATTGCTTCAACGCTACTCAGAAATTTATCCCTAGAAGGCACACCGATGTTGATTATTTGCTACACAAATCACGCCCTTGATAAATTCTTGGAGGGATTGCTCTCTGTGACCCAAAGTATAGTCAGATTAGGAAGCCAAAGTAAAAGTAAGGTTTTGGAGCGGTATAGCTTACACAACGCCAGGATGGGGGTCAAATCTAAGTATTCATATTTGTATGGGACTAAGAGGGCGGAAATAGAAAGGGTTTTTAAAGAAATGTGTGAAGTTCAGAGCGAGATTGAGTTATGCGAAAGAGAGGTGCTCTCATATAAATGTATTAGACCATTCCTGAAGATTGATGGTAAGAGTTATGAATTGAAGAGTTCAAAAGGTGATTCCGTATTGGATTGGCTGTTTGGTTGTGACGATGAAGATTTTGAACCGAACACGAGTGACGATTGGGAAAATTTTGACGAATCTAGCACAGATATACTAGAAAGTGTATTTTCAGAACATTATGCTTTAAAGGAAATAGATTCAATGTTAAACAGCATAAAATATGTTCAAGATATAACTGATGATGCAGTGGAAAGAAAGCAAATGGTGGATAAGTTTAAAACGCAGATTGATAAAGTTAAAAGTCGATTGGATTGTTTTAAGGTAAAGGTATCATATGAAGTTACAAAATGTTTGTTCACAAATATATTCAAATATAATCTGTGGTAACAAATCTCAATGAGATCAACACAGATAACTATCTCTTTTATAAATTACCTGAATTGCTTCACGGAATAAATAGGAGAGATGGTAGTACCGATCCATGCGGGATCAGAATACGCCATATTGTCTGTACTCTAATTAGCCTGGGAGTGGAGACTCCAAGAATAGGCATTTAAAAAATATATTACATTTTAATGTTTCTGATATTGGCAAATAATAAATGTAATGGTTAATTAACAATTTAATTTAAAGTTAAAGGTTTTCGAATTAGAATTAAATAAATGTAAAATATATTTTATTATTTTTAATGATTGTTCATGAGTAAAAAAATATTGCTGTTATTTTTTTTGCAGAAATACCGTACTCTATACCAGAGTTACAATGAACCAAAATTAACCATAGACAAAGTTGAGGATCTATATTGTTTAAAATTAGAACAAAGATGGCAACTTTATTACAAAACAGTTGGATGTGTTAAAAGTAACTTACTATCGAAAATGAATACGCTTTTGGTGAGTAATAACTGTAAATAAATGGACAAAAAAACAATTGCATGTGCTTTAATATAGATACAATGTCATTTTACTATATGTACTGACCATTTTAGTTTAAATATACAATTCTATTATATTTTTATGAATCCCTGCGTGATGAATATTAATTTCATTGATAATTTATTTATTTATTAGTTAATTAATTAATTAATTATCGAAAAATTAAAATACTTAATAGACAATTAAAAAACCTCTACACAAAGTTTTAGTTAGCCACATCCGTATTTTTGTTGTTGTTGATTTTAATTGTTCATCCGGTCCCGTTGATTTTGATTTGAATTTATTCTAAACTCAGTTTTTTACGATGCTCCGACACAAAACAGTCCTATCCAGTACCTGACGGAATATTTCTAACAATTTAGTACTTTCTCCGAAGATTTTGTTTCCAAATCGAATTTTATTATTATTATTATTCTATTAATAAATTAATTGAACCCGAGACGAAGATACGACTTATAGTCATTTTCGATACAATCCGAACAAATTGAACGAGAACACTATCGATAAACGCGCTATGACATAGATGGCGCTGAGACTCACTCATGCTCCGTTGCCATGACAACCTGTAAACAATTTTTATACTTAGACGTGAATCAATGAAAATTTAATGCTTCTTGTTCTTATCCCACTATGTTGAGTCGGTGCAGTACCGTATGTCCTCATTTTTTATTATTATTGAAAGGATACTGGTGGCCCGGAGGCCTTTCCAGTTTCACCAGGACAGGTGGGCGAGCAAAGGCTCAGCCAGGAGGGGTGGGATTTGCTAACACCTTCCCGAGCGCCTCCGAAAGAGACCTAATAGCTCAAGAGCAATTGCTTCGCGAATGAATCTTCATTCATGTCTATCATACATTATATATCGACGGTTGAAAAGCAAACGTGACTAAGCGACAATGCGTGAACTTTACAGTAGACTAATTTAAAGTTTAAATACCTGAAAAAAAAAATATTTTAACGAATCTAGCTGTAGGATTGAAATGATTTTAATAGACCTAGAAATATATTTTTTTTGCGCATCGAATATGGTTATTGCCTATCATTTATGTATAAAGCAGTTATTGTCGCTTAGTCACGTTTGCCTTTCAAGCATCGATATACTTTCATGCCCTTCTCTTGCAGATCCTAATCAAATTACCACTCGTTTAAAGTATAAATAGACTATTTATTCCAGGAAAAGCACAAGACGTTGAATCAGGAGTTGGAACAGGTGACGACGTTGACTGATGCCGCCGTAATGGAGAAGGTCCGGGTGGTGGGCGCGACCACCAGCGCGGCGGCCCGGAGACGCGACCTGCTGACCACGCTGCGTCAGTCCGTAGGTCAGTGGGCGGACGTCGCCTTAAACCAGCGGCAGCATCTGTCATATTAGAGCCCCATAATCATTTTGAAAAGAAAACAATAAATAAAAATTTAATTTAAACATCATTTATTCAATTTATCAATGTAATATCTAGTAATACATAAATGCAAGCCAATCGCGGCACACGATGCCTAAAATAAAATACCTGGGTCAATCACGTTGTGCGTAGGTGCACCACCACCCCGCCTATTTCTGCCTTGAAGCAGTGTTGTAACTATACTGAGACCTTTAGAACTCATATCTCAAGGTGGGTGGCGGCATTTACGTTGTAGATGTCTACGGGCTCCCGAAACCACTTAACACCAGGTGGGCCGTGAGCTCGTCCATCCATCTAAGCAATAAAAAAAAATGGTAATGTACCACATCAGCTAATCTGAATGTGAATTCCAGTGACGAACAACGCTGGATAACTGGGAGGTAAAGAGTGAGAGATGTGAAGACGTTTGTTAATCAACTTTAAAATCTTATATCCTGCTCAAGGAAATCGCTTTAAATCATTGGTTTATAGTACTGGTGGAATAGCCCTAATAGTGGAGTTGTGGCCTAATCTTTTTAAACTAATTTCTTTATTTCCAGTGATAATTGAAGAAGCAGCCGAAGTCTTAGAGGCTCACATCGTCGCTTCTCTGACCAACGACTGTCAGCACCTGATACTGATAGGTATCGTACATATAATACTGTTCTCATTTTTGTCAATTTGTTCACGGCCCCGGTAACCTAGAGCTTACAGCCAGAGTTTGCAGAAACTTAAGCGAGTAATTCCCTAACAATGTCGTTATGAAAATATATTTAACAAATCTTAAGACATGAAGCATGGGCGGCAAGGATGTCCCGCGAAATGTACTTTCTGCCCACTTTTTTTTTTATCTACCTATTCTAGTAACCTTGAGGGGTTATTCTAGATTCGCCAAACTAGTATGTAAGCTCACGGGGCTCAAACAGAGAGTGATGCTAACACAGACCCTAGCAAGAGCAGTGCTTCACAGAATCTACCACCGGATCGGTAACGCGACCCAATGAGAAGATCCGGCGAGAAACTCAGTAGGCTATGTCTGAGGGCTAATTTACTCGTCGAGCCCTGTGACCGGTGCTTGAGATACCTAAAAGTACCGTTATTGGATCGGGAGGATCCGAAAGGACGTGTTTTGGGTGACGACGACTGCTTACTATACGGACCGCAGGATCGGGAATGTAGTTCTGTCCACAAAATGTGTTTGGCTCTACAAGAGTCGACACTGTACATGGATGACTGTTTGTTATGCTTCCGTCAACAGTATGTCAGCATTTAATATTGATAGAGCATTGGTAGAGTTAAGGCAGACGAAATTGTGATCTGTGGCGGGTAGCCATCACAAAAACGGAAGATATTTAACAGATGTCTGAATCTCGCTCACGACATCTTCACGAGTAGTTAAATAAATAAATTAAATAAATATTATAACGCACACATCACACATCCCTATTTACTCTACTAGTCGGTCTTGAAGGGGAATGCATGCGGGCGGAGCGGCAGAGACGTCGCCGGGCAACCACATAGTTTTTCAGAAAGCTGTCAGTCGATATAGCACCAATGAAATATATTTTTACATCGTTATACTTAATTATAAAATACACCTTAAACTGGTATTATTTTAATAATTCGTTATAAGTGGCGTCCCAACTAGTGGCCGCGAACCCAGCTTAAACTGGATTTCGTACCGTAGGTATTAAAATCATAGTTCATTGTGTGTGCTAGAAAGAATGTTCTAGAAGATGCCGCCACGCAAAGTACGTACAGATGCAGTGAGTGATAATCAGTCCAGCTCGGAAGATGAAGCCGCAAGACCTTCGTCAGTACTTATGTCTGGGGACCAGTTGACCTCATTCCTTGCCGCCTTCGCGAAAACTCAGGCGGAAGTGAATCGGCAACTCGTCGAATCCCTCATGACATCGTACGCGAGAGGTAGCTCAGGTGCACTCCCTGAAGTTTCCGACGCTGCGATAGCATCCTCACCGACACCCACGTCTTTAACCAGTAAGTCCGGCAACATGGCTAAGTGTACGTCGCGCTTCGATGGTCAGAGCCGTGACCCTGAAGTTATAGAAGCATTCATCGACTCAGTGGAGATTTTTAAAGAGTGTGCGTCGATCAGCGATGATCTTGCATTGCGAGGACTGCCTATGCTGCTGCACGGTGAAGCTGCAGTATGGTGGCGAGGGGTCCGGACCGAAGTGTCTTCATGGCCCGAAGCTGTCAAGAGACTACGATGTATGTATGGTATTCCACGTCCAGCCTACAAGATTTTCCGTAACATATTCGCTGTCGAGCAAAACGAAGAGCTCGCGGATTCGTTTATTATTAAAATAAGGGCTATGATGTCGACATTACCATACGTATTACCCGAACAAGTGAAGTTGAACATGATATACGGCTTATTGGATAGGCGTATTCGAAAACGTTTGTCACGAGATGCGGTGTCCAGTATTGAATCCCTGATAGATAAAGCGCGAGCTATTGAAGAATCGCTCATGGAAAATGCTACTATGAGCATAAAGTCAACGTCGTCGTCGCGTGTGCAATCGACATGCTATCCGGCGGCCGGCTCGCGAAGTTCACGCGTCGTCACATCGGATGGTGCGACTTTAGCGGGGAGCATCGGGCCTGCGTCTCCGGCGCATCCTGGATTACTGCCACAGAGTACCGCGGTAGCTCAGCGGTCATGGGTGCAGTCTCCGCAGCGTTCATCGTCGTCTTCGACTCCAATCAGTGCCGATAAAAATAATTCCGCGGTTAAAGTGAAAAGTGAGATAAATGATAAAAAGTTATTTTGTGTTTATTGTAAGTGTCGTGGTCATACACGTGATACGTGTCCTAAGAACTCTAGAAAGTCAAATGATAGTAATAAGTCTAGCTTGTTTTGCTATGGTTGTGGTGAAAAGGGTTATATTCGAGCAAATTGTCCAAAATGTAAAGAAAGTGTTTCGACATGCGATGTTATTTATCAAAATACGTCACAATCACAACATAATGTATTCCATTCACTTGATACCATTTGTAATGTTCAATGTAATGATACTAATGTTATTGTTGCTCAGGGTAGACCTATTTTAAATATCGAGATTTGTGGGTATCCCGGTACAGCGCTTATTGATACTGCCGCTCGGCGTAGTATCGCGGGTTCAACCTTGTACTCACTTTTGTTACGTTTAGGTATTAAATTTAATTCACAAGAAATGTCAGTGAAGCTTGCTGATGGTAGCATACGTACTGATATTGTTAAGTTAACGTGTGTAAATGTAAATTGTATGTCTAGGTGTATACCTGTAGAATTTGTTGTATTCCCTAACGCGTCAAATAACGAGACACTCTTAGGCATCGATTTTATTACAAAATTTGAGCTGGTCTTGAATTTTTCTACTATGACATGGTGGACAGCTGATCGACCTCGGGTCATTCACCCTCTGCTAACAGAAAGTACACGCGGGATGGTTCAGTGCGCCTCTGTCAACCTATTGAGGCAGGATGAGGGCACTTTGTTGACACAAGAGGAACGCTCCAGCTTAGAAAATCTTCTTGGTGAGTATTCTGATATTTTTGACAAAGTCGGAGAGCCAACGCCCTTTGCTGAACATCATATCGATACGGGTGACCACGCCCCTATTGCTGTACCACCCTACCGAGTCACGCCCGCGAAGAAGGAGATTATTCGCGCAGAACTCGATCAGATGTTAAAAGACGGAATCATCGAAGAGTGCGAGTCTGCCTGGTCTGCACCAACCGTTCTGGTACCAAAGGCTAATGGTGGGTATAGGTTTTGTGTAGACTATCGTCGGCTTAATGCTGTCACAAAGGGTGATGCGTATCCTATGCCACGCATTGACGAGCTGCTGCAGTCAACTAAAAAAGGCTGCGTGATGAGTTCCTGTGACCTTCGAAGTGGTTACTGGCAGTGCAGTATCAAGGATCAGGATAAAACGGCCTTTATCACACCGTTCGGTATGTATCGTTTCAAGCGTATGCCATTTGGACTAAAGAATGCGCCAGCTACGTTCCAGAGACTTATAGATAGATTTCGATCGGGATCCTCGCTTAAGGACATTACCGTATTAGCCTATTTTGATGATATATTGGTAATCTCAGATTCATACCAACGCCACCTTTCAGATCTCCGTGCAGTATTCGACCGTCTCCGCTTGTTTAAGCTTCGAGCTAATCGAGACAAGTGCGTCTTTGCTAGAGAAAAGGTCAAGTATTTGGGTCACGTGATCTCTCAGGAGGGTATATCTCCGGATGAAGACAAGGTACGCGCGGTATTAGATATGAAGGAGCCTAAGTGTCTTCAGCACTTACGCACTTTTCTTCAAACGTGTTCCTGGTTTCGCAAATTTATACCGGACTTTGCAAAGGTAGCTGAACCACTCACACGCTTGACTAAGAAATCGTATGTTTGGGAATGGAGTTTGGAGCAAAGTAAGGCGTTTGAATCTCTTAAGAAGTTGTTGACCGCGTCTCCTATTTTAGTACAAGCGGATTACACTAAGCCGTTTTTACTGAGGACAGACTCTAGTAACTATGCTTTGGGTGCTGCTCTACTGCAGGGGGAGTCGCCCCATGATGAACATCCAATAGAGTATGCTAGTCGTTTGCTTACCACAGCCGAACAAAATTATTCTACTACTGAGAGAGAGGCTCTCGCGGTAGTTTGGGCTGTCGAGCGATTCCGTGGTTACATTGATGGTCATCCAGTCCGTGTGATGACTGACCACCAACCTCTGAAGTGGCTATTTTCCTTGAAGTCACCAAGCGGTAGGTTGGTTCGCTGGGCAATGAAGCTGCAGGCTTTTGATCTGCGTATCGAGTATACCCCAGGTAAGGCCAATGTATTAGCCGATACTCTTAGTCGACCCGCGACCAGTGATGGGGGAACACCGGCATGCGACATTTGCCCGGTTGTCATAGACGTACCACACTGGGATGCGACTTCGACCCGGGAAGCTCAGTTGGCTGATGCAGAGGTTGCCAAGATTATCCAGGACCTCGAAGGTAAGGATGAACTTGCTGTTAATCGCTGGACTGAGAGAGGTTATCTTTTGAATCAAGCGGTTTTGTATAGGTATGTGCCTGATACTGATTCCGAAGAGCCTCAACTCGTCATACCAGAAAGTCTGCGGAGTAAAGTCATGTTCGAGTGCCATGACTCGCCTACTGCCGGTCATAGTGGTATCGATAGAACATTGCACCGTATCTCGCAAAGGTTCTATTTCCCTGGTATGAGACGGTTTGTAACTCAATATCTTAAGACTTGTGTTGAATGTCAGCGGTACAAGCCATCTAACCTTAAGCCAGTTGGACTGTTACAGACTCCTGTTCCCGCTCAGAGGTTTGAAACTCTTGCGATTGACCTCTTTGGTCCTTTGCCTAGAGGACCGCAAGGTGAAAGGTGGATCCTTATTGTAGAGGACACTGCCAGTAAGTGGGTAGAAGTCTTCGCTCTCACGGAAGCTACAGCAGAGATCTGTGCCAAGACGCTGGTCAATGAGGTATTTATGAGATTTGGTCTACCTCGGCGCTTGATTTCTGACAACGGAGTGCAGTTTGTAGCTGATGTCATGCAGAAGGCTATGTTTGTTCTAGGTGTAAAGCAAAGCATAGTCCCTCTTTATCACCCGGAGGCGAATCCAGTTGAACGAAAGAATCGGGATCTGAAAGCTCACATCGCCATATTGGTTGAGGGTCGTCACCAAAACTGGCCAGAGGTATTGCCGTTCGTACGATTTGCGTTTAATAGTTCTCTCACTAGGTCTACTGAGCATACCCCTGCTTACCTGACTTTCGGTCGTGAGTTGCGGTCCCCTTTGACGGTCCAGTCGGACCTAAGAGCGGTCGTTGCATCTGAAAATTTTGTACCCCAGATTACACCGTACTTGCTCAAGCTTGCCGATACCATCTCGACAGCAATGGAGAACCTTGAACGTCATCAGGACTCTCGCAAGGCATATTTTTTTTTTTTTTTTTTATTGCCTTTGTAGGCAGACGGGCATACGGCCCACCTGATGGTGAGTGGTTACCGTCGCCCATGGACTTCAGCAATGCCAGGGGCAGAGCCAAGCCGCTGCCTACCGCTTAATACTCTCCATAAGCCTCGTTTGAAGAAGGACATGTCATAGCGCTCGGGAAACACCGTGGAGGGGAGCTCATTCCATAGCCGGATGGTACGTGGCAAAAAAGATCTCTGGAAACGCACTGTGGATGACCGCAGTGGCTCCAGGTAGTATGGATGAACTCTACTCCGGTGGCGGGCGGTGCGATGGTAAAAACGAGATGCTGGTATCATCTCGAACAATTCCTCAGAGCACTCCCCATGGAACATACGGTACAAAATACAGAGGGAACCGAAGTCCCTCCGCATCTATGCTGATCAAGGTCGTTCCTCTCCCGAAGAATATTTAGAAGGTGACTTGGTGTTAATGAAGACCCATGTTCTTAGTAACGCTGCGAAGGGTGTTACCTCCAAGTTCAACCCGAAACGGGATGGACCTTACGTCATCTCTAGAAAGGTGAGTCCTACTACTTACCTTTTGGCTCATAGATCCGGTGAGGTTTTTGGTAAGTACCACGTATCGGATTTAAGGCGTTATCATGCTAGAGAAGGTGAATGTCCTGAGCCGGTCGTACCTAAACGTGGTAGAGGTCGCCCGCGTAAAGTTATTGCTTAGGTGTCAGTCCGCGTTATTTGTGTTGTTTGACCAGGTGATAGGTCCTCACCTGATCAAAAGGGGGAGTGTATAACGCACACATCACACATCCCTATTTACTCTACTAGTCGGTCTTGAAGGGGAATGCATGCGGGCGGAGCGGCAGAGACGTCGCCGGGCAACCACATAGTTTTTCAGAAAGCTGTCAGTCGATATAGCACCAATGAAATATATTTTTACATCGTTATACTTAATTATAAAATACACCTTAAACTGGTATTATTTTAATAATTCGTTATAATATTTAATAACAATCACGCCACGTTAACTGGTCCCGTGCTAAATTCGTAAAGAACTTGTGTTACAGGTACCAGATAACGGAAATAAATGTAAGATTTTTATTATACACATACATATATTTAATATACATCCATAAACCTGGAAAAGACATTTATATTTATCATATAAATATCTTCCCTTGGCGGGATTCGAACCCGCGACCCCCTTGTGTAGTGACCATGTCACTTACCACTACACCAGACGACCGTCTGTTATATTATTTATATACTTTTTAGCGAAATCCTTCTATTACTGCCACGTGAAGGTCATACGTGCCAGCTTGAAGTGTGGGACAATCGCTATGAACACAATTGAGACTGACCTCATGTCTCAAAGGGTATGGCGGCGATCGTGTGACGTTTCTTGGTCTTTATAACATGTTGTTTTTTTTTTATCTCAGGTGACCACAAGCAACTTCGTCCTACAGCCGCCAACTATATACTAGCGAAGCGATACAACCTGGAGGTATCTCTGTTCGAACGAATGATTAGGAACGGTGTACACGCTCGAGTGCTCACAGTGCAGCGCCGCATGAGGCCGCGTGTCGCCGAGCTGCTGGTGCCGACCGTGTACACTGCCCTAGACTCGCACCCGGACGTGTACAACTACCCGGACGTCAGGGGGATGGCCGATAATCTATACTTCTTCACCCATGAAGTCCTAGAAGATACCGAGGTCCGGTATATACTGTACTAGCTTTTGAGCGTAACTTTACTGGTGGTAGGACCTCTTGTGAGTCCGCGCGGGTAGGCACCACCGCCCTGCTTATTTCTGCCGTAAAGCAGTAATGCGTTTCGGTTTGAAGGGTAGGGCAGCCGTTGTACTGTTAAAACTGACATATTACAACTCACGTCTTGAGGTTGGCGGCATTTACGTTGTAGATATCTATAGGCTCCGGTAACCACTTAACACCAGATGGGCCGTGAGCTCGTCCACCAATCAACAAAAACATAGTTTAAAAAAAAATTTTAGTCATCTAGTTTAGCTGTGTTTAATTTATAACATTTAATGCGTTCTCTAAATGATAAGATTTTAAAATTAAATATCTTCGTAATATAATAATAAAAAAACATACTGTAACTGACAGATTTTTAAATAATGAACTCCGGTCGCCCGTCAGGGCTGCCACGCAATTTTTTTTTGTTATTATTATACAAATGATACCCTTAACCCTTTGACTACCAAGAGGGCTGGTGGTCGTGGCGCCGACGACCGCCAGTCCGGCATCCCGAGGTGATGGGAGAGATGTGCTCCGCACTAAACGCTTCACTTTCCCCCCTTTGCCTTTTCATGAGTTTTGGTCTCATGCGAGGTTTGGACGTTGGTTGTTGAGAGACAGGAGGTTTTAGTCGGTTCGACTCCGACATGCCCCGCCCTCCATCCCCAGTGAAGGGCGGAAGTCCGGCGATTACCTCCTGACAAAAAAAAAACCCTTTGACTACCATATAGGTCACCGTTGCCCTACGTGGCGCACTGAAGTAATTATCTTGATTTCTCTTACTAATAGCCTGGATAATAGTTAGGCAAACTTTACCTTCTTTTGTTTGTTAATGTATGTTTTAGTCTTAAAGGTATCTTAGAAATAGATTCATTCTCGGTATCTTCGCATTCGTTTTTCCTAGAATCTTTTAGATGTTCCGGCGCCTTAGTAAGAAGAATCGATGTAATTACTTCAGTGCACCACGTAGGGCACCGGTGACCTCCACGGCAGTCAACGTGTTAATTAATTATTTCTTTCGGGAAGCCTTTTCATTTTAATATGTATTAGAAAGCGTATAAGGCGCAATGTTAAGCGTCCATATTCCTTCCATTCAGGGTTTGGAAGGGAGCTGGAGTCACCGAAATACGTTCGAAGCCAGATGGTGCGTGGTTTTGGCGAATTATTTACGAAAAATGAAATATTTGGCTCACGAAGTGACTATACTGTCTACTTATGTGGACCAAGTGTCATTAATAAAACAGGTGTGTGTTTTTGTTTATTATCTTACTTTATGTGACTGACCCGGCGATGCTAAGTGAGCGCTCTTAACAGCTGAGCTGAGGGTAGTGGGTTCAATCCTTGCTCTTTGTACTTTGTCTGGGTGTGCTTTATATCTATATTTATATATGACCACGTATATCAGTCTCTGGTTCTCATAGTACAGATAATCCTATACAGACGACCCTTTTATTTTTAAATATAATGATGAATTAATTATGAATACTCGAACCTTGCCTCTATTTATTAAATACGTATATTTACGTACCAACACTCTAGAGTCTAGACTCTAGTACGTCAGATGTATGGCATAATATTATGTTTGCGATTCAGAAAAAATTGATTCAAAATATTTTAATCGGTTAAGGCATTGAGTTAATCGGTCGAACTACAAAAATTGATAATCGCCAAATTCGTACGCAAGAATATGTTGGAGACCTTTCCACTATCTCCTTTATAGAGTCATTTCAGCTACGCTCGTTGTTTCCTGAGCGCTATGAGTCTTCAAACGATTTGAGGTTTGATGAGAATCGTGAACAGCACCAACCCTGGTATGGCTGATGTCCATAAGCATGGAAAGAAAATAAAATTCACATTAAAGTCCTACACCCGCATTATTATGAATTACTTGAAAATAAAACTACTTAATATGCTAAACGTATGTTTGTAAAACTCCCCTAGACATTGAGTTTAACCAACTTAACTTCCCTAGATATCAAGTTTGACCAACGTAACTTCCCTAGATATCAAGTTTGACCAATGTAACTTCCCTAGATATCATGTTTGACCAACGTAACTTCTTTAGACATCAAGTTCGACCAACGTAACTTCCCTAGATATCAAGTTTGACCAACGTAACTTCCCTAGACATCAGGTTTGACCAACGTAACTTCCCTAGACATCAGGTTTGACCAACGTAACTTCCCTAGATACCAAGTTTGACCAACGTAACTTCCCTAGATATCAAGTTTGACCAACGTAACTTCCCTAGACATCAGGTTTGACCAACGTAACTTCCCTAGATACCAAGTTTGACCAACGTAACTTCCCTAGATATCAAGTTTGACCAACGTAACTTCCCTAGACATCAGGTTTGACCAACGTAACTTCCCTAGATACCAAGTTTGACCAACGTAACTTCCCTAGATATCAAGTTTGACCAACATTTTCGTAACAACGAACTCGACTCAAGACATGTTTACTTTTTTTTCAGTTGAGCTTAAAGTACAATTCGCTACGCGATATAAAGATAACTGCCGTCGATAATTACCAAGGCGAAGAGAGCAGGATAGTGATATTGTCTCTGGTGAGGAGTAACAAGGATGGCAAAATTGGCTTCCTGAATGCCACCAATAGGATCTGCGTGGCTCTATCTAGAGCTAGAGAAGGTAAAATATGTTGTAATATATATGTTATGGAGGGTAGAGGTAAGGAGCACCATTTTGTATAAAGAATAAGTTCAAAAAATGTCCACCTGTAAACAGCAAGTTATTGTTCGAAGACTCGCCAAAATAGCGCTAGTGTAAGAAGTGGAAATGATGTGAATATAGCAGCTTTGAACAGAGTGAAGTGTGCTGGGTTGAAGTGAAGTGTGGTAGTTTATGGCGACTTTTTTAAAATCTTTCCATTTGCTACAGTGGCGCCATCTTAGTTGTCTTTCTTTCAGCGGACACTTTTTAATACACTGAGTCGGTGCTCCTTACTTCTATCCTCCATACGTTTGAAGGGTGGGGCAGCCGTTGTAGCTATACTGAGACCTTAGAACCTATATCTCAAGGTGTGTGGCGCATTTACGTTGTAGATGTCTATGGGCTCCAGTAACCACTTAACACCAGGTGGGCTGTGAGATCGTCCACACATCTAAGCAATAAAAAAAAACTGTAGTGAGTTAACCTGCCTATGACGTACAACCTTGCTTTTGTCCGTGTATAAACCAATTTAAGTGATCCTTCAGAGTTGTCGTACGCAAAACAGCTGCGTTAGACAATTCGAAAGATATGTGGTGACCTGTGGTACTGTGGAGACTTGCGTTGACCGGGCGTCGTCTTAAATGTAGTTAATGCTTAGGATATAGGATTAATCTATATATATATATATAAATGAATTGCTGTTTTTTTTTTATTATTGCTTAGATGGTTGGACGATCTCACAGCCCACCTGGTGTTAAGTAGTTAGTCGTTAGTCTCGCTAATACTCGAGAACGGCTGGACCGATTTGGCTAATTTTGGTCTTGAATTATTTGTGGAAGTCCAGAGAAGGTTTAAAAGGTTGATAAATATGAAAATGCTTATAATAAAGGAATTAAATAAAAATAACAATTTTGTTTTTCCTTTGATGTGTCCCCCGTCGGACGGATTCCTTTTTTTTGTTTTAATTTTTTTAAATTTTATTTTTTACAAATGTATTGTTGGTTGGTAGCTTGGTGGCTTGGTTGGTAGAGAATGCATCAGGCATTAAATCCGCCATTGTAACTTTGTGCATGAAGTTGAGTAAATAAATAAATAAATAAATATTCATTAGAAAAGTTGGTATTCTCTAAATAATTAAAACTGTTTTAAATACAATATTATTGCAGGTTTCTACATATTTGGCAATATGAATTTATTGATGACTGCGAATAACGTGTGGAGCTCTATCAATGAAAAGCTGATAAAACAAAACGCTATCGGCAATAAATTAACATTGGTGTGTAAACATCATGCGAAACGTTTGGAAGTAAGGTTCTAATTTTATTTGTATAAATAATGTTATGATAATTCAAAATTTTAACAAACAAAAAATTTTGTATATTAAAATTGATACTTCCATACCCCTCAGAGCGGTAGTCGACGAACATTTTCATCCAAAAGAGCTAAATATATTATGTTTTTGTTATTGCTTAGCTGGATGGACGAGCTCACAGCCCACCTCGTGTTAAGTGGTTACCGGAGCACAGAGACATCTACAATGTAAATGCGCCGCCCACCTTGAGATATGAGTTCTAAGGTCCAGTATAGTTACAACGGCTGCCCCACCCTTCAAACCGAAACGCATTTCTGCTTCGCGGCTGAAATAGGCGGGGTGGTGGTACCTACCCGTGTTGTACCCCAATTTTTTTTTTGTGATGTCTATGCTCCCGATTAACATCAAGTGAGCCGTGAGCTTGTCCGCGAAGACCGCGTGAGTGCGTTCAAACAAAAAGACACGTGAACCACTTAACTGGTGTGAATCTGCACGGCGCTCGATGTCAGTCCTTTGAGCCAATATAAAATTGAATCTTCGACTTAAAGTCTCAGTTTCTCTGGTGACCATTTAAAGTGGACCCTAAACTAGTCGGCCCGTTTGAAATAACATTAAGCAGGTACTATTTTATTGTTTAAACTATTAATAATCCTTACAAATAATTTCAGGTGAGGACCGTGAACGAATTTGAAAAATATATTTCTGGAGCGTGTCCGACGAATTGTGGAGTGAAATAAAAACGCCTTCAAGTCTGTTGTAACATCATATGTTTATTTTTGTGAAATTTTACAAATAAATTAATGAAAAAAATAAATTAATTACAAATAATAAATAGTGTAACTAAAACGGTATTGTTTACTTATTGTATTCGTTTTAATTCTATCACAACATTTAACGCTTACAACAAATATTTTTATTTAGGTGACGATCATATTGTAGCTTGTATCTTACAAAGAAATAACAAAAAGAAGAAAAAAATCTACCAAAGATAATTTAAGAAGCATCACGTTGGCTCGCATATGTTTGCATGAAACGTTCAATTTGATACTTTAATACGTGATGACAAGAGAACATAATACAAGTTTCACAAGACAAATAATAATGGATTCTTGGTCATACATTAAATTACAACCCGTATGAACATGAAAAAAATACACAAATTATATTTAAGTGCTGTGTCTTAGGGAATTCAACACGTGCATAAATACATATGCATATGTACACGAGACGATAGCCATAAGTTGTCCATAGGAAAAAAAAAGATACAATTTTCGGGCCTTATTCTTGAAGCATTCGGGAACAATTATGTATATTAAAATTATATTTAAAAAAAAAAACAATGAATAATCCATATTTATATTGTAAATGTGAAAGTGTGTTCGTCCTTCTTTCACTTCGAAACAAATCAATATTGGTTTTTAAAGTGACAGTATTAGGTCAGGAAAGCGACATACATAGCCTACTTTTTATTCCGAAAAAACATTCAATGCCCACGGGAAACCGGAAAATAATATTTGATTTCGTCTTTTTTTCACGTCGTAACGAGGCTTAATGCGCTTTTTTAAAGCGATAGTTTTATGTCATAAGAGTGATGATCATGGCAAATTTTTATCCCGAAAAAAAAAAAAAAAATCCACACCGACTTTTTTATCACAAGAAAAAAAAATCGTCCTCTCAACGTCAAAATTTATCAATCAAAGTATTCAATGATAATTCGTTCAACGAATTCGAATAAAAATTTAACTTGGGAAAGTTAGCTGTTAGGCGGGCGAAGCCTTTTACGAAGGAGTTAGTAAATTATATATATAAACAAAATGGCTACACTAGTTTTAACAGGTGAACATCAATAGTCGTAGAGACCTTTGTCGAAGTAGAAAACTATAGCTCTGATGTCAACGGTTGTTCAAATGAAATTGAGTTCTATAAACATGAGAGAGAGAGCTGTTTATGCCTACATAACATTATTTTAATTCATTTCTTATTTCGTACACCCGTAATGTAATGCGTTCCTGCTTATTTTCAAATGTTACATTGCGTGCTATATTAACGCTTTCTCCGTCGTAGCCTAAAGGTTAAGACACCTTATATACGCGTATCGAATGACGCGACAATGACAATGTTCGAATCTTACAGCCATTTTTCTAGTGAAATACGAATACTAACACATGTTGACGAATGACTAACGATAGAGGAATGGCGATAACTATACTGAGACCTTAGAACTCATATCTTTTTTTTTTTAATGCTTAGATGGGTGGGCGAGCTCACAGCCCACCTGGTGTGAAGTGGTTGCTGAAGCCTATAGATATCTAAAACGTAAATGCGCCATCCACCTTGAGATAAAAGTTCTAAGGTCTCAAGTATAGTTACAACGGCTGCCCCACCCTTCAAAGTTCAAACCGAAACGCATTACTGCTTCACGGCAGAAATAGGCAGGGTGGTGGTACCTACCCGTGCGGACTCACAAGAGGTCCTACCACCAGTAAAAGTGATGGTCAAGGTGGGTGGCAGCATTTACGTCGTAGATCTCTATGGGCTCCGGTAACCACTTAACACTAGGTGGGCTGTGAACTCGTCCACCCATCTATGCAATAAAAAAAAGATTATAGGGCGTTTCGTGAGCCCGCTCGGGGAAGTACCGCCATCCTGTCATTTTCGACGGTGAAGCAGTAATACGCTTCGGTTTGAAGGGCAGGCATCGTCCTCGTCGAACCCGTCGCTTGCGACGAAGGGCTCGACGAGTAAATTAACCCTCCGACACAGCCCACTGAGTTTCCTGCCGAATCTTATCAGTGGGTCGCGTTTCCGATCCGGCGGTAGATTCTGCGAAGCACGGCTCCAGCTAGGGTTCGTGTTAGCAACGTCGTCAGGTTTGAGCCCCGTGAACTCACCTACTAGTTAAGGTTACGCTGATATAGCCTCAAGGCTCTCACAATAAGATAGGGTAAAAAAAAATTATCGTTCAATGAAAAAAATTATCATTAAAATATTTTCATTGCATAAAATCGTAATAAAGTAATGTATAATCATGTTAATGACCGTAAACTTATATTTATTTTCATAATTACCTGTGAAAATTCAATATAATTTATATATTCAGTTGTTAATAAATTTACAAATAAAAAAAATCATTACAGTAACGGTTTAATTTTTGAAACAAAAGATTTATGATAAGTTTTATTCTCACTCACAAGAGGTCCTACCACTAGTAATTACGCAAATTATAATTTTGCGGGTTTGATTTTTATTACACGATGTTATTCCTTCACCGTGGATGTCAATCATTTCTTCATTGATCATAGTTAAATGGCAATTTTAATAATATCTCCAAGGATTCTATGTTCACATACGACTTCTTTTTTATTTAATTTTAATTTTATTAGCTGAGCAGTGGTGAATTTACACTAAGGGCAGTCGGAGCAAGTGCCCAGGGTGGCAAATATACAAAAAAAAATTGAAAGGAAATATATTTTTTTTAGTCTTTTCAACATTGCTCAATATAATTAATTAATTCTATTAATCAATAATTTTTTGCTTAATTGAGAATACAAGAAATTGAATTCATTCATTATTTTTGTGAATTATAATTTTGGCACTTTTGGTAAAAATTAATAATCAATTTAATTCCTTGGAGATTTAAAATATCAGTTGATTTTCCTATTTTCTGGAATTAAAGAAATTTTATTAGTTTTTTTTTATGTAATATAATTATAAGCCATTAGTGCTTAATTTATAATTGATAGAAAAATTCAGATTTTGGAATTTATAACATATAATAAATTTTCTCTAATAAATGAGTTATTTTTATTTTACACTGGATGCGGATTTTTTTCCGTTGCCCAGGAGCGATATTAAGTTTAAATCCAGTCCTTTAGCTGAGTATAAATAGTTAACACTTCGTAAACTCGTTACGTATGGCAACTCACTCTAACGTCAGTAGACTTCAAGGCCTCTGAATTTAATTACGTATTAAATTAGAGTTAGTGCGATAATCAATATTGCACTTACACACTACATTCACTAGTAACTACTCACCTTTTTCTTTTTCAATTCCAATTTGAAATACGTACTTAAAATTCTAACCTATTACAAACCGCAACTACTTAAGAATTAATACTTGCTACCCAACAAAGATTTTAAAATGGCGGAATTTAGGATACTTTTGATATTATATGCAGCATGATCAATTACTAAACTCAACCCTCAGACACAGCCCACTGAGTTTCTCGCCGGATCTTCTCAGTGGGTCGCGTTTCCGATCCGGTGATAGATTCTGCGAAGCACGGCTCTTGCTAGGGTTTGTGTTAGCAACGTCATCAGGTTTGAGCCCCGTGAGCTCACCTACTAGTTAAGGCGACGCTGATATAGCCTCTCAAGGCTATCAGCTTAGGTAGGATAAAAAAAAAGCTAAATTCTACGTAGCATACAAAAATAATTATCCGAATATGGCTAACACTCGAATCACTGCCTCGAGCAAGCTGCTTTACGAGCAAGATCACAGTTTTCTTAAACCATCAACCTGTATAAAATATTTAAACAAAGACTTTTCTTTACGTGACATTGGCCCGAAATTTCAATTTCAACGACGCAGTATTAATGATAGTGCACTTCAAGCATACATAATGAGCTGTGATTCAGCGGATTCAATTTAAAGTAATGAAAACAGTCGTTTCTTTAAATCATTGGTCACGTTCACTGCGTCGGTTTATTCAAACCTAACTCACCCCGTAGTGACATCTAGAGCACTATACGCTAGCACGGTATCTAAACAATACTGCACTTTTAGAATTGCCCAGTCACCGTCCTCGTCGAATCCTTACAACGAAGGGCTCGACGAGTGAATTAACCCATAGACACAGCCCACTGAGTTTCTCGCCGGATCTTCTCAGTGGGGCGCGTTGCCGTACCGGTGGTAGATTCTGCGAAGCGCTGCTCTTGCTTGGGCCAGTATTAGCAACACTTCCGGTTTGAGCCCCGTGAGCTCACCTACATGTTAGGGTGAAGCTGAAATAGCCTCTCAAGGCTATCAGCATAGGTAGGGCGAAAAAAAATATTGAATTGAAGTGGCGTAACTAAAAGTTTTAAGAGAATGAGTTTTATACTTCGAACGACTTATCAACAAACATATGTTCTATAAGTGAAAAAAATTAAATTTTTAAAATTCCAAGTTAAACATTTTAATTTTTTCCTACAAAAGGACATAATTCACTTTCCGTCTCTTTTAAATCAAGCCTATAACTTAAACTATAAGGTATGCGCGCTTTAAAATCGAAACTATAAAATTACAATTCTTCAATTACATTTTTGACATTTACAAAAAAACAATAATTTTGGATTAAGCTACTTCAATTCTAAAGGTGCGATATGATAACAAACGGGTTTGAGACTTTGTAACGCGTTGCTAATTACCAGCGACTGACATACACGATTGTGAAAAAGTATTCCGAATCTTACAACATTTTCCCATGAAAAGTTGCATTATAAATTCTCAAACAACCTCCTTAATGTCTTTGGTTTATGAATCGAACAACCGAAGCGGGGTAAAGGACTGCGCTGATCCAATCTGTGTCCGGTGTGCTTAGGGTGAGTTATTTAACGTTCTCGATAGCGTAAAAGTTAACTCAAATTTGTATGGAATTTGAACGTTTGGCTACGTTTGCCGCTAGGGGCGTTGTTTCCAACGGCATACAAATTTGAATTAGCATTTACGCTATCGGAGAACGTTAAAAAACTCGCACTAAGCACACTGTTAAAGAACTCACTGCCCATTTGGATGTCGAGTGGTTATGGCCCATAGACATCAGACATTATCATTCCGTCACCGTGCTTTACTCGTGGGATCGCACTCTCGATTTTGTTGATAATTGATGAGTGATTCATGATGCATTAAATCGAAGTAAATAGTGTACCTATAGTTACGAGTTCAGAATACGACTACAATGTGATTTTTATTCTACGATTTGATTCCTTAATGATATCCTTCCTTGGAAAAAATTGTATCACTCTCCAGGATTTGAACCCCTACACAGTTGCTTAACATAACGACTTCAGAACGTCTACTAATCTAATGCTGTGCTACTAAAATTATGTTAATTCATCCGAAAGATATTTTCTTTTGTCGTTTAAAAGTAACTAATCATTTTATTTGTAAATACCTTATTTAGTATCATCATGTAGTCACTCTCAAAGTACTACATATTTACACATAAGTGCATTATTTATATATTTATGCGCATAACATTTATGTTATATTATATCACGGACATATATTATTTCTTGAATAAATATCAAAACTACAATCAAAACACATGTCATTACTTTTAGCTCCAATTCGGATGCCAACAAGCTAAACTATCAACGAGTAATAATTACTCTAATTTACAGCTTGCATAAAATAAGCTATTAACTGTTAACTACAGCGTACGTAAAATCACAATTCGTATCACATTAATGAGATATTTAGCGCGAGTCAATCACTATTTAGTAAAGCTCTAAGAACTCCTCTATGAGTTCAACGATGTTTTCGGGCGATTCTAATTGAACGTGATGCGTTCCCTGCACCTCGACGTACTGGACATCGGTGGTTTCTTTCAATTTTTCAACTACCTTCATGTAATAATCTAGCCTCTCCCAGCCCTGGCCGGGCAACGCCCTCAAATTCAGCACTTTGCACTTGACCTTGCCGGCGAACTCTAAAGCGGTCTCGATCGACATCATCGCCAACCCTGCCACTTTCAAGCGCGGATCCCTTTTGAAGAAGTAACCCTTCTTGTTCATATGCGCCGGGGTCGGCATCATGCCCCGTCTCATCAGCACGCGGCAGTTAGGCTTCGAAACGGATCCTTTGTACGCATCGCATACTATATCTATCATTTCCTCGTATTCGTAACACGGTATCTTATCTTCCTTCAATGTTTCATAATCGAGCAGCTTGTCCATACCCCATCCGGCTGTTTTGACCATATTAGACGGTTCCCTTACAGCCGGACTCGCGATATCGATGCATATAATCTTATCGACATCGTCGGGAAACGAGGCCGCGTACATGAAGCTCAGGGCGCCGCCCAGGGAATGTCCCATCAACTGTACCTTCTCCCATTTGAAGTGTTTCACGATTCGTCGGATCAAAACGATTCCGTCCCAGAAAATGTAGTAAATCATACCTTTGGGGTAGTGAGAGGAGTGGCCGTGACCCGGCAAGTCTATGCAGAGGACCGAGGTGTTAACCGGTAACAAGGGAATGAGGTTGTCCCAAGTTCCGGCGTTGTCCTGCCAGCCGTGGATCGCGATCATGGGCTGTATGTTCCGCGGTCCCCACCAACGGCCGGCGACGTGACCCCAGGGCATTGGTATTTCGACTTCCTCGACTGTGTAGCCAGGCGGGAGTTCTAAAACATAAAACGGATTTAGTGTAGGATTTAACTTGCGCCTAGTAAAATTGCCCCTAGTAAAATAATAGAGGAAGGAAAAAACCTCTAGGATATTTTAAGAACACCTGTTATGTATATATATTATTGCTTAGATAGGTGGACGAGCTCACAGCCCACCTGGTGTTAAATGGTTGCTGGAGCCCATAGACATCTACGACGTAAATGCGCCACCCACCTTGAGATATAAGTTCTAAGGTCTCAAGTATAGTTACAACGGCTGCCCCACCCTTCAAACCGAAATGGATTACTGCTTCACGGCAGAAATAGGCAGGGTGGTGGTGCCTACCCGCGCGGACTCACAAGGGGTCCTACCACCAGTAATTAAGCAAATTATAATTTTGCGGGTCTGATGTTTATTACACGATGTTATTCCTTCAGCGTGGAAGTCAATCGTGAACATTTGTTGAGTACGTATTTGTCATTAGAAAAATTGGTACCCGCTTGGGATTTGAACACCGTTGCATCGCTCAACACGAATGCACCGGACGTCTTATCGCTTAGGCCACGCCGACTTCAAATAGTGAGGCAAATACTACTTTAGTAAAGACCACTATTTATATACTAATACTAATTTAGGGTTTTAAAACTAAACATAAAATTGTTGCCCTTAAAATGAAGACTGTGCGAACTTGTACATATATGAAAACATTGTTAGGTACAACCATCTGGCAATTTGAAAATGTCTAGTTTTTTCCCGGGCGCCATTAAGCAGGCCGAATGCAGGCAGCATTGGAGGAAGCTGGTGCAAAAACTGGACCAAGGTGGTCACGACCCTCAGTAATGAGGAAACGACAGAGAAGAAGAAGAAGTTCTTTACTTGAACAAGTATTAAATTTAATCAGAATTACATTTATGTCTAAATAAGTGATTTACGAAATATGACAGCAATACATAATCGAAATCGATATAAGATAGAGTAAGTGAATAACGTAGACTTTGATCAAGCGATTATTTAAAAAAACGGAAGCCAAACTTAAAGGTCACGACGATAAGAATTGGCACGACGCAGTTTATAGAAGTTTTGCTCATAAAACATAATAATATCATCAATGATTACTAAGGTTTTTCATGTTTTTTTAAATAATATACGCAATATGAGGCCTCAAAAGAGACACTACCATTGTCCGTATTTCTGTACCGTTTTTGAATTTTTATTTTTTATTGCTTATCTGGGTGAACGAATTCACGACTCACCTAATGTTAAGTGGTTACAACAACGGCTACCCCATCCTTCAAACCGAAACGCATCACTGGTTCACAGTAGAAATAGACAGAGTGGTGCTACCCACCCATGCGGACTCACAAGACGTCCTACCACCAGAAGTTATGCAAATTATAATTTTGCGATTTGATTTTTATTACACGATCTATTCCTTCACCGTGGAAGTCAATCGTGAACATTTGTTAAGTACGTATTTCATTACAAATATTGGTAATGGCCTGCGGGATTCGAACACCGGTGCATCGCTAGATACGAATGCACCGGACGTATTATCCTTTAGGCCACGACGACTTTCAAATCCTTTCAAATTTGAAATTATTACAACAACCTACTCAAGAATTAAAAATCAAACATTTCTACTTAAATAAGCCTTTAAAAGCGCTCTTATATCGTCATAACTTTACTTTTACATCGATTTAGGATGCAGTTTATCACTGATTACCATCGACAGGAAAACTCAGGGTTTGCTCATTTATCAAATCAGTTTGTCAAATAAGTATGCCTAAACTAGAATATGTCCCTATACATTATTAAGCAATGACCGAAATTTTGCTCGATACTCCTTTTTTACTCCTTTTCTACTTTCCGATACTCCTTTTTTATAACGCTCAAATCCAGACTGGAGTAATTTCATTCCGAACCGAATACCGACTAATCGTTATCAAAGATAAAATATAGCCTGAGAGATACTTTAAAAATTCTATAATACACGAGATTTTTTCTTCCTACCTACGTCGCTGACGTCATCGTTTGTAAAAACAACGTGGCGTCAGTCGCTGACGTCAAGGGCAGGTACTTCGCATTTACCACCGGATCGATGCGACTGCTGGATGGATACAATGATGCGGGAAAATGAGTGGACAAATGTTAATTGTCATGTCGAACTCTTCAACGAGTTTGACTACTATTCATTTTTGAGATAGCTTAGACCTATTTATTATACAGGCTCCAGTAACCACTTAATACAAGGTAAATCGTAAGCTCTCCTTCCCAGACAGCAAAATCAAAAATCCATAGACGTAAATCAAACGTAGTGTAGAATTTATGTTAGTAATTTACCATTTGTTACTTCGCGTTATACACCCTTGACCTTCTGGTTTCGTTAATAAGAAACTCATTATAATTGTTCAATTTTACATATTAATTTACATTTACATTAAATGTTACATGATAATTTAGTTAAAAAATTTAAATGAAACAATTCATGTTTCATAAGAATTGTGAGAACAGAGTAGTTTTAAATACGTCAAAAAAAAAAAACTAAAAACATTGAGTAAAAAATTCCAATTAAATTACCAACTTCATTGTAATTTAATTAGGATTTTTTACATGAAGCATAATTATACTTCATGTTGATTACAAATACATAGCAAAACATGGCTTTTTTTTTACTATTATAGCAATCTCAGTAAAGGTTATAACTTTATAAAGCAAATATGTACATACAGATATGTAAGTATGCAAACATAAATTTCAGGTTCATGAGAAACCGGGGTTAAGGTAATGTCTTATTGGATATGAGGAGGCAGTCTCCTCCCGGTGATGGTCACGAGGCGATCTGAGGGGGTTGAGGCTGCGCCGTACCCTACCGTCACTCTAGCTCGTTGGCATCAGGAAGATGGGACGACGCATCGACGGCTACGGCTTGCGATGCGGTCCGCGTTGTCGTCATCGCACATACTGTGGAAGAGCAACCCGGTCAGCGGTGCATCGCGTTCCGACCCGGCAGGCTGGTTCTGACCCAGCGGGATATCCCGGAACAGCGGCGTGGCCCGGACAACCTGGTGCGGCCGCCGTAACGCGTAGACCGGCATCGTTGGTCGTCGACTATCGCTTCAACAACCCGCCGGTCGGGCGTGTTCGGTGTGGCGCCGCGTGTCTGATTGTAGTGTTGACCGCGGGAACCCCCTTACTCCGACCGGGTTCTGACGTCGGACGTCAGATGTAAGAGTGCAGGGGAATCGTTTAGTGCGGTAGGGCCCTGAAAACATCCTTGGGCCCACGGTCTCACAATTGCGGACCAGTCAAACATACCCCGCGCGCTCCCTAGGCCTTGGGACCTCGTAGGAGGCTCCGTCCACGGCCCGAAAAAAAAAAGTGCATGCACGATAAGAATAATGAGTTCAGAGAAATATGTACATAGTGTAAGCGTGAAACGTCATACACGGTATCATACTACTAGCCTGACAATAGAGACCATAGCAACTACAGCATGAATGCTTCCACATAGGAACATGATATCACTGGCCTCCGTGATACTAAGGACCTCTTGTGAGTACGTACGGGTAGGTACTACCACCCAGCCTATTTCTGCCGTGAAGCTGTAATGCGTTTTGGTTTGAAGGTTGGGGCAGCCGTTGTAACTACTCAGAGCATGAAGACGCTCCTAGAGACACTCGACCAGGATCCCTGGGGGCGCCCGTACCAAACGGTCCGCAAGAAATTGCGGCCGTGAGAGCTCCCGGTGACTTCGAGCCTCCCTCCATGGGTGCGCCGCCACGGGGTGACGTGAGCGGTGATGCCCCTGCTGAGGTGGTCCCTCCGAGTATCTCGGAGGAGGAGATTCGTGCAGCCATGTCGAGGATGCGGAGGAAGGACGCGGCCCCCAGCCCTGACGGTGTTCATGGTCGGGTTTGGGATTTGGCCTTCGGTGCCCTTGGGGACCGGCTCGTGCGGCTCTTTGAAGCCTGCCTCGAGTCGGGACGGTTTCCGAAACAGTGGAAGACGGACAGACTTGTTTTGCTGAGGAAGGAGGGACGCCCTGCAGACTCACCTGCGGGGTACCGTCCAATCGTGTTGCTGGACGAGGCGGGAAAACTGCTCGAGCGAGTGGTGGCCGCCCGCATCGTCCAGCACTTGGCGGGGGTGGGTCCCTATCTGTCAACGGAGCAGTTCGGATTCAGGGAGGGCAGCTCGACCATCGACGCGGAGATGCGCGTGCGCGCCCTCTCTGATGAGGCTGTCGGCCGGGGCGGGGTTGCACTGGCGGTGTCCCTAGACATCGCCAATGCGTTCAACACCCTGCCCTGGTCGGTGATCGCAGGGGCGCTGGAGTATCACGGCGTCCCTGCGTATCTCCGTCGGCTGATCGGGTCCTACCTCGAGGACAGGTCGGTCATGTGCACCGGGCACGGTGGGGCGGTGCTCCGCTTCCCCGTCGAGCGCGGTGTCCCACAGGGGTCGGTTCTTGGTCCTCTCTTGTGGAACATCGGCTACGACTGGGTCCTGCGGGGTGCCCTTAGCGCTCCTCTCCCGGGTCTAAGCGTAGTTTGTTACGCTGACGACACCTTGGTAGTGGCCCGGGGTAGGGACTTGCGCGAGTCTGCCCGTCTTTCATGCGCGGGGGTGGCCTTCGTCGTCGGCAGGATCCGAAGGCTGGGTCTGGAGGTGGCGTTCGTTAAATCCCAGGCCCTGTTGTTCCACGGGGCCCGGAGAGCGCCGCCTCAGGGGGCCCACCTCGTGAGTGGAGGCGTTCGCGTCGAGATCGAGGCGACCGGGTTGCGGTACCTCGGTCTCGTACTGGACGGTCGTTGGAGCTTCCGTGCTCACTTCGAAAGATTGGGTCCCCGACATGGTGGTGCGCCGCCTCTACACGGGGGTGGTGCGGTCAATGGCACTGTACGGGGCTCCCGTATGGTGCCACGCCCTGACCCGCGACAACGTCGCAGCGTTGCGACGTCCGCAGCGCGCGATTGCGGTCAGGGCGGTTCGTGGGTACCGCACCGTCTCGTTCGATGCGGCGTGCGTGCTCGCCGGGACGCCTCCCTGGGACCTGGAAGCGGAGGCGCTCGCTGCGGATTACGCGTGGTGATGTGATCTCCTCTCCAGGGGGGAGCCGCGTCCCGGCGCGGCGGAAGTTCAAGCGCGGAAGCTTCAATCTCGGCGTGCCGTGCTCGAGGCGTGGTCTCGCCGCCTGGCGGACCCCGCCTACGAGCGACGGACCGTGGGTGAATCGCGACCGAGGACGTCTCACATTCCGAGCGACGCAGGTGCTCACGGGACACGGCTGTTTCGGTCGCTACCTGCACCTCGTCGCCCGGAGGGAGCCGACGCCGAAGTGCCACCACTGCAGTGGCTGCAACGAGGACACGGCGGAGCACACGCTCGCGTACTGCCCCGCTTTCGCGGAGCAGCGCCGCGTCTTTGTTGCAAAAATAGGACCGGACTTGTCGCTTCTGACCGTCGTGGCTGCGATGCTCGGTAGCGAGGAGTCTTGGCAGGCGATGCTCGACTTTTGCGAGTCCACCATCTCGCAGAAGGAGGCGGCGGAACGGGAGAGGGAGAACTCTTCCTCCCTCTCGGCGCCGTGCTGCCGCCGTCGAGCCGGGGGTCGGAGGAGGGCGTTTGTCCAGTTCCGGCCCCTATGAGGAGGCAGTCTCCTCCCGGTGATGGTCACGGGGCGACCTAACGGAGTTGAGACTGCGCCGCACGCTTCGTCACTCTAGCGCGCTGGCACCAGGAGGACGGGACGACGCGTCGGCGGCTGCGGACTGCGATGCGGGCCGCATTTTCGTCGTCGCTGTCGTCGCCGAACATACTGCGGAAGAGCAACCCGGTCGGCGGTGTATCGCGTTCCGACCCGGCAGGCTGATTCTGGCCCAGCGGGGTATCCAGCGGCATCGCCAGGGCGGCCTGGTAGGGCCGCCGTACCGCGGAGACCGACGTCGTTGGTCGTCGACTATCGCCTCGACGACCCGTCGGTCGGGCGTCCTCGGGGTGGCGCCGCGTGTCTGGTTGTAATGTTGACCGCGGGAACCCCCCTACTCTGACCGGGTTTTGACCCCGGACCGAGATCGGACGCCGGGTGTAAGAGTGCAGGGGAGTCATTTAGTGGGTGGGCCCTAAATTCCTTGGGCCCGCGGTCTGCTCTCAACACCTGCAGATCGTTGAGTCTCACATACCCCGTGCGCCCCCTAGGCGCGGGGACCTCGTAGGAGGTTCGGCCTTCGGCACGAAAAAAAAAAAAAAAAGAACCTCTTGTAACTATACTGAGACCTTCGAACTCATATCCCAAGGTGAATGGCAGCATTTACGTTGTAGATGTCTACGAGCTCCAGTAACCACTTCAAACCAGGTGGACTGAGCTCGTCCACCCATCTATGCAATATACGGCCGTCTGGTGTAGTGGTAAGTGACATGGTCACTACACAAGGGGGTCGCGGGTTCGAATCCCGCCAAGGGAAGATATTTGTATGATAAATATAAATGTCTTTGCCAGGGTTATGGATGTATATTAAATATATGTATGTGTATAATAAAAATATTACATTTATATCCATTATCTGGTACCTGTAACACAAGTTCTTTACGAACTTAGCACGGGACCAGTTAACGTGGCGTGATTGTCAGTAAATATTTATTTATATTATTTATTATATAAATAAAAGGCGGAAGCCTTCATTAAATTACGATTGAGAGTTATTCTGGTTGTATTAACTGTCTGTCTGTATGTGTATTAACTAGCTAGCAGATTGATGTTACATGGAATGGTCATACTATTTGAAGCCCTTTTTTTTTTTTTTTTTCGGGCCGAGGGCCGAACCTCCTACGAGGTCCCCGCGCCTAGGGGGCGATTTTACTATTTGAAGCCCTGAGCTGACTCATGAAAACATTAATTTTAAAAAGGGCTTATATCTACATTGTTCTCTACAGATACACTACAGCTACTAACTATCCCTATATTGAAGAATCGATCATTAACAATTATGCCACACAGTTCAAAGGTTGAATATTACGACAGCAAAAATAATCCATATCCTTTCATAGATATCATAACAAAAAATTATCATGGATTTATTTTGTTGATTCAGCAGAGATAAGATAATGAAGATCTTCACACCAGGAACTATTGGCAATGATAAAAATTATCAAAACACTTTACTAGATTAGTTTATTACTTAACAACTGGATAGAGGATTTGATTAGTGCAAAATATTGATGTATTGACAATTTTATGCTAACAACTGGCAAACATTGGGTTAGTAAAGTCACTAACCTTTGATAGATATCTTCACACTCAAAGATTTAAATTTTTTTATAGATAATCAGATTTCACTAATATCACTAACAATTAAGTTCTGAAATGTAATATTTGAATATGCATGTATGTATCTTATACCTTTAAACGAGCAATTCTTTTATATATATATATAATCAGAATCTCGGAAACGGCTCCAACGATTTTCATAAAATTTAGTAGACCGTATTATTCAACAAACAAAAAAAAATCCGAGCAAAGCTTGGTCATTGTATAGTTTCAATATTATGAGTAAAATGTTGGATATTTTTTTACAAAAATTGCTTTTATACCTTATATATATATATAGTGGCCCACTTTTCTCTTATACAATAAATAAACATATATAAAGTATATAATATACAAATTTAGGACTATAATTTAAACTCTACTCTATTCTCAATGATTTAAATAAAATTTATTCTAATAATCATCATCATATAAATATTCAAAAACAGTGAAGTGTAATTTTTTTCTAAATTAATTTTCCTTTTTTTGTTTTGTGTCTAGTATGATCAGGATTAAGTATCAATAAAAATATTTTCAATATAAACAATGTTTTTTCAGAAAGTTATTAATAATGTTAAAATCTTATACAAAAAATTAATCTAAATTATGAGGTTTCAGTGCTTAAAGAAGAATTTGGATCATTTATCAAACACTTAATATATAAGTACTTTAATAAGCTGTCATACAAAATAATTTCAAGGAAGACACATTCTACTTGGACCCTTTTGACTGTGGTACATAAATCTATCAAGTAGAAATTCAAATAATGTATGCTTTGGTGTGTAGCAATTTTCTTTTTCATTAATTCATAATTTTTTAATACACAAGTCTCTAAATAAACAGAATTAGAAATAGACAAAGGCCTAAATTAGGTAGGAAAATTATTTTAGTAAACTGATAAATTGCTTTGAAGGATATTAACATATTGAAGGCTACAAATAGTTTTGTATCTCAGAGGGACAAAACCCTTATAGGATCACTAGTTTTCCGTAACTATCTCTGATAAGTTTATTAATGCAATAAATAAAGAGATTCCCAATCTATTACTTCATTATATAACTAAATTCATGATAAAATATGTAACGTAACACTTTTTACCTTCATGGTTTTGATATCCATTCGTTTTCTCTTCCATTGTTTATTTATGAATTAAATCACTTAAATTAAAAGTGAACACAGACCTATAGTGCGATCAACGGTCAACGACTATCTTTGAACTAAATTAAAACTAATTTAAATTTTAAATAGCATTAATTTTTTATTAATTTCAAGTAAAAATTCAAGAGTTGTCTGTCACTGCAATACTATAGTCAAGTTGCATATTCACTGTTCGACAATCTTATTTTGACTCGCTAAGAACTTTATCAATGTTGATAACATTAGATCTAGACATGATCGCAAATTTCCGATATGTGATAAAACAACATTGTAGACCATAGATAGTAGTAGTAGTTTTATTTATCCAAATGGAAAGGCAAAGGTGTCGTACCATACAGCCTAATCTTTTATACATATATTTTTTTTATTTTATGAAATATGATACTATGAAATGAAATGAAGTTGATTAATAATATGAAACATGACATGATATGAATTGAAATGAGATGAAATGATATAATATGGGATACTTTTATGCAAAATGATAATATGAAGTGAAATGAAATGAAGATGATTAATTTGAGACATCAATCAACTGGGATGAAATTAAATGAAATGAATTGAGATGATACGGGATGAAATATAATCTCAGTAAAATGGTGGTCATTTACTGAGATTTTTTCAGTGGACTTTTTGGAGGATCCCGAGAAGTTACGTCCAGCGGCTTTGTTTCATTTTCCCACATTTGTGCACTGTCACAGATATTAAACAGTTAATAAACCACCGTTATTACACATTTAAACCTGAAGAAACACTAAATAGACAAAATAAAACAAATCACACAACTTCACTCCTCGCGTTCCCGCCAAAAAGTCCAGACCATAGATATATTTTTTTTTTGGTACAATTTTTCCTTGTTAGGAAAGGCAAGGGGATCTAAGCCCATATAGCCTTGATCTAAGCCCATCCTTGTAGACCATAGATAATATACATGTCACATAATATTTGAGAATCAATATCATCGCATTATTGTCATTAAGGTACTGCTACACTTGCTCTAAAATAACATGCTAAAAAGCGAGCTATTGAGTATGCTCAATACAAGCATGTTTATGAACAGTTTACATTTGCTAGCAATAGTCATGCTTGTTTTCAGTATGCTATTTATTTATGTATTTGTATTATACATGTTGCAAACGACTGATCGATACTAGCATGCTCAATAAGCAAACTAAATAACAAAACAATAAGCAAATAGACAAACAAGGCATGGAGTTCATAAGTACCCCATAGGTTTATATAATTTTTAAGCTATTGCATAACTTTTATCGTGGGCTTTGAGTGCTGCGACTGAATCAAGAAATTCTGTAACGAAAATAAAACCTATCACCTCCCATTCCTACTTCCATGTAGCTCTCGTTCAACACATTCACACATTGCGCTTGTGTGAATGTGTTGAACCTAGTGTTTGTGAATAAGCGCGCGGCGTGACGTCACACTATGAATGAAAAGTCTGCCCATCTCTCTCTCTCGTGATCTAGGTTATAAGTGTGAAGGGCACAGTTAATGTTTAGCTTTTGTTAATTTAATGTTCATAAATATAGCATGTACTTATTTTATTATTGTTTTCATATTTATTTATTATTGTCTAATTATAATTGCATAAGTAGATAAAAAACGATATGCAATAGCTTTACCACGACAGTCCTCGAGTGCCGGCTCAGTGAATTTGGCCCTTCCTTTTGTTGATTTTCAGTTTCATTTTTTATTTTTAATTATTTGTTCGTCGTTTGTTAGTTAATGTTCGAATGTGAAAATTGTTTGTTCGTCTTTTATTTATTTATAAATATTAAACAAATGATCACCCTTAAGTCGGACCCTTTTACTAGATATCTTTATTTTCATCGGTCAGATTAGTTAATTTGGATCAATTATCGTTTGTTCGACAACCATTGGTGATTGTTCGATCATAAAAACAAGTAAATTCCCAATTTTTTATTATTTTATATCTAATAAGCAAACCATCACCTCACGCCTACATTGCGCATGGCCGGTTTTGTCAGTCAGCTGCCAATGACCGTATTTACTAGCGTTTTGTTAACAAGTGCGTTCATACTGTGTAATTAGTAGATCAAAAAAATATTGAAAACTTCAACAATACTTCAACAAAAATATGTCAGTGAAGAAGGCCAATTAATCGTGAAAGTACGATTAGCGCTGTTTTAATAAATTTAGTTATTTTTAATGATATTGAATATTAACAAGCAAATAGAAATTTCAGTGATATCAATAAAATCATCAATAAAAGAATCCGAAAATCAAAAAAGGGGGCCCAAATTCATTGAGTCACGAATACCACACGTGTATTTTTTAGTATCTACACTAGACTGTTTTTTTTTTGAAGATTAAATGGCCGGGTAAAAAGGTCTTTAAGTCAAGTCTTATTTTTCTTCGTATAATTTGTTTTAAGTTAAAAAATGATATGAAACGAAATTGAGATGAAGTTGATTAATTTGAGACCTTAATCAATTAGGATGAAATTAAACGAAACGGGATGAAATAAAATAAATAAAATGGCGTTTGTTTACTTAGACTTTTTATGTGGACTTTTTGGAAGAACACTAGAAACCGCGTCTAGTGGCTGTGTTTCATTTTTCCACGTTTATGCACTTTCACAGATGCTAGATAGTTAGTAAACTACCGCTACTACACATTTAAACCTATAGAAATACTAAATAAACAAAGTAAAACAATTCACATAACTTCGCACCCGTGTTCCTGTCAAAATCTCTACTTAAATGCTAACATTTTACATTAAAGTAGTGATATATAAATTTCACACCATGGCCAACATTTCATTTATTGTATAAAGCGATGCTTGCTTAAAATTAAGTGTTTATTGTAAATTCTATGGTAACTTATAAAAACGCTTTTCACATAAAAGGAATCTATGTATGACTTTTACACGTTATTTTGATTTATTTCTTCATGGTCGAAGTAATTCGTGAAAACGTGCTAGGGAAATACGTTTTCCAAACGTTTTGAACCCTAGCATAGTCAGTGTGCTTAGTGCGAGTTTTGTAACGTTCTCACTAGCGAGCCAGTTTGCTCAAATTTGTATGCAATTGGAACAGCGCCCCTAGCGGCAAACGTACTCGGTGTTATTTTGTGAGTGCGAGTTCATATTAACGTTGTGATCTCGTAACCGAGTAATTTTACCGAAATTAGTACCATGAATGACATTTGTGCGAGTGCGAGTTACAAATTGGATTTTGACATTTCGATCGAGTATGTTTAAATTAGTAGTTATATTTTTTTAACTGTAGAGGTAAAGATATCATACCATACAGCCCAATTTTTATTAATTTTTTTAATGCAAAATGATATGGAGTATAATGAAATAAAGCTGATTAATTGGAAACATTGATGAATTGACATGAAATGAAATGAAATGAGATCAGACGATATGGGATGAAATATAATATCAGTAAAATGGTGGTTATTTAGTGAAAGTTTTTCAGTAGACTTTTTGGCAGATTCCCAGAAGCTACTTCCAGCGGTTTTGTTTTATTTTCCCACATTTATTACCAAAATTTGAACCACCTTTATTACACATTTAAACCTGAAGAAACACTAAATAGACAAAACAAGACAATTCACACAACTTCGCTTTACGTGTTCCCGCCTAAAAGTCTGAAAGTCAGTATTTCTTCGCTTCACTTTACTTCAGCAAATTAAAGTTGTCGCAAAAAATTTGGTAGTGAAACTAACATAATTTGTTCTTTTTATTGATTTTGTTGTGTTAAGTTGGCATAAAGGTCTCGTTACCGGGCCATAAAATATACAAAATATATGTTTTTACAATACAAATAAATCAAAATATTAGGTATATAGGCAGGTAATACCTACTAAATTAAATATAATGATGGCAGCACGTAATTTTTTTGCATGGAAAATGCTATCGATGGCTGCAGCCCAAGATGAGCGAAATTATATGACTAGTATTCGGATAAAGTATAGAAATTCAAATAATCCAGTTACAAATCTTACTGAGACCGAATTTAGAAGAATCTATCGTTTCTCGAAGAAGACGTTTAAGTTCTTATGCGAAGAACTTAGACAACTAACAAATTTAAGATCATCTCAGCGCGTCAGCTTGGAAGTCAAGGTAAGATCTTTTAATAACATTAAAATATACGTAAACATACATCATTATTAAATTTTTTATGAAACTTTTGAAATTCTAGGTACTAACTGCCCTATTTTTCTACGCAACGGGATCCTACCAGCGGCCAGTGGGAATTGCAAAAAATGTGTCCCAAAAAATGTGTAGTGTGTATATTGAACAAGTAACGGAAGCTCTAATATATAAGGATTTTTTATGCAAATATATTAAGTTTCCAGACACTTCAACTGCCAGACAAGAAGTTAGTCGCAGGTATTAAAGATATCATAACAAGAATACTTTTTAGTGGTTAATAAGGTATAGTTCCAATGGTATTTATAATATTATCAATTTCAGGTTTTTTTATAAACATCAAATACCAGGTGTAATTGGATGCATAGACTGTAGTCATTT
This sequence comes from Bombyx mandarina, assembly GCF_030267445.1. Taxonomy (NCBI): domain Eukaryota; kingdom Metazoa; phylum Arthropoda; class Insecta; order Lepidoptera; family Bombycidae; genus Bombyx; species Bombyx mandarina. The sequence goes on from NC_143215.1 coordinate 3,849,513, forward strand.
CAGAATATTTGGGCCACCTAAAAGAGAAGAGCATCAGTATTATTGCCGAAAACACTATCATTCTATTAACGTCCAAATGGTAAATAAGTAAAATTTTCCTTTATCATATAATCATTGTAAGAATGACTTTACTGGATTATAAATTAATATAATTTTTACAGGTATGTGATGATGAATATAGAATCCTCAATGTTAATTCTAAATTTGGAGGTGCAAATCATGACTCATTTATATGGGATAATAGTGACTTGAATCAGTATATGCAGTTGTTGCACCAAAATAATGAAACTATGTGGCTTTTAGGTAAACAAAATATTGGTTAAATTAGAGTAAGATTAAAGGGTAGAAAAGTGCATGATTGATATTGGAGTAAAGGTAACAATAAGTAGTCTGTCTCTACTACAGAGGTTGGTCATGCCAGAGCTTCATTAAAACCACAGCAAAGTGAGACTGGGCTGGTTATTAATATATCATTATATGATAGGATTATGTGAAATTGTATCTGTATTCATTTTTTTTAAAGGAGACTCTGGCTATCCGCAACGTCCATGGCTGATGACTCCAATTTTGAATGCTGCCCCAAATACACCTCAAAGCAATTATAATCAGAAGCATATGAGAGCTAGAGTTGTTATTGAAAACACATTTGGAAGACTAAAAAATCGTTGGCGGTGCCTTAACAAAGACAGGGCTCTTCACTATAAACCTGTAAAATGTGCTAGAATCATACTAGCCTGTTGTGTTTTGCACAATATAGGCATTAATTATGATACTGTAGACGATGCAGATAATATAGGTATGTATGAATTTATAAATGTATACAAGTTGTAATTTTACTCAATGATGTTAATATCCAACAAAAGTAGTTTGTATACTATTAATAAACTTTTTTTTAGATCTAGAAAATGATGATGACCAAGGCCATGATGAGATTATGAGAGAAACAAGTTCTACAGCCGATTTAATAAGAGGCAGGGTACTAAGGGATCAATTAGTTAGAAGATTATATCAGCAATAATTGTTTTAGATTATAAGTTCATTGATCCCTATCTTCATTTCATTTAGATTTTATTTTTTCTGTTCTTTTAGTCATAATTACAATCTTGTAAAAATATTTACTATATCTGTCTATGTTTAGTGTGGAGATAAATAATATTTAAAAGAAAAAAGCTTAAATAAAAATACAAGAATAAGAATAGAATCAGTCTTTAATTTTTTTAAATCTAAGTATATACTATAATAATTGAAGATAACAATTATAGAGATTAAAAACAAATAACAAGATAACAAAATTATATCTACTTTACAAATTTAATCTTTACAAAACTTATTAACTACTTGAGTTAATAAGTCTAATGCACTTAAACCCATGGCTTGCCATTCCCTCTGAGCCTGCACTTCCATTTCTCTTACTCTATTCCGATCTTTGCGCATTTCCATGAAATCTTTATGTTGGTCAATTTTAAATGCTCTCCAATTAGAATCTGAATTTCTAAAAAGAAGTGCAGCGTGCTCTGTCTGTGTTAGCCTGGCACGTCTTTGAAGCGGGGATCGTACTCGTGATGGTCTTTCGCGACGGCGTGGTGTGGTTGGTCCATACTGCACAGGAGACTGAGGTGCAGTAAAGGCAGACTCCAGATATGATGTTGGTACCACATCTGCTAAATTTGACAATAGAAAAAACTTGATTGAATCTGATAACAAATGTTGTTAGATTGTAAAAAAAACAAGAATGTTCTTTTGATCTTTTCACTTTATGTAAATAAAATATACTAATAGTTTACCTTCTACAATTTCAATATCTACATTGAATGCCTGGTTATGAGGTGTTGTCTCAACCTGGGTCTCCCTGGATGTGCTTGGTCCTGTATATATTCGACCAGAAGGTCCAGGCTCATTACATAGTTCAACACCTAAAATCAAAAAGAAAAGTCAGCCCCATCCTATTTGTTTATAAAAGAGTTATTGAATTGCCATTTGATCTACCTGTATTGCCAGATTGTACTGGAGTTCGGGGTTGTGATACAACAATATCCTGAAATTAATTAAATGCAAATCCCATGTAAACTAACAATTATCTTAAATGTACCCAAGCACTTAAAAACAGTAATAACCTGCGAAATTCCTGCCTCAGCCACCGCTAAACCTGTTGCTGTCTGCATACCAATAATATTCAAAACTCTTTGTTCCAACTCTGTAAGTTTAGTATTTAATGCAGGTCCACCACCAGTTCTACTTGCAAATTTATACATGCGTGCCGCTTTCTTTTTGGTGTTATTTTTAAAATCGCTCCACACCTTTAACATACAACAATTTTAATAGACCAAAGAACAAACTTCACAATTTAATGATAATTAACATACCATTGGAGTGATAATATAAACGCGTACCTTTTTCCACTTCTCTGTGGTTTTTGTATCACCACTGCCATCGCTGTTTAATAACGACGTTAACTCCTCCCAATGCTTAATACCTGCCATCCGACCTCTAGCGCTGGATGACGGCTTGCTGAGATCTCCGTGTCTATATAATCATAAGACAAACGCACAACAAATATCACAAGTTTACTTTAAAAACTTATTAAGCTTAGTAAATATCTTCATTACGTACTCTTCCATAATAGTTACCAATAATTCAAATTGATGCTGGCTTGTTTTCATTTTTACGTTGCTTTAAAACACCACTACAACAAAAATACCACACTGCACCAAAAACACCACAATCGATAAAAATGTTTAATTTTCAAAATTTAACAAGTCTTTAATTAATTTAACAACTGCGCAAATCGAGTGTACGTTCTTCAAGGTGAAAAATGAAGAATTGTGAGTGTGAGTTGACTTATGCTACTCGATTCACAGGACGTTTATTCACCGAAAGCAGCAATAATATTTTTTCTCGTATATTGGTAGCACGTGGTGTTTTGGCATTAGACCGTCTAAATGAAACACAAGTATTTCAACAGTATTTTAATGGGAACGTACCACTTTCAAAATTACTCGGGTAATGTCACGTGTTCAATACTATTTTGTACCTTTAGAATTAAAGTGGCTCAACCCAATATTCTTATTTTCTGGTAATTTTCAAAAATGTACTTCAAGAATTGTATTTTTTTTAGTTTTTCGATTTTAGCACTTTAAGGCATGCATTTTATTTGAAAAAGACAGAAAGAATACTTTGTCCTTTTCTAGACTAAAAGAGACTAAACTAATTTTATAAGTTGACAGAATAATATAGAAAAGAATAATAGGAAAACCCCTAATCCTCACATCTGAACAAGGCATGGCTCTCATAAAATTTATTTAATTTACAATATATTATGTAACTATATTAATCCGCACTTGTCAAAATCCTCTTAAATTATCAATATTCTTAATGAAATTCTTATTAATGATGTACAAGTGCAAATATTGAGCTGCTTGCCAGTAATGTCAGAATAGTGCTTTTTTTGTTGTTTTATTGTAGGCTGCCTATAATAATCAAAATCTGTGTGAAAGACAATAAATTATTTTATTATTACCTACTAATGGTAGTTCAGTGGTCGAAATTCAACCATAATTATTTTAAATTTTAAGTTTGAACATTATTATAGCTCTATTGTCACCTTTCTATTATCATTTCTATTAGAGACTAATAATTGTATTAAAGAAAAAAATATATTAATCTATTCTTAATTTGACCACAGATTGATAATCAATAAACATAAAGAGTATAAATGCGTGTGTGTGTGTCAAATACATGGTAGTGTATGTAAGGTTTTTTTTTAAAATGTTTATGCATAATTTAAAAACAATATATTAGCATTTTGCACTACTTCTCTATATTCTCTATAAGTGTGGGAAAACTTCTAAGTCCGCGCAATTTTCGTAAAAAGTGATACGAAGTTTTTGCTTCACGTATTAATATATAGATTCTTAATAATAATACATAAGTGTTTTGAAGCATAAAACTAATTATCTTAAAATTTTTAGTTATGCCACTTCAATTCTAAGGGTGCTAATTCGTAAAGAAACTTTGCCGTAATTGCGTGTTTTTCCAAACCTTTAAAATACACGAAGACACGAAAACAACCCCTCATAAATTTGATTTTTAGTAACTTTAATATAAGTATTAGAATTAGAGATTTAAGAATTTATTTTGAGTGTAATTATTTAGACATACTTTTAATTAATCTTGGAATAATTATTTCAGCTTTTTTTAAATAGGTACCTAAAGAAATTATTATTTTTAAAGAGAAATAGTTTTAATCATTTACCCTTTAGTTGTTAGTTATAAAATGATTGTACTATTTACGGTAAGCGTTGATGATCTTAATTAGGTGGCCCAAATATACTGAAATTATTACAAACATGCATCCTTATCGTAAGTGTAAAAAAGCAAAATTATTATTACATTGTTCAAATTTGTATATTTATAAATATATAACTGTATCTATGTTATTTGCGTATGTATATACGCATGTGTGTGTATATATATATATATATATTTCAATAGATAGGTACACCGTGTGCAATTCATTGCGGAATTATTCCTGTTTACTTGATCGTTGTCTGGAAGAGATCACTTTTAGCGATAAGACCAACACTTGTACTTTTTTGTTTTTAATGTTTCGCATTGTTTATTCATATTGTGTACAATAAAGAATACTATATCTCATTCCCTCTCTCATCAAACAACTATAAAAAAAAAAAGGAATGATTAATATTTACAACTAGCTAGATGTCGATAAAATTTTCTAACCGAAAAAATATATGTGTATAAACCATTAGAATACATAAAACCATATAAAACAACATTATTATTAAAAAACGAAAGAAAAAATCTTGGTTTTGTATTGGTTTCACGGAAAAAAATTTAGTGACTACTTAACTTGCTTGAAAGTGAAGAAATACTCTCAAAATCCATTAATTTGTAACTCGCACTCGCACATACAATAATCGAGAGGCTCACTTCGGTAAAGCTATTCGGTACATGAGACAGCAACATAAACAAACCTTCTCTCTCCCACAAAATGGGATTCATAAGTTTACCACTAGGTGGCACTGATACAACCTCACACAAATTAAACATAACATTGACATCGACTGAGTCATTAAAAAAACTCGCACTAAGCACAGGTACATTACCCATTACCCGACTAATTATAAATATCGGTAAAAAGCTTGGTATTTCAATTAAATGCCTTAAAAAAAAACCTTGCGTGCTACCAATATAAAAGAAAAAATTATCGCTTCTCAAGATGAATAAACGTCCTGCAAATCGAGTAACTCGCACTCAGAGCTCCGCACGTTTCACCGTGAAGAGCGTACACTCGATGCGAGTCATTCGATTCGATTTTTGAAACTCGCACTAAGCCTACAGTGTGCTTAGTGCGAGTTTTGTAACGTTCTCACTAGCGAGCCAGTTTGCTCAAATTTGTATGCAATTGGAACAGCGCCCCTAGCGGCAAACGTACTGGGTGTTATTTTGTGAGTGCGAGTTCATATTAACGTTGTGATCTCGTAACCGAGTAATTTTACCGAAATGAGTACTACGAATGACATTTGTGCGAGTGCGTGTTACAAATTAGTGGATTTTAACGTTTCGATCGAGTATTTCTTTAGTAGTTTTATTTTTCCAACTAGAGAGGCAAAAATATCATGCCATAGAACCTAATTTTTTTTTATGAAAAATGATAATATGGAGTGAAATGGATTTGATTAATTTGAAGCATTAATCAATTGGCATGGAATGAAATGAAATGAGATCAGATAATATGGGATAAAATATAATCTCTGCAAAATGCTGATTATATACTGAGATTTTTTTCAGTGGACCTTTTCGAAGACTTCGAGAAGCTACGTCCAGCGGTTTTGTTTAATTTTTTTAAATTTTCGCACTTTCACAGATACTAAACAGTTAATAAACCCACGTTACTTTGTTATTGCACAGATGGGTGGACGAGCTCCCGGCTCACCTAATCTTAAGTGGTTACCGGAGCCCATAGACATCTACAACGCAAATGCCGCCTCCCACCTTGAGATATTAGTTCTAAGGTCTCAGTATAGTTACAACGGTTGTCCCACCCTTCAAACCGAAACGCATTACTGCTTCACGGCAAAAATAGGCAGGGTGGTGATACCTACCCGTGCGGACTCACAAGACGTCCTACCACCAGTAATTACAAAAATTAATTTTGCGGGTTTGATTTTTATTACATGATGCTATTCCTTTACAGTGAAAGTCAATCGTAAACATTTGATAAGTACATATTTCATTAGAAAAATTGATACCCGCCGGCGGGATTAGAACACCGGTGCATTGCAAGATACGAATACACCGGACGCCTTAACCTTTAAGCCAGGACGGTCTCAAAATTACACTTATACACGAAGAAATATTAAATACGCATTAACTAAGAAACATTAAATAGACAAAATAAAACAATTCACACAATTTAGCTCCTCGCGGTCCCTCCAAAATGTCTTTTCACCTTTTTTTCCTAGTTGTTCAATTGTAAATGAATAAATCAAAATCAAATCGAGTTTACGTTCTATACGGTGAAAAATGAAGAATTGTGAGTGTGAGTTGAGATATGCTACTCGCTTCGCAGGGCGTTTATTCACCGAGAGCAGCAATAATATTATTTCTCGTATATTGGTAGCACGTGATGTTTTGGCATTAGACCGTCTAAATGAAATACAACGCATTTTAACAGCATTTTAATGGGAACCCACTACTTTCAAAATTATTCGGGTAATGTCACGTGTTCAATACTATTTTGTACCTTTAGAATTAAAGTGGCTCAACCCAAAATTCTTAGTTTCTGGTAAACTTCAATATTGTAATACAATAATTGTATTTTTTTAGTTTTTCGGTTTAAACACTTTAAGGCATGCCATTTTATTTGAAAAAGACAGAAAGAGTACTTTGTCCTTTTCTAGACTAAAAGAGACTGTTTAATTTTATAAGCTGATAGAATAATATAGAAAAGAATAATAGGATACCCTCTAATCGTCACATTGGAAAAAGGTATGGCTTTATCATTTTATCATTTAAATTATTTTTTATTGCACTTATAAAACTAATTTAATTTACAATATGTAACTACATATATCTATAACTAATCCGTACTTGTCAAATTCCTCATAAATTGTCAATATTCTTAATAAAATTCCTATTAATAATATACAAGTGCAAATGTTGAGCTGCTTGCCAGAAATGATATAATAGTGCTTTGTTTTTTTGTTGTTTCCTTGTAGGCTGCCTGTAATAATCTAAATCTGTGTGAAAGGCAATAAATGATTTTATTATTATCTACTAATGGTAGTCCAGTGGTCGAAATTTGACCATAATTTATTTAAATTTTAAGTTTGAACATTATTATAGTTCTATTGTCACCTTTCTATTATCATCATTTCTATAATAATCATTGCTCTATGTCGCCAAGGCTACATTATAGAAAAATAATATTAAAGACAAAAAATATTAATCTATTCTCACTTTGACCACAGATTGATAAATCTATAAACAAAAAAAGTATAAATGCATGTGTGTGTGTGTGTGTGTCAAATACATGGTAATGTGTGTAAGGTTTTTTTATTCATTTAGTTTATGTTTTTATTGTTTAAGCACAATTAAAAAAAAAAAATTAGCAATCTGCACTACTTCTCTATATTCTCTATGAGTGTGGGAAATTTTATACTTCTCCGTCCGCGCAATTTTCGTAAAAAGGAGTCCAACATTTTTGCTGCACGTATTACCTACTTAAAATGTAGGTTCTTAATAATAATACATAAGTGTTTTGAAATATAAAACTAATCTTAAATTTTTTAGTTATACCACTTCCATTCTAAGGGTGCAATTTCGTAAACAAACTTTGCCGTAATGGCGTAACCTTTAAAATACACGAAAACTGCCCAGCATAAACATATTTTTTTAGTAACTTTAATAGAAGTATTAGAATTAGAAGTTTATTATAGAATTTATTTAATTGTAATTACATATTTAGACATACTTAACATAATTAATCTTGGAATAGGTAATTATTTCAGCTTTTTTTAATTAAAGAAATTATGTTTTACATAGGTTTAATCTTTTACCCGTTGAACGTTTATAAAATGATTGTATTTACGGTAATAGTGTTGATGATCTTCATTAGGTGGCCCAAATATACTAAAATTATTACGAGCATCCATCCTTATTTATAAATGTGTAAAGAAGCAAAATTATTATTACATCGTTCAAATTTCTATATAATTTATAAATATAAATCTGTACGTATGTACCTGTAAATATGTATATTGCGCGCGTGTGTGTGTGTGTGCGCGTGTGTATGTGCGTGTGTGTATATATTTCTATAATAGATAGATACACAGTGTGCAATTCATTTCGAAATTATTCTTGCCCATCTAATGGTTGTCTGGAAGAGATCACTCTTAGCGATAAGACCAAGAAAAAATGTTTCACAATATTTATTCATTTTGTGTACAATAAAGAATACTCTTTCACTGGTGGTAGGACCTCTTGGGAGTCCACACGGGTAGGTACCACCACCCCGCCTATTTCCGCCGTGAAGCAATAATGCGTTTCGGTTCGAAGGGTGGGGTAGCCGTTGTAACTATACTGAGACCTTAGAACTTATATCTCGAGGTGGGTGGCGCATTTACGTTGTAGATGTCTATGGGCTCCAGTAACCACTTAACATCAGGTGGGCTGTGAGCTCGTCCATCCATCTAAGCAATAAAAAAAAAAACAACTCTATCTCGCTCTCTCTCTCTCATCAAACAACTCTTTAAAAAAAAGCAATGATTCAATAAGAATTAAATGAAAAAGCAAAGAATTAATATGTATTTACAACTAGCTAGACGTCTATAAAATTTTCTAACCGAAAAAATATATGTGTATAAACCATTAGAATAGATAAAACCTTAAAAAACAACATTATTATTAAAAACGAAAGAAAAAATCTTGATATTGTATTGGTTTCACGGCAAAATTTTTAGTGACTACTTAACTTGCTTGAAAGTGAAGAAATACTCTCAAAATCCATTAATTTGTAACTCGCACTCGCACATACAATAATCGAGAGGCTCACTTCGGTAAAGCTATTCGATACATGAGACAGCAACATAAACAAACTTTCTCTCTCCCACAAAATGAGATTCATAAGCTTACCACTAGGTGGCACTGATACAAACTCACACAAATTAAACATAACATTAACATCGACTGAGTAATTAAAAAAACTCGCACTAAGCACAGGTACATTACCCATTACCCGACTAATTATAAATATCGTTAGAAAGCTTGGCATTTCAATTAAACGCCTTAAAAAAAAACTTGCATGCTACCAATATAAAAGAAAAAATTATTGCTTCTAAAGATGAATAAACCTCCTGCAAATCGAGTAACTCGCACTCAGAGCTCCGCACGTTTCACCGTGAAGAGCGTACACTCGATGCGAGTCATTCGATTCGATTTTTGAAACTCGCACTAAGCCTACAGATCACTTGATTTATTTTCTGTTTATACATCGGTGAAACTATATACCGTAACCTTAGAACAGACGAACACGCCATTTGGTTTTCACCCGCTGGGTATCCCGGAACATTAGTGACACCACCTAATCGCTGTGCTACAGAATTCTGCGTCGTTGGTCATTGAAGATCGCCTCGACGGCCCGTTGGTTGGGCACCCTCGGATTGGCGCTACAAGTCTGGTTGTAGTATTGACCGTGGGAACCCCCATACTCTGACCGGGCGGAGATCGGACGTTTGGTGACATAGTGCAAGGTGGAGTCGTTTGGTGCGGTATGGTCCTAAAAATATTCTTGGGCCCACGGTCTACTAACATTTATAGACTGTCTAGTCCCACATACCCCGCGTGCCCCCTAGGTGCGGATATCTCGTAAAAGATTCGGCCCCATGACCGAAAAAAAGACTAACACATAATAACAATATTGAATGTTATTATTATAATTTACTTTATATATACATATATTAATATATTATGTATAAATAGTTGTTTTAATTTACAATATAAACATCTTATATCCTTATTTTATATTTTTAGAAAGCCCACAACTATACAACGTTACTATTTACTTAATAAAAATATTTCCAAATTGACAAGTAAAATCACTAAGTGTATTACCTATGACTTTATGTCATCTGATACTTATTATACAGTGTTCACCTCGTTTTATTTATTGTCATTCCAAAATCAAATAGTTCATTAAATTCATTCCATTTCACTTTTCATATAATAAACAAAGGTTTCATTTTGTTCCCTTTGCTGCACCGATAGTAAAATCAAATAATCAAATCTATGAATTGTACAGAGCAGCCAACAGGGTCAGGCAGAGTAAAGTGATAATCTGTGAGAGTAATTTAGGACAGCAGCTTTGTCAGCTGCGCGGTGTCAGAAATACGAAAACTGGGTTTTGTTGTTTTGTGATACGTGGGCAAATTTAACATACAATGGCTGATAAAAGAAAGACTAAAAAACGCAAAGATGTGAGTAAAACTTTTAATTTCAATGATAAGATTTCTTAAGTCGCTTGTCTTGTTAAAAATTGTCGTACCGTGTTATTTTACCGATTCACAGTTTTGCAAGATTTTTGTTTGAATTTCTTTACATTTACTTAAAGGAAGGTTAATATACCGTGAAATATATTTAATAATATTGTACAAGTAATAGCTTACGCCTAAAATTTTGTGGACGTGGTTAAAAAGGTATTTATAAGATTGATTTTGTACATATGTAATGCGCGTCTTGTGGTCATCTGACGTGTTTTTCATGCGTAGTTTTCGGTTTCTTCAGACATCAGGAATGTCAGCTATTTTTGGTAATCCTTTGTGTATAGTTTAAACATATTATAACAGAAATATGCCTAATTCTGTCTCTTTTGTTTATGAATTTATAGTTTATGAAGCCCTTAAGTTTTGAATTAAAAATAAAGGCAATAGAGATTTCTTTCCAAAGATGAATAGATGCATGGATGATTTAATTTTGTTTTTTTTTTTCAGCGAAAAAAGGTTTGACTTATCATATAATTTATTGCACAGTGTGTTTTCAGTAGTGGGTCTCTATTTTGTTGGAGATTAAGGTTTAATAATAATTAAGATTAATTTCTATTATCACTAAAAAAATCTACAGAACCTTTTTAAACACAATACCATACTGTATCTGCCTTATTCAAGCACCACTACAACTGAATTAGTCATATTTGATAAAAGTTTCATGTGAAACAAATATTTTGGTTCTCAAAAGTAAATGCCATGCTTCATAAGTTATCCCTAATTTTCAAGCAATATAACCCATTTTATTTCAGTAAATTGTAATTAATGTAAATCAAAGAATCTGCACTATTTACTTCTAAATCTTCTCTATCTGCATCAGGATCACAACTGCTTCAAGAGTAATAAAACTGATTACACAGATGTAGTTTAAAATTAATTAGCTCACAGAACCTTGTGCTTCGAGTTCTCATTTTCACCACTACTGGTCGGGATTTCTATTGTTCAAATTATTAATATCAAGTTAAAAGTAATTAAAAAAATATCAGCTAATTTTCTATGCAGGTTGTTTCTAGTACTGGTTTAAAAAAAACATGTCTTAAAAAGCAGAGTAATAAACTCAAGTCTATTTTATGACTATTACTCGTTTTGTGCTTTTGTTTTTCTTTTAAATGTACAATAACAATTTCACATTATGAAAATTGCAAAATGAAAAAACTAAAGAAAAATTCAGTTTTTTCTGTTCCTCGATAGTTTTCCGAAGTCTATGGGTAGTCAAATTAACTTAAATCTATTATAAGTTTTGTGGTATCTCATTTTAATGCTGGTGAAGTTGGTTGTTGTGGTAACCTGTAGGATAAGACGTTGCTCATAACATGTACACAACATTATTTTGTTTCTTAAATTTGATTAATGTCATAAGTTTTGCTACAAATATACATTTTAAATATTCATTTTTTATAAATATTACCTATGCTTAAGTTCAAATTAAACATTTTAGCTCATTCATATTCTCACTACGTTCGATCTTTTTTTTTTTAGGAAGGTCTATTAATTTTTTTACGCAAGTGAATCGAGATTCAATTTTGAACTCCTAAATAACTGCCAAGACGAAAACACAAGTGACTAAACTATATTATAATTTCGCTGTAAACATTTTGTGATTGGTAATTTCCCTAAGTGCCTCATACTATATTGCTTCTTTTTACACAACTGTAGAAGTAATTACGATATGGTATTTACATAGATGTGCCAGATAATAATACAGATATTTTAATGTTGTTTGCTTATATGTTTGTTTGTTTGTGTCACAGCTGCTATGCACCGTGCTACAGCAGTATACTTATGGGCACTGTAGACCAATTAACACCGGGTAGGCTGTGTAATAATTCACCCGTCTCCAATAACATAATTTGTACATGGAAGTTACCACTATCGAGTAATGTTGCGTTTTCTTAATACTGTTACGCGCTGGAGTTCGAGATAAATAAAACTTCACCGAAGTACAAATTAAAACTATTTAACTTAAAACACTTACGAACACTTTAAAATTCTCAATTCACTTCTTCCACTTCGCTGCAGGTGATCCGTTCGCTGTTTCCCTTCGTGTAGATCCGATTACTAATTGCCTTCGTGTCATCTCTGCAACGCTTTTATAGTCGATATGATATCCCTAGAATTATCGAGAACATTCCTGACAGGTCGAGTTGTTTCGACATGTGTTTCCGCTATTTGATAATAGGTGGCGCTGTACTTCTCAAGCGTTCTCGATTTTACTAATTCCTTTGAAATTCGCTTTCGCAATTCGACGACAGACGGCGTTGCTCTTACTGGCGTAACAATACTGTGGTCTTTCATAGCTGCTCTCTTCACACAAAGACTACTAGATCGATTTTGATGAAGCTTTGTTGCATAACTTAAGAGTCAGGAAGAAAATCTTAATATACAATATAATTATTTAGTCCGTATGTATGTAAGTGAATTCCTCCTAAATGGTTTGACCGAATTAGATGGTTTTTTTTGGTGTTCTTGTGTGGATTCGACAGAACGATATATGTTGGCTTCGCTAGTATCTAGTAAAACGACCTTCCAGTGTCATTTTGAACTCTAAATAGGTATATTCACAAATATATATACACATACCAGATTTAATGAGGGCGGAACCGCGGGCATCTCCTTGTTATGTCAAACAATTTTAAAACCTAGTTTAAAACAAATTCCGATGTGTAGATTCGCACATGCGCCGTTTAATTTAACTACTGATACTACGAATAGTTGAATAGTAATCTGATGTTAGAAATCAATGAAATGATTATTGGTAATTTTGGCAATCGAAAACGAACAACTACCGTAATACAGTTAAGTTGAGGTTATTTTAATTATATACTTAACTTAGAGCTTAGAGTGAGGACGAAATTTTGAATTTTTACGATTATCGGTATGTTATAGGTTCTGAAGAATTATTATTAAAATATGCTTCAGTTAATGTAGACTTTACGTATTTTCAATCCCGTCAGAAATTATTTATTAATGGAACATGTACCCTTGAAATTGCTTCAATTGCTAAAGGTGGGGGACTTGCGGCTTAGACTATCTTGACTGAGATAGGTAATAGATAAACAAGCGAGTTTAATTATTTGGGAAACCAACATTAAAAAACACCCATATAGTATATTAAAAATATAATAGTATATATAAAAATGATATATGAACAGTTTATTTTGAAAGTGGTGTAAGTCCATTTTCTTTTGTTTCGAGAAAATTAAAAGTTACTATATTTGTTGATTTAAAAATACAGGCAAATTACATGAGGTCTGGCTATGCCACCTACCTCTGTCAATTGGACTTCACCACTTTCATAATCGATGATTATGCAATTTCATTTACCGACTGATTTTACGTTGTACAAAACATGGGATTTTTTTGAGAAATTAAACACGGACTAGTTATATATAAAAAAATTACATTAAATTAAGCATGAATTACGTTATAGCTCATTTTTCTCAAAAATGGACTTACACCACTTTCAAAATAGACGGTCCATATAGAAGATACTACAAGTAGGTCCTAACTCACAAAAAACGACGAGTTTTAAAAGCATCAATTACGATTGACACTGAAAAGCGTAATTTGCCTAAGCTTAAGCGATAATACGGTAATCGTAAAAAAATATATAAGCCGTATACGAATAATTTTAATCGATCAATTGACTTAAGAAGAATCACTTCTGAATTCTAACTTTGTAATCTAAATCTTTTCAAGTTACTGGTACCGCTGATATCGGTTTTACCATTCCTGCTCTAAGGTTGAGGGTACACGTTCTATTTCTTAGATCGGCACTCGCGAAAAGCATCTTTATCCACCGGGCTAGAATGTTTTAATTTGATTAATACAAAAAAATCGTGTTCGCCATCAATTTGTACCACAGCCTTATAGCCCATTGGCATACTTTCACCGGCTGCGACTTACTAATGGCGGCGCATAACTGTCGCAGTGGTCTCTATAAGTAGACGCGGATTGTGAACCTGACCTTAACAATGAGAGATTATTTTGTAAGTAGAAAAGAAAATGTTTGTCTATTATATATATACAAAAGATAATCTAAAAACAATTCTGCTTTTAAACTAACAAAAGCTATTATTTTTATATATTACTAGCGACCCGCCCTCGCTTCGCTTCGGAAACTGTAATTTATTATTGATTTCTCCACTATTTAATGGATGTTATCATACATATAAAACTTCCTCTTCAATCACTATATATTAAAAAAAAACACATCAAAATCCGTTGCGTAGTTTTAAAGATTTAAGCATACATAGGGACAGACAGATATAGGGACAGAGAAAGCGACTTTGTTTTATACTATGTAGTGATTATTATTGTTCAAGCAGCGTATAAAGCAAAATATATTATTATTATTGTTAAAGCGTATTATTGTTATAGCATTATTTGAAATTGTGTTTGCTTGTACATTTTTCGTCAATGCATTTGCTTTTATTTGAAGGGAAAATGTACAAAGTGTCTTTGACGCCCCCGGTACATATATTTTCGTATTATACCTTCCATTGTTTGAACGTACAATGCAGTTCTGTCCTTCTCAACAATGACTATTCTTTGTTCCCATCCCTAGCAGGAAAAATTCATAATAAACAAACCTTGCATCTTGTATTTATTTCTAACAGGATGATAGGGCCAAATGTCTGTTTATAATTTTGAAAAAGAAAAAAAAAAAAAAAACTAATTGATTAGTGAATGTGTTTAAAAAGGAGTTTTTAAGGTAGATATTTTCCTAAATTGAAAAAGATTCGATTCATAGCTACGTCACAAGTGTATAGGTCAATGTACTCATGTCGTTCGTTTGGTCCTTGAACTTGTAATTGAAATCGTATAGGAATGCGTTAAGGGGAGTGTGTGTTGATTTTAATGCCGGCAAACCAATATCTCAATCACGGTGTAAATGTTTATTTGTTGCTATAAAAATCCCAATTTTAATGTCGCTTTGCACTTAGTTCAGTTGAAGTTTCAATTAAAGGCTGTTTTCAGTTGAAATCGGAATGCATGAATGCTCCGCGGTTGTTATATAATAATAATAATAATATTTTTATAGCAAGTAACCATGACTCATATGAATTGTTAATAAGACTTAGACCTATGTTAGTAGTTATATTTACATCACAATGAATTACTGTCGTAACATCCCACGGGAGATGGCACCACAGCGACCCATGTATACACAGTCCAGCCTGCTTGCGATCATGCTCAGGATACCGTTGGATATAGTATATAGTATATATATATATATATATATATATATAGGCAAGATGCTGGTATGTATCTACCGGGCTGGCTAATTATACGCATTTTTGTTTTGTTTTTCCGACCCTGACACATAAATAAAACTACATTTAAATTTTAATATTGTTCTAACTCAGATAGCAAAATGTTCGATTGTCGACCAACTACACCTTAATCAAGAAAAATGTAAAGCGTTCGAAATTTCTTAATAGATGTTTTAATAATAATCATTATTATTATAAGCATTTGCAAATTCGCAAATTTACATTAATAATTATTCATTTTTAATTTTTTTTTTTTTACTTTTTTAAAAACCCTGGCGGTTTTTTTCTACTATGTTACTTAATTTTACTTCCAATTTTACGTACCTACGTAAAATTGGAAGTCGCCTTAGATCGAAACACGCTACAGCCTGATAAGTCGATATACGTATGAGTACAGGCGGGAAAATTAGCCGTTGGAAGCTTCAAACGTTGATACAACGTAATGATCAATTTGTGTTTCCATCAGAAGTAAAAAAATGCATTCTTTTTTTTTAATAAATTGTCCGTCAAAAATTCCTTGCTTAAAAGAGTATAATATCCTTTTTGGCATATTATGTGGATATTTAAATGGACGTTCTCATTTCAGAAATAAACAGCCTACAAATAACGATCACGTTCAAAGATCTTTCATATTTCGCTGTCGCGTTTTATTCATTCACAACATTGTTTACCACCCAGTTGCCAAATGTGCAAAAAGAAAACGCACTAATTACGAAAATAACAAATAAATCGGTAATAATCCAGGAAGGTCAGTGCCTTGGCCCTAGATCGTAATCTTCGTTAAAGAAATATAAAATTATGATTCCGTTCTGTATTTGCGCTTTATGCGCAGTTTACTAAATCGTTGACGCCAGAGATTTTTTGATATATCCATTTATGTTTATAAATGTCTTATTACTGGTGGTAGGACCTTTTTGTGAGTCCGCACGGGTAGGTACCACCATCCTGCCTATTTCAACCGTGAAGCAGTAATGCGTTTCGGTTTTAAGAGTGGGGCAGCCGTTGTAACTAGGTACCTATACGGAGACCTTAGAACTCATATCTCAAGGTGGGTGGCGGCATTTACGTTGTAGATTTCTATGGGCTACGGTAACTATTTAACACCAGGTGGGGTATTAGCTCGTCCACCCATCAATATAAAAGAATAATAGAAGAAAATAATAATAAAAAAAACATTAATAATAATAAATAACTGTTCGACTACAAATCGGTATACATGGGCATTCAACACTGGCAATATCATAGTTCTGTACTAGTAATATCGAATCTTATACCCACAGATCATAGAAACACAGTTGTTTCTATGATCTGTGCTTATACCCCTATCTTTATTAACGGTGATGTAACACCCTAAAATGCCCTCAAAACAAATATGCGCTTTGTGAGACGATAATACTGTTCTCAAACACATTTATTCCGAAATATAATAAAGTATACCAAAGGATTTTTTTAAAAAATCTACCTCACAAAGAACGTTGAATATGTTTCTGATTGAAATCTTTATTATATATGTAGCTTAATTTCCATTTTGAATACTTTGATGCACCCTTCAGTATCTCGTCAAGGGTTGGACAAAGACCATTCGTTTACTGACCCGATAAGATCGCGCATATAAACGCGATCTTATCAGAACTTAGCATAAAAAAAAACCTTTTTTCGTATACAATACAATTCAAACGTTTTTTTTTATTGCTGAGATGTGTGGACGAGCTCACAGCCCACCTGGTGTTAAGTGGTTACTGGAGCCCATAGACATCTATAACGTAAATGCGCCACACACCTTGAGATATAGTTCTAAGGTCTCATTATTGTCACAACGGCTACCCCACCCTTCAAACCGAAACGCATTACTGCTTCACGGCAGAAATTGGCGGGGCGGTGGTACCTACCCGCGCGGACTCACAAGAGGTCCTACCACCAGTAACGTATATTTCCGTGGCTTTAGATGAATGAAAAAATAATCATACAAACCCTATTTTTAAAATTACAAAAAGAGAACAAATAAACATCAGCCAATACGGTCGCGACGGTTCTCATGTGATGCCACGTCATACATACGTGCAGCAATTGATTTTTATTAAGACCTATCGTATCACCTATGCTTTTATTTGTTGTACATATATTTGCGTAATTACTGGTGGTAGGACCTCTTGTGAGTGACTCACAGTAATTAGGCTATTCCATCTATTCGACGGTAGTCTAAGAGGCTATTCCATCTACTTCAGGACGGGTTCGTTATCCTTGTGTGGCATCAAGGTATTCAGTAGGACCTCGGCCTATTTCTCCCGTGAAGCAGAAATGCGTTTCGGTTTGAAGGGTGAGGCAGTCGTTGTAACTGTACTGAGACTTTAGAACTTATATCTCAAGGTGGGTGGCGCATTTACGTTGTAGATGTCTATGGGCTCCAACTTAACACCAGGTGGGCTGTGAACTCGTCCACCCATCAAAGCAATAAAAAAACATGTCGTACGGGAATTATACATTTAACGATGATTTTACGAGACAATTATTTAATTAAGTGCAGAATATTTGGTTCAGATAATCAAAAGCTATAAATTGTTTCCAATCGCAATTCTCTAATATTGTCGTGACAAAAACTCCATTACTTACCATATATATTTTTTGCGCTAACCCAGGGATTCGCGCATTATTTTGGACACTAGACCCGAGACTAAAATTAACTGACACCTCAGACCCCCATAGCCAAATTACTTGAAAAATCCCATCTTAAAAACTTTAAATGGTTAAGTTACGTGTGTGTAAGTGGCCGGTATCAAGCCTTTTGGAAATTCCGGGCGTAGCTGTATTAGCCTCTTAGGCTATCAGTGAATATGTAGGGGGAAAAACCTTTGGGAATCCCTGCGCTAGACCGTAGAAGAGATAATTACCCACCACGTGTGTAATTATCTCTTCCTCGTATTAAGTGATCTACGTCACAGTCGAAATCCATTACTGCATCGCGACAGAAATGGGTAGGATGGTGTCACGTGCCTGTGTGGTGTGGGTCCTGTTAGGTGCGCTAAGTGATTGCGGGTTCAATTTAAAATTACACAATGTTATTCATTGTGAAAATTGTTTATAAGCACGTGTCAGGTGCTTACGCTTAGTCGTAAAGATAAACCGGTACATAGTCGACGTGATTTTTTTTTATTGCCGTTATAGGCAAACTAGCATACGGCCCACCTGATGGTGAGTGGTTACCGTCGCCCATGGACTTCAGCAATGCCAGGGGCAGAGCTAAGCCGCTGCCTGCTTTGAAATAAACATACAAGCTATGATCTCGTCGATGTCAAATTAGATGTTAATTTAGTAAATTTTCAGGACTTCGGGGAACCTCCAGAGTCTGAGAAGCCAACGAGCGAAGAGTATGCAGTCGCGAAATGGCTCAAAGCGAATGTACCAACGAAGAAGACAAAATTTCTAAATCACCACGTGGAATATTTCACAGGTAGAGATTTTTATTTTAAATCGTCCATAGCAACAACTTGTTTCGTATCCGAACGAAGTGCAATGAAAGAAAAGTAAAAAAGAAACCGCCTCACTATCTTTTTGTTTTAAAATATTTACGTCCGATATATAAAACTGTGGTGTTTTAAGATATCTTTCTGAATAATAATTAACTTTAAAATGTAATGTAATCAACGAATTATTCCTTATCATTTAATGCAAACGATTTTCTGTTTATGAAACAATGTATCGACGAGAAATAAACTATAGATTTTTGCGCTCAATAAAATCGATGTTTAACATCAAAGCGTTGAGAATCGATTATTGAATGCGTTCGGGTTGATTTGTATTAGAATTTTGCACGATTCACTTTTTAGGTTATCGTGTTCGTAACATCTATATTTTGTCTACAATTAATATTATAATTATATGATACTTTATGATGTGAAAACTGCATTAGAAGCGTTGTGATTTGAAACTCGCTCTTTAAAAATTTCTTATAAACATATTTCCTAAAAGCATTTAATGATAATGAAGATTGTGTAAACGCTGGCAACAACAGCATCGCAAGAAACAGATTGCAATATCAATTATGATACTTTATGATGTGAAAACTGCATTAGAACGGTTGTGATTTGAAATTCGCTCTTTGAAACTTTTTTGTAAACAAACATATTTCCTAAAAGCATTTAATGATAATGGAGATTGTGTAAACGCTGGCAACAACAGCATCGCAAGACATAGATTGCCATATAAAAAAAAAGAATATTGAAGAAGCTGTCTTCAAATTGGATCATCGGTAGGTTCTCAAGATGGGTGCAGCGTTAAATGAAATAACTGAATTGAGGATATCACCACTAGGCGCTGATCACAGAATTAGTAGCACTGGATATTCGTTCGCGTATTGTTTTGTTGCTGTCTATCTTATACAAGTAGTATTTAGTTTTATAATTTAATGCGACTAACAAAAATTACACATAAAAAAGAATTAGACAGATAATGAGTGCACGGCCTACTTGATGTGATAGGTTACCGGAGACATAGTAAATGCCATAGCCACTGAACTTGCCGGCGTCTTAATTTTATTTATTTATTGATTAAGTGGGTGGACGAGCTCAGAGAATCTTGGTATTGAGTGGTTATCGGAGCCCCTAAACATCTACAACGTAAATGCCGCCACCTACCTTGAGATATGAGTTCTAAGGTCTCCGTTTTTTTTCGCCTTGTCTTTCCCTACTTATTCGACGGTAGTCTAAGAGGCTATTCCATCTACTTCAGGACGGGGTTCGCTATCCTTGTGTGGCATCAACGTGTTCATACGCCTTTTTGTGTCCGAAGTCTAGAAAGGTTCAATACGTTTTGATTTAAAGATTTAAATGTTTAAGATGCGTCATTCCTCAGTCGTAGTATGTTATTATAATCAGACGTTTGGCAAAGTTTGGACGTACAGCTTTTGACAAACCTTGACCCCGTAACGGATTTGAGATAAACTTTTGAAGCGCATTTTAGAGGAATATTCATTAACGTCTTAGCCGTTATCACATCCATACAAAGGAACAGATGACAATTAAAATAAAAGAACAAAAGAAAACAATAATTTCCTATTTTAATTGCATTGGTGTGCAACTTCACGGGCCGTCAAATGGTTATTTACCAGAGTTGCATTTCTGATCCCGCGGACGGATTGTAAACAGTCGAGGTCACCCAAAGCATGTCATTTCGGATCCGCCCGATCCACTTCAACGGTGCTTTTAGGTACCTCAAGCACCGGTCATCGTTCTCAATCGAATCCTTCGCTTGCGACGAAGGGCTCGGCGAATAAATTAACCCACCGACACGGCCCACTGAGTTTCTCGCCGGATCTTCTCAGTGGGTCGCGTTTCCGATCCGGTGGTAGATTCTGCAAAACACTGCTCCTAGCAAGAGTTAGGGTTAGCAATGACGACAGGTTTGAGCCCCATGAGCTACCTACTAGTTCAGTAAACTTAGAATACCTCCTCGAGGTTACTAGATTAGGTAGGAAAAAATAACACCAAAGTTCATAGACAACACAACCTTTATGATATTTACGTTGTGTTGTCTATGTCTACATTACGGCTCCTCATAAAGTCGAAACTTCATTTGTATTGTGTGACGATCATCTCGTCCCTTCCAATTCGAACCCGTGGATGCTATTTCGGCATTAATAAGCAGGTAGATTGTATCTATTTTGTGCCATGGCCTACCTTTAACCTACCAGCTCGCATTTTGAACGAATTCAAATTATCAGTCTCCTTTTTAGCGTTTAACTAGGATAAACATTGAAAGATGCTGTGTTACCTTTTTGTTTTATTAGCATCAGATGCGTTCAATGGTAAATTTAAAAACAAACATTCGAATAGATGCCGGAAAAGTTTAATTGATAATTATTTTCGATTCCAAATATTGTAATCAACATTATTACGTAATATACTATAACATTTGCAACTCATAAAGTAGGTACTGTCAGGTGTTAAAAAAATTAATTTAAAAAAATCACCTCGATAATACAAAGAAACCAATCGTATGCCTAATGCAGAAGCTATGCTGTGTGCTTAGTGCGAGTTTTTTAACGTTTTCGATAGCGTAAAAGTTAACGCAATGGACAATGCCCAAAAGTGGGCCAACTTCATGACAAAACTATTTGTACTTGAAAAACTATGCCTTATTTTTTCATGTTATTTTATGTATCAACATTTTTTTCAAAGAAAGAAATGTTGAGAAAGAAAGAAAAAATGTATCAAATAAGTAATTTATTTTTTTGTAAAACATTACAAAAAAATAAATTACTTATTTGATAACATCCCAAAACTGAGTGCCATAGTTTTTAAATTCGCCAATAGACAAAGGGAAAATTAGCCCATACAGCCTTATAGTAAACTTATATGCTGACAAACGAAAGAGTTGTCTGTGACTTGAACAACAAATTAAAAAAAATGCTAATGGTTATAATTCACAGACTTTTTAGTTTATTGTTGTTCAATTCAATATTTATGTATTGTAATAATAATTATTACTTAAAACCATGAATTATTTAATATTTTTAGATATTAATGATTCCATTAGTAAAAATCTCAATGGCTTACCATTACTCTATTCTTATTATATATGATCAGAAAGTTTTGGCAGCAACCCGAGTGAAGCGTCACTTGAAGTTTTATTTTATGTTTTTTTAATAGCTTATTGTGATGTATAATATACAAATTGGGTGTTGTTTTGTGTATTAAATGTCAATAATCGTTGTTCACGATTATTGAGGCATCGGAATAAAACTGTGGCTAACATAGCAGTGACTTCTTTTTTTCAAGATAAAAGTTGCGGAAATTCACGCTCACTCAATGTGCTATTCATCAAGTTGACGTCAAAACTTCCAAAAAGCAATAAAAAGATATACACCGGATTTTTATTAACATAAAAAATATATAAAAAATATAACTATGACAGACTAGGCTGTATAGGCTACGCTCTTTGCCTGCTTGTTGGCGAATTTAAAAACAACAACAACAATATCGTTGCCGGCTTCTGGATTTCATTTCATTTTATTATTATTATGAGGATATAATAATAATAAAATGTACGTAAGGGCTTATTTCTAGCAACATTAACCACACTTAACTTATTTAATACTGTAAATAATGATGAGAACGATTATTGATTTCGAAGAAAACAATTAACAACTTAATTTTAGCTGCAGAAAAAAACAGATTTCTCTTAAACCTGGGTGAGAATATAAAAATCGTTTTCTGAATATGAAACGATATTTCTTTGTCTATCAAATTAAGTTAAAATCATCATCACCCGACAACTTTTTTTAGGGGCCCAAACGCCCATAGAAAATGGGCATTGTCCTTTGTATGCAGTTGGAACAGCGCCCCTAGCGGCAAACGTAGGCAAACGTTGACTTAACTTTTACGCTATCGAGAACGTTAAAACTTGCACTAAGCATACAGCAGTTGTTATAGCGTGTATGTGCGTTTTAAATACTATACAGTTTTTTTTTGGGTAGACATAGGCTAAATTACTACAAGATCAAGACTTAAAACTCTCGTAAAGAATTTCTGATCGATCGTTTCAGGTACAAAGGCTGTAGATGCCTTGTTGACTTCAAAATGGGCGACCGGCAAGAATCCAGCGTTCACCACAAGAATCGAAGTGACTCATTACTTGCATCGTATGCTTTTGCATAAACTCTTCCATAGGGCCAAGAAGGTAGGACGATTTTATTAGTTACCTCATTTATATATGCTTGTATTAGGAATGTGGACGAGGTTATTAAGTAGCTACGGCATATACAGGGTGTGGTTCAGAATAGACCCACCACCAGCAAAAAAATCGAGATTATAATTTAGATAAAGTAAAAAAATGTTTTAGGTCCCTGTGAGCGAGCAAGAATTGAAAGGTAAATCAAAAAAGAAGGAATCGGAGAAGATCAGTAAGAGCGGCGATGAAAAGGATGGAGAGAAAAGCCAAGCCAGCGCCTGCGAGGGAAAGGTATGATAACGCACAGTTTCTTTCTGAGTGTCACCAGACATAATAATTGTGGTATTGTAACAAAAATAATAATAAATGTAATATAATTTCCCACACGAGACAACCCTAATTTAGGTACTCAATCGATTGTTGTAAGTGTCGTAAATAGAATAAGTAGCACCGCTTTCAGAGTACAAGTAACCCTTCTATAACACGGTATTTTATAAATACGGTTCCACTTTAACGCGATTAGGTAATTTTCCGAAAACCGTCTTATATAACACGGTTCTTCTTACAACACGATAACGAGATCTTTGTTTAAAAATATTTAGAGAATTTCATTATGCACTATCATTCTCCTGTCCTTCTCCCAGTCACCTAGGATCGGCGGAACATGTTTTCTCCTTCCATACTCTTCTATCATATAGCATTTCTTCGCTCACTCCCCTCTTACATATATTGCCCACTGAGTTTCTCGCCGGATCTTCTCGGTGGGTCGCGTTCCCGATCCGTGTTAGCAACACTCCCGGTTTGAGCCCCGTGAGCCCCGTGAGCTCAGCTTCACGTCAAGGAGAAGCTGAAATAGCCTCTCAAGGCTAGCAGCATAGGTAGGAAAATAAAACTTACACATATCGTCTTTCACGCAATCCATTCATTTCTTCTTAGGTATCATTCCACATTCATAGTTAACACTCTCTTACTATCTTCATTATGCACTATGAGCATACAATATATTGGGATAACTGAAATTTTACTGTGTTTTTGTATAGGTGTACTTAAGAAGTTTCATTCAGAAAAATTACTCGTCCTTTTTGTATTGGCTTCTAGTCTCATATAACACGGTTTCGCACGACACCGGACTTTGTAGGAACTTATTTACCGTGTTATAGGAAGGTTACCCGTATTGTAGTCGCCAATAGGTATTCACTGGTGGTACGTGACGCACTATGATTGAATGGATGGATGAATAGCATAACTCAGCATACAATTGGTATTCAAGATTGGAATTGTGATGGTAATTTATCTCCAAAGGGTTAAAGTCCCAAAACCCATGTTCAGATCTCGAGATTAATAATCGTTAAAGACTTGAAGTTGTCTGGTATTCTTCTAAGATAAAATTTTCTAGGATACAAAAGACGGTAAAGAGAAAGAGAAGAAGAAAAGGAAGATACGTCTAGAGATGCATATGGAGCAAGTTTTTTTGGATACGGTCGATGCTTACGTCTGGATCTACGACCCGAAGCCCTGGTACTACTGGGTCTGTGGGATTCTGGTCGTCTTTGGGACGATCACGGTTTGCATGTTCCCACTCTGGCCGGCCACTGTTAGGTTAGTATGGAGCAGCTTCTACTGGAGGTACATGATACTGGTGATGTTTACTGGTGGTAGGATGTCTTGTGAGTCCGCATGGGTAGGTACCACCGCCCTGCCTATTTCTGCCGTGAAGCAGTAATGAGTTTCGGTTTGAAGGGTGGGGCAGCCGTTGTAACTATACTGAGACCTTAGAACTCATATCTCAATGTGGGTGGCGGCATTGACGTTGTAGATGTCTATGGGATCCAGTAACCACTTAGCAACAGGTGGGCTGTGAGCTCGTCCACTCATCTATGCAAGAAAATAAAAAATATCTTAATCCACAGCTTGGAAAGCCTTTAATAATACTGGTGATGGAAAGTCTTGTGAACCCGCACGGCATGGAATTTTCCATATATCTGTCGCTTAGCAGTATTCCTTTGCTGTTTGAAAGGTGGTGGGGCAGTCGTTGTACTATAGATCTGGAACTTAGAACTCGCATCTTAAGGTGGTTGGTTTACTTTGTTGATGTCCATGGGCTCCGGCAACACCAGATGCGCGGTGAGCTCAACCGCCTAAACAATAATAAAACCTAACCTAATAAAACCTGCGTAATTACTGGTGGTAGGACCTCTTGTGAGTCCGCGCGGGTGGGTACCACCGCCCTGCCATTTCTGCCGTGAAGCAGTAATGCGTTTCGGTTCGAAGGGTGGGGTAGCCGTTGTAACTAAAACATGAGACCTTAGAACTTATATCTCAAGGTGGGTGGCGCATTTACGTTGTAGATGTCTATGGGCTCCAGTAACCACTTAACATCAGGTGGGCTGTGAGCTCGTCCACTCATCTAAGCAATAAAAAAAAAAAAAAAAAACAGAACCCTAAAAAGGAATCAGAAATATATTATTATGTAAAGAGTTTTCACTACTTTCACTTGTTCATTTATGAGGTAAACATGTTAATATATATATATATATATAAATAAATTGAATTTCAGAATAGGAGTATATTACCTGAGCATAGCGGCGGCGGCTTTCCTCGTGATGATAATAGGGCTGACCGTGCTCCGCGTGGTCGTCTTCTGTCTGGTCTGGATCCTGACGTTGTCCAGGCATCACCTCTGGCTGTTGCCGAACCTCACCGAGGACGTCGGGTTCTTCGCGTCCTTCTGGCCTCTTTACCACGTAAGTACAATATACAATAAACCAGCGGTCTATCCCAAATTGGGTAAAATGAAATTTGGGGGGGGGGGGATAAAAATGAAACTTTTGTGAGTAAAAAATATATATTGAAGTGAAACTTCTTTAGAATCGTAAAATTTTTAGTTATTGTTTTCTTTTCGAAATTATCATGAGGGCTATAACATGAAAGATACTAAAAAGAAGCGCTTTCGTTTTTTTTTGTTCTTCGCCATGGGTTAATGTCAACTTACACAAAAATATTTTGGGGTAATAATTAAAAAAGTTCCCCGACCGCTGCAATAGACTGACTATCGCTAACTGTATGAGAAAAAGCTATCTGGGTAGCCTAAGAGGCAATTTCGGCTACGCCCGGACGGGTAGGTAAGCTCACGGGCTCAACTTGAGAGAATTTGCTAACACTAACCCTAGCAAGAGCAGTGCTTCGCAGAATCTACCACCGGATCGGAAACGCGACCCACTGAGAAGATCCGGAGAAACTCAGTGGGTTTATATCAAAGAGTAACTAACATTTAGTCATACTCACAAATATTCGCATTTATAGTGCTGGTTATTCTTGAGTGACTAGTTTTTCCGAACTACTGATTTTTGATATCATTGCTGAGGTTGGTGCCCATGGACATCAACAATACAAATGCCGCCACCAATCTTGAGTAACGAGTTCGAAGTGTCAGTTCTATAGTACAAAGGCTGCCCTTACTCTTCAAACCGAAACGGATTATTGCTGCACAACAGAAATAGACAGACTGGTGGTACCTACCCGTGCTCACAATACAATATAAATGTCGTAATTACATTTCAGCCAATAAGATTAGGTAATGTGACATTACATGTTCAATTTAGACTGTTAAATTAATCATACTATCCATCACTCATTATTACAATTTTTTCTTAGTATCGACGCAACATACAGGCCATCTGTCTTACCGTAGGCACACATTCCTTTTGAATTTCACGTGTGAGTATTAAAAGAGTGGCAGATTTTAAACAAAGCTAATTCGTAACAATCATGCATAAAATTTTCCGCGTGACGTCACAGGTGATACAGATCGCTCGAATAACACGTACGTTTAGGACGTACCCAATGCGGGTCCAACCATTGCTTCAGCACTGCTAGCCTCGTGGCTATTAGCGATACAAATATGACGTAATTTCGTCACATTAACGTTAATTTGTACATTTGTTACAGTACGAATACCGCGGTCCCGGCTCGGACAGCGACAAGGCGTCGAAGAACAAGAAGAAACGCAAGAAAGACAAGCTCTCCGATGACGAAACCGAAAAGAGTCCGCTGATTGATCACAAAAGTACAGCCGAAGCTCAAGCCGAAGACGTCGGTAGCGGGGATGCTAAGTAAGCCAATTTTCACAATCATGTTGTTTTGATTTAATTAATACTAGCTGACCCGGCAGACTTCGTAGTGCCTCAATCGATAAATAAAAACCTAAACTTTTGTATAAAATAAACTTAAAACAAACAAAAGGAATCCGTCCGACGGGGGACACATCTAAGGGAAAACAAAATTGTTATTTTTATTTAATTCCGAGCATTTTCATATTTATCTACCTTTTTAAACCTTCTCTGGATTTCCACAAATTATAATTCAAGACCAAAATTAGCCAAATCGATCCACCCGTTCTCGAGTTTTAGCGAGACTAACGAACAGCAATTCATTTTTATATATATAGATAGATTATAAGTGGCGAATCTATATTTCTTTCATTTTGTCCTATCTCAATAGGGACATTGCTTGAATCTGTATTCATAAAATAATCTGATTTGACTTAGAGCTCCGCCGCATTGTGAGAGGGCATCAAGTAAGATAAAATAGGACTATATAGTTCACTGTAACGAACAGGAGAATGTGGTATCACCAATTAGCAGTCGATTGAACAATGAACTTAAGTAACAATTACAAGATAAGTTACTAATATATCATTTAAATTTTTCGCGATTAATCATTTTTGCAAACAATGCTAAGCTATTGCATAGCTTTTATCGCGGGCTGTGAGCGCGGCGACCGAATCAAGAAATTCCGTAACGAAAATAAAACCTAACATCCTCACTCCGCTGTACCATACTACCATGTAGCTCGCGTTCAACACATTCACACGTTGCGTTTGTGTAGTGATTGTGAATAAGCGCGGTCTAGCTTATGAGTGTGAAGGGGACAGTTACTGTTAATGTTTTGCTTTTGTTCATGTTTATAAATATAGCGTGGTCTTATTTTATTATTGTCTAATTATAATTGCATAAGTTGATTAAAAATGCTATGCAATAGCTTTACCGCGGGAGTCCCCGAGTACCACACGTGTTTTTCTTTCCTTTTTTTTTACAGATCGTCAGAATTAGACGCAACATCGGCAACGACAGATAAACTGTCCGAGTCTGAATCGGAGAACAGTCAGCGGTCGTCGACCGACCGGGACTTTGAGATCGTCGACCACGATGAAGTGGAACCCGTCGTGGGAGATAGACCCCTTTAGGGTCCCCGGGGCGCGACCAGACCCGGGATCCCCCGAACCGCCGAAACTAGCAGTGGTGGTTGTTTGTAAACAAAGTTAAGTCGAGGAGGGTAGGTATTCGGCGAATCTCGCGTATCTGATCGCACCTCAGTATGAACACGCGCTGGGTTTGAGCAAATACTGTGTAAGAGAGAAATACGTTTTTGTACGGCAAACTGGGAAGGTGTTATGCGAGAAAGTTGCAATTAAAATCACAATTTTAATTTTGTTCGTTTTGACTACTTAAATTCCAAAACTAGCTTTCTCATAATATCACCATTGAAAATTTTTGTAAATGTCCTAATATCAATATTATTGAGCGCATTTATTAGTTGAAACCAAAAATGATTTGTTGTGAGAAATGAAATTTGCCAAAATCAGCGCGTCCGTAATATTTGAGACTGTAGTTTGTAATACGATTTTATTAATAAACGCTGAAATTTAATAATTAAATTATTCCACACTCTCTTTCTCGCTTACAAGTTTTTCAACGCGAGCGACTGAGATGGACCGTATACTAAGATGTTTAATTGAAAAATAATTAGTTTTAATGAATGTTAGGATTATTTCAAAGTCAAGAGTTGTACGAATTGGAAAATATTAAGTTCCTGTGTTTTCAGAAAATTCGTTGTTTTGATGCAACTCTGGCCTTTAGATTTAATTGACGGTAGGATAATATTTTAAAAAGTATTCCTCACGAAATCCTTTGTCGATCCAAAGCCTCTTTAATATTTTGTCTAAACTAATTATGTTATGAGAATAAGGTAAAGGAGATGAGATAGGATTACTATCGATTTTGTGTGAACGTTTGCAATTGAGTTTGAATTGAAAATTAATTACAAAAATTACTAATATATGTAATAAAAGACGGGGTATTTCAATAAATTTTTGACATTGATAACATTTGACAGCTGTCATCCTTGATTAGATCAGTGTGATCTATGTCAAATATTGTGTCATTTCATGAATGTTAGATTTAAAAAGTCTAGAAATATTATATTAAAATTGTGTTATACTCCTGAGAATAACTTTATTAAAGAAAACTGTGAAAATCGTGAGATACACCTGCTATTTTTATTTATTTCAAAACAATTTTAAAACATAATCTTGCATACTATGTCATGACAAATCGAATAAATGCTTAACAAGAAATCATTTGTCTTACACTAGTAGTTAGATATATCAGTTCAGCAGTTAAAATATGTTTGTTCTATAACTGTAACTTTTTTAAAGATGTCATTTAAAAAAAATATTCAAAATCGTCTAGAGCCATAAAGTTCAAAAATTGGTATTAACAATGAATTTCGTTTTAATTCTAACAACTATACTAATACAGGATTTCACTTTATCTTGTGAACGGTAGAGGTAAGGGAAACCATTTATTATGTGAGACAAATTAAAGAAATGTGCCCAAGTGTGGTAATCAGCAAATTATAACGCAAAAAAACGACCACAATAGTGCAGTATATAGCAAGCAGTATGTTAAGAAATGTATGAGAAAATAAAATTAAAGAACACTTTGAGGTATCTTTCAAATTACACCCATTGCTATGGTGGCGCCACCCTGATTGGTTACTTTTCGATGGACACTTTCCGTGTGCCCTTTTATCTTTGCTTTCCATACTTTATTAAAAAAAAAACTAAAGAGTCTGCATTGAAAATCATATATTTTTGGTGGATGGTATTTCACTATACATATTTGTTTCTCCTTCTATTTATATTTTTCACAGGCGAGCACTTCACTTTGCGTGTGACAGTAACGATATTGTGTTCGGCTTGATGTTTGATATATTCACAAATATCACAAACATTGAGTAAAAAAATCAAAATATTTACTTGTCAAAAAAGTTTCCTGTGTGTTTTTGTATGGTAACACTAGCCCTACTTTTTTTAATACTAACACTATTTTTTTAATACCGTTGTTTGCGTTATCTGTGGATACATTCTTTAAATATTATACACATAAGTTATTAATGAAGTGCTCGCTTCATTTGAAACTAGAAGAAAAATGTGTTTCCTTTTCAATGTATTGTGACGTAATTTAGGTATTTAATGTATTTATGCAATAAAGCATAATAATAAAAATAAGTTTGTTTTGTCATTTTATTTACATTGTATTAAATGTATCATTTGTGTTTTTTCTATTTTGAACTATATTTTTTCGTATACATATTTGAGAATAGTAATACAAAATGATTCTGATTGGTTTTTAAAGCAACCCATAAACGACCTATTTTTATTTGGTGCTAAAAATAAGTGAGCGAAATTTCAAATGTTAGTGATTTTAGGAAAACGTGTGCTACGAATTTTGTGCATTTTAAAAAAAAAATCGAAATTTATTTTTCTGGAACGTTTTCGTGTTAAAACTAATCTGTGTAATGACAAGTGTATCGATCGATGTTTATTTAATAAAACTATTGTATTTTACTTTTGTTTTATTTTAGACGTGGAAATAGAGTAAGGAGCACCATCTTGCATAGGGGACAAACTGAAATAGCGCTAGTATAGAATTTGGAAATGATAAGATTAAATCGGTTTTAAACAGAGTGGAGTATGCTGGATTGAAGGGTAGTAGATTATGGCGCTGTTTTTTAAATTCCCCTTGCTCCTATGGCGCCACTTTAAAAATAAATAAAATCGAATTTGATGTTTACAAAGAGAGTGTTCAAGTAATTCCTTTTGGATATTAAGAATGTAATCATTTCATTGCATTGCAGAGCAAACAATAATATTTAAAAATCATTATTTACAGCTTACGATTTCTCATGTTTCTAATAATTTACAATGTCCGTGGTCGCGGACGATGAATGAGTCAATTATCGAAATTATATTGCGCCAAATTCGGTTTTGTAAGAACTAGTGTTCGTGCAGCCATCGAAAGGGGAATGCCCACTCTCCATAGTGTGCTAGGCCCAAGGTGGACATCAAATATTACTATAAAAATAGACTGATTCAAATTCTTAAATGTATTAGATATCTAAATAATATAATGAAATCGACGCCACTATTATAAAAAATATAATAAAAATAAAAACTCGTTTTGAGGTTAATTTTCTATATAAATACTTCAAGAACTTTTCTTTTTTTAATGTTTAAGATGTTCCTAATGTATTTTTATCCAATTGTAGTTATTAGGGTATAAAAAACACAC
Organism: Bombyx mandarina; assembly: GCF_030267445.1. NCBI lineage: Eukaryota > Metazoa > Arthropoda > Insecta > Lepidoptera > Bombycidae > Bombyx > Bombyx mandarina. Next base: position 3,881,427 of record NC_143215.1, read on the forward strand.
ATACTTCTTTAATACATTAGATTTATCGTTTTCAAATTGGGATTATGAGGAAAAAAACTTACTAGTTGCTTAAATTGCTTTTATTGAGAATACTAAACCTAGTTAAAAACTAATTTAAAAAAGTGTATCAGGCAAATACTTAAGTAACATTCATATGTTTTAACCTGACCTTTTGAAGATGTTTATCATTGACAGTAGCGGACTTGGCTGTCATCCTGTTAATAGATATTGACAGCAGAACTCTGTAACTACTATTTTGTTTGCCCTACCCATTCGCTGGTAATTTAAGGAGAATCTACCACCGGATCGGAATTGCGACCCGTTGAGAAGATCCGGCGTGAAACTCACTGGGTTGACAATATCAAAACGTCAAAATTGAACTCAGATTTTTTCATGTACCTATGGCATGGGCCTATGTTTCATACTTCAGTGACCTATACAGACATTTCTAACAGTTCGTGGGACATAGTGTATATTATGGGCTCTAGTAAAAATTTCAAAATAGATGCGCAGAGAACTCCATTAACGCAGTAAAAAGGTTCTATAATATTTTTTTCGATTTTATATTGAGTTAGCTAGGTACCCACCCTTACTTGTATTATTCGATATATTTTTTTATGTTTCAAAATAATAACGCACGTCAAAAGTTAACTTCAACATTCATAAAAATATTCTAGAAAAGACACAATTGTACATTTCAGAAAATAGGTAGGAAAAAAGAAACAAAAAATCTGTTGGATTTATTTAACAATTTCATAAGAAAAAAATATTTGCTTTTGTACGTCACAAGTTGCCGCGTTTTTCCTGTTCCAACTCTATTGATTCGAATAGAGTTTTGAAGTTACCCGCCCCGAAGCCCTGTGGAAGGTTTACAAGGTAAATTATGCTTTGAATTTTGTGGCTTTTCACACAACTGAATAATATGTAAGGTGACTTATGTGGTGGGGGATAAGAGTAAGAAAAAGAAGAATAAGGTTCTAATCGCACGGGTGTATCAGAATATGAACGGAAAACTCATTTACTGAGCATAAATATTTGACTTTTTAGGAAATCCATTATGAGCCGGCAATGTAAAGCCAAGTCATTCATAATACATCCAGTTTTGAATGTCGTCTCCCGCCCGACAACTGGTATTTAATATTACAACATATTGCTTATGATTTGAACTATTACTTCAGATGCAAATTTGAAGGAAGTGTGAAAGTATACCCCGGTGATTGACAAATTAAAGAGCGGACGGTTAGTGTGGTATGGAGATGTGATGCATAGAGAGAAGATGCATGTAACTAGGAGATGTATGGATACGGTAGAGGGAGCAAGGTAAAAAAGGAATAGGTCAACCGAAGAAGATATGGATGGAATGTGTGAATGACGATATGAGAGAGAGAGAGTAGTGAGTGTTGCGATGACGGCTAATAGAAGAGAATGGACTAGAAAAATTCGCTGTACCGACCCCACCTAGTGGGATAAGGTGGAAACAAAGAAGAGATACTTCAGATACAAATTTAATAACAATTATTTTGTAAAAACCTGAAGGCATGATGCATACCATTATCGGTGATATTGTAAGATCTCACTGCTTGGTACCACCACCTTTCTTACTGTTTATGCCGTGAATCAGTAATGCGTTCCGGTTCGAGGGGTGGGGCAGCCGTTGTACTATAAAACTGAGGCTTAGAACCCATTTAAGTTGTTAATGTCTCCCGTAACCACCAAACACCACTAGGGCCGTGAGTTCGTCAATCCACCTAAGCAATAACAAAAAAAGAACACGATCTCACATTGTGATTCCGCCGTTGTATGACCTCTAAGAAGAGCGTGGGTCTGTCCTGAGTGTTCTTCGTGAAGATTTGCAGTAGATAACCGTCGTCGTCATAATCTATGAGTATGTTCAGGCGTTCCAAAACATCGATACTTTCCGCCACGCGGACTTTACTTTGCTTCAAACGTTCCCGTATTAGGTTGTAGTATTTTGAAGGTATCGAGAGGAATTCTACGCCTCTCTCGCGTAGATTTTCGATCTGAAAACGTTTTAGGTTGTTTTTAGAATATTCAAAGGCGGGAACAGTCCGATTTGCTGTTTTAATACTGAAAGAAATCCCACCGGTTACCGAAGCGATACAACTTATATGTCTAACAAGCGACCGGCTCCGACTCCGCTCGGGTCTTTAACAAAAATTTCAACGATATTTGACGTTGTTTTATTTTTTTAAATAAAAGAACACTTATTGCGGCATAACTATATTAGTTAGACATATGCTATGGCGACATTTTTTGTAAATAATAATGTGTTCTACAAAGTCGTAGTACATTATTTTATTCTATCGTCAATAGTTTTAGCAGGGCACGCGATGTAAATAATAGTTTAGGTAATTTTTTTACACCTTGGGTTACATTATTGGAGTTTTAGTAAGGATCCCTAATTTCAAAAAAGATTATAGCCTATCTCACTCGGGAATAGTGTAGCTTCCAAACAGTGAAAGAATTTTTCAAATCGGTTCAGTAGTTTCGGAGCCTATTCAATACAAACAAACAAATCTTTCCTCTTTATAATATTAGTATAGATGACAGAAATTAGGTCAAAGTTATATTCCCTAACAGCTGTACCATCGCTTAAGCCGGATTACGTGTTTGCCTCGCGACAGAAATCAGCAAGCTAATGTTGTTTACAGGTGCGCGCTAATATGGTCTTACGACAGTCAATTGTAAATTTCTAGTTAATTCTAATATAATCTCTGTAATCATTTAAATTAGATACGCTTTGTATACTATTATGTGTAAGTTCGAGACAAGAGGCAAAACGTCACTATTCTAACGTTCTCGATGGCGTAAAAGTTAGCTCATATTTGTATGGAACGGGATCGTTTGCTTACGTTTGCCGCTAGGGGCGCTGTTCCAACTGTATACAGAATTGGGCTAACTTTTACGCTATCGAGAACGTTAAAAAGCTCGCACTAAGCACACTGATGTCGTTTAGTTTGAAATAATAGTCTAACTTAGATTCTTACAGCAGTAATTATGTCCTCTGTATTGATAGCGATGTGCTGAACTCCAGCTCCGCCGTGGTACTCCACGTATTCCTGTATCTGACTCTTCCTCTTCCCGGCGGCTGGCTCGTTGATCGGCACCTTGACCGTTTCCTCCCAGTTCGCCATCACAACTGACCGCAGAGCGGAATATTCTGTGCAAACTTGCTTGTCGTCAACTGACCAGAATCTAGTACAGTAAATAGTTAAGCAATAAAATTAAAACTCTCCGAACGTTTACTGATTGGTAATTAATTAATTTATTTATTTCAGTCTTCTTACAAACTAACAGCTGAACCGAAACATTACTTACTGGTGGTAGGACCTCTTGTGAGTCCGCACGGGTAGGTACCACCACCCTGCCTATTTTCCGCCGTGAAGCAGTAATACCTTTCGGCTTGAAGGGTGGAGCAGCTGTTATAACTATACTGAGACCTTAGAACTTATATCTCAAGGTGGGTGGCGTTGTAAATGTCTATGGGCCCCAGTAACCACTTAACACCAGGTGGGCTGTGAACTCGTCCACCCATCTAAGCATTAAAAAAATCATAAGGTATTAATGGTACTAACTTAAGTAACTTATAGCAAAAGCTGCAATGTAATGAATAGCTGTGACGAATGAGTTCTCCCGGAAGGGCGTCACGGCCCGTATATTTCTACCGCAAAGCTATAATCACAAGATGACTTCAAATCTTAAGGCGAAAGGGTCATACCTGTGGAATTGGAGGCATCTTTCGTACCACGAAGCGGCTTCCTCCATTTCGTTGTCTGGCTGGTTCCCAACAATGTGATCTATAAAGTTTATTTCCACTTTAGGTCTGAAAATGAAAAAAAATGTATTTGAAATTTGGGTATTTACGGTAAAATAGTTCCATATGTGATATATTAAATTATCTGTTACATAATTAGCATACATTTTTTTAATTGTACTGATCAAACTGTTATACTAGTTTCCCACTCAAACACAACGTAAGGCAACTTTTCTTAAACTATGAAATTACAATACTTTTTTTTTTCGTTACTATAGTAATCGGCAAACTTCGTGAGCAAATGACCTTGACTGCGCAGAACCGAATTTTAGATCACTTTGGTGGTGAGGGTGAGGCGCGACGGCAGGGGAAATCGTATCGAGCGCGTTATTGGTAGATCAGTCGAACCCTGCGTCCCGCACTGCGCCCTCATTCCGCTTGCTCCCAAAAGTACGCTTGCGTACAGTGGAAAGTCTATCGTTATTAATCGTTAAGTTATTTGTTATAATTGCTTGTGGACTTTGTTGCCATTGCTATTTGTTGAGTGTTTGTTGATTTTTTATAAAACATACACTATGCCGTGACAAACTGGTGTAGTACTTAAAAGAAAGGGTAGAAAATTTGTGTACGACGTATATTGCTTCTTTATAAAACATGGGAAGAATGATATGGAAAAATTAAAACAGACTTCGGAAGCAACAAAAACATTAGTGAGTACTGTTAGGTGCATTATTAACGAAGCTAAAGGCTCTGGCTTGCTCGCCGTGTTTCGGAATCCGGGTAAGAAAAGATCAGGGAAGAAGAAAGTTACCGGAATGGATAGTTTCGTTCAATCTGTAATAAAAAGATGTAATCATAATAACTACATAACAAGCAGCGAAACTCCGTACCGTAGAAAGGCTTCGAAAAATTTAAAGAAGATATAAATTTTAATGGCTCGGAATTAAGCTTACGACGGATTATGAAAGAGCTAGGCTTCAGATGGAAAAAAAGGACAGAAAATAATCGGAAGCTGGTAAATGAAAAAAGTAACATTCGATTACTACGAATCGAATATCTTCAAAAAATAATTAATTATAGACAAAAAAGAAGACCGAATCGACCGAGTTGTAAACTACGCCGATGAGCCCTATGTCGACTCATCACGATGATAGCGACTCGGGTGATGAAAACAGTGATGATGATGATGGTCAAGATTATGATAACGAAAAAAAAATTACAAATACCAGCTTCGCTTCAACTGAACCAAGACCTGGCAACAGCTCTAGTTTTGACTTAATAGAAGGAATATCTATTTTACCCCAAGATTAAATTATTACAATTATTAACCTATATGTTTTGTTGATGTTCTAATAAATATATAAATAAATACATATGTTGATTTTAATAATTTAATAGCATTATGACGCAGAGTAAGTAATGTTTTTGCACGTGAGTGTACCATGCGCAAACTTACCCCCACTACGTCGACAAATGCTCAAGAAGTTTGCCGGTTATTATACCAATATTGTTTGGTAAAAAATACAATCAATATAATATTATCCGAGTTTCGCAAAACGCAATAACATAACCCTAAAAGTATTTTAAGACGTGACCTCACTATTCGATTTTATTAAGACGTACATACACAACATTTCAAATGTGGCCTAACCAGTTAACCTGCTTAATAAAATATGATCACTCTTCAAACTTGAGGTCACTGCGACAAATATTACTTTATAACTTTAATCTATCTATCTATCTATATATCTCTGTATATAAAAATGAATTGCTGTTCGTTAGTCTCGCTAAAACTCGAGAACGGCTGAACCGATTTGGCTAATTTTGGTCTTGAATTATTTGTGGAAGTCCAGAGAAGGTTTAAAATGTAAATAAATATGAAAATGCTCGGAATTAAATAAAAATAACAATTTTGTTTTTCCTTTGATATATCCCCCATCGGACGGATTCCTTTTGTTTGTTTTAAGTTTATTTTATACAAAAGTTTAGGTATTTTATTTATCGATTGAGGCACTACGAAGTCTGCCGGGTCAGCTAGTGTTACATAAAAAAGAAAATAGTTCAAAACTTACAAATATTTGCTGATCGGATCTTTCTCTAATAGTTGGTATCCCGGCAAAAATGGTCCGGTATATTTAGAGCGATCGACTAGAGTGTGAGTATTACTGCCGTACTGAAAATTGGAAACAGTGTTGGTTTTATATTAGTAGATCGAAAGTCTGATAGTATGTATGAATCTATGTATTTATTTTGGCAATGTAATTATAACCTAGTGTTTATTTTTACTCATGTCTATACTGCTTCTATACTAATACTAGTACTTCGGACACGTGGCCCGACAAAATCCAGAGAACTTGGAAAAATTAATAGTTGTAGGTCACGTGGAAGGAAAGAGAAGTCGAGGAAGATTGCCAACCAGGTGGACGGACATTATCAAGGAGGCCACAAACACCAGCGTCCCGGGCGCCATTAAGCAGGTCGAATGCAGGCAGCATTGGAGGAAGCTGGTGCAAAAACTGGACCAAGGTGGTCACGACCCTCAGTAATGAGGAAACGACAAAGAAGAGAAGAAGAGAGATACTATAATTAATATTATAAGGAGGAAAGATTTGTTTGTTTGTTTTATTGAATAGGCTCCGAAACTACTGAACTGATTTGAAAAATTCTTTCACTGTTTGGAAGCTACACTATCCCCGAGTGACATAGGCTATATTCTTTTTTGAAAAAAATTAGGGATCCTTACGAAAACTCCAATAATATTACGAAAATTAGACAAATAATAATATATAAAAAATAAATAAATAGATAAAAACAAATATTATTTAAATGAAAATAAAATTTCATTAAAATAATAATAATTATTCAAACTACCTTTATAATTTTCTATTTTTAGAAACCTGACGCAAATTTAAGGATTAATGTGTGTGTATTATAATTTTTTATTTTGAAATTTTTATTAATGCCCCCTAAGCGAAGCCGGAGCGGGCCACTAGTCTACTATAGTTCTTTAAATTATCGCCATATATTAACTTAACCACAGCTACACCCTTCTTAAATGTTTCATTTCATCAACGAGGGTTGACTGGAAGACAATGCCTTAAGCGTTAAGTTCGCCTTTGTAGAATATTTTTTTGCAATAAAGAAATTTCAATCAATCAATCAATAATCCATCGAGGCTTTATGGTCAATTGGCTTCCCAAAGAATGTTCGGGTGATTTTGTCACGTACCTATTTGGTTAGGACGGTTAGTCTGGTCGACGATATACGGAGGCTTCATTCTCATTTGGTATCATAAAGATTCTCAAAGTTGATCAGGATGTGTCTTAAATATTAAGTGTTTTTATCTTTTTGTGACGTGTGTCTTTCCGGCACCCACGTCAGAGGTTGGCGAGCATTTGGATGACGATTTTTAAATTGAGGTTATTATTAACTTGTTGGAAATTGTTTCGAAAACTAATGAATTCGGAGCTGTTTAAGATATTCTATATTTTGAACGGTTGACACTGAAAAAGTAATTTTAACTATTTCTACGGTTAGCGAAAACCGAAGACAATAATACCACATCATATACCACTGGTGGTAGGACCTCTTGTGAGTCCGCATGGGTAGGTACCACCACCCCGCCTATTTCTGCCGTGAAGCAGCGGTGCGTTTCTGTTTGAAGGGTGGGGCAGTCGTCGTAACTATACTGATACCTTAGAGCTTATATCTCAAGGTGGGTGGCGCATTTACGTTGTAGATGTCTATGGGCTCCAGTAACCACTTAACACCAGGTAAGCTGTGAGCTCGTCCACTCATCTATGCAATAATTTTTTTTATTACGAATTGTAAAGTCAATCATTAATTCATATAAAACAAAATGATTGCATGTTAATCATTATGTTAAATAATATTTTAAATGTCAACATCGTACGACTTAGCATTCCTTAGTTGTTTTAAAGTAAACAAAGTTTTGCATAATATTGCCAACATAAATGATATGGCAGCAAACCGTCACAGTATTCAAATGACATACATTTTAATGTCTCGTTTAGAGTATTGGCCTTGGAATATTGACGATACGGATTCATGTATCTCTCTTTTAATGTGGATAAATTGACGAATCGTTTTAAACTTTCGCGGCTTAACTTATCGTACCTATGTAATATTACATATTATTTCATGGAGGAATTTCTATTCTATACCCGGGATTAGGGCCCTTGAAAAGGTCGAAATATCGGGAATTCGTTAAACGTGAAAGTCGTGGCGAGAACCCGATAAAAATAGTGTATGATAATTGATAAGGTACATTATTTAAAGAAATACCTTACATAAAATGCTAATTGTTTTTCTCGTACGTAGGTTGGATTCGGTATTAGTGCAAAGGAAGATGGCGAACTATCATCCAGAGAAGGATAATGGGAGGAGATGATCACGACACTCGGACATAAGGAATGCGGCTCAGGGAGGAGGTTGGTTGCAGAAAGCGTTCATAAGCCCAATTACTTACTAACTTACTTAATTTACTGGTGGTAGGATCTCTTGTGAGTCCGCACGGGTAGGTACCACCGCCCTGTCTATTTCTGCATATAAGCAGTAATGCGTTTCGGTTTCAAGGGTGGGGCAGCCACTGTAACTATACTTGAGACCTTAGAACTTATATCTCAAGGTGTGTGGCGCATTTACGTTGTAGATGTCTATTTGCTCCGATAACCACTTAACACCAGATAGGCCGAGAGCTCGTCCACCCATCTAAGCAATAAAAAAATTGTTGCCACATGTACCTCAAGACATAGCAGTGATCTATCTTACCGTTTTCAATGTAGCCATTCTGACAACGCCGTATTGATCTTTTTCTTCCCACAGATCCTTGACGACCTTCGCTCCCTGTTTCCTTGCATACTCCAATATGTAGTCCAAGTTTTCCACTTGGAAGGCTACGTCTTTCACGAAGTCACCATGAATTGCCACTTCGTTTACGAATTCGGTTTCCACTGGCTCATATTGCGCTTGAAACACAAATATTATCTACAAAGATGATAAAAAATTTAATGATTTATTTATTTATTCGGATTACTGTACCCTAAGCTTTGAATTAAAGTTGTTATGTGAAAACGTACGCTTAGATAATTTTCGTTGTTCTATTGGTTGAAAAATGTACGGTTGAATTGTATGAATTCCAGAAGATATAGGAAGAAAACCGTATGGAATATTTTTTTTGTATTTTCTTAACTGACCTATTAAGACCTATTAAGAATGCTTTTTAAAAAATAAAATTGCCGTTTCATCAGACGGAGACAAGAGGGCGAGCTTTAGGGTTCTGACGGGAGAACGGAGACTTGGCAATGGTTTAAGGGAAGCTGCTTTGCGAATCTACCACCGGATACGAATAGCTAAGAAGATTCGGCGGGAGACTCAGCGGATTATCACTCTTTGACGTATAAGTTGGCTTGTGCTTTGACCTGTGATAGCATTAATACCATCTAACAGAACCGAGACTGCATCGTGTGGACGCGACTGGCTTCTGCGTGAGCCTCATCAGGAATGTACTTAGTGGTGGCTACGGTAAAGGGCTTATACGTTCCAACAATCAGTTACTCATGGGTCGGAGAGCTCAGAAATATTGATAACTGTCAAACTAATGACTTTGACAATCATCAAATGTTCATAAAAAAAAACCGTAGTGGAGACCTCGTTAAAGTGGTTGATAGGGGCTGGATGCGAAAGGCAAGAGACCGAAAAGAATGGGATGCTTTCGAAGAGACCTACATTCGGCATTGGGTGGACATAGGTTGAAGAAGAGAATGTACAAAATCATCAACAAAGATTTTCAAAATTAACACATTTTATTATCATTCCCATTTGCTTAAACTACTACATTGTTTTATTTATTTCCTTTGAATGCAGATTAACGAATAGCAATGACAGGGGCCCAGCTGGGCGCCTGCTTGCCACTTTAGGCTCTTTTAGAATCTCGTTTGAAAAGGGACATAGCATAGCATTTAGGAATCATCGCGCACAGGAGTTAACGTCATACCTGGATGGGGCGTGGCTAAAACTCTGGAATGTAAATGACCACTGTACTTCGAAGTAGTATGGAGCTGCTAACGGCAAATTGTATTACTTTCTCCGCGTCTTCCAAGCATTCAAATCGGTATTCATTTGAGCACATTTAAAATTAATTAAATATTAAAAATCACTAATTTTTCATTTGTTTTTCCAAGAGTCAAGAATTTAGACAGTTACCTTATTCATTCTGACGGCATGAGACGAAATCTGTCTAGAACCCGTCTCCAGACCGCTGTAAGCCAATGGCTCGAAGCCAAACCTCGTCACGTAGTAGCTGGCCGCCTAGAACCAGTTTATTTACATATAATTAACACTTTTTCGCATTAGGGGCCTTAAGTTAAACTAATACGAATAATTTACATAAAATAAGAATTAATTCTTAAAGTAGGTACTCACTTGTTTGGCGTTCGAAACCCAAAACGTGACGTGGTCAAAAGCCAAGAAACGACCATCAGCCGGCTTTCTGCCCTTGTCCGTGTAGCTCGTCTGTAATACAACACAAATACATTTACACCAATTGGATCGATCCCTTAACGGTGCTTTAAGGCACCACAAGCACCGGTCACCGTCCTCGTCGAACCCGTCGCTTGCGACGAAGGGCTCGACGAGCGAATTAACCCACAGACACAGCCCACTGAGTTTCTCGCCGGATCTTCTCAGTGGGTCGCGTTCCGATCCGGTGGTAGATTCTGCGAAGCACTGCTCTTGCTAGGGTCAGTGTTAGCAATTCTCCGGTTTGAACCCCGAGAGCTCACCTACAAAGGTTAGGGTGAAGCTGAAATAGCCTCTCAAGGCTATCAGCATAGGTAGGGAAACAAAACCAATTGGACAATAAAAAGATAAGATAAACAATCTATACTGCTATCACTACTATAAACCATATACTATAAACCATATTTTAAATGTGAAAATTTGTATACATATTTCGTCTTCTCGCATTTAAACTGTACAATCTCAAAACTTACTAATTTTACAGGAGAGTATTTTAAAGATTTAAAACATGTGATATTTTTAATATTAATCATCTTTGCAACATATTTTTTTTTTTTACCAGTTACATTATCTGTCTTTTAAAGTAAGATAAAATTATGTATTTTTTTTTAATAGTAATCAATATAGGTAAATTAAAAAAAAAAGTAACTAAAACTACGCTCTTTTGACAGTATTTATGAGAAAAATACTGGTTATACCAAATGATTCCGAATATTAAATCAATTTCGAATATTTTAGAAAATTGTACACTTTTAATGCGAAAAAACGATTTGTTAAAAAATCACGTAAAAATGACTGAAGGGATTTGGATGAAATTTCGCACGGTTATTGATCATACAACAAATTGTAAAAAAAATTTTTATTATGGAAAATCTCATGACCCGGACAACGCCGGGTACATTTGCTATATACTAAGTAAGTACGACATCGTGTTGGTAGACTCATATTTTATGTACCAACAGATCTACGGATCATTATTCTTTTATGATTGAAGGGTTACTGGTGGACCGGAGACATTTTGAGTTGCACTGGGGCGAGCAAAGGCTCAGCCAGGAGCGGCGGGATTAGCTAACAGGTGCCCGAGCGCCTCCGAAGAAGACCTAACAACTCGAGAGCAGCTGTTTCGGGAATGAATCTACTACCGGATCGGAATCGCGACCCGCTGAGAAGATCCGTCGAGAAACTCAGCGGGCTGATTCATGGGTTAGGCACGGATCAAGTTTATGGGCTTAAGAGTGACACAAGCAACTCTTTGTCCCGGGAAAATACTAAGTTCTTTCAATTAAAAGTTTCATGTGAGTAAGCCGCGCAGCATTAATGTTCTATCATAATGAATTAATTAATAATTTAAATTTTATGCAATTTCACAATGACACACATGCAAGATAAAGTATTTGAAAAAGAAAAGTACTTATTAGACCTATTAAATGAGACCAATAAAATTACTAACAAAATATTTAGTTACGTAATGTGTATTAGGCTTTATACATAATCCACAAAATATAGACAAACTGTAGTATTAACTACGAGGTAATGGTACCAGTACTTACCTGTGCGAGCCCAGAAGACTCCCTACCTATTAAATCTATACATATAAAAAAATTGGAGTGTCTGTTTCTAACATTGAAATAATAACTCTTTACTACGTACTTATGAATATATATACGGTACTGTATACACCAAAATAACATTTTTTAAATTTCTGTCTGTCTGTCTCTTTGTTCCGGCTAACCTCCGGAACGGCTGGACCGATTTTGACGAGACTTTCACTGATAGATAGCTGATGATCTAAAGAGTAACTTAGGCTTGGTTAACTTTTTTTAGACTAACTTCGCCCCGCGGCTTCACCCACGGTACTAAAATAACCGCGGGAAACATCGCGGGACTCTGCTATTAATAATAGAATTTAATGTTTCCGAAGCGAAGCGAGGGCGGGTCGCTAGTATAAGATATAATCATATAACATAAAATATGACTGAAATATGCATGAACTGAAATATGCATAACTGAAATATGATTGCATGAAATATGCCTTCGAACGAAAAATTCAAATACATAATTTTTTTCCGAAGTCAGCGTAAAAAAAAATGGTACTGTCATCGGTTTTGGATTCGTGTGTATATTTTCAAGTTTATCGAACGTCTGTAGGTTATCGAAAACTAATTTTGAAAGATCCTATTAGATAGGTAGATACAGGTCAAGCTAATTAATTTACATAAATTATTATTTACAATTTGAATTTGGATTCTAAGTATAATTGCGATTGAACAAAGTAAGCAAGGAGTCGACGAACACGACTGACTCCTGTAAGAGATAAGTCTATGGTGCATCTTTTCATCTGTGGGCTTGCTTAGTGCGAATTTTCTAACGTTCTCGATAGCGTAAAAGTTAGCTCATATTTATATGCAACGGGATCGTTTGCGTACGTTTGCCGCTAGGGGCGCTGTTCCAACTGCACACAAAATGGGGTTAACTTTTACGCTCTCGAGAACGTTGAAAAACTCGCACTAAGCACACTGAACACTCATTCAGGCGACTGGCACCTTTAAGTAGTCTCAAGGTCAACGACAGTGTGAATATTGGAATGTTGTGATATCTATGGTTACTTAACACCAAATCTTCCGTGAGCCCCATCTGCCTAACTAATCTACGAAATCAAAGACCTAAACAAATATTTTTTAATTATTTTAATTTAATAATTTTTCTTTATTAACTCACCATTTTGTATTAAGAATTCGATTAACGTTACACGTGCGAGTCTCTTGTCTGCACTGAAACGTTGGTAGTCAAGTAAGGTTTTATATTAAAACCAGAATAGTGAATTCAATAAAGTTTACAAATAAGAAAACAAGGCAGATATAAAGGCTTGTGCACATTTGAACGTTGTCAATAGGACGTCTTGCCTATTGACGTTTGTGGATTAAAGTTTTTTTTTGTGTAACGATAAGCCATTTTAGGTATTTAAAAAAAAATTGAATTGGATTAAAACATTAATCTAAATGTCGAATAAATTATTAGTTTATTTTATTTATCTTATAGTGTTGCATTATCTATGGCTATAACTACCTGAAACAACATGTATGAACAGTTTGCATATTATTATGTACATTCTCGTATTTATGCTGTATGATTATTCATGTTTAAGATCATTTGTCTTGTATATTTTATGTGTTTTATATTGTATTTCGTATTAATGTAAGTTTTTCGCCTATAATTGCAATTTACTAATCAAATATTAAACAAAACCAAATCGCGATCAGTAATACTAATTACAAACTGTAAAAGAAAATATGTTCAAAAAGGCAGGCGGGAAGAAGTTAATCGTTCAATTGATGGTGGTTAACTGTAGATGTTTAAAGTACACACAGGTTTTTTTTTAGTTCAAACTTATTAACTATTGGGTTATAAACGAAAGAAATAAGTTGCATTTTCCATATTATGGGATACGATGAATCGATTTTTTTTATTTTTTGAGGACGCCATTTTGAAATATCTTAAGTTACTCCCAGAACTGAGACAAATATATGTATATATATATATATATATATATATTATGGTAATAATACCCCTGCAATTTCGAAATTAATTAAAGGTTTTAAGCTGTAAAATACGCCAAATATTTTTAAGATTAAGTAATTAATGTCTATGTCATCAGCGTGTAAAATCAATTGGCTTTCGACATACTATATGAATAGTTTATGGAGGGAAACTGATTGACAGTGCCGCCGGTACCACTTTATTTTGTCAATTTAGTCAATTTATTCGTAGATTCGTGTAAGTGTGAGTTTTTAGTACTTTATAAGAGACGAGGTTATAGTCCATTCGGTGTTATTTGATTATTGGATTTAGTAGATATTACAAAGTAAATAAATCCCGTTAACTAAGGAATAAAATCGATGTCTCTTGCTTTGATCTCAGTCGAGAAGTGCTTGGATAAAAAATAGTCCAAAACTATACAATTTTATGGCAGCATCGCGCAACTGTTAGGCGCCAAAATTAAAAAATCTACTCGTGTGGACTTTAAATTTTCTCTACCTCCTTTTTATAATGGGGACAGTTGATTCAAAACCATTGGCCTATTTTTCAGTGTTTTTCAGTTACAATTCACATGAAATATGCAGTAAACCTTCAAATAAAAAGTATAGTGTTTATCAATATCGCTACGCTGTTAATAAATTAACCTTGTTAACTTTACTAAAATTTTTAACATGTTTTATCTTGTAAAGTAGGTAATGTCGTTCGCAACGTATATTCAGTACGTTAATATAACGGGCGCGTATATAACACGCAATTCTAAGCTTAGTTTAAAAATCTTGGTCAACGAACTGAGAAATGTTGATCAGACGACTTACTGGTGGTGGGACCTCTTGTGAGTCCGTGCGGGTAGGTACCACCGCCCTGCCTATTTCTGCCGTGAAGCAGTAATGCGTTTCGGTTTGTAGGGTAGGGCAGCCGTTGTAACTATACTGAGACCTTAGAACTTATATCTCAAGGTGGGTGGCGCATTTACGTTGTAGATGCTTTTAGCGTTTAGGCGCCCAAGATCTTATACTGCACGGTGGTCTGCGCACAAGCTGTCATTATGGCGGTAATTCTAGCGCGCGGAACATTAAGCAAGCTACCTATACGAGATCCAACTACTGATACTAAGAGATGACGAAAATAAGTTTTAAAAATTCACTTTCATCTCGGGAGTAATGACTTACATGGTTTGGAGGATAACAACGAAGCTAAGACCGAGCGGATGGAACTGGTCAATGGACCGACAATAACAATGTTGTTTTCGGAATTTTAACGGTAGTCAGCGGCTTGGCTCTGCCCCTGGCATCGCTGACGTCCATGTGCTATGGTAACCACTCACCTTCAGGTGGGCCGTATGCTCGTCTGCATACAAGGGTAATAAAAAAAATTGTATATATCGACGCTTGAAAGGCAAAAGTGACTAAGCGACAATAACTGCTTTGTACATAAATGATAGGCAATAACCATATTCGATGCGCAAAAAATATATATTTCTAGGTCTATTAAAATCATTTCAATCCTACAGCTACTAGCTAGATTCTACTACAGCTGGATTCGTTGAAATAAATTTTGTTTTCAGGTATTTCAACTTTAAATTACTGTAAAGTTCACGCATTGTCGCTTAGTCACGTTTGCCTTTCAAGCGTCGATATGTAAACTATATTGAAAATGTCATTAGCGCGATTCGATCATCTGTCAAATATCTGGTGTTCTTTTTTTTATTGCTTAGATGGGTGGACGAGCTCACAGCCCACCTGGTGTTAAGTTGTTACTGGATCTCCTCATAGACATCTACAGCGTAAATGCGCCACCCACCTTGAGATAGATAAGGTCTCAGTATAGCTAGAACGGCTGCTCCACCCTTCAAAACGAAACGCATTACCGCTTCACGGCAGAAATAGGCAGAGTGGTGGTACCTACCCATGTGGACTCACAAGAGGTCCTACCACCAGTAAATCTGCGATATATCTACCGCTACAAAACTAATGTCACCTACCAATCAATTACAGAATAAAAGTTACATTAGATATTTTCGGAACCGGTGGTGGGCATATTGTATTCTATATCTGTGTCTGTCTAGCGCTTTTATAGTTCCTCAAGTAGAAATCAGGCAGCTAATACTCCTCCGTGCATCGTGTTCCTCAGTGCTGAGGACCGTGACCTTTACGGAATACATACGTAAAGGCTTTATTGGGAACACTGAACACTAGGCAGCTAATACACAGATCATAAATGAACTAATTCTCCAATCCGCTCTATCGAAAGTATCTCGAATCAAAGATTGGTCCCAATGTGCACGTCGCCTCACAAACAATATGCTAATCAGATCGATATCGAGAACTGGACCTGGTGTATTAACTCGGCACAGAAACGGGGTAGCGTAGCACTTCACCGTCAATAAAGCTATATATAATTATCATTTTTTGTCTTAATCGATAAACATTCAATTTTGTAAAGTTAAAGAACACATTTAAACTTTTTTCTCTATCTACACGCTGGTCGCCTAAGAGGCTGTTTTTAAAAAAGAAAATATTATTATTATATTACATTGTGTATTAATTGTATGTATAGTTACGGTGGGGCAGCCGTTGTTACTATACTGAGATCATAGAACTTATATCTCAAAGTGTGTAGCGCATTTACGTTGTAGATGTCTATGGGCTCCAGTAACCACTTACCACCAGGTGGGCTGTGATCTCGTCCGTCCATCTAAGCAATAAAAAAATGTATGTGTACATATATTTCACTGAATTGGTACACCGCGCGTAGTTCGTTTCCAAATGATTCTTGTCCATCTGATGGTTGTCTGGAAGAGATCGCTCTTAGCGATAGACCGACAATTGTACTTTTTTGTATTTAATGTATCGCAGTGTTTATTTGTTTTTTGGTGTACAATAAAGAATACTCTCTCTCTCTCTCCCTCTCTATTCCAAGTAGGTACGCCTGGACGGGTGGGTGAGCTCACGGGCTCAACCTGAGATAAATTTGCTAACACTAGCCCTAGCAAGAGGAGTGTTTCGTAAAATCTACCACCGGATCGGAAACGCGACCCATTGAGAAGATCCGGCTAGAAACTCAGTGGGCTATGTAAACATGTATCTGACTTGAGCTTTTTTATAACTAAAAAGTCGAAGTCGAAAAAGCTTTTAAGGGAGTTTTAGCGCAATTTAGTTGACAACGTCTTAGCTTAATTGATGTTAGTGTTTACCCGTAGATGCACAACGCGATTTCTACTTTCTCTAAAAAGACACAGAGCATAAATAGCAAACCAGAAAGTATGATTTCTTCGCGGCAGGAATAAGCAAGTTGATATGCTCAACTCTACAGTAATATATCCTTCTTCAGCTTTAAAGAATTAACGCAGAGTGTAGGTCTATGAATTTGTACCTATTACATAATGGAGTATACGCTTTTAATTATTTCTGGCGGCTCTGGTTAAATTATTCGTCCATGTAATCTGATGGCTGGCTACATTCCTAAGTCTATTTTGAGCCGCTCTAGTATCCTTGATCCCCATCTATGGGCATTCCTGTGATGTGTTCTATCCTTGCATAGATTGTATCAATAACTGTTGCATATATTGTATCAATAACTGCTGCATATATTGTATCAATAATTTTAGTTTCATTCCAACCGACCGTCTCTTCCCCACGTCGCGTCATTCGCGATACCGACCCGACGAGAGCAAGTCGCGTAAACAACCTTTAGAAAAGGTTATGTAACCAACATTTATTTATTGCGTTTCGAGAATTTTCCATGGTTTTTTATTGTTGTTCTAGCTTACTTTGGTTTTTTCGGTTCTTATTATTTTCATTGCTTGTTCAATGTGGAGAGTAGCCATTATTGCAGTTAAAAATAAAAAAATAGAGTAATTTTAGTTACATGACGGCTCTGTGACCGGTCTGATGGTATGTGGTCACCGGCGCTCATGGACCTCAGCAATGCTCATGGATATCAGGGTTACAGGGAAGCCTCTGTCTACCAGAAAAACGGTATTTACGCCTAACTTTCCCAGAATATATAAATACATATAAATATTTTGTCGATAATGTTGTGATATTCGTTTCAAAACACAATTTAATATTAACTTTAGGTAACTATTACATAAATGGCGTTACTTAAATCCGTTTTGGACTTTTTATCTGGATATTCATACGTAAACTTTTTTAACATTGTTTAGTGAATTTTACCCGAAACTCACTCGGTGCTAAGTGATAACCGGAGTCCATAGACATCGTGTAGTAAATATCACTGTCCACACAGTGACATGAGCTCGAAGTCTCGAAGCATAATCTATTTGAACACAACCCGTGCAATGTCAAAGAAACTGCATCGCTAAATAATATTTACAACATAAAGTCATAAACAGTAAAACAAAAACAACAATATCACGTAATTTGCATTCCCATTTATTTTTCCACGTGTAAATCAACATCAATAAGGAAAATTATGTTACTAATGTTTTTGCTTTGAAACTAGATTTTTTTATATGTTATACTAGTGGTCCCGCAGTAGTCGAAATTCGACTATAATTCATTGAAATTATAAGTTTGAACATTATTATGGTTCTGTTGTCAAATACTATTATACTTCTATAATCACAGATTTCGCCAAGAATACACTATAGACCTATAATATTAAAGATTGACAATATTAACGTATTGTCAATTTGACCGCAGACCTTAAGCAATAACAAAAGTTTGACAATAAACAAAGAAAAAATATATATATGTCGCATCCGGGTCAATAGTTCGGAATATCAACGATACACAAACGTCAAAGTGACAGAATGGCCGTGTCGTGGTTGACGACTTTTAGTAATATTAAGACGGTGGTTTTGATTATTATTTTAAATGATGAAATGTTGTTTTGATAAATATCACAAAATGAAGGGTAGACTCCGTAACGCCACAGTTATAAAATGGCGGTACGTGGACAGAGTCGTGGCATTCGTGTCAGACAGTGATTCCGTCCGTTTCAGTCAGTCAGTCGGTCTGTCGGTATGTGCAACGAAACTGTCGGTTTATCCTGTCATTGTGAAAGTTGTGTGTGTTGAGTTTCAATAATTATTATTGAAAAGTTTTATTGACTAAACTGAGTTCAATCGAATACGAGTGATGACGAAACTACCGCTCAGCCATCCCTGGCCCTGCCTCCGACATCAGAAGTGGGATCAGGACTCTACTCTCACTGGCGTGACGTGTTTGAACATGTTCGAAGTACAGCAAAAAAAAACATGATGCAGATCAGAATACTAGTAGTGGTACGCCACAAGAGCGTGAATGCAGCATACGTAAGTCGTGTCATAACGTCTGCTACCTCGATGGAAGATCTGAGCCACGAAGAAATCGTCACATCTTACGTTCTGGCTTATGTTGCCCAGTTGACTCTCGATTTATCACATGGCATTTACTAGCGGAAATACGACACGTAACAAGCTATTGCAAGAAATTAAGGCAAGTGCAAGTCTCAAGTGAAACTTCGATCGCAATAATGGATCTGTCATGACGAGTGGGTAGTTCCGACACGAATAGTTTTTAAGCCAATGACTACTGCTAGAGTTACATGGCACTAGTGCAGTAAACCAGGACATGAGACTGTGAATTGTCGCTGAAATTTTAGAATCTACTAGATTCAATACCAATAACACTACACGTTCGATGACTTCGGGCTCCAGCAAGCAAGCAAACAAGAAAGCAAGCAAGTTTCCGTGGGGAAGAAAAATTGACACATCTGAAGTCGTCGTGACCTGTAAGATAAGACGTCCGGTGCGTTCGTGTCTGGCGACGTGGCGGTGTTCGGATCCCGCTGGCGGATGCAAGTTTTTCTTGTGCGTGCTTGACAAGTGTTTGCGGTTGGCTTCCGCAGTGTGGGAGTAACATCGTGTAGGAGAGGTGGAACCCGCAAAATTGTAGTTTGCGTGGTGGCTGGTAAGATTTGCTGTGGTAAAAAGTTTGCGTGGTGGTAAAATGTCTTGTGAGTCTGCACAGGTAGCCGGAGGTGAGACTTCCGCGGTCGCGGCCCATCCAGTCCGCGAGAACCGGGCAGATCGCCTCGACGGTACGGTGGCCGGCCGACGGGTCCGCCAAACGACGAAACCACGCCTCCAACACGGACTGCCGAGATTGGAGCCTCCGCGCTCCGGCTACACTTGCGCTAGAGCGCGCCGCCTCGTAGGAGACTGTGAGGTATCCTTGAATAACTCTGACTGCGATCGCGCGCTGCCGGCGTCGCAGCGCGGCGACGTTCTCGTGGGTAAGGACGTGGCACCAGACGGGTGCTCCGTATAGTGCCATCGACCGCACGGGTACCATCACCCTGCCTATTTCTGCCGTGAAGCAGTGGTGTATTTCGGTTTGAAGGGTGGGGCAGCGGTTGTAACTATACTGAGACCTTAGAACTTCTATCTCAAGGTGTGTGGTGCGTTTACGCTGTGGACGTCTATGGGTTCCAGTAACCACTTAACACAAGGTGGGCTGTGAGCTCGTCCACACATTAAAACGAAGAGCGTAATCAAACGAAATTAGATACAAAGTTTAAAGGGCCGTTTAAAGTAGTTGAAGTATTGGATGGTGACCGTTACACATTGAAAGCTTTAAATTCAAAACGTACTTACAAATACCCACATGATAGGCTAAGAAAAATGCCAGCATGACACATACCAGTCGAGGTTGATGTAAATGATGATAATGAAGAGCAAGCTTAAATTGTGGTGAAAACTCGAGTAAGGATAGTCTATCGGTCGTATTGTGTTCGACCGTACCAGTAGCTATTACGTAGTCGTAGCCCGGTAGAAATCGGTTGTCTCTTGAGGCTCTGGCGGAGGTCGGGGTCTGTAAAGACCATCGTGTGTAGTCAGCGGGTGATGCACACGGGCGATCCACGCTGTGGATGCGCATCATGAGGGCAATTGCGATTGCTGGTCGGCTGGAGAGCCGTGGCGTTAGATATTTTTACTCGGAAGTTTTCTTTGATTTGAGTTCCTGTAAGCTATGCCTGATTTGTACAGAGTAAATTTGAGGTTTGATGAACGACTGTGATACGTGCTCTGGCTGCTGAATAGTGAACTTTGTATACCCTATTGTTTTATTTGGTTAAAATGGTATTAAAACAGTTAAAAGCTTTGATGACTTTAAATTTTCCGATAAGTCTTAAAGTGTAGTCAGGAGTGATCGAGCGGAACAAGTGTTCTCGTGGATGTTTTTGATTGTAGGTTAACCATCACACGAGGACGTGTACAGTCAGGAAGACCGTGTCGCAATCAACACGTGATTGCTGCAGCCAATACGAGATATGGGACGCAAGCGCCGTCTGTCGGCGCTCGATGGGTCAACTATTCACCGGCCGAGCGGAGCGACATGCCGGTAGCTGTGTAATATCGAGTATTTTTGGTAAATGAGAACAATCTGGTGAGTCGTATTATTTTTATTTGGATTTTGGTGCCGAATGTTCTCTTGTCGAGAAATCTATATGCGATGGTTCTCATAAAAGGTCTGTAGATTAGTCACAGGGATGACTGTCGATTAGAGTCACAGGGATGACTGTCGATTAGAGTCACAGGGATGACTGTCGATTAGAGTCACAGGGATGACTGTCGATTAGAGTCACAGGGATGACTGTCGATTAGAGTCACAGGGATGACTGTCGATTAGAGTCACAGGGATGACTGTCGATTAGAGTCACAGGGATGACTGTCGATTAGAGTCACAGGGATGACTGTCGATTAGAGTCACAGGGATGACTGTCGATTAGAGTCACAGGGATGACTGTTGATTGTAGTCACAGGGATGACTATCATTGAACACTTGTAGTCACAGGGATGACTATCATTGAACACTTGTAGTCACAGGGATGACTATCATTGAACACTTGTAGTCACAGGGATGACTCTCATTGAACACTTGTAGTCACAGGGATGACTATCATTGAACACTTGTAGTCACAGGGATGACTTAGTTACTGTGTACATGAATTGTACGGGGAGAACTTGCAGCAGTAGTAAATCACTTATTTTCGTTTGTGTAATCTTTCAATGTCGTTATAGAATTTATGATGACACAAGACTTTTATGTTAGTAGAGTGGTCAGATATGGCCGAGCGTGAATGATACTGTGCGGTATTGGCTTTTGTTTCAGATTAACACACGAGGACGTGTGTAACACAGGATGGCCGTGTCGCATCCGGGTCAATAGTTCGGAATATCAACGATACACAAACGTCAAAGTGACAGAATGGCCGTGTCGTGGTTGACGACTTTTAGTAATATTAAGACGGTGGTTTTGATTATTATTTTAAATGATGAAATGTTGTTTTGATAAATATCACAAAATGAAGGGTAGACTCCGTAACGCCACAGTTATAAAATGGCGGTACGTGGACAGAGTCGTGGCATTCGTGTCAGACAGTGATTCCGTCCGTTTCAGTCAGTCAGTCGGTCTGTCGGTATGTGCAACGAAACTGTCGGTTTATCCTGTCATTGTGAAAGTTGTGTGTGTTGAGTTTCAATAATTATTATTGAAAAGTTTTATTGACTAAACTGAGTTCAATCGAATACGAGTGATGACGAAACTACCGCTCAGCCATCCCTGGCCCTGCCTCCGACATATATATATATATGTCGCATCCGGGTCAATAGTTCGGAATATCAACGATACACAAACGTCAAAGTGACAGAATGGCCGTGTCGTGGTTGACGACTTTTAGTAATATTAAGACGGTGGTTTTGATTATTATTTTAAATGATGAAATGTTGTTTTGATAAATATCACAAAATGAAGGGTAGACTCCGTAACGCCACAGTTATAAAATGGCGGTACGTGGACAGAGTCGTGGCATTCCGTATCAGACAGTCATTCCGTCCGTCTCAGTCAGTGAGTCTCTGTCAGTCAGTCAGTCAGTCAGTCGGTCTGTCGGTATGTGCAACGAAACTGTCGGTTTATCCTGTCATTGTGAAAGTTGTGTGTGTTGAGTTTCAATAATTATTATTGAAAAGTTTTATTGACTAAACTGAGTTCAATCGAATACGAGTGATGACGAAACTACCGCTTAGCCATCCCTGGCGCCCCGCCCCCGACATCAGAAGTGAGATCAGGACTCTACTCTCACTGGTGTGACGTGTTTGAACATGTTCGAAGTACAGCAGAAAAACATGACGCAGATCAGAATACTAGTAGTGGTACGCCACAAGAGCGTGAATGCAGCATACGTAAGTCGTGTAACAACGTCTCTGTTACCTCGATGGAAGATCTGAGCCACGAAGAAATCGTCACATCTTACGTTCTGGCTCATGTTGCCCAGTTTGACTGTCGACTTTATCACATGGCATTTACTAGCGGAAATACAACACGTAACAAGCTATTGCAAGAAATTAAGGAAAGTGCAAATCTCAAGTGAAACTTCGATCGCAATAATGGATCTGTCATGACGAGTGGGTAGTTCCGACACGAATCGTTTTTAAGCCAATGACTACTGCTAGAGTTACATGGCACTAGTGCAGTAAACCACGACATGAGACTGTGAATTGTCGCTGAAACTTTAGAATCTACTAAATTCAATACCAATAACACTACACGTTCGATGACTTCGGGCTCCAGCAAGCAAGCAAACAAGAAATCAAGCAAGTTTCCGTGGGGAAGAAAAATTGACACATCTGAAGTCGTCGTGACCTGTAAGATAAGACGTCCGGTGCGTTCGTGTCTGGCGATGCGGCGGTGTTCGGGTCCCGCTGGCGGATGCAAGTTTTTCTGGTGAAGTGCGTGCTTGTGCGTGCTTGACAAGTGTTTGCGGTTGGCTTCCGCAGTGTGGGAGTAACATCGTGTAGGAGAGGTGGAACCCGTAAAATTGTAGTTTGCGTGGTGGCTGGTAAGATTTGCTGTGGTAAAAAGTTTGCGTGATGGTAAAATGTCTTGTGAGTCTGCACAGGTAGCCGGAGGTGAGTCTTCCGCGGTCGCGGCCCACCCAGTCCGCGAGAACCGGGCAGATCGCCTCGATGGTACGGAGGCCGGCCGACGGGTCCGCCAAACGACGAGACCACGCCTCTAGCACGGACTGCCGAGATTGGAGCCCCCGCGCTCCGGCTACACTTGCGCTAGGGCGCGCCGCCTCGTAGGAGACTGTGAGGTTAACCATCACACGAGGACGTGTACAGCCAGGAAGACCGTGTCGCAATCAACACGTGATTGCTGCAGCCAATACGAGATATGGGACGCAAGCGCCGTCTGTCGGCGCTCGATGGGTCAACTATTCACCGGCCGAGCGGAGCGACATGCCGGTAGCTGTGTAATATCGAGTATTTTTGGTAAATGAGAACAATCTGGTGAGTCGTATTATTTTTATTTGGATTTTGGTGCCGAATGTTCTCTTGTCGAGAAATCTATATGCGATGGTTCTCATAAAAGGACTGTAGATTAGAGTCACAGGGATGACTGTAGATTAGAGTCACAGGGATGACTGTAGATTAGAGTCACAGGGATGACTATCATTGAACACTTGTAGCCACAGGGATGACTGTAGATTAGAGTCACAGGGATGACTATCATTGAACACTTGTAGTCACAGGGATGGCTATCATTGAACACTTGTAGTCACAGGGATGGCTATCATTGAACACTTGTAGTCACAGGGATGGCTATCATTGAACACTTGTAGTCACAGGGATGGCTATCATTGAACACTTGTAGTCACAGGGATGGCTATCATTGAACACTTGTAGTCACAGGGATGACTATCATTGAACACTTGTAGTCACAGGGATGACTTAGTTACTGTGTACATGAATTGTACGGGGAGAACTTGCAGCAGTAGTAAATCACTTATTTTCGTTTGTGTAATCTTTCAATGTCGTTATAGAATTTGTGATGACACAAGACTTTTATGTTAGTAGAGTGGTCAGATATGGCCGAGCGTGAATGATACTGTGCGGTATTGGCTTTTGTTTCAGATTAACACACGAGGACGTGTGTAACACAGGATGGCCGTGTCGCATCCGGGTCAATAGTTCGGAATATCAACGATACACAAACGTCAAAGTGACAGAATGGCCGTGTCGTGGTTGACGACTTTTAGTAATATTAAGACGGTGGTTTTGATTATTATTTTAAATGATGAAATGTTGTTTTGATAAATATCACAAAATGAAGGGTAGACTCCGTAACGCCACAGTTATAAAATGGCGGTACGTGGACAGAGTCGTGGCATTCCGTATCAGACAGTCATTCCGTCCGTCTCAGTCAGTGAGTCTCTGTCAGTCAGTCAGTCAGTCAGTCGGTCTGTCGGTATGTGCAACGAAACTGTCGGTTTATCCTGTCATTGTGAAAGTTGTGTGTGTTGAGTTTCAATAATTATTATTGAAAAGTTTTATTGACTAAACTGAGTTCAATCGAATACGAGTGATGACGAAACTACCGCTTAGCCATCCCTGGCGCCCCGCCCCCGACATATATATATTTATTATATATATAGTGTAATGTTTTCTTTATTGATTTAATGTATTTTTTAAGCATTCTTTTTAAAAAAAATTGCATTGTGCACTTCTTCTCTGTATTCTCTATAAGTTTGGAAAATTTCATACTCCTCCGTCCGCGCAATTTTCGTAAAAAGGGATACAAAGTTTTTGCTTTACGTATTAATATATAGATGTAACACTATCGAATGAGTGAACGAGCTCGGTGTTTATTTCGTGTTAAATGTTCACCGGAGTGCGTAGAGGTCACAACGTAACTATGCGACTGAGGTATTAGGTGCCACCTTTCGAGCCAGACCGCTGGACCAGTTTGCGCCAGAAATAGCCAAGAATTTTTATTACTGGTGGCCCGGAGGCCTTTCCAGTTTCACCAGGACAGGCGGGCGAGCAAAGGCTCAGCCAGGAGGGGTGGGATTTGCTAACAAACGCCCGAGCGCCTCCGAAGGAGACCTAACAACTCAAGGGCAATTGCTTTGCGAATGACCCAAGAATTCTACCTAAAGATGCTAGTACAGAGTACAATGGAATCTGAATACAGTAATGCGTTTCAGTTTGAAGGGAGGGACAGCTGTTGTACCGTAAAACTGACACTTGGAACTCATGTCTCAATGTGGGCGGCGGCATTTACGTTGTAGATGCCTATCGGCTCCTGTAACCAATTTAGTCTAGGGAGACCGTGAGCTCGTCCCCCCATCTAAGAAAAAAGTAGCGCATTCATGTAATAATAATAATATAACTCTTTATTTGATACCACATATACAGAGTAAGCATATAAGGCAAATAATAGACAGTGACATAAGCGGCCTTATCGCTGCAAGCGACTAGCATAGACTTAAACTTACATAAAAATATATACTTATATACACATGTGAAAAATAAATATAATATTATAGACTTACATATGATTAAATACAAATAAATACTAAAAATATGCAAGTATCTACGAACATATATATAATACTAGCTGGCCGGATCAGACTTCGTAGTGCCTCACTCGATAAATAAAAGACCTAAACTTTTGTATAAAATAAAATTAAAACAAACAAAAGGAACCCGTCCGACGGAGGAGACATGAAAGGAAAAAAAATGTTATTTTTATTTAATTCCGAGCATTTTCATATTTGTCTACTTTTTAAACCTTCTCTGGACAAATAATTCAAGACCAAAATTAGCCAAATCGGTCCAGCTGTTTTCGAGTTTTAGCGAGACTAACGAACCGCAATTCATCTTTATATATATAGATGGTGATTAACAAAAGCGTTATTGGGCCTGGCCACATAGTTTTCAAATATCGTCTCTCTATTTTATTTGACCCAGAGAGGTTTTCCGTTTATAAAACAGCACTAAAGCTAAACGGAAATTTATCGGTGTTCTTATGATAGCGCACGTCAAGGAAAGCTTCAATAAATTGCGAGAGAGATCTTATCGGGCTGTCTTTCGGGAAATTTCTCGAAGGTTCTGCGAATCAGAGGCCTTCACACGTGAGCGCAAGCGATACGAGCCGTGAAGTTAGTTGGTTGGTTTTATCCGCAGTGTATAGATGTAACACTATCGAATGAGTGAACGAGCTCGGTGTTTATTTCGTGTTAAATGTTCACCGGAGTGCGTAGAGGTCACAACGTAACTATGCGACTGAGGTATTAGGTGCCACCTTTCGAGCCAGACCGCTGGACCAGTTTGCGCCAGAAATAGCCAAGAATTTTTATTACTGGTGGCCCGGAGGCCTTTCCAGTTTCACCAGGACAGGCGGGCGAGCAAAGGCTCAGCCAGGAGGGGTGGGATTTGCTAACAAACGCCCGAGCGCCTCCGAAGGAGACCTAACAACTCAAGGGCAATTGCTTTGCGAATGACCCAAGAATTCTACCTAAAGATGCTAGTACAGAGTACAATGGAATCTGAATACAGTAATGCGTTTCAGTTTGAAGGGAGGGACAGCTGTTGTACCGTAAAACTGACACTTGAAACTCATGTCTCAATGTGGGCGGCGGCATTTACGTTGTAGATGCCTATCGGCTCCTGTAACCAATTTAGTCTAGGGAGACCGTGAGCTCGTCCCCCCATCTAAGAAAAAAGTAGCGCATTCATGTAATAATAATAATATAACTCTTTATTTGATACCACATATACAGAGTAAGCATATAAGGCAAATAATAGACAGTGACATAAGCGGCCTTATCGCTGCAAGCGACTAGCATAGACTTAAACTTACATAAAAATATATACTTATATACACATGTGAAAAATAAATATAATATTATAGACTTACATATGATTAAATACAAATAAATACTAAAAATATGCAAGTATCTACGAACATATATATAATACTAGCTGGCCGGATCAGACTTCGTAGTGCCTCACTCGATAAATAAAAGACCTAAACTTTTGTATAAAATAAAATTAAAACAAACAAAAGGAACCCGTCCGACGGAGGAGACATGAAAGGAAAAAAAATGTTATTTTTATTTAATTCCGAGCATTTTCATATTTGTCTACTTTTTAAACCTTCTCTGGACAAATAATTCAAGACCAAAATTAGCCAAATCGGTCCAGCTGTTTTCGAGTTTTAGCGAGACTAACGAACCGCAATTCATCTTTATATATATAGATGGTGATTAACAAAAGCGTTATTGGGCCTGGCCACATAGTTTTCAAATATCGTCTCTCTATTTTATTTGACCCAGAGAGGTTTTCCGTTTATAAAACAGCACTAAAGCTAAACGGAAATTTATCGGTGTTCTTATGATAGCGCACGTCAAGGAAAGCTTCAATAAATTGCGAGAGAGATCTTATCGGGCTGTCTTTCGGGAAATTTCTCGAAGGTTCTGCGAATCAGAGGCCTTCACACGTGAGCGCAAGCGATACGAGCCGTGAAGTTAGTTGGTTGGTTTTATCCGCAGTGTAATTTGATGTGTGACTTTCTTCTTCTTTTTCGTTCGCTCGCTAATTAGGATCGTGACGCATTACTGCTTCACGGCTGAAATAGGCAGGGTGGTGGTAACTACCCGTACGGATTCACGAGACGTCCTACCACCAGTAATTATCCAAATCATAATTTTGCGGCTTTGATTTTTATTACACGATGCTATTCCTTCACCGTGGAAGTCAATCGGTACGTATTTAATTATAAAAATTGATTCCCGCCTGCGGGATTTGAACACTGATGCAATGCTTGATACAATTGCACCGGGCGTCTTATCCTTTAGGCCACGACGACTTCATACACTTTCATAGACTTACGACTTTCGAAATAGTTTACTTTGTTTACGTATCGATTTTTGACGCACCGGGTTTGAGCTCCATACAGACAAATATAAAACACCAGGGAATGCTCTAGATGTATTTTGGTGGGTCGACTTTGTTCCTATAAAGTACTCTAAATATTCTCGAGTCATGACATTATTTTAATCATCATTAGACATCCCTATACGACCATATGTCGAAATAAGACTAACGGTATTCAAATCAAATCAAATCAAAAAAGTTTTATTCAACATAAATGAAAGTACATACTTGTTGAACGTCAAAAGAATTACCGCCAATTCACAAGAATTAGCCTCCGTCCTGAGAAGAATTGGCAAGAAACTCAGCGGGCATGTTTTTTTTTTTTAAATATTAGATTTTTATTTTTATTTTAAATATTTTTTTTTTTTTAAATATTCATATTACAATAAGTAATTATAACATAACAATTTTACAATATTGAAATTCCCGGAGCGAGCAACTCATTCCCACTTTGTGCAATCTTCTAGATAATCATTGACTTTATAGTAAGCTTTATTGCACAGATGTTCTTTAATAGTTTTCTTAAACCTATGTATATGTAGGTTCTGAACATCTTGTGGGATTTTGTTGTACAGGCGCACAGACAAACACCCGAATGAATTTCGTATCTTATGTAACCTACTCATCGGCACAACAAGCTTGTGTTTGTTCCTAGTATTTCTATTATGTATGTCCGACATCTTAGGAAACTCCTCAATATGTTTACGAACATACATCAAATTTTCAAAGATGTACTGGGATGGCATAGTGAGAACTTTAATTTCTTTAAATTTTTCCCTCGGGGATTCCCTTGAGTGCATGTTATAAATAGCACGTATAGCTCTTTTCTGCAGAATAAATATCATTTCTACATCGGCCGCATTGCCCCATAGCAAAATGCCATAGGACATGACACTGTGGAAGTAACTAAAGTAAACTAAACGAGCCGTGTCCGCATTTGTTAACATTCTAATTTTTTTTACTGCGTATGCTGCAGAGCTAAGCTTACTCGCCAATTTATGAATATGAGGTCCCCACTGCAGTTTGGAGTCCACTGTTATACCAAGAAATACGGTTGACTCAACAAGCTCCAATGATTCCTCAGAAACAATTACATTACTATCTACTTGTCTCACATTTAAAGATGATTTAATACATTTTAAAGTAAACTTAATACATTTCGTTTTCTTACTATTCAATAATAGGTTATTGATACGGAACCAATGAACCACACACGAAATCGTATCATTCACTTCGTCTTAGACTTGTAATTGTCGTTTAATTTTAAATAATAAAGATGTATCATCTGCGAATAATACGACCTCATGTCGGGACTCAAATCGTTTATATATATTAGAAATAAAAAAGGACCCAAAATGGAACCCTGAGGTACACCCATTTTCAACGTGGTGCCTGAAGATCTATTTCCTTTCACATCTACTGTTTGTATCCTTCCTGATAAATAGGAAGTAATAAGTTCCAATGCACCATCCCTAATACCATAGTGATGTAGTTTCCTCACCAATGTTTCATGTTCAACACAGTCAAATGCTTTGGATAAGTCACAGAAAATTCCAAGACAATCATGCGATTCCTATCAAGATTGAAATATATTTTTGATTAGATAAGCACCTGCATCAGTTGTAGAGCGACCCCTTGTAAACCCGAATTGTTTATTATGAAGCAGGTTATTTGAATTAAAATGTTCTAAAAGTTGTGTCAAAATAATTTTTTCAAAGATTTTACTCAACGTAGGGAGTACTGAAATAGGTCTATAGTTAGAGGGGTCATCAGTACTACCAGATTTAAAAAGAGGAATCACTTTACTATGTTTCATTAAGTCAGGAAATACACCACACTTAATACAATCATTAAAAATACTAACAAGATGAGAAGCAATAATGTCTATTACAGACTTCAAAACCTTTACTGATATTCCCCACAAGTCAGCTGTATTTTTTACATTAAGGCTATTAAAACTTTTTATTATATTGTTTGAATTAATTTTCTTAAATTTAAAAATTTCATTGCATTTCTTGACATGGTTATGCAATAATATTTCAGCTGCTGTGGGGGATGAATTTAGAGATGTGGTAGTTGAAACTGGAATGTCAGAGAAAAACTTTTCAAAAGCATTAGCCACATCTTCATGACTAGTTACCAATTTATCGTCTATTTTTAACGAGAATTCTTGATGGCTATTTCTGACTTTTCCACTTTCTCTACCAATGATGTTCCAAGTCATCTTTATCTTGTCAGGGGCATTTTTGATTAAATCAAACTTTTCTAAATAGTTTGGAATAGTTCCTGACATATTGATGAAATGTTTCATCATTATTATAAGCTTTTTCAGAGTAAAGATCATACAATTTTTTTCTACTTTTGTACACTCCGGTGGTGGCCCACTCGCTGAACACCGTTTTGTTTTTTAATGTTACAGTTTTAGGAATAAATACATCAGTAAAGACCATATTAATTCTCTCAAACATATTCTGGTATGATAAAGGGGATTGCCCACTCTCCATAGTGTGCTAGGCCCAAGATGGACATCAAATATTACTATAAAAATGTACTGATTCAAATTCTTAAATGTATTGGATATCTAAAAAATATATTGAAATTGACGCCACTATTATAAAAAATATAATAAAAATAAAAACTCGTTTTGAGGTTAATTTTCTATATAAATAAGTGTCGGATTGTGAGATACTTCAAGAACTTTTCTTTTCTTAATGTTTAAGATGTTCCTAATTTATTTTTATCCAATAGGGTATAAAAACACACTTAATTCTTTAAATATCTATATTTTCTTCATCTTCATACACAATTAGTATCATCTAAAAATAGCAAAGGAGAGCATATACACGGTTTTAAATCTCGGTCAGGGTAAAACCACAATTCACACAATGTTTTTTAGTCGTAGTATGAAACGTTATTGATAAAAGTAAAATAAATCGAAGAAAAATCAAAACACATCCATTTTGTACGCAAGCACAACACCACAAGCAGCAAGCGAAGTGTCAGTCAGTCAGATTAAATTCAGTGTTGTCAGTATAAAGAAAAATAATTACATGAAATTCATATATCGATTATTTTTTAAATAACCGATAATTGATTTATATCTTAATCATTTTTTTACGAGTACACATTATTTTTTATGTTTTTGTTTTAGTTGTACATATTTAAATAACAATACTAGTAAAGTTTTTTTTATTGCTTAGAAAGATCCTGGAGTGGCGACCACGTACTGACAAGCGCAGTGTGGGACGGCCACCTACTAGATGGACCGACGACCTAGTAAAAAGCGCTGGGTCTCGTTGGATACAGGTGGCAATGGACCGGTCGCACTGGAAATCTATTGGAGAGGCCTATGTTCAGCAGTGGACGGCGATAGGCTGAAATGATGATGATGATGATGAGATGGGTGGGCGAGCTCACAGCCACCCTGGTGTTGCTAAGTGGTTACTCGAGCCCACATACATCTACAACGTAAATGCGCCACCCACCTTGAGATATAGGTTCTAAGGTCTCAAGTATAGTTACAAGTTAAAGTCTAATGGGTATGTCTTCGATGTTATTTTATGTGCATAAAATCCATTAAAATCGTTTGATTAATGATAATACTTAAAATGATTTATTTATATGTTTTATTTATATACTCAAAATATTTACTTCATACGTAAAAGGATTTGAAGCTGGCAATATTTTTCCAGCAAAAATAAAAATCCTTGTTTTTTCAATAGAGTTACTTTTTTTAAACTACTTATTGTAAACTATAGTGGCGCTTATTTGCAAGAAAGTAAATGCATATTTATTTATGACAAAATTAATGCACTAAGTATTTTTTCTATAATCTATTGTCCGCTTTGGGCCGAAAATGGGCCATCCCCTTTGGGTTTTTGTTATATAAATAATTTCTGAATGTTCTTGCTTAATATTATTTCTAAACTTCTCAATTCGTTTTTTATTAATAGGAACAATCACAAGAGTATTTTTATCTTTAGAATTCATAATAGATTCAAAAGACACAAATTGTCCACTATGGTCTGATGTTAATTGATTAATAATTTTTTTGTTAATCGGTGTTACATTTGTAAATATGTTATCTAAACATGTTGCCGATGTGGTCGTTGTCCTAGTAGGCTCTAGAAATAAGTTTGGGAGGTTATATGACTTTAACAATGTTCTGAATCTAATAGTGGTATTTGTGTTTTCTAAAAGATTGATATTATAATCACCACATACAAAAATTTGTTTATTAGAGACAGAAAGCTTTAGCAATACATTTTCCAAAATATTTTCAAAAGAATCATATAACGCATCAGGAGGTCTGTACACACTTACAACAATGAATCGCTCAAGCTCTACACAGGCCATTTCAATAATCCGTTCCACAGAGAGGTGTCGTTTATTTAAATAGAGGTGTCGTTTATTTAAAACCATTATTGTGCATGCATCATTTATAATTTAGAATCTCAGCTCGTCAACACACATTACAAAATAATATGCTTAATATTCAGTGGACCAGCCTTTCACGATCAAATAGAACCGGTCAATTTTTTTGAATTGAGACTTAAAATTAATTAAATTAAAATACGTATGTGTGTTATATATATATAGTAATTTATTTGTGCTTTAATATTTTGAAGCGTTAAGAAACAGAGTTTTTTTTTATTTTTTTCTTTTATTCGGTTTTCTTTAATTTTTTTCTATGTCATTACTTGTCCGTCTTACTTTCATCGTTTTTAATATCTTTAGCGGTTTCCAATCGCTCGATCGCTTCGAAAACCCATTTGTAATTCATAGCGCCGAATCCCTGAAAACGTAAATGACTTTAAAGGTTTATTGCATTGATTTAGACAGCAAATTCCGAAACATAAACTTGTTATTTTATGATTGAAGGGTTACTGGTGGCCTGAAGGCTTTTTCGGTTTCACCAGGACAAGTGGGCGGTACCTACCCGCGCGGACTCACAAAGAGGTCCTACCACCGGTAAAAAGATAAGATAAGATGTATTGCTTTTCACAATTAATTTATTTAAAGCCTGACCTAATGATTAAAATATCCGGTGTACGCTTACCAGGTGCCAGGGTTCAAAACATAACGGGCTGATATTGTCTTTAAATGGAGGCTAATCGATGTATGAAATTTATAAATATGTATTGGCCGTAAACGGCCTTAAATTAAATGAGGTGAGGATATTATAATTCAGACTACTGGTGGTAGAACCTCTTGTGAGTCCGCACGGGTAGGTAGGTATCACCACCCCGCCGGGCGTTAGGTTTTACTTTCGTTACGGAATTTATTGATTCGGTCGCCGCGCTCAAATCGCGCTATGAAAGCTATGCAATAGCTTAAAAAACTTCGACCTTATATCTCAAGGTTGGTGATAGCATAAATAACAGCACGTGTAAAACTAAGAGAAATCGTAAAAATACTCAACCCTATGGTTTCTCCTCTGCAAAATTTCTATGAAAACCGTCGGTCGGGCTTGTACGTGCTTAGTGAAGGCCTGCAGCATGTAGCCTCTTTCATCGAAGTCGATCAGGATATTATTCTCCTGCAGAGCGGTTAGGCTCTCTGCGACTTTCACTGTACTCTTGGTCAGTTTTTCTCTGATTATCTCGTAGTATGTTGACGGCCACGTTATTATTTCGGCACCGCGTTTTTTTAAGTTTTGCATCTGAAATATATAAATTGCATGCGTGTATGATAAACAAGGAAGTCTACATTATCGGATACTCTAAGGCGGCACGACACGAAAACCCTCTTGTCGTGGCCGCCGGTAATTACATTCCCGATCCGGTAGATCGAATGGTAAACAGTCGACATCGCCCAAAACACCTCATTTCGGATCCTCCCGATCCACTAACCGTGCTTTTAGGTACCTCTCTCAAGTACCGGTCACAGTCCTCGCCGAACCCGTCGCTTGCGACGAAGGGCTCGGCAAGTAAATTAACCCACAGACACAGTACACTGAGTTTGTCGGCGGATCTTCTCGGTGGGTCGCGTTTCCGATCCGGTGGTAGATTCTGCGAAGCACTGCTTTTGGTAGGTTAAGTGTTAGCAACGTCGTCAGGTTTGAAGCCCTGTGAGCTCACCTACTTGTTAGGTTACGCTGATATAACCTCTCAAGGCTATCATCTTAGGTAGAAGAAAATAAATAAATAAAAATATACTCTAAAAACGAATAGTAGATACTTACAGTATTTACAATGTCATCAGTGTACAGTGCTATGTGTTCAACACCAGACGTACCGAGCGCTTTAACGAACTCTGACGCTTTGCTCGAAGGCCGCAATCCTTTCGCTGCTTCGTTCATAGACAACTGAAAAAATGGTAAATCATTAAGGCTTGCTGACCAAACAACCAGTTTTCAGAGTAAAAAACCTTTAGCGATTCGATACGCGTCGTGTCAAGAACCCCTTCTCGTCTGCACAAGAGTGAAGATTTGATATAGACCGTAAGATCATGATTGTACCTATCACAACTGTAAGGATTCAGATTGAAAACTCCTTATTTTGTGAGCCTAGACTCTGGTCTAAGTTAAATACTTTATCCAAATCTTTCGTGTTCTGTACTTTTTCATTTAAAATTAATCCTCTAAGTTCCTCACCGGATCTTCTCAGTCGGTATTGCTAGTGTAGAGCTTACGTTGAGGACCGCGAGTTTACATATCAAAGCGGTATAGTGGACTGGGCCCTTGACACTACTAAAGATTAGGTAGATAAAAATTTATATACAAAATTATTACATTACATATCTATACATACACGATACATTTACATAAAAAATATTAAATAACAAAAACACAAGCTTCTGTTATCAATTATCATTGTGAGAGTACATGAGATCGAAATTTTAGGGTAATAATATTATAGTGTAATTAATTATAATTTTTAATTTTTACTAATGCATTGTGCGAAACCAGGTAGACCTTTCTTAGGGCCTAATAATATTATACTATACTAGATTGTCTAAGAATAGTTTAGAGAGTCATCACATAATTTCTGAGGGCCGATCCCAGCGGCACTGCAATGCCAGGCCGACCCGTGACGAGAGTGGAGCGAGCCCCTAACATCTCGTCATTATACAAAAATCAGTTTAATATACTGGTCCCTCAATGCGGGAACTTTCAGATATTAAGCTGAAAAGAACAGATACTACACTTTGATCTTAGCCAAAAGGCCGAGAAGCGATACTATGCATGTCGAGAAAAATTCAGGTCATTCAAAAGTGTAACATCTCGTCAGCGCGATTCAATTTTTGACCACTTTTTACTTAGCGGCATCTATTGACAATTGTATTGAACTATTTTCCACATTTAAATGTCCTAACCTAGGAATAAATATTTATTCGTAGGTCCTAACCTATTATAATTTTATATTATAATTTCATTCACATTGTTCATTTGTAATCTATGAGATTTATAAACTTATTAATACTATTGGCCTTTTTTTTTAATATTTGTGTATGTAGCAAATAATTCATGAAGTGTATTTGTAATGACAAGTTTGCTGTTAGCTGTTGCTTAAAATAGAAAGTAGAATCCTAACTACCTTATGGGATTAATTATTACGATTTTGATAAACTGGTGTCAAATAATTGGTTTCGTGTTAATCGCTTGTATCAAGAATAATATACATAAACAATGAAGAAAATATCCAATTTAGAGTTTGATAGCGCCATCTTTTAGGCACGATACAATTGTATTGTTGCAAATAAATAATAGATGGCAGTGCCGTGACGGTTGTCATACTTTTCAGAGATAATAAATTGATATGAAGTGCTATTTAATATATTAAGTGTATAATGATATAATCTATGGCTATAAATCTTTCGTTATTTTCGGGTTAGAACAAGCTTCTTCTTCGGTATTTTATTGTGTTAGGTTTCGGTAGTGTAGTGGTATTGCGAGTAACAGCTTACACAAAGGGTGACCTTTATTTTCAATATCGAAAACATTGGAAAACAGGTACATACCAATATAGTTTCATCTTGATTTATTACTGATGCAGAATTTATGCAGGAATAGGGCACTAAATCGTGGCTGTAGTCCACGCACCAGAACCTGATAAAATTAGCACCCAATATAAACATCACATTTCACTCCAAGCTCATAGTTGTTGATTTAAATTTTTGTCAATAATAAGTTTTTACTGGTGGTAGGACCTCTTGTGAGTCCGCGCGGATAGGTACCACCGCCCTGCTTATTTCTGCCGTGAAGCAGTAATGCGTTTCGGTTTGAAGGGTGGGGTAGCCGTTGTACTATACTGAGATTTTAGAACTTGTATCTCAAGATGGGTGGCGCGTCTACGTTGTAGATGTCTATGGGCTCCAGTAACCACTTAACATCAGGTGGGCTGTGAGCTCGTCCACCCATCTACGCAATAAAAAAAAAAAAAAAAAAAAAAGTGTATAACACGGGTCAACACCAAATTTGACTTTGATTGCAAAGCATAAAGTTTCGATATTTTAGATCGTAATTAGACGAAAAAAAAATACATGGCATGAAA
The DNA here is from genome assembly GCF_030267445.1 of Bombyx mandarina. Lineage (NCBI taxonomy): Eukaryota > Metazoa > Arthropoda > Insecta > Lepidoptera > Bombycidae > Bombyx > Bombyx mandarina. The sequence continues at coordinate 3,918,505 of NC_143215.1, forward strand.
CAGTTTGCTTTTGAACTTTAATAAATTGACCACATAACAAAATACATCAGCATCGTATTTACACTTTCGTGACATTTTAAGTTTTTCTGGGCTTGTACAAAACACCTGATTGTTGCTTATGACTCGAGTGCCATCTAGTGGCACCGTGTAAACGTGAACACTACACTCTCCTAGCGCGGTTTTTTTGAAAGTTTTAAAATTAATTAAAATTTATAAATAAATTGAAAAATGAGTATTATTACTATAACTATTACAAAAGCAAACTTCATACCAAAAAAATGTATTTTATTTTCGTTTTTGTGAATAATTAACCGGAAAAACCTAGTATAAACATTAGGACAAAGAACTATATTTTTTTTGTAGAGTTGTGTAATTTATGTTCAAGCTGTTTCACGCATTCGGTTTAGAGTTTTTGAATTCTTTTAACAACTATGAGCTACCTACCTAAAGTTACTTCATATCACTCAATTCCTATGACGGGATCTACAGATAAATATTTACTACTGTAGTTAGTATTTGTCAATATTTTGACGCACACACATTACATTTACAAAAAAGCACTGCGATGCATGTTGGTGTTATGGCTTCTTTCAATGTTACAAAATGGCTGCAATCATTACGGTGACCATTCGTACTGTTTTTTAAGACGCTGTTCTTTTTTTTTGTTAACCAAAAATGTCCTGTTTTTTATTTCTTTGTACTGTTTTACACTGGTTCGCAAATATTAGTTTAGAAAAGTAATTTATCTGTACATTAACTTTGGACAGATCTTTAGCGTAAAACACAACCTGGTTTACCGATAGCTAAACGTCATGTAAAAATAAATAACTGACCTAACTTAACTTTAAGAGTAAAGTTATTAATGAAAAATAAATAATAGTTTAAAAAAAATTAACAAAATACGATTTTATAGAAAATTGTTCGATTGATTTTGAATTCAAATTTATTAAAAATTATTTTCTATTTATTAATTGGATATTGCAAAAATTATACCGATGTACCAAACTGATTAAAAGTATTTGGGCTCGCCACAACCGTCATTGTAAGCTTTAGGCTTAACTTATATATTAAGATCATTTATTGCTGCATAAACATTTTAAAAATAAACTCATAAGCTCACCGGTGCATATTTAAATTCTTTTCGTACCAGGCGACAGAATCTTCTAGAGTGCCGTCCGCCATATTTCCTTCAACGTGATCTATGTACAAAAGGTTTGTTTCGGGTCTAAAAACATGCAAATATAATGTTTATGATTAGTATGTAATGTATTCCAAATATGATTATCGGTTTCAAGGATTTAAACGGGAGAAAATGCTTATTCGCCCTCTTCAAGCGAGACAAGAAAAAATTAAGTTACAAACCAAATTACATAATCGACGTGAACTTTACAGTAGACTAATTTAAAGTTGAAATTTATTGAAAATATACCTGAGAACTACCTGAAAAAATTATATTTTAACGAATCTAGCTGTAGGATTGAAATTATTTTAATAGACCTAGAAATATATATTTTTTGCGCATCGAATATGGTTATTGCCTATCATTTATGTACAAAGCAGTTATTGTCGCTTAGTCACGTTTGCCTTTCAAGCGTCGAATTATTATTATCCGACTCAGGCGACAGGGCAACGCGAAGTCGCCGTCGCGTCGTCCGAAATATTATGTCTTGCTGTATCCCCCGTATTTTCTCTCATTAAAGGCTTTTCGAGTATTTCGAGATTACGACGAAGAGTTCGACGAGTGAACTAACCCTTAGATACAACCCACTGAGTTTCTCGCCGAATCTTCTCAGTGAATCGCGATTCCGATGCGATGGTAAATTCTGCGAAGCACTGCTCTTGCTAGTGTTAGCAAATTCTCTCAGGTTGAGCCCATGAGCTCACTTACCCGCACGTAGCTGTAGTAGCCTCTTAGGCTACCAGCGAATAGGTAGAAAAAAAAAACGAAATGGCAGAACTGTCATAATACTGTGTAAACCTTACTTTCAGCTGTACCTTCATTATGTGACGTCATTTTTGGCCAAAACACGAGCTAACCGTAAACTATCACAACACAACGATTATCTAATATGTATTGACATAATAAGATGTCTGATGTATAGTTTAAAGTGAATATTTTATAGGAATAATAAATCTATTTTAATTGCTTAAAAACATGATTTATTCATATAATGTAGAAATAGTCATCGGAGGAGAATTACCTATGGAAAGATTTTTGAATTTAAGTCGGACTTTTGACTACGTTTTTAACTTGGATTAGAGCTTTAGCGTGAATATCGAATATACCTACTCGTAGTAGTAAATAATACTCACAACATCGCTGTCAGTGGATCATCTTCAACGGCTACGAATCCAGGCAACAAGATACCGTTATATCTGCTCCGATCAATTAACGTATGTGTGTTCTCTCCATACTTAAACGAAAACAGTTTTTTTTGTTTTTAGTATTTTTTTATTTTTTTATTGCTTAAGTGGGTAGACGAGCTCACAGCCCACCTGGTGTGAAGTGGTTACTGGAGCCCATAGACATCTACGACGTAAATGCGCCATCCACCTTGAGATATAAGTTCTAAGGTCTCAAGTATAGTTACAACGGCTACCCCACCCTTCAAACCGAAACGCATTAGTGCTTCACGGCAGAAATAGGCAGGATGGTGGTCCTATCTGCGCGGACTCATAAGAGGTCCTACCACCAGTAATTACGCAAAATTATAATTTTGCGGGTTTGATTTTTATTACACGATGTTCTTCCTTCCCCGTGGAAGTCAATCGTGATCATTTGTTAAGTACGTATTTCATTAGAAAAATTGGTACCCGCCTGCGGGATTCGAACACCGGTGCATCGGTCAACACGAATACACCGGACGTCTTATCCTTTGGGCCACGACGACATTTTATTGCGAATGTGAAAAATTATACTTTACCGTTTTCAAAATGGCGTATTTCAAGACACCATCGTTGTCTTCAATTTGTGTTGTTGTTTTAATTATTTCGGCTCCCCCTTCTATGGCCCTTCGAACCAGCTCGTCGAGATTGTGAACTTCAAATGCCACATCCTTCACGAAGTCTCCGCGGCTACTTAAGCTGCTAGCGAGTTCACTGTCCGGTTTTGTAGGTGACTCGAATATTATGGTTATCTGTTAATTGTCATAGATAATAAAATGTGAATAGGCGCCATTTTTAATTGGACCAAAGTCTAATCTTAGGGTAAGTTGCTACCTTAATGAAAGTTATTTGGTATTTGCGTGTGTTTGTTTTTTCTCAACGGCCATACTTAATACGTATAAAAATTATTAGTAGTGGTCGTTGTATGAAGAACTTCTATTTATTTGTTTATTTTTATATGCTTTTTTTCACTGTATCTACATTAATAGTTCTAAATTGCTTATACAGTCAAACCTGGATAAGCGAGAGTTCAAGGGAGCACAATCTCATTCTCGCTTATAGAGGTTTCTCACTAACCCGAGTTTCTCGCTAATGCACCCTCTGAATTTCATTTCGCGATTTTCCGGATTCAAACGCATTCACTATTTTAAGTTTATCACTGAAAGACAGTACTTTAATTTTCCGTTTTGACATGATACAGAACAGAATTTTCCTTCGCAATTTGTAAACGATAAACTGAGTAAGTCCGACAAACAGGACGCGTGTCCATTCAAAAATAATGCAACAAAATAACAACGTTATTTGGTTCCACGACATAGAATAGGTTCAATATTGACGAGAAAACAATAAAAAAACAACGGTAGGAAGTTCCATGAAAGTTAAGAATGAGTCATAAAATAGCAGATGTTAAATTTGTAATTTGTTTTGTCATTTGTTCCTCCTAAATAATATAAATAAATAAAGCTCGACTGTCGCTTATAGAGGTATAGATAAGTAGCAGTCTCACTTACGGAGGTCCATATGAGAAAAACGACTCTCTTTTACAGAGGTTTCTGTTTCTCGCTAATAGAGGTTTTGGGAGCTTAAAATGACGGGTCCTGGCTATTACTCTCACTTATAGAGTTTTCTCACTTATCCAGTTCTCACTTACCCAGGTTTGACTGTATATGGTATAAAAACAAAATACTGGTGGTGGGACGTCTTGTGAGTCCGCACGTGTAGTGGTACCTACCCTGCCTATTTCTGCCTGCCTATTAATGTGTTTCGGTTTGAGGGGCAGTCATTATACTGTAAAAACTGAGACCTTAGAACTATTATCACAAGGTAGGTGGGAGCATTTTCGTTGGAGATGTCTATGGGCTCCAGTAACCACTTATCATCAGGTGGGCCGTGAGCTCGTCAACCCACCTAAGCAATAAATAAATAAAAGGTATATATGATTGATTCGCTGGTGGAGTAGTTATGGCCGCTGACTGTTGCGTCGAGGGTCGTGGGTTCGATTCCCATATCGGGAAAACATTGTGTGATGAACCGGTATGCTTGCTCTGTGTTATCTATATATCGCACTTTTAGAATTATAGAGACGCATTTCGAATTTAATTCAAAAATGGACCTAGAACGACCTTTTTCAGCGACTCTTAATAATCAAACGACCAAAAGTAGCTTAGAAAGGGACAAACTTATCCATTTGTCTCTTTCACTCCGTCCCCTTCCTCTACGTCTTTTCGGTTTGAAAACTTTATTCGATGTTTTCCAAAAACACATTTTTTGGGTCGGGTCTCTCTATAATTCTAAAGGTGCGATATGTAGATATTTTAAACTTTTAAAAGTATGTTTGTCAGTCTTTGGTATCGATAACACAGGAAACCCTAAATTAAGGCCAGACGACCATGTGTGAATTGTTCCCAATTATTTTATTATAGGTTACCTTATTCGAAGTGACGGCATAGGAAATTGTTGGTTTCTCGTCGGTCGGCTCACGGACGGCCAACGGCTTAAAACCGAATCTCGTTACGAAGTAGCTCGACGCCTGAAACCAGAAAAATCCTGAGCGATTCATTTGATTCAAAATTCGTTCGAATTAAATAACTAACTTAACACATTTTTAATACGCTTTTATTAGCTTCAGATGTATGTTAGTATGTAACGGAATCTTCGAACATGATTTTGACTCCTTTCAAAACGTCGGATTAACTCGAAATTTGGTATACTTACTAAGGACCGATGACAATACAATATAAAAAAAATTATATAATATAAAAAATTATTGAAATGATTGAAATTCAACAAAAAAATTAAAAATAAATAATAGTTTAAAAAAACTAACAAAATACGCTTTTATAGAAAATCATTTTTTCAAATCTTTTTTTCTTACATTATTTTTAATTCAAATTTATTAAAATTTATTTTCTATCTTTTAGTTGGATTTTCTATAAAAGCGTATTTTGTTAGTTTTTTTAAACTATTATTTATGATTTCAACGAAGAAAGAATAGGCGGTTAAACTTGTGTATTTGAATAAATCTTGGTTGGGAAATTAGACTGTACAAAATAGAATAGAGAATTCGACTTTTTGTCTCATGTTTTTTTAGGCAGGTAGGCAGCGGCTTGGCTGTGACCCTGGCATTGCTGAGGTTCATGAGTGACGGTAACCACTCACCATCGGGTGGGCCGTATGCTCGTCTACAAAGGCAATAACAAAAATAGCTCCTATGGTGTTCCGTGATAAATTAGTACTAAACTGAGCCATGTGTACGCATTCCCATTGCCAGCAACAAACTATATTGCTTGACTAAACTAGATACTGTTTGAATTCCCAATCTGTATTAAGTTGTATTAAAAATTAATAATTATCTAAGAAGAGGTAAACATATCAAATGGCTTGGTAATTGGTACTTACGGTTTTTGCGTTTCCCACCCAGAAAACGAGGTGATGAAAATTCAAAACTTTCCCACCGTAATTACTTTTCTCCGGTCCTCTTGTCATATTTATTTTTGTCTAACAGAAAAAATACAGTACCAAATTAATTAATTAAAAATTATAACCAAAAACAATCTGGTATAATACGAACAAATACAAACTTTGAAACTATAACAATACGCTTAAATAACAAGTCGAACTGAAATTTAAAATCGTTTTACTTTTATCCGGTTTATTTGGCCTCGATATGGCCGATATATGACCTCAAAATTAAAAAAAACAAAATGTGTGCAATTCACACGTGGTAGAAGTGAAACCTTCCAAAATTAAAATACAATTATCCTAAACGTCTTAAGTATATGTAAAATTTTGTCATTAGTAAATAATTGTAAGGTAGCGCCCTCTGTGAATTGATATTTTGATTTCACGTATAATCCTAAATTAAAATTCACTACAAGAGCTTTCATACACACGTTAGTATTAAAAAATCTCACAGATGGCGCTGTATTAAATAGTATGTATATTTCTGTCTCATTCTTTGCTGGCTTCATCCTACACATTTTTGTATTTGTGTCTCTTACCTGTCGTTTTTTCCGTTGCATCCGGTTTTAAATCACAACGATTCTAAAGAAGTTTTCACTTCAAAAATATTTTTGTATTGTACGTCTCAAAGCTCCTAATTACGTCGAAAGAACTTGTCACAGATAGATACAGGGTCAAGCTAGTAAAACGCGAATTTCGTCGTCTCGTATAAATTATGAAGCCTTGTTTACAATTGATTTTTGGAACTTAAAAAAAATAATTATCTCTAAAGTCAGATTACGGACGATAGCCTTACGTGACGTCACGCAAGAAGAGAGAAATGTGTCACAAGCCAACGTTCTCGTTTGCACGCTCAAGCTCTGAGCGGAACGTGACACTTTTTCGTGCATGCAGCCGGTGTTCATCGATGTATCAGATGTTATCACGTCAAAAAAAGGCGTAATTATTCATATTTTGCACTAATTCAGAACAAGAAACGAATACGAACGTTTTGTTTTCGAGAAATTTCGAGAATTTGATTCGAGAAATCGTGTACAGATTAATACAACAGAATCGATACGGGCTAGACAAAAAAATGAGCGAGAAATACAGCGGGTCTGCTTTATAATGCAATCTAGTTTGATCGAAAATTGCAATAAAATTATAGGCTCTATATATTATTAGCTTGCGGCAGCTTGTTCATTTCTAAGATAAGGCTCGAGAATTATTAATTACTAGCCGTACTCGCCCTCTTCGCTGCGTATTTAAAATTAACATTATTATTTATTGTCATTATCATTAAGGAGTCCAACACTCATATAAATATTAACCTATCCATTAAGTACATGTATTTTCTAGATGGATACCAAGTTTCAAGTCAATCGGATGCATGGTTCAGTATTTATAACGGAACATCCGTAAAAACCACTGTAGATTTATATATTAGTATAGACTACTTAAAAATATGGAACGGTTTTGCTTAGATCTTGATTATGGATAGCTGTTCGATTCCCGGTCGTTTCTTACAGATAAGTATGGAGATGTATGGACGTATGTATGTACGTATTCTTCTGTTACAATGTATGGAAGCGTTTTTGAATTATGAACAATTATGAACAATCCCGTAATTATGAACAATTACGGGATCGTTATCTTTGGAAGTGTACGGACTGTACGATTCATATATCATAATGTTGATTGGAAACAGGACTAATAATAAAAATATTTGGCAATTAGAAAATTTGCTTTGAAATTAGAAAGGCCCTTTTTCCCCTACCTATGATGATAGCCTTGAGAGGCTATATCAGCTTCTCCTCGACGTGTAGGTAAGCTCATGGGGCTCAAACCGGGTGTGTTGCTAACACTGATCCTAGCAAGAGCAGTGCTTCGCAAAATCTACCACCGGATCGGAAATGCGACCCACTGAGAAGATCCGGCGAGAAAATCAGTGGGCTGTGCCTATGGATTAGTTCACTCGCCGAGTCCTTCGTCGCAAGCGACGAGTTCGACAAGAACGGTGACCAGAGATTGTGGTACCTAAAAGCACCGTTAATGGGTCGGGAGGATCCATAATGACGTGTGCTTTTTGGAGTTGTTTGGTGAACGTGCTCACTTCCCACCGCATGTTCAGTTGTTTCCGGAGTCCGTTGACATCACAAAATGATGCAGTAATCATCCAAATTGAGTAACATCAGTCTCAATTCTAGTATATTATAATGGTAGTATTATTTTTAGCAGTATTCAAGATTCATGCGGCTACACTTTTATCGTTATTAGTATTAAGTACATAGATAGGTACTTGTAGTTTTCGTGAGATGCTATTTCTTGAGCACGCAATGTAAGACGAACCCACTTTGTAAGCCGCGTTCAATGGAGACCAAGGAATCCATATTTAGAACCGATCCTGAATACATTATCGAACAGCGTATTTTAATATCTTATTAAATTAAACCAGCGTTCAAGTTGCATACAAAATGTATCCAATGTTAGAATAATTGTTGTTGGGAGATCACTGGTTTTAATAGATTTAATGACATATCGTTTATACAAAGTCGAACTCCTTGGCAGAAAAACGTGTTAGGAATGACAATTTTTTTAAGTTAGGTATCAGTCGTTGCCGGCTGCTCGAATTAAGAAAATAAGCAACTCTTTTAGGGGGCTAGGTGTACAACTTTTCAACAAGATCCCACAAAACGTTCAATTACTACCTGTTCATAGATTTAAGAAAACTGTCAAGGAACGTTTGTGCAACAAGGCATATTATAAAGTTAAGGATTATTTACTAGATGGCACTACGTGGGAATGAGGCGTTCGCTATTGGCCTTTTCATTTTTCATTATTATTATTTTTTGAATTGTATTTTTTGACTTGTTTTTTCGTATATTGTAAATATATTTAGTTATTTAAAAAAAATTTTTTTTAGAGAAAACAAAAAAAGAGCCCGCTGAGTTTGTTTCGCCGGTTCTTCTCAGGACTGTGGCTTTTTTTGGAACCGGTGGTAGAGTTAACATTGCTATTTATATTTTGACATTCAACAAGTGTGTTATGCTGACATCTAAGTTAAAATAAATGATTTTGAATTTGAATTGAATTTGAGTCAACATGGATCGCATTTAAAAAAAAAACCGCTAGCATTTACTTCCTTTTTCTAACTTAACTAATTACGTAATTAAAGCCACTTTAACGGTTTAATCTCGGGCGTATTGCTGGGTTTATTTTATTGTTTCTGACGTTTCGGTTATAACCAAATCTTATCTATCTAAAGTAAAATAAGTTCTAATGTAACTAACATAATATTTAAATTACGATAAATGATTTGTCGTCTGCGATCACGAAAACTGTAAAACATTCGAGACACCAGAAATAAATAAATGAAAATAGTAAAGCGAGATTAAACCTTAAAGACAACTTTGCTTAGGTTCAAATTTCCCGTACACAGCTCACTGAGGTTCTAGCCGGATTTTTTCAGTGAATCGCGATTCTGACCCTGTAGTAGATCTGCGAAGCAATGCTCTTGCTAGGGCTAGTGTTAGTAAATTCTCTCAGGTTGAGCCCGTAAGCTCAACTACACGTCCGAGCGTAGCTGGAATGGCCATGTTCGATTTTGGGGTTCACATTTTGAAATCTCCCGCCAACTTGCCCGGTACCCGCGCAATCTACTGAGCGCGACACTAGCGCTACGTGTTGCCGCAGTTTGTGCAACATTTGAAAAACGAGTCGTGAAATCTTTGAGCAGTTGGCGGTAAGTCCGTGATTCTTTAAATCTTTAAAATATCATAAAACTGAGCATGTACAGGCTCGTACAGGCCATATAGGCTACTAACGAATAGATATAGAAAAAAGGTCAAACTTCAGATGAACATTAAAAGCACGTATTTTCTATAAAAAAATAGCGCATGAAATCGTCTCAAAAGACAACAACAACTGCGAATTATTCACACAATTAAACAAACAAACAAATAAAATAGATAATTATGATATCACTAGCTGTACCCGTCCGCTTCGCTGGGCATTTAAAATTAACATTATTATTTCTCACCCCCACAGATATTCTCATCATTAATGCCCCCGCAACTGGTGTAGGGAGTCCAACACTCATATAAATATTAGCCTATCCATTAAGAACATGTATTTTCTACATGGATACCGAGTTTCAAGTCAATCGGATGCATGGTTCAGTAGTTATAACGGAACATCCGTAAAAACCACTAGATTTATATATTAGGATAGATTGTTTTTTCGATTAGAATTTGACGAATGCAACTCACCTATTTTTTTTTTTTTTTTTTATTTTTTTTTTTTTTTGGTCAGGAGGAAATCGCCGGACTTCCGCCCTCCACTGGGGATAGAGGGCGGAGCATGTCAGAGTCGAACTGACTAAAACCTCCTGTCGCTCAACAACCAACGTCCAAACCTCGCATGAGACAGAACTCATGAAGAGGCAAAGGGGGGAAAGTGAAGCGTTTAGTGCGGAGCACATCTCTCCCATCACCCTCCCCCTCGGGACGCCGGACCGGCGGTCGTCGGCGCCACGACCACCAGCCCTCTCGGTCGGCAGGCTATCCGAAGCCCGCCTAGATGGCGCCGGTTAGAGTGAGCTATCCTACGGAATACCCCGCTGGACCAGAACCAGCGTGGGTCGAGGATAGCCGGCCTTCCATCACCCGGATGCTCTTGCGTAAAACGCGTGCAGAGCAGCTTGCACGTCGTCTTCTTAGGCCCCCCTCGCCGGTCCCCAGACCGACATGTGAGGGGGGACCCGAAACACTTAGAGGGCCAGGGCTTGGGCGAGATCCGCCTCCCTGGCCCCCGCTCGACGGCGACGGGATTGTGCGTCTCTCACGCGCCCCGCCGCCTCCTTCTGCGAGATGGTGCACTCGCAGAAGTCGAGCATCGCCTTCCACGACTCGTCGTCGCCGAGCATCGATGCCACAACACTCGGCAACGACAAGTCGTTTCCTACTTTTGCGACGAGGACACGGCATGCAACTCACCTACAAAACTGTTGACACAGAATCTACACACGACACTCTGTTGTTTTTCGTAAAAACCGTAACTATTTATAGTTTAATCTCATTGACAGACATAATTATAAATATTAAGTCTATATAGATCATAATTTTAATTATTAATAGGTACAATTTATGATTTGTTTTCGTCAATCTTAACGGTCTTATTTCCAGGAATTAGAATACAAAATCGAGTGACCGTTGTCAAGATGACATCCAGATAAAGATCAGTTTCAAAACATTTTAGATTGAGATCGAAATGTTGAAACGTTTCCGTAAAATCATTGCCGTTATAATTCTGATTGGCTAATCAATATGATTTTTACCTTTAATTAAAATATTATAATATTTGAAATGACAGTTATATTATTACTATTATTACTAGACGATGACCGAGCTTTGCTCGTTTTTTTTTTTTTTGATAAGTGGCTTAACAACGCCATCTGCTGAAATAGCTTTAGTGTTATTGTGTCTTTAAAGCAGTTAGTTGAAATTATGAAAAATAGTATTATTATTCGCCAATAGATGTCGGGAAGAGTTGATTATTGAAAACACGAATAAAACAACATTTTCTGAATATAAATCGTAGCTTTTTTTTATTTATTGCTTAGCTGTGTGGACGAGCTCACAGCGCACCTGATGTTACGTGGTTACTGGAGCCCATAGACATCTACAACGTAAATGCGCCACACACCTTGAGATATAGTTCTAAGGTCTCAGTATAGTCACAACGGCTGCCCCACCCTTCAAACTGAAACGCATTACTGCTTCACGGCAGAAATAGGCGGGGCGGTGATACCTACCCGTGCGGACTCACAAGAGGTCCTACCACCAGTAAAATCGATCGATTTATCGATTATCGATCGATTTATCGCCCCCGAAATCCCCTGTATACTAAATTTTATGAAAATCGTTGGACACGTTCCCGAGATTCAGATTATATATATACAAAAGTTGCTCGTTTAAAGGTATAAGATAAGATATTGTATTTAATTAGCTACTTGCGATAAACGTGCAACAAAATTAAAATAGCATACATTTTAACATCAATCGTATTCAAGCTCATTTTCCAGTGAGAATAAAGATAAAGATAAAGATAAAGAAGCCTTTATTAACAACCTTAATTCATATTTAGGTACATTTTTCTTTTCATTTGACATCGGCTAAGATTGTTTTGCTTTCGCATAGGCCTCCCCCAAATCCTGCCATAAGTTCCGGTCGTGGCATTTCCTCTTCCACGTAGAGCCTGCAACAGCTTTTATATCGTCTACCCACCTTTGGAACGGTCGTCCTTTTAATCTTTTCCCCTCTCGAGGGTACCATTCAGTTACTAATATAGCCCATTTTTCTGTTTTGCTTCTTATTAAATGACCTATCCATTTCCACTTTAATTTTTTAATTGTGTATGATACATCCGTTACTTTTGTTTTCATACGAATATCTTTTAATTTTATTTTATCCTTTCTTTTAGCATGTAGCATGCTTCTCTCCATACTATGTTGGCATGTCTGCAGTTTTTTGATGTTCTTCTGAGTTAAAGCCCAGGTCTGACACCCATACGTCATAGTCGGAAGTATATTTGTATTAAATACTTTGCTTTTGAGTGGTAGTGGAATAGACCCGTTTTTTGTTATGACTTTAAGAGACCAGTATCGCTTCCAAGCTACAGTCACTCTGTTTTGAATTTCTTTAGACATGTCGCTGTTAGGAGATATTACCTGGCCAATGTATGTATATTCGTCTACATATTCAATGGAATTGTTGTTGATGTGTATGGGTATTTTTGAATGATTTGTCATCAGTTTGGTTTTAGTTAAATTGATTTGTAGTCCCACTTTATTATTTTCGTGTGTTAATTGACTGAGCATAATCTGTAGTTGTTTTGATTTATTTGAAATAATTATAAGATCGTCCGCAAATCGTAGATGGCTCAGCAAGTTGCCGTTTATACTTATGCCATATGTTTCCCAATCTAGCTGTCGAAAAACATGCTCGAGCGTCGCAGAAAATAGTTTTGGTGATAAAGGGTCACCCTGTCTTACACCTCTCTTAATGTAAAATGGTTGTCCTAATCTTTCGGTTTTTATTTTTCCGGACATATTTTTATAAATTTGCATTATAAGCCGGATATACTTTTTGTTTACTCCTTGGCTTTCCAGTGCCTCCCAGATCCTTTCGTGTTTAAGAGTATCGAATGCTTTGTGATAATCAACTAATGCTAAGTAGTAAGGTAGGTTATATTCTTTGTATTTCTCCATAATTTGTCTTATAGTATATATATGGTCAATAGTCGGAAACCCGCCTGTTGGTTGGTTCTCATCCAAAGTTTTAGTAATTCGTTCCAGTATAATCTTTGAGAACACCTTGTAAAGATTAGACATGAGACTAATGGGTCTATAGTTGTTGATGTCGTCTTTTTTACCTTTCTTGTGAAGCAGAATTATTGTAGATTTTGCCCATTGTATTGGTATTATTTCTTGACTGAGGATTTCATTATATATAGTATGTAATCCACTAGTTATGCCATCTAAGGAGCCTTGTAATAATTCGTTTGAGATACCATCTTCACCAGGTGCTTTTTTAGTTTTTTTTGATTCAATGGCTTTAACTATTTCGTTTTCCATGATTGGTGGGATGTCCCCTCCTTCGTCTTTGTTATCAAGATATTTATCGAGTGTTGGTAGGATTTCATCGTCATACAGATCTTGATAAAATTCGGTTGCTATTTCCAGTATTTCGGGTCTTTTTGTTTTATATTTTTGATCTTTTTGTGTTGTCATTCCTGGTATCCAGTTGGTATAATCCTGAATTTCCTTCCACACACTTTTCATACTTCCCGTGGATTCCACATGAAATATAATTCGTTCTTCTCTTATTTTGTGTCTATGTTTTCTAATAGATTCATTGATTCTTTTGCTTAGATTAGATATTGCTTTCCTGTTTGTGGGTTTCTGCTGTCTCAAATTGTGCCTTTCTATAATTAGACCTCTAGCTTCAGTTCCAATTTTGTCTTTTTCATTTTTAGGTTTTTGTGCATGGAATTCCATATTTTTGAGTTCTTTTTCTAATATATTGTATTTTCCTTGTATAGTAGGGGTCTGTTGAAATTTTTCATGTAAAATGACTTTTAATGTGTTTAGTATGGTGTTAGGAAATATCATCTTCTCTTGTGGCCTGCTTTTTAAATGTTTCCGTGGTTGATTTTTGAGACTCGCGGTTATCGTTCCGCGTACCATTCGGTGGTCTGTGTTGAAATCAAGTCTGTTTATAATTTCTATATTAATAAAGAATTTAGGTTTATTCGTTATAATGTAATCAATTTCATTTCTAATATTTCCGAGGGGTCCATTTTTTGTTCGGCTTTTTGTTGAAATAGCTATTCATGACATTTAAGTTGAATTCTTGAACGAAATCCATTAATCTGTGGCCGTTTTTGTTCCTTTTACCATACGTGTAAGGTCCCAAGCAGTTATTTTCATTACTTTCTCGTTTTCCTATTTGGGAATTAAAATCACCAATAATAATAACTGTATTATGTATTGTTTCCATAGTTTGTCTTAAGCTCTCATAGAATAAATCTTTTGTTTGCTCTTCTGCGTTTTCTGTCGGAGCATAAACCTGAACTATTGAAATATTTAATTTATTTTTATGATGTGGCAGTTTCACATTTAGTACTGATATTCTGTCTGAAATTCCAATAAACTCCAGGATATTTTCTTTGAGATATTTTTTTACCAAAAATCCAACTCCATACAGTCCGGGAATTTCGTTCTTGTAGTACAAAATGTAGTCGTCATATTCCTGTATTTGTTCATTTGATCTTCTAACTTCAGACAGGCCTATAATGTCCCAATTGATTTGTTTGAGTGCATTGTCTAGTTCGTTTGATCGGTCTTGCGTTTTTAATGTTCTTGTATTCAATGTTGATATAAATACCTTTTTGTTTCTTTTATTTTTATTTAAAAGTGGATTTGGGGGGTGGTGGTCTCTAACCCCACGGTGACCAACCGGATTGGGGAGATGTTTCGTGTTTGCTTCAAATTTATTTAGCGTTATTTGTTTACGGTTGCCGATGTCCAGTGAATCCTATGCGTTTGTTTTATTTATTTTATTTTTTGTTTGGGAATGGGACCTGGTTCTCATTTCAATGTACGTGGTATTTGGTTGCTTGCATGGTTTTTCAGACAAGTTTCTTTTGTTTTTGTGACTACGAGGAGGCTGTTGTTCTTTGTCTTTTATTATGATCAGTTTGTCATAACTGAGGTAGGCCTTATTTCCTAATTGTTTCTCTTTTCTCAGCTGTTCAAGTAGCTCTTTACGCTTATTTAGGATGTCTAATGGGTAGTCCTCTTTCAAGTAATACGTCGTGTTTTCCAGTAGTTTTTTATTTTTCAAGATTTTTATTTTTAATCCCATTGTGCTGAAAGTTATTTTTATTGGTCTAATTGTATCCTTCTTTTTTCCAAGTCTTCTCACCTCTTCTATACTATAATTATTATATTGGAAGTTAAAGTGTGTATTTATTAAATTTATTATGGTATTCTCCAGCTCATCATATGATTTCTCTTGTTCCTCTACGCCGAACAAGGTTAGATTTTTACGTCGATTTTATCTTTCAAAGTTTTTTATCGCTGTACTTTGTTGTTGGATTTTTGTTTCGAAGTGATCTTGTTTCGCTTCGAAATTCGAAATTTTTTCATTTAGACTGTTAATAATAGTTGTTTTTATTTCCTCTTTCATTTCTAACATTTCCATTTTTGACTGTCTAATTTCTTGTTGCATTTTCTCTTATAGCTTTTTTATTTCTTCCATGTCTTTTGTTTTGGTGTATGTAGCGCTATCTCGTTGATATTTTGAAACTAGTTGATGGCTTAATTTCTGACGTCTTGTGGATGGATTATACACGGTCGTATCGATAAGTTTTCAATGTATTCCGCTAGGTGGCGATATAATTTCCTTCTCTCCTATCTCTCTATAAATTCTCCTTCCAGTGAGAATATGATATTAAAACTCACTTGGCTTTAAGTGCTTACTGGCTATCATAGATCGGTCGGAATATGCTTATTGAAATTTTTGTTGCCACTTTAGAAGTCGCTGCCTATCCCTATATAATTAATTATACGGAGTGTTCCAGAAGGTAAGGATAACTTGGAATCAGAGGAAAGACAATATCAGTGTGCTACCCACAGTAGTCCCAGCCCCAGTGTGGTCAGAGCGCGGAGGGCCCAATCTTGGCGGTCCGTGCTGGAGTCATGGTCCAGGCGGCTGGCCGATCCTTCGGCTGGTCGTAGGACCGTCGAGGCGATTCGCCCGGTTCTTGTGAATTGGGTGAATCGTGACAGAGGACGCCTCACTTTCCGGCTCACGCAGGTACTCACTGGGCATGGTTGCTTCGGTGAGTTCCTGCACCGGATCGGAGCCGAGCCCACGGCAGAGTGCCACCATTGTGGTTGCGACTTGGACACGGCAGAGCATACGCTCGTCGCCTGCCCCGCATGGGAGGGGTGGCGCCGTGTCCTCGTCGCAAAAATAGGAAACGACTTGTCGTTGCCGAGTGTTGTGGCATCGATACTCAGTGACGACGAGTCGTGGAAGGCGATGCTCGACTTCTGCGAGTGAACTATCTCGCAGAAGGAGACGGCGGGGCGCGTGAAAGACGCACAGGCCCGCCGCCGTCGAGCGGGGGCCAGGGAGGCGGATCTCGTCCAAGCCCTGGCCCTCTAAGTGTTTCGGGTCTCCCTCACATGTCGGCCTGGAGACCGGCGAAGGGGGCCTAAGAAGACGACGTGCAAGCTGCTCTGCACGCGTTTTATGCATGAGCATCCGGGTGATGGAAGGCCGGCTATCCTCAACCCACGCTGTTTCTGACCCAGCGGGGTATTCCGTAGGATAGACCATTCTAACTGGCGCCATCTAGGCGGGCTTCGGATAGCCTGCCGACCGAGAGGGCTGGTGGTCGTGGCGCCGACGACCGCCAGTCCGGCGTCCCGAGGGAGAGGGTGATGGGAGAGATGTGCTCCGCACTAAACGCTTCACTTCCCCCTTTTGCCTTTTCATGAGCTCTGTCTCATGCGAGGTTTTGATGCTGGTTGTTGAGCGACAGGAGGTTTTAGTCGGTTCGACTCCGACATGCCCCGCCCTCCATCCCCAGTGAAGGGCGGAAGTCCGGCGATTTCCTTCTGACAAAAAAAAACCCACAGTAGTACTGGAGTACCATCAATTTGATTGAAAAACTAAAAATATACCAATAAGGTAATAAATGAAGGTCCTAATAAAGGTAATAAATGAAGTTGTAATGTGGTGATGTAAGCGAAGTTGTTTTAATCATTAGAAAGAGACTGATTACTGGAGCTCATAGTTCTCATCATTTATTGCACATTAAATAAAACAAAATACAAATAAAAGAAAAGAAAAAAAGAGAAAAGGCAAAAGGAGGTGGCTCAGCTAATGCTGTTCAAGGTCGATAAATCGAACAGCGCTGATTTTCAGTCAACCCCGTTTCCCTTTGGTTCACTGCGGGAATGAAGGCTATGTACGTGTGTACAGACTTAGAACATGGTATAAACTAGTAAAAAAAGCCTCAGTTCTATATTTTTACAACGACCGCCCCAACCTTCAAACCGGAACGCATTACTGCTTAACGGTATAAATAGGCAGGGTGGTGGTACCTACCCGTGCGGACTCAGAAGATGCCCCTTGCCACTGGTATGTTGGTGGTTGTCGGACTCCATAGGTCTCACCACTAATGACGTGCTGCTATCAAATTAATTCATCACGGACAATTTTTTTTATTGCCCTTGTAGGCAGACAAGTATACGGCCCTCCTGATGGTGAGTGATTACCGTCGCCCATGGACTTCAGCAATGCTAGGGGCAGAGCCAAGCCGCTGCTTACCGCAAATATGTGACTGCTATCGGTAACGTTATTAGAACTATTAGCTATTTATTATCTATCGCAACGATTTAGGTTTTAAAGTATTTTCTTCTTCTTCTCAGTCGTGTCACTCTTGACAGAGTGGTCGTGATCGTCATGTAGTGTTGGAAGGGGCAGACTTGATGCGTCTCACGATAAAGTATTACTAAAACAATAAAATATATAATTTATTTCTATATGTTTAAGCTGTAATTTAGATAACAGCAGATTAGCAAGATGAAGTGGCAGTGGGCAGGCCACATAGCGCGAAGACCGGACGGCCGATGGGGCAGAAGGATCCTCGAGTGGAGACCAGGTACTGGCAAGCGCAGTGTGGGACAGCCACCTACTAGAAGGACCGACGACCTAGTGAGAGTGGCTGGGCCACGTTGGACGCAGGTGGCAACGGACCGGCCGTACTGGACACCAGTTGGAGAGGCATATCTTCAGCAGGCGACACTGGGCAGGCTGAGATGATGATGATGATAATACTTTTTACGTTATAACGCATTCGTGTGTAATCATAATACGCCATTGACTTCTTTAACATTATGAGCACTGTTTTCTATTTTTAGAAGTTTTTTTTTAGTATTGAAGGATTACTGGTAGCCTTTCCAGTTTCACCAGGACAGGTGGGCAAGCAAAGGTTCAGCCAAGAGAAGTGGGATTTGCTAACAGCTGCCCGAGCGCCTCCGAAGCAGACGTAACAACTCAAGAGAGCAGCTGCTTCGCGAATGAATCTACTACCGGATCGGAATCGCGAACCGCTGAGAAAATCCGGCGAGAAACTCAGCGGGCTGATGCATGGGTTTGGTTGCACATCTAACTCTTTGTCGAATTCGACGGGTCCCTAATCCTAGTGTTAGACCTGAAAGTGTCTAATGCAAAGGTTATTGGATCTGATGGATCCGTAAGGACGTGTCTAGGGCGTCGACGGTGACTGGCTCCTGCGTGATCAGGATTCGGGAATTTTTAGGAGTATTTTCTCTTTTGATTACCTGGAGTTCCTAGCAAGCACGGATACGACAAAAGTACTGGACATATTTTATTAATGGGCAGAATACTCGTACATAACATTCCATAAGGCATTGTACGATATCGATACTAGGCGCCTTCGAAGGCACTAAAATCGGAATAAAACAATAGAGTCGTGTAATAAAATAATTTGTTTTTATTCATTTTTTACAAATTACATTTTGTATTTACAATTTTAAAAAAAATTCCTATGATAAAGAGTATTATATCGCACCCAGTCTAAGGATAAGGCACCTCGGGGAAGCATCGATCTTAAAATTTCTAGAAGGATCGAAAAACTAAAGGTCTACCGAACAAATGTGGATGACACAAAGGAAAAGAACACAAACGCATTTTTTTTTAAGTTAAACAATAAAATGTCTTGGAACATGGCTGAAACTTAGTTTGTCCAAATTTGTTCAGTTTCAAAATATACAATAAAAATGAGTGCTTCTATAAATAATGCACTAAGCATTTGCTGGATAGCTTATAGCATTTAAAAAAAAACCCATAAATAATTCATAAATGATTGTGACGTAAAATCTTAGTAAAGCCTAAAATTTATCTACATTACTTTTAAATAAAAGTACAATTATATTTATTTGTGCATTTTACATAAACAATATATTATGTATATTTTTTTTATTAACGTAGTAAAAACTTGTGGACTATTAAAATATTTATTAACAATGCCAATAACAAATCAAAAAACTGTCAATTATTTATTCCGTAAGTTTTGATAGACTAAAGCGACAGTACAAAAAACATTTTATTTTTAAAGCGACTCAGCAGCGCCTCTAACGGAGAGTTCCCGAGTTACCGTTTCTTACAAACCACCGCTAGGGGCGCTGGTAGTGTAGTCAAACTAGTGATGTTACCAGATAAAAAAAATCGTTTTTCCATTATTCTTAAAGTGTATTTGTGAGACTTAATAGTAATATCGACCGAAAGTAAAATCCCTTGCGAGTCGACTGTTATATTTAAATGTACATTGCTTATAAACAAATCAGATTACTGGACTAGGATATCTCGCAAAGTATTTTACTGTATCGTTCTTATTATAGGTAACGGGCTTATTATAATATTTACATTTGGAAGGAAATGCGTGAGTGAATTCATTTTTATGTTTAAGCTTTTGTTTTTTGTACAAAGTTAAGTATTTATATTGTCTATTCTGTTAGAACATGTCAAAATCGAAGTAGAATAGAGCAATGAGTTTCCAAAACATTTGGAAGTACGAAGACAGGTGTATATTTTTTAAAATTGGTTAAAGTTTAGTTAATTCGTACTAACTTTAAACTAGGGCATGGGTAAATTACTTCCTGTGTATATATAATGAAATTCATGACAAAAAAAAACGTAGTTTTAAATTTTAAGTTTCACAATGACAATAAACACAGATCGATTTCGTTCTATTGAAGTGAGTTACCGTGTAAATATAAAATTAAATATGCTAACTACGTTTTTACATCACTATCCTGCTCCTACGTATTGATAAAGAAAATGTGAGATAGATAGAATGCTCTGAAGTTACAAGATACGTGACAATTACAGATTATAATAGATCTTAACGTTCTTAAGCTTAAAGTCTGTTTTTCTCAACATATAATGAAATTCAGCTACTATTATGACATTTGTAACTAACTCAAATGTCAAGTGTCAAATTTGACACTTAGTAAATGTTAATGCGAGACGCTGGGATTACAGCATATACAGCCTAAAACAGAATATACTATAAACAAAATGTGTTTAAATTGATTAAAAACAATACAAAGTAAGAAAATAATCCTTCGAAGCTGTCTATAATATTCTTGTGGTAACATTTAAATAGTTACGCTTTAAAATATTCTAACATTAACAGTAGTGCAAAGATAACCATAGAGGAATAGAACTTATAAATGAAAAAAAAACGATTAAAGATAATAAATATACATTGTGGTAGTTTTGGTATAAATGCCGGCTTATTTGTGAAACGGTGTCGCTACATACAAATCTGAGATCAATTTACATTATAGATTCAATTTTTTCACATTGTTTCCTCCATATTCAAGCGTTAAAATTTCATCATACAATTTCCGGAGAAATCGAAATTTTAACTAAAATCAGTCGTGTAATTTTCGTGTTTGATAAAAAACTTCTGGAAGTTTTCGTTAACAAAAAAAAAACATCAAACACGTGCTCAGTAACAACCAATCACAACACAGAATCACCGTTTCACTACAACCTGTCGCAGTATTGTCACGCGCCTCGGATACAACGGACTTAATCAAATGAAATCCAATATGACCCTTTCGTGGTCCTTAAGCCGTGGTAATTTCACAATAACGATACGCAGATTTTGCCTAAAATTCTCGGAAAATCGCCAACAACAGTCCAGTGAAACCAAGTTTTTCCGGAACCTTGGTATTTTGGATATCATAAGGCCTTCGTGGCACCCGAGACGTGTCTTCCTCGGCCAAGTTGTTTATCGAATATCACAGAGTTGTTGAGATTGGGGGACGTCGACCAAATGGGCCCGTTCGACTGCGACCAGACAACCGCCCGGCGCGACCAACAGAGGTGCCGACGTCCCCACCCAGACTTTCTTCACGTCTTCCAAGTTGTGTTGAGACAGCGGCGACATGTAGCCCCCCCTGAAATTGGTAAAAAAAAGGTAATCAAATTCGGTGACTCTTGTGAAATCTTTATACGCGTTTTAGGCAAAAATAAATAAATTTTTCTAATAAAAATACGTACTTAACAAATGTTCACGATCGACTTCCACGGTGAAGGAATAACATCGTGTAATAAAAATCAAACCCGCAAAATTATAATTTTTCTTGTGAGTCCGCACGGGTAGGTACCACCACCTTGCCTATTTATGCCGTGAAGCAGTAAAGCGTTTCGGTTTGAAGATTGGGGCAGCCGTTGTAACTATACTGAGACAGACAGAACTCATAACTCAAGGTGGGTGGCGGCATTTACGTTCTAGATGTCTATAGGCTCCAGTAACCACCAGTTAACACCAGGTGGGCTATGAGCCCGTCCACCCATCTAAGCAATAAAAAAAAATGTCTCGAGGTGGATTCACATAACATTCAAGATGTCTAAGCTCTGATTACCTCATTAATCCAATTCGTTATTGAACAAACGATTGAGAGCTTTGAGGTAATTACTGTTAGCAGTTGTATTGTATTGGTGTCGTAGCAGCAAACTCACCTTAGTTTCCTGTCGCTGTGTAGCAGAGCGTCCGCCTTTAGCAACTTGACGGCGACAGCTACAAGCAGGAACAGTATAAGAGCCCCGCACACCGGCACGGCGATGGTCGCCGCCTTGAACCACACCTCGCCGTTGTAGTTGGCTCCGCGTTCACTCGACACCGGGTTCGAATCTGAAACGAAAAAGCACATCTTACTAAGCTTGAAATTAACACACACAGCCTGCTGAGTTTCTCGCCGGATCTTCTCAATAGATCGCGATTGCGGTGGTAGATTCTACGACGCACTGCTCTCACTAGGGCTAGTGTTAAGTGGTTATTAGAGCCCATGGACATCTACAACGTAAATGCGCCACCCACCTTGAGATATAAGTTATAAGATCTCAATATAGTTACTATATACATATAGTATGTATTATATAATATATATAGTATTGTATAACCTCTGTTTCATATGTCAAAACACCGCAGAAATGGGATGGTGGTAGTGTATCGATTTTGCTGGTTTGAACATTTTTATACGTAACTTCAGCGTCATGCGCCTTCTTCGAATTGTGCAAGTATGTCTAGGTGTAATTGTTCACTAAGCCTAATAGCAGAAGCTTTTAATTTTTCATTTTGGTTTTCCGACTTTCCAAGAATCATATAAGCTTTGACATCTGTCATTTTAACGCTAAAAACTGGAGAACGAACAAACACCATAATATTATTATGTATTTGTAAATATATTTTACACCAAAACCAGATGATTTTGACTTTGAATGAAACTTCATCCATACTTCCATATAGTCGTTCTTGGCTTACTTGTAATATATCTTAAATCTATATATATATATAAAAATGAATTGCCGTTCGTTAGTCTCCATAAAACTCGAGAACGGCTGGACCGATTTGGCTAATTTTGGTCTTGAATTATTTGTGAAAGTCCAGAGAAGGTTTAAAAGATATGAAAATGCTCGGAATTAAATAAAAATAACAATTTTGTTTTCCCTTTCATATGTCCCCCGTCGGACGGATTCCTTTGGTTTGTTTTAAGTTTATTTTATACAAACGTTTAGGTCTTTTATTTATCGATTGGGGCACTACGAAGTCTGCCGGGTCAGCTAGTAATATTATAAATAAAAAAGTATACAGAATCAAGTAATAATTAATAATAAATAAGAGTTTATATTTTTAAGAGTCATTCCTTAGCAACTGTTCACACCATACAAAGTATATTCTTCGTTGCTACACTCTCGGTAGAGAAGTCGTGGTTGTCATGCTTCAAAGTATGGAATGCTAAAATTTCATATCTGTGGCCCCAGGCGTATAGGAACGGCAATGATGAATCAGCCAGTCAGGTCAAGAAATTATAAAGCTATTTATATCATTGCGTCATCATGGTAGTTACAGGTCCATCGTCTTAATTAAAAAAGGTCTAAAGAAATCAGCGGCACTACATCTATACATATAAATAGGAACTGGAGTGTGTTTGTAATATTGAAATAACCGCTTTTTACTACGTGCATATGAGAATATACGGTACATACACCAAAATAACATTTTTTTTACAATTTTTGTCGGTCTGTCTGTCTGTTTATTCCGGCTAATTTCTGGAACGCCTGGACCGATTTTGACGAGACTTTCACTGCTAGGTAGCTGATGATATAAGGAGTAACTTAGGCTACTTTTTTTAGACTAGCTTAGCCCCGCGACGTCGCCCGCTGTATGAAAATAACCGCGGGTAACATCGCGGGACTCGGCTATCAATAATAAAATTTAATGTTTCCGAAACGAAGCAAGGGCGGGTCGCTAGTTTGTATAAAAAATCAATGATGCGACAATACAGCTTCGATCAATATAATTCCCACACGGAATCCTTATTCTGTTTAAAGCGCAACTAAAACTGTGTCATCATTAGTAACGTTTCCTTCCAGATATTTAGACAATGGGGATGCCGATTCTATTGTTTATTGTATCGTTGTAACTCTACACTTTTGCTACTCGATCTAATAAAAGTGTTTTATGAGTTCGCAGTACACTTGGGGAATAGGCTGTGTATACGCGAACGACTTTTTGAATGTAACTGTAATATATAAAATATATTTTCTGTCACATGATAAGATGTTATGAAATATAGATATGTATTGCATAATTTGAACACTTAGAAAGGATTAATATAAATGAATATGCAATTTTGAAAAGGGCACATCTCTGAAAATGTAAAATGTTCAGGAAATGAAAAAAAAAACTGATTATTTTCTAAAGCAGTGTAAAATTTCAAATAATTAACTTTTGAGATATATTTTAGTGTTAATTAGCAATTTAAAATTACTGGAATTATTATAAAATGGGTGTAGGTAAGCCTCAAAACTACATGTATATGAAAAAACGAATTTGACAAGTTAAGCGACATGTGCCCTTTTCGAAATTGCATATTCAAGTATTCATATTCTTTGGTTAGGATGTGATGCACGGATCGGTAGGAATATTCTGTCAATTTTTGAAGCGAAATATGCCCGGTTAGAAGTGTAGGAAAATGTTTATTCCATCGCCATTCGTCTGAAGCGTTGAAGGCTATTGATAAGACCCAGGGTATAATCGTACCGAGTAATACAACCATGCCATAGTTCAAATCCTGAAAGCTGGTACTAGTTTTTTTTTGAAATAAATTCGCATCTATCTAAAAATATGTGTTTCACAAGGAACAATGTACCGTATTATGAAAATCAAGCTCGTTATATTAGTTGAAATCTATCAGTTTTATAATAGTAATGAAATCAAAGCTTACACCGATAAAAATTTTAAAACCTTACTTATTTGGATTTTCGTAAATATTACTTTTTTATAGCTTAGATCGGTGAACGAGCTCACGGCCCCCCTGGCGTTAAGCGGCTACCAGAGCCCATAGACCATCTACAACGTAAATGCCGTCACCCACCTCAAGACTTGTAAGGTCTCAGTTTTAACAGTACAACGGCTGGCCCACTGCTTCTTCTTCACGGCAGAAATAGGCAGGCATTCATTACTTATTCAAGCAATTTTATTCCACAAAATGAGCCGCCAATCCTCTGGAACCTCTTTCAATAAATGACATGTAAAACCCATTAAGCTAGTGTCTTTTTTTTCTTTCGCAAACCGCAAATGTATGCCCGGCGTATATTCTCGGTAACTCTGCAAGGGCAAATTACATTTCGCACTGTCCGATAGTTCATAACGATAACGTTTCCAATTAGTCCACTTTAGGTTTCTGGGAGTCTGATAATAAAATAATTACATACTATGTAAACAACGAGTCCCTGGAAATAAGATAAAGCGTAACCAATTATTATGTTTCTGTGGTTTTTTGTTTACACAGCGTATCTTTGTTTCTGTGTTAACTGGCTTTGTGGTTTTAATTTTTTAAAGTTCATTTCGTTTGATTGCGAAAGCCGGACTCGGCTCATTTAGAATGCCAGCCCACTGAGTTTCTCGCCAGATCTTCTCAGTGGGTCGCGTTTCCGATCCGGTGGTAGATTTTGCGAATTACTGCTCTCGCTAGGGCCAGTGTTAGCAACGCTCCAGTTTGAGCCCCGTGAGCTTACCAACACGTCAAGGAGAAGCTGAAATAGCCTCTTAAGGCTATCAGCATAGGTAGAAAAAAAAAGTAGAATGCCAAGAAGTCGTGCCACCAATTAAATAATTTAAAAATTATAAGTTTCCAAATAAAAAGTGACAGCATGTTAGGGTGCCTTTCTTAATACCCCTTAAGTACTCATTACGAATATTGTATTTGCAAGTTCACTTTCTTATAACACGGCTTATAAAAAAGAGCGCGTATTTCGTATGATAAAATTGACTGTTAAATTTAGTATGTGCGACTTTGAGAAACAAAACGAAACATATTTAATAGCTTCATTATTGGTAATTCTACATTACGTGCAGGTTTTTATTGCTTGGATGGGTGGACGAGCTCACAGCCCACCTGGTGTTGTGTGGTTACTGGAGCCCATAGACATCTACAACGTAAATGCGGCACCCACCTTGAGATAAAAGTTCTAAGATCTCAGTATAGTTACAACGGCTACCCCACCCTTCAAACCGAAACGCATTACTGCTTCACGGCAGAAATAGGCAGGGTGGTGGTACCTACCCGTGGGGATCACAAGAGGTCCTACCACCAGTGATTACGCAAATTACAATTTTGCGGGTTTGATTTTTATTACACGATGTTATTCCTTCACCGTTGAAGTCAATTGTGAACATTTGTTGAGTACCTACGTATTTCATTAGAAATATTGGTACCCACCTGCGGGATTCGAACACCGGTGCATCGCAACAACGAATGCACCGGACGTCTAGGCCACGACGACTTCTAACGACTGTTTTTTCATATACATGTAGTTTTGAGGCTTACCTACACCCATTTCATAATAATTCCAGTAATTTTCAATTGCTAATTAACACCAAAATACAGGGTGGCCCATAAGTCCTTTGAAAAGTAAAATTTGAATAAAACGAACAGGGCGCGCGTGAGCGGTGCAGGGGAAGCGTGAGGAGTAACTTCGGTTTCTGGGAATTTAGTCGCGATGGAGCGTTTTACCGGAGCGGACCGTGCGTTTTGTGTGCGCGAGTTTTATAAAAACGACAATTCGGCAACCGTTGCGCGGCGTAAATTTCGAGAACACAAAGGTTTACACAACTTTGACGACACTCCAACTCTTCAAACGATTAAGAACTGGGTTGCTAAGTTCGAGGAGACCGGTTCGACGTTAGATAAACCGCGGTTGGGTCGCCCAAGGACGTCACGTACGGAACAAAACATAGACACAGTGACACAGTCTATTCGCGAAAATCCGACACAGTCAACTCGTAAGCGATATGTGGCTATGATCGAAGAGTTTTTCATACCAGAATTGCAAAACTTTTCAGGCTTTAATGCCAGGACGTGGTTTCAACAGGATGGGGCCACTTCTCACACCTCTAACACTGCTATGCCCGTTATCCGTCAACTTTTTCCTGGCAAAGTTATCTCTAAGAGAGGAGACATTTCCTGGCCTCCACGTAGTCCAGATCTGACCCCGATGGATTTTTTTTTGTGGGGCTACCTTAAGGCTAAAGTATACGACACAAACCCGCGGTCAATTGAGGCCCTAAAAGAAAACATCCGCAGAGAAATGACAAGCATTTCAGGAGTGACGTGCCGCGCAGTCATCGACAATTTTAGACGTCGTTTGCAAGAGTGCCGTGATCGCAACGGATTACATTTAGGAGATGTTATTTTCAAAAAATAATTCCCGTTTTTTAAGCTTTTTATGTAAATAAAAATTTAATTCATAATGTAATTAGTTTTATTTTAATAAATTTTTTTCATATCAAAGGACTTATGGGCCACCCTGTATATCTCAAAAGTGAATGTTTTAAATTTTACACTGCTTTAGAAAATAAACAGTTTTTTTTCATTTCCTGAACATTTTACAGTTTTCAGAGATGTGCCCTTTTCGAGATTGCATATTCTTTTGTTTTCGACAATAAAACCCCAGTCAATAACACGGACGTTCAACATTATGGCAGTAAAGATGCAATTAAAACATAAATTGTGTTGAATCTTAACCGTATTCCGTCGTACTTCAGAATCATGATTCAGACTTGTTTACTCAGTACGAGAATGCTATTAGAATAATATCTTTGTTCCGAGACTGGGATGTAATTGCGCATTGAATCTTGTCAGTACTGTAAAACAATATACTTCGTTGTGAACTATACATACACAATATTGAATACGAAATGTATATATAATATATTGCGTATTAGGGGAGAGTTGTCGAAGTTTTATTCATTTATTGCATAGATGGTTGAACGAGCTCACAGGTTACTGGAGCCCATATACATCTACAGCGTAAATGCGCCACGCACCTTGAGATATAAGTTCTAAGGTCTCAGTACAGTTACAACCGCTGCCCCACCCTTCAAACCGAAACACATTACTGCTTCACGGCAGAAATATGCGGGGTGGTGGTACCTACGCGTGCGGACTCACAAGAGAAATTATAATATTGCGGGTTTGATTTTTATTACACGACTAGCGACCCGCCCTCGCTTCGCTTCGGAAACATCAAAACACACATGAAACCAACAAAAATAAATAAAAAAAAAGTAGCCTATGTTCATCAGGGACAATGTCGGCTTATAATGGAAAAATAATTTTTCAAATCGGTCCAGTAGTTTCGGAGCCTATTTGAAACAAACAAACAAATCTTTCCTCTTTATAATATTAGTATAGATGTTATTCCTTCACCGTGGAAGTCAATCGTGAACAAAGAGCTAACTTTGAATATAAACGGCAAACGATATTAAATACCTAAACAAAGTGTGGCGGGTAGCCATCACATAAGGCAAGATTTTTGACAGTTGCTTAAATCTCGATATTTTCAAGATACAAGGTACTAAGCTATCATTTATACAAGTTCAGAACAACAATATTCGGACCGTCGGTCTACCGAGCAATATCACCCGAACGGTGGAAGATCTTCCCTTTGTGTTTTTTGTTTTAATTTAAGTTCACAATATTACGTGAAGCTTTAATCTAATAAATTTATTTTTTAGTAGGTATTTATTAATTAGTATTTATTAAATAAATAGTTTAAAAAAACTAACAAAATACGTTTTTATAGAAAATCCAACTAAAAATAGAAAATAAATTTGAATTAAAAATAGCGTAAGAAAAAAATATTTTATTGTAAAAAACCGCGTGCGTTTTATTATAAAAAATTAAAAAAATGTCTTAATTATGTCTACGAGTCACTAAACGAATACTGAAATATTGACTTATTAATCTTTTATAATAAAATATTTCATAATTTGCACACAAGGAAAAATAAAACAAAAACATAAAAAAACTAGGTTAATCAGTTCTCTTATCAACGTTAGGTACTTGTAGTGTACAAAATGATTCAATAAATGAATTTTGTTAATTGCGTACAATTGAGCCTACATGTTTTAACTTGTTCTAACTTGTATCGTGATTGTGATATATGTAAAACGTGACCATTAATAACTTTTATCAAAGCGGGACATCTGCAGAAATATCTTCTTTCTTCTTTTTCTCCACCTTATCCCACTAGGTGGGGTCGGCACAGCTAATTTTTCTCTTCCATTCTCTTCTATCAGCCGTCATCTCAACACTCACTCCTCTCTCTCTCTCATATCGTCATTCACACACTCCATCCATGTCTTCTTCGGTCGACCTCTTCCCCCTCTACCTTGCACTACCATTTCCATACATCTCCTAATAATAAAAATATATAAAAAAAAAAGTATTTAGTGCTTTACAAGTATTTTCTTATAGAAGATAGAATAACACAAAAGAATCAAAGCACTAAACACAAAATAGTACTCTATAATAGTCTGTACCTCTTTTGTTAAATTAGCTCATTTAAACAATTCTAGCTCTATAATGAATTGAAAAATATATGTGGAGTATTTTTTAGAATTTAATTTTATTTAAATCTGACAACCCCAATTTGTGGATGGGCTGTCAAAGTCAGTAGGTAGTCAGAAAAAAAAGATTAGTGTGTGTGGTGGTGGTAAGATGTAAAAGTGATATGTTGTTGTTTCTTTGTGTAAAAAATAAAAAAATAAATAAGGTGAGATCCATTTCTCGTTATTCCGCCATCCTACATATATTTATCGTTTCGTCTGTTTGCAAAAGCGGAACTATGTCGGCTTCACCGGGGACAGCGACACAGAATGCCCGAAAGCGGGACTGTCCCGCCCAAATCGGGACGTGTGGTCACATTATGTATGTACTATGTAGTGTTCGTTTGGGAAAACACACACAAGCGTAGGTACGGCACATACGTACATAATTGATAAACAATTAACCCACAGACATAGCCGGACTGAGTTTTTCGCCGGCTCTTCTTAATGGGTCGCAATTCCGATTCTGTGGTAGATTCTGCGAAGCACTGCTCTTGCTAGGACTAGTATTAGCAAATTCTCTCAAGTTGATCACGTGAGCTCACCTAACCTTCCGGGAGTAACTGGAATATTCCCTTAGGCTACCATCGATTAGGTAGGTGGGGAAAAAAAGATTTCCGTTGGCTGCTTAACCCGGACGAACATAATGTACACATATAAAACAATTAAATCTATACTAATATTATAAAGCTGAAGAGTTTGTTTGTTTGTTTGAACGCGCTAATCTCAGGAACGACTAGTCCGATTTGAAAAATTCTTTCAGTGTTAGATAGACCATTTATTGACGAAGGCTATAGGCTATATAACATCACGGTAAGACCAATACAAGTGGAGCACCAATAAAGAATGTTTCGAAATAGTGGTTTAAATAGCTCCTTAACATTCTATAATTCAAAAATATTTTCACTTTCTACGTAAATGAAGTGGGAGTAAAGTTTAGCGTTATGCCAAAGTAACTATTCCACGCGGACGGAGTCGCGGGCAAAGGCTAGTGCTTTAATATATTCAATAAAAAAATACATGTTGTCTTCATACTGAAACTACCGCAAAGTCCCCCTCAAAACTACCGCCCTGCCTATTTCTGCCGTGAAGCAGTAATGCGTTTCGGTTTGAAGGGTGGAGCAGCCGTTGTAACTATACTTGAGACCTTAGAACTTATATCTCAAGGTGGGTGGCGCATTTAAATTGTAGATGTCTATGCGCTCCAGTAACCACTTAACACCAGGTGGGCTGTGAGCTCGTCCACCCATCTAAGCAATAAAAAAAAATTGTTATTTTTCATTGTTTCCGATTTACTGATTCTGTTTTTGTGAATATATTTTTTTAGCCCTAACAATATTTTGTTTTATTATCTGGGCTATTGACGTCCTTCGATTATTATTGTGTTATCTTCGTGTCTCTGATCAGCAGACAGACTGTTGTATGTAAAGGAATGAGCTCTTAGTTTATAGACTTATCAGAGGTTTGCCTACCTTACATTAAAAATCGCTGTTGGGCAAATACAGACTGTGTTTCTGTCTTCGGATTCCGACCAAAACTAGTATCTTTTAGATCGATTATTTTAATGATTTATTGAGAATAAATAACAATGTGCATTATTTTTATCTTTTTTTCCCTACATAATCTTTGGTAGCCTAAGAGAAATTCCAGCTACGCCCAGACGGGTAAGTGAGCTCACGAGCTCAACCTAAGAGATTTTGCTAAACCTAGTTGTAGCAAGAGCAGTGCTTCGCAGAATCTACCACCGGATCGGAAACGGGACCCACTGAGAAGATCCGGCGAGAAACTTAGTGGGCTGTGTCTATGTGTTAGTATTTTTATTGTGATCACACGACCGACCTTATAGTCCTAATGTTATTGTTAATAAAGATGAAAAATTAAAATGAATAGAATGATTTTTAAAGGTAATATGTTTTCGCGTATCGAATCATTTCGACCCTAACAGCGACTATTAGATTTCATCTCGTTATTCTTTTTCTGGAATCGTTCCTTCGATATTCACAAAGGGAACACTAGTAAGTATTAAGGGCATAATAGTTGTGTGTTGACCGCCGTGCCACCGTCGACCGCTTGTATTAAACGCGATCTGCGTTATTTATAGAGCCGCCCACATGAGAGGGCTTTATTAATATATTCGCAATTATATTACATACCACGAACAATTCGATTGATTCGAGTTTTTGTTAGTATTATAATTACAGCACCGATATAACCCGTTTCATTGCTAAGTATTTTAAGAACGAACTCCATTTTGTTTTAGCGAACTTTTGGGTTAAATTTAATAATTTTTTTTAAAGATTGACCATGACAGATTTTTGTTTTACTATTAAGTAGTAGTTCTATTTTTTCAACTGGAAAGGTCAAGGTATCATACCATACAGCCTAATCGTTTATAATTTTTTTTTAAGTAAAATAATAATATGAAGTGAAATGAAATGAAGTTGATGAATTTGGAGTTGATGGATTTGGAATCAATTGACATGAAATGAAATGAGATGAGGTGATATGCGATAAAGAATAATCTTAGTAAAATGGTGATTATTTACTGTGACTTTTCAGTAGACTTTTTGGAGGATCCCCAGAAGCCAGCTGCTTTGTTTCATTTTCCCACATTTGTGCACTTTCACAGATATTAAATACACCACCGTTATTACACATTTAAGCCTGATCAAATAATAAATAGACAAAATAAAACAATTCACATAACTTCGCTCCTCGCGTTCCCGCCAAAAGTATTTTTTTTTGTTTTCAGTTATGATGTAACATATATTTTTTTTAATCAAGACACATGCTTGCTGATAGTACAGGCTAGTTAAAAAAATCTTACCTAATTCATTAGTGAGGTTCAGTCTAGCTCTCGCCAGTGGACTGTCTTCATGGTTGCACAAATCTTTGAAGCAGCAATGAAGTGGAGAGTGTACCGGAGCAGGGGGCGGTCCAATACCGAGTTGAGTATTCTGGCAATAAGATAGCGCCGCTTCTTCTCTGTAAGAAGAATATATTTATATTATATTTTTCATCCAAATCAGCCTTTAGGTTAAGGTAGTTTTGATGTTAATTTTGAGTTTTTGTATTATTATTATTTGATTTTTTGTTTTTTATTATTATTTTGTTTTATTCCAAGATTGTAGTTATTATTTTTATTTAATTTTGGTATACTGTATGAAATGTTAATGAATGCAATTAATAATATGGATGCAAAATCTGAAGTAAATGAAATAAATAAATAAATAAATATTAGGGAAATGTACGGTCTAAATGACCAGCTTTTAGGAAGTACCTAATAAACTGGTGATGGTGATTAGGAAGTACCTAATGAGTTGGTGATTTTAAATTTGGAAGTTAGTTTAGGATACCGATCTAAAAAAAACCTGGAAGAGAGAAAGAAAGTAAGCGATTTTTACTCCTTTTGCGGTTACAAGAAAATTTCACCGCAAATTAGTGTCATCATAATAAAAATAATGCTATACGAAAAACTAAAAATAAACAGAAATTTTACCTTCCAATATTTTCGGCATTTAAATCAACGATTAATTATGTTTTTTGTTCATCGTTCAAAAACAAGTTTCTGTCAAACACTCGTAAAGTATATAAAAATGTTTAAAAATTTAATATTTTCCAATAATAGGTTAAGGAAGCTAATTCTTTTAAAGGCGGTTTAAGACGAGTTTTAAAAACATTGTGAATGTTTTTTAAAAGTTCTTTTAAATTTTATATGTTTTGTATCAAATTCCAAAAATCAACAAAAATATAAGTTTCCAATTGGGTCACGCCACTAACCATCGCTTTATATCGCATCGGACAACATATCGTCTTTTCGCATTAAAAGGGTACAATTTCCAAAAACATTCGAAATTGATTTAATATTCTGAATCATTTGGTATCACCATTATTTTTCTCATAAATACTGTCAAAAGAGCGTAGTTTAATTTTAGTGGTTTTTTTTTTAGTTTACCTATATTTTGACTACTATTAACAAAATTAATACATAATTTTATCTTACTTTAAAATACAGATAATGTAACTGGTAAAAACTAAAAAATAAATGTAAAACACTCTCGTGTAAAATTTAGCAAGTTTTGAGATTACACAGTTTTAATGCGAGAAGACGATATGTTAGCATTCTTTTACGAATTCGAGACTTTCAAATTATAGCTAAATAGAATTTTATTCATATTTATGCAGTTTATTTTTTTACATACCTCTTTAAATCATGCACCACGTGAGTCAAGACATAAATGACTGTACAGCCGAGTACAGATAAATAAGTACAGTCGCGTACGTTGAATACAAATTGTCATTTTCGACAAGCAAACCGCTCACGGAGTCGGTTCTCACGGAGCTTGTAAAACATTAACATTCGTAATTGTATTTAATTGTTTACAATTAATTGCTTCTTGATATTAAATATTGTTAGTTCGACATTAATAAAGCCCATATAACTACTGTCAATAGTTAATAGAGAGTTCGATTAAAAATTAGGAAGTTTTTTTTTTTTTTAATTGAGCAACTATATTTCTAGGAATAATTAAGCTATTATTTCCAATGGTAACGTATTAATGAAGTTTAAATCGTGAACGGTCAAATGTTAATAATAAAAACAAAACATATCTGAGTCTTTAAATTGTCTACACTTAAAATGTCTATTTTTTATTTACTACATGAACGGAACCCATGTAGTATAGACATTACAATTTTTTTCCTACTTATGCTGATAGCCTTGAGAGGCTATATCAGCGTTGCCCTAGCGTGTAGGTAGGTGAGCTCACGGGGCTCAAACCAGGAGGTGTTGCTAACACTGGCCCTAGCAAGTGCAGTGCTTCGCAGTATCACATGGGGAATGTCGTCACTCACCTAGAGACATGGCTGTGCCAAGCCCTCTAATCGGAACGCATAATATTTTGGGTTAAGATAGGTAAGATGGGTAATATCTACACGTACCCATGTGCAAGACGCCCCACCACAAGTAATTACGGAAATTAAACTCATCTATACCAATATTATAAAGCTGAAGAGTTTGTTTGTTTGAACGCGCTAATCTCAGGAACTACTTACTAGTCCGATTTGGAAAATTCTTTCAGTATCAGATAGCTCATTTATTGAGGAAGGGTATTATAGGCTATATACCATCACGCTAAGACCAATAGGACCAAGTGGAGCCCCAATAAAGAATGTTTCGAAATCGGGGTATTTTTCCCTTTTGATAGCTTACGCTATATGTAGATAAACGCCAAAGTAACTATTCCACGCGCAAAGTGTCACGGGCAAAAGCTGGTTAATAATAATTTTGGCGGGTTATATTTTTATTACAGGATCATATTCCTTAATCGTGGAAGTCGTTCGTGAACATATCGACGGGTGAAAGGCAATTTGTTTTAAGCAACATTTTTGCAACTTTACAGGAGAGAAAAAATACCATAAAAACTTCTTCAGCCATTTGAATGGGGTAAACATAATTGAAGTTCAATTAAAAACATCGATTTGTTGATGCTAATACCAAACAAAACGGACTTTTAATTACAAAGATAAATGTGGCGTTTTAAGCGAAATGTCGCTTACAACAAATAGCTTTACAACCCTGGATATGTTAAATGAATAGGTAACTCATTAGAAAATTTGGTACCCGCCTGCGGGATTTGAACATCGACCCTATCCCATCGTTCGATATGCACCGCTCGTCTTATTCTTTACACCAGCCTTTCCCAAAGTGGGCGATAACGCCCCCTTGTGGGCGCTGCAGGCCTAAAGGGGGGGCGGTAAGAGACCCAGAAAAAAAATGGGGCCGTTGTGTACACGCTTGGGAAGCGATTTGTAATTTCATGTAGGAGAACTCTTAGACCGACTGAACTGTCGCTGTAGTGGTTTTAAGTAGGTGAAAAAATGGGGGAGCTAAAAATAATCTATTCTCAGAGTGGGCAGTAGACAAAATAAGTTTGGGAACCCCTGCTTTACACCCACATCTTTAGACATTTCCTCAAATATTCCCTTACTCTAACTCTTCGGAGGACGTCTCGAGCATTCCTCCAAAACTTACTCGAGCTTGGTATTTTTAGTCGACCATTACAATATTCCTCAACTCTCAACTCAACAGTCCGGTAGATTTGAAGTTCATTTACTCCACTCCGGTGAGCATATTTCGAGGGACGTTTGAGCGAAGATTATTTTTACGATCAAGCATACCAAAAGGCGCGTTGGAGGTTGAGTCGAGTCGAGTTAAGCTCGAGTGAACGACTAAAGTTACGGGGATTAGTCCACGATGACTTCAAGCCTAGTCATATGTAAATACACTGATACTTTATCTGTTTTATGTTGGCTATAACGTACTATCGTAAACACGTTAGGGAAGTATAGAAAGTATTTTTTTATTAAGTTAAATGAAGTTGTTCACCTTGTTTTCTGAGATTGGGCAATGGAGTAGTGACTCAAGAATCCTCAAATTAAAAACATAAGTGCCTAAAACAAGTTGTATAAGATGTTAAGCATGTAGAATTGTGTCGTAACGTTTTGCTACTGCGCTTTTTAGATATTTATTGCTTAGGTGGGTGGGTGGACGAGCTCACGGCCCATCTGATTTTAAGTGGACACCGGAGTTCATGGACATCTACAACGTAAATACCGCCACCTACCTTGAGATATTAGTTCTGAAGCCTCAGTATAGTTACAACGGCTGCCCCACCCTTCAAACCCAAACACATTACTGCTTCACGGCAGAAATAGGCAGGGCGGTGGTACCTACCAGCGCGGACTCACAAGACATCCTACCACCAGTAATTGCGCAAATTATAATTTTGCGGGTCTGATTTTTATTACACGAACTTATTTCTTCAGCGCGGATAAACCTTATGCTTAGGATCATCTTCTTATAAAGATTGAGAATCAATATATTAAAGATTATGCAGAAACTGACGTTATTATGATTGACTCGGTGATGCATTCCTTAGCGCTCCTAACTGCTGCGCCAAGAGTTGTGAGTTCGATTCTCGCATCAGGGTTTTTTGCTCTCTATCTGGGTGTTTACTATTTACACTATCTTCTCAGTGGGTCGCGTTTCCGATTCGGTGGTAGATTCTGGGAAGCACTGCTCTTGCTAGGGCCAGTGATAGTAACACTCCGGTTTGAGCCCCGTGAGCTCACCTACACGTTAGAGTGAAGCTGAAATAGCCTCTCAAGGCTATCAGAATAGGTAGAGAACAAAAAAATATCTATACCTATATGCATTTAACTAAACGTATTTTACGTATAGGGTTGCCAGATTTTTTTTCAGCCTATAAGGGGCAAATGCTTAAATAGGCAAAAAATACAGGATTTAGTTGTTTTACCCGGGGACAAATAAAAAAACAAAATTATAAAGTGACATTCTTAATTTTTTTTATATTTCTCCGAGGAGCAAGTCAGTTTTAAAATATTTTATCGATTTTAACATATTTATAAAAATCAATACAAACTTATAATCGCACGGTTCGAATACTTGAGTCAGGCCCGCCGGGACATTTTAAACTAAGCCGTCGGGACGTCCCGGGAAATACGGGACGTCTGGCAACCCTGATTACGTATGCCAGTTTCTGGTACCAATAATACAGGGAACCCTAATTTGGAGCCGGATTACCGTTAGTGATTTGTTCCCAGTTATTTAGTAAATTTAGTTAATTATTATCATATCATATTAATATAAATTTTTGAGAGGTTTTAGATGCTGAGTTATGTTATTACCCAGTTAATTAAATTGTGTCCAGTAAACAGTGGTCGTGGCCATACTGGTCGTATGTTATGCTTATTGAAGGTTTGCCATGTCTACATTAAATATAATCACTTCGATATTTTGGGAATACGCAATTAAATCGATGTTTTCGAATACTATTCGAATTTCGTTTCGATTATAATTAGCATATTCGAATATCGAATGCCTAAGTCGTGTTCTCACGGGAACACCGACGATTACGTCGTTCGGTCTCTATTCGTTAAATCTTTGTGGACGATTTGAATAATTTTGATTGCCGATTCGGTATGCTCCGGAGTCTTCGAAATTTGAAATATTGACGGTTTTGCTAAAATTAGACTTGTTAGGTATCTCTTTTTTTTACTAATAAATTAGTCTGTATATGTGGATATTGGTATTTAAATAACGCTTTTTTTAGTTGACAGATCTCAGTCAGTCTTTTAAAGATCGTATTAAGAGCATGGCATCATTTGCCCGGTGCTAAGAGTCTTAACATTATCATTGGATCAACATCGTGTATATTTATGTTTTAGCTACGCCCGAATGGTGTAGTGTGCTACGAATGATGATGCTAACTTAAAAAGAGTTCGCAATTTCGCTTGCGACGCGTATCGATATTTTCAATAAAATGTCACATCACTATGTATCGGACTGATTAAATACTCGCATCAATCAGATTTGGGTGACGCTCATTAACAATGTTAAAGTTTTAATATAATCCGCCCTCAAACGACCCATGCTATCTCGAAGCATGCGACGAGTCTATAGGGGATATTGTTATTATAAACTAGCTGACCCGGCAGACTTCGTAGTGCCTCAATCGATAAATAAAAGACCTAAACTTTTGTATAAAATAAACTTAAAACAAACAAAAGGAATCCGGCCGACGGGGACACATCAAAGGGAAAAAAATATTATTTTTATTTAATTCCGAGCATTTTCATATTTATCTATCTTTTAAACCTTCTCTGGACTTCTATAAATAATTCAAGACCAAAATTAGCCAAATCGGTCCAGCCGTTCTCGAGTTTTAGCGAGAGTAACGAACAGCAATTCATTTTTATATATAGAGATTAAATATTAGTTAAGTTAATTACGAGTAGAGGGGAGAGAGGTCGACCGAAGAAGACATAGATGGAGTGTGTGAATGACGATGTGAAAGAGAGAGTTGTTGAGTGTTGAGATGACGGCTGATAGAAGTGAATGGAAGAGAAAAATTACTTATGCCGACTATCTTTCGATATAAATTGGGGTCTTAAAATAAAAATTTACAAAATGTCAATCGAATTGTTAAAAGTCATTCAGCCTATCCAATAACATATTATATGAAAGTATTTCGGTTTTCGTGAGAGGTAGACACAATTAAAGTGACTTTTACGGTTTAATCTCGCGTTTAATATTCTCATTATATTAATATACTAGCGACCCGCCCTCGTTTCGCTTCGGAAACATTAAATTTAATAAAATTATTGATAGCTGAGTCCCGAAATGTTACCCGCGTTTGTTGACGTACCGCTGGTGACTCCGTAGTCTAAAAAAGCTACCTAAGTTACTCCTTATATCATCAGCTACCTATTAGTGAAAGTCTCATCAAAATCGGTCCAGCCGTTCCAGAGATTAGCCGGAACAAATAGACAGACAGACAAAAATTGTAAAAAATGTTATTTAGGTGTATGTACCGTATATATATTCATATGCAGGTAGTAAAAAACGGTTATTTCAATATTACAAACAGACACTCTAATTTTATTTATCTACTAGTGACCCGCCCTCGCTTCGCTTCGGAAACATTAAAACACACATGAAACCAAAAAAATAAAATAATTTTTTTTTTTTTAAAAGTAGCCTATGTTCATCAGGGTCAATGTCGGCTTCTAATGGAAAAAGAATTTTTCAAATCGGTCCAGTAGTTTCGGAGCCTATTCGAAACAAACAAACAAACAAATCTTTCCTCTTTATAATATTAGTATAGAAGTATAGATATATTAATACGTGAAGCAAAAACTTTGTATCCCTCTTTACGAAAATTGCGCGGACGGAGGAGTATGAAATTTTCCACACTTATAGAGAATATAGAGAAGAAGTGCACAATGCTAATTTTTTTAAAATAATGCATAAAAGATACATTAAATCAATAAAGAAAACCTTACACACACTACATATCATGTATTTGACGCACACACGCATGCATACTTTTTATTGTCAAACTTTTGTTCTTGAGGTCTGTGGTCAAATTGAGAATAGATTAAATATTGTTTATCTTTGTTAATATTTTTATAGTGTAGTCTTGGCGAAATTTGTGATTATAGAAGTATAAAATACAATCATAATAGTGTACAAACTTACAATTCCAATTAATTATAGTCGATTTTCGACTACTGCGGGACCTCTAGTATGTATAGATTTCGGACGTCACGAAACTGTAAAGTATTCCAAACTTTGGAAATAAAAGATAATAAACGCGAAATTAAACCGTAAAAGTATTTTGAATAATATCTTTAGGGTATCTATATATTAATACGTGAAGCAAAAACTTTGTATCCCTTCTTACGAAAATTGCGCGGACGGAGGATTATGAAATTTCCCACACTGATAGAGAATATAGAGAAGGAGTGCACACTGCTAATATTTTTTTTAAATAATGCATTAAAAATACATTACATCAATAAAGAAAACATTACACACACTACCATGTATTTGACACGCACACTACTATACTATACTATTTGTTTATAGTCAAACTTTTGTTATTGCTTAGTCTGTGGTCAAATTGAGAATACGTTAATATTGTTTAGCTTTAATATTACGAGTATATGTCTATAGTGTAGTCTTGGCGAAATCTGTGACTTTAGAAATATAATAAATAGTATTTGACAATAGAACCATAATCATGTTCAAACTTATAATTTCAATGAATTATAGTCGAATTTCAACTACTGCTGGACTACTAGTTTATACAAATAACTGAATGACGTTTCGTAAACCCGATAGCTTGCAATCATTTCATTAATGTGTCAATAACCTGTTACATTTAAAACGGAATCGACGTCTCATTAAGAACTGTCAGTTAAGATAGCAACTGCTTCTCTTTAAACAAAACACGAGGCTGAACACGATAAGATTCAACAAATATTGAATCGAAGAAAATTATAATTGAATTTTTAATCAGAATGATTCAAATTTGGCCTTTTTTTATGATTGAAAGATTACTGGTGGCCAGGAGGCCTTTCCAGCTTCACCAGGACAGGTGGGCGAGCAAAGGCTCAGCCAGGAGGGGTGGGATTTGCTAAAAACTGCCCGAGCGCCTCCGAAGGAGACCTAACAACTCAAGAGCAATTGCTTCGCGAATGAATCTACTACCGGATCGGAATCGCGACCCACTGAGAAGATCCGGCGAGAAACTCAGCGGGCTGATACATGGGTTAGGTTGCACGTCGACCTCTTTGTCGAGTTCGACGAGTACGGTTACCGGGGTTCCTCAGCCTGCTCCTAGTGTTAGAGCTGAAGGTATCTAATGCAAGAGTTATTGGATCTGATGGATCCGTAAGGACGTGTCTAGTGCGACGACGGTGACTTGCCCCTGCGTGATCAGGATTCGGGGAGTAGTCAGCGGCGGCAACGATAAGTCGATTATCATGACGCATAGCCTTATCGAAGTAACGTTCCGACACTGACTTCATGTGTTTGTAAAATTTTGGCCTATTTGGGATGTGTGTACAGACATGTAGGTATGGTAAGCAGATATTTTTATGGTTTTTTTTTTATAGCTGTAGACGCACTGACAAGGTATTAACTGTTCAAAGGGAATTATGGACATCATCATCATTCTCCTACCCTTCTCCCAGTTACCCGGGGTCGGCGCAACATGTTTTCTCCTTCCATACTCCTCTATCATATACCATTTCTTCGCTCACTCCCCTCTTACACATATCATCATCTTTCACGCAATCCATCCATTTCTTCTTAGATCTCCTCTTCATCTAAAGGGGAATTATCGCTTTGAGACCTGAGGTTAAA
The DNA here is from genome assembly GCF_030267445.1 of Bombyx mandarina. Lineage (NCBI taxonomy): Eukaryota > Metazoa > Arthropoda > Insecta > Lepidoptera > Bombycidae > Bombyx > Bombyx mandarina. The sequence continues at coordinate 3,959,633 of NC_143215.1, forward strand.
CTCACATTTGGATTTTATGATGACTTGCTTCTCTGAAATCGTACTACCTACCCATCCGTGGGCAACATACGTAGCACGCACGGATAAATACGAAAAATTTGTTGATTTTGAAGTATTGATATTAAATGGATGATGTAAATTCGAAATCATGCCTTCTGCCTGCATGATTGGAGCACCGACAAAGTTGCATTACTCGACATGAATAAGCCGTATTGTTACTTATAGCATTATAGGCTATTTTTCATTTACCACTAATTACCAATTGATTCTCCGAACAATAACTTTATAAGCAGTGCAATGTTTACCGTATAATGACCTTAATAATATAAATTTATACAAGCGCATTATTCTCGAACAAAGGGTAAGATGGATTGAATGCAGGAACAAAGGGAATAGTCGATCTCGTGGATAACAATAATCCACAAGAGATAAGTGTAACATATGCGTGGGCATTATGACAATATCTCAACGGGGCGTGTATTTCAAAGCAAAGGAAGCGACCGAAATGCGCATTAATTTTTAAAATCTATTTTCGTACTAACTGATTATATTAAGTAAATACACTAAGTCGTAAAAGAATCGGAGATTCGAAAACTTAATATCAATTATATTGAATATACAAAGTGCGTTGAGTTTTAAACGTTGCCGTAAAGCTATAAAGTTCATTTTACATTGTTGTATTGAATTTGTAAGCAGGGTCAGCGCCCGTTCAGCTGCTATCTAGTCTCCTGACCCGTCATTCAACCCCAGACCTCATACAATCACCCTTATCTTAACAAACGAGGACATCACGCCGACAATACGCAATAAATAACTCAAACACAATTAATAACATATAAAATAAAATCTCGATTCGATGGAATTCTTAAAGCCGGAGAAACGGCGATCGTTAGCCGAGATAATGGAGGTGGATCGCCAAAAACAAGCAAAAATTATTTAAAACAAATAAAAGCGGGCATGCGTCTCGGAACCTGTTTGGCTTCGGCGGACCGATCGAATAAGATAATCAACTGGGTAGGTAATTTCCGAACATAAAAACACAGCCGCTCCGTGCCTTCGTTCGGTTAATTAATATTAAAATATTCGAACACACAAGAAAATAAAACATTGATTGCTCAATGTTCTGCTTCAGAGTTTTAGAGGCAATTTTATGAGTCGGTCTACGTATACGAATCTAAACAGAATATTGTACATAATTGATACATCGTAATTGACATTCAAGGCACGCATAAGCCAAGCAATCGATGAAGTGGATCGTTAGTGACCAGACAAAATGGAAGTCGAATGTCAACAAGCAAAACCCATTAGCGATGGACAAAAACCTAACGGCGTTCAATCAAAACTTTATACCGTCACAGATGATAAAAGAACCGTGGAGTAATTTCGAAATGATCGTAGACAAATTGATTGTAGACACTCGAAACAAGGCACAGATATTAGTTTGGGCGCTCCGGCGTGATAAGCAGAATTGATCGATGACAGGGCACATAGCCGCATCGCTTCCAACAAAGGAAAGTTAATTAATTCCAGAAAGTTAAAAGAACGACAGGAAGCGAAATGCTCTATCGGCTAAAACAAATCATAATTATGTCCATAATATATTATATACTGGTCAGCGAAGTTTATACGCGGTCTAGTGTGTCCGCTATTCAATTTGAATAAGCCGTTTTGATAGCAGATACGTTTAAGATGGAATTTAAACAATGTCATATAAATTTTGTTCAGCTACCGTCGCCTGATTCAGCTACGGTCAATTTGTTAAATTGTTTGCTTTTGGTTCGTCTTTTTTGAGAGAAGGGACATTTCAACGAAGAGGGACCGACTAATTAGAATTGCAATTAGGTATAACTTTGGAGTCCACTGAATCCACGGGGATGCGACTTTTAATCTTTTTTATGTTGAATTTATTCGTAAATATTGGAATAGGAATACATTATCGGTGTATTGTGTTTATCCACATGTCATTTCGGATCCTCCCGATTCACTAACGGTCTTTTAGGTGCTTCAAGCACCGGTCACCGTTCTCGTCGAACCCGTCGCTTGCGACGTAGGGCTCGACGAGTAAATTAACCCTCAGACACAGCCCACTGAGTTTCTCGCCGGATCTTCTTAGTGGGTCGCGTTTCCGATCCGGTGGTAGATTCTGCGAAGCACGGCTCTTGCTAGGGTTCGTGTTAGCAACTTCTTCAGTTTTGAGCCCCGTGAGCTCATCTACTAGTTAAGGTTCCGCTGAAATAGCCTCTCAAGGCTCAGGTAGGAAAAAAAAGCGTTTATGAATTGTACTTAAGTGTCGTTGTGTTACTTTTTTACAGCCGCATTCTAACTCAGTATTTATTAGATCATTTATAATTCAACCTGTAATAATATCGTTTACGATATTTAAATTTATTCAATTCTTTCAACACGTTTTTAGTTAAATTGCCTTCTTGTTTGTTTTGTTTTATTTCAGTTTCACGGTACAAATTCTTCAATCGATTATAAACTTATTTCTAGATAATAGCTGTATATATTTTTTTATTTTTGATGTTAATGCACTGTCGATTGCACCTATAATTGAGGTGACATCTGCCATGAACTTTTGTCAATTGTTCAATGTTTTGTATTGATGATCACTTTGTTGGTGCAACTTAATAAATATATAAATAAATAATCTTGAACCTTTAAGCAATGTTTTAGTGTGGATGCTAATGCGATATTAAGTAACGAATTTCACTCATAAGATTACAAAGCAGATATTAATTTAATATATATCAGAAAGTTTTTGTACGTTCGTAGTATTTTTGTTAATTTCTATTATTACATAATATTAATTTAATTTAAGTTTCATGAATCCAGTTATTGAACTTTTGCAGGGTTTGGTACGAGTGCTGTGTATTAATTTCGGTAGGCAGCGGCTTGGCTCTGCCCCTGGCATTGCTGAAGTCCATGGGCGACGGTAACCACTCACCATCAGGTGGGCCGTAAGCTCGTCTGCCTATAAGGGCAACAAAAAAACAAAAAAGGAAAACATCAGCAGTAATTTTATCTAACGTACGCGAAACTTCATAGTTCAGTCAATGTTTATTGTTAACTACCTCATAGTCTGGTAGAGGCGATGCCGAAATCTGGATTGGATTGCCTAACAACTGTTCTAATTCTCAAATAGAGAATTTCTTCTGAATGTAAATAAGTAGAGTAGTGTTATCGGACCGCGTGCAAATAATAACTTAGTCGGACGTTATAATTGATATTGCAAAGGTATCCCACTATGAGTAGTCGGGTAGATTATTTATTACTTTGAGTTACGTGAGCATTTTATATCGCCGCTTATTTAACGATAGGTTTACTTTTGATACTTACGATTCAGTCAAATGATGGAGACATCCGTGCCTTGAGTGGTGTCTGGGAGCTGGACGTTCGCTGTAACAGCCGCCGCCACGTGGAGACCGACACATGTACCCCGTGCTAACACATTGCGCAGTGTTGCAATAACACCGAACTCCATCTCGATCCGTTTCTTTGGCTTCTATAACAAACAAACAAAAATAGGGTTAAATATATGTAGGTACTAGGAGTGGAGACCTCGTACTGGACGTCGTAACGTGGGCAGACAGCCAACGAGGTGGACCGATGACCTGGGCAAGGTAGTTGGTAGAGATTGGATGAGAAAAGCAAGAGACCGAAGAGAATGGGGGCCATTCGAAGAAGCCTACGCTCAGCATTGAGTGGACACTGGTTGAGAAAAGACTTGTTACACATCGCGTCTGTTGCGTGGTAAGACCTCATACGGATACTTGGTGTGTTTGTACTGAGTGCTGCGACTGTGAGTGATGAAATAATATATATCCAATATTTGTTCACGAACTACTTCTACGATGATTTTGCAATATCGTGTATCAACAATTAAGACCGCGACATTTTATAAATTTGTGACAGTACTAGTTACAAGGCGTAATTTGTCACGGGTAGGATGTCTTGCTGGTTTCTGGTAGGAAACTGTGATGCGTTTCTTCGTTGAAGCTATAAATACGTTCGTTTTCTCTCTTTCTACACTAAAAAAGGTCATTTTGCCAACTTATATTAAGAGAATCAAGTATGAAGATTTAAAAAGCCAGAGTAAGCGATTATATTGCTGCATCACTGAAATATTGCTAAAACCGTGTGATCACACGAATCGATTTCGCGTCGAACGTAAAAATCGAAGGCATTCGATTGTTTTAGTAAATCGAATGCATGGCTCGTAAAGAGAATTGGCAGGTGATCATTTCTATCCAAGAAAATCTGTACCTCAATTCGTAGGTAAGTTTCTATAAAAGCAAATTATTTATTTATCCTTATCTTGCTTGTGAAATCTCTTCTTCTTCTTCCAGTGCCTCTTCAATCTTGAAGGTTGGCCGTTAGCTTTCTATATTCATTTTTATCAGCAGCCAGCCGGAACAGCTGTTCGACGGAGGCAATACCGATCCACTCCCGGATATTCCGGAGCTATGACTTCTTTCTTCGCCTAGCACGTCTCTTTCCGTCCACTTTGCCCATAACTATCAACTGCAGCAGCATGTATCTATCGTTCCTGAGCACGTGGCCGAGATATTCTATCTTGCGCTTTTTGATAGATGGCAACATTTTCCGGGACATATGAACGCGCTGAAGCACGGTTTCGTTCCTGACCCTCTGCGTCCAACTAATGCGTAACATGCGACGGTAGCACCACATCTCGAATGCCTGTAGGCGTCTTGTAGTGTCCTCTTTCAGAGTCCACGTTTCGCAACCATACATGACGATAGGCCAGATATAGCACATGAGTAGCCTGACTCGGAGCTTTATATTCAGCTGACGACAGCAAAGAACTTTCCTCATTTTATTAAATCTCACTGCATTAAAACATTCACAGACAACTTTATTATAATTTAAAACATGTAAATCTGATTAAGTATACAGATCTGAACATTCTAAGAAAAAGTTATGTCTAAACTATACCATACAGACGTAATCTTCCAAAGTACCTACCTACCTATGTCGCAATAGTTTTGTGTGTGAATGAACTGAAAGAAATGCAGACGCGCTAATAAGATGCTAACGATATCGTTCAGAATTCGGTATAGATCACAAAACTTGTGTAATTCAATTGTTTAAAGACGGAAAACATTATCTTATACCTTTAAATATGACTCTTCCCGACATCTATTGGCGAATAATAATACTATTTTTCATAATTGAGAGCACCTAACTGCTTTAAAGACACAATAACCCTAAAGCTATTTCAGCAGATGGCGTTGTTAAGCCACCCGAAGCCAATGAGTGTTTGGTTTAAGGTTAGACCAAGAAAATGAATTGTTTCAACTGATGGTAGGACCTCTTGTATGTCCGCGCGCATAGGTACCACCACCCTGCCTATTTCTGCCGTGAAGCGGTAATGCATTTCGGTTTGAAGGGTGGGGCAGCCGTTGTAACTATACTGAGATCTTAGAACTTATATCTCAAGATGGTTGGCGCATTTACGTTGTAGATGTCTATGGGCTCCAGTAACCACTTTACTCCAGGTGGGCTGTGAGCTCGTCCAACCATTTAAGCAATAAAAAAAAAAGTTTATTTATATTATTTGTCTTTTTAACTCACGTGTTCTCTTAAAAATACCTAAAAGATCTTGGAATATTTCATCATTTTATCAATATGTAATTCGTATTTAAATATAATTTCTAAAAAAAAAACACAGCTCGGTCATCGTCTAGTTACTATTGCAGAAAACGAGTAAGGCGAATGAAAAAGGAAATGCATTCGCGAATTACCCAACAACAGACTCCGGCCGAGCGGCGCCAGGCTGCGTGTCATAAAATTGGATAGTATTCAATGTCTACATTATACATTCGAGATGTTGACACTTGAGAGTGGACCTAACTACGCCTACACAAGTTTCAAATAGATACACGAATTGGACGCGAATTGAATTAGCGTTCGTATTCTCTTTCGATAATCTTATTTACGAACTAGCGACCCGCCCTCGCTTCGCTTCGAAAACATTAAATTTAATTATTGATAGCCGAGTCCCGCGATGCTACCCGCGTTTATTGGCGTAGCTAGTCTTAAAAAAGTAGCCTAAGTTACTCCTTATATCATCAGCTACCTATCAGTGAAAGTCTCGTCAAAATCAGTTTAGCCGTTCCAGAGATTGGCCGGAACAAACAGACAGACAGACAAAAATTGTAAAAAATGTTATTTTGGTGTATGTACCGTATTATGTTCATATGCATGTAGTAAAAAGCGGTTATTTCAATACTACAAACAAACACTCCAATTTTATTTATATGTATAGATTGCGATTACGATACGGATAGGTACCACCACCCTGCCTATTTCTGCCGTGAGGCAGTAATGCGTTTCGGTTTGAAGGGTGGGGCAGCCGTTGTAACTATACTGTGACCTTAGAACTTATATCTCAAGGTGGGTGGCGCATTTACGTTGTAGATGTATATGGGCTCCAGTAACCACTTAACACTAGGTGGACTGCGAGCTCGTATACCCATCTAAGCAATAAAAAAAAAGAAAAATGCAATACGTTCGAACTTGTCGACGTTTGTGAACCGGTAAAAATAACATAGAGCTGCTCGTACCGAGACCCCGTGTATGAATAATGCACCCGTCATACTCCGCGGGGTCTAACATAAATATACTCGCGAGCGGGCAGCCAGCCTCCGACCGCATTGAATGTAAATGGCTCGGCTCCAGACGATGAAACAAAACGAATTTAATTTCGGACTGACGTCGCTTTATTTGCTTTAGGGATTGGAGGAAAAGTTTAAAAAGACCCCCCTCGGGGAACGGCGGCGTTGACTCTTTTTTTTTTTATGTATCTAATATTCAAATGATTGGTGAGCTGTCCGCTAGCGATGCGTATCGGTGGAACATTGATGAGGAATCCCGATAAAGATTCAAAATAATTAATTCTCGAATGGTAATCAAAAATTTAAATGATCGTAATAAGTTTGAAGTTGAATTAAACAGCATAACGAAATTAAGGATCAATACATTGGTTACGTATAATAAATAAATAAAATATATTATAGTATAGGTAGATACAAAAAAAGAAATACGCTTCAATAGAATGTCAAAATGAACAAAAAATATTATATTATAGTAGTAATCATGGTCAGGATATTACGCTAAAGAAATAAAATTAATGTATTGTCACCGATCCTTAAATACGTGTGCTAATTTTCAAGTTGAACGGAGGTGTCTCGAAGTTAAATGATTCCGTTAAGATACAGGTCAAGTTCATGAAAGCGTGCTAAAAATAAAATGGCTTGTCACAATTTTATGTTTTGTAAGTTTTTGAAAGTTGATTTCGTTGTAAAATATTAATGTAAACAAAACAATGGCCCCACTTATAGTGTTAAAAAGAAAATATAATGTGCCGTAAATAACAAAGCCTGGCGCGAGCGAAATTGGAAACTTTTATTATCCAACGTTAATAGCTCTTGCACGCAGAATTACTTCCATTAATTGCAACGTCTCGTGCGTTTAAGCCAAGATTGTGTTTGATTATTTTTCTCAATGCACCGTCGGATTTTTAATTGAATGTATTCATCGTTTATTAAAATAATGAAACTGTTAAACGCTGTTAGTATGGAACGAAATTTGGTGTTTTAAAAAAGTCGTAAAAGGGCCAAAGCTTTTGGTCGAAGCTCAAAAATTGATTAAACATTAACTCATTAGACACACAATTAGAGTTATCAACGTATACATTATCGACGAATGCCATTAGACCGGCTTTACAATCAATTTCGAGTCAAAAACGAAGACAAACGGAACACCGAAGGATGAAGGTAAATAAAAAACAAATAAACAAAAGAGAAAAGGTCCCGGCATGTTATTTGGGATTGATAAATAGCCCTCCGTAGATGTGGGTGAGTAGGACGAAGCGAGACTAGAGAGAGACGGCCGACTAATGAGCCCAAGACGGACGCACAGGTACACACAGTAAGATAAAGAAGAGTGCTTCTTATCTTTCCCGAACTTTGTTAGATTTATAAGTCCCGCGCTTCAATTTGCTTTTTACTTGAAGATATTTTAAATGGATAGGCGGGCGCCAGTCGTTCACGCCGCATTTATTCGCTTCACGGATATAGAGTCGTTCATCTGTTTGGACATTGGAGCTACGATCCACCGAGTCCCCATCGATCAGTCACCCTCGGTCGCGTGCCGCACTAAATAGACTATTAAACTTTTTGAGTTCCCCGTGTCGTTTGCAGGATCTCCTTTCCGGTTCTGTGACTATGAAGGGTCAGTTAATTGACATCCGTTTGTTGTGTCATTACTGTAAGTCGTTTACGAAATGTTATTTTGAGTTACACATAAGTGTTTTCACCGTAATTGCTCCTTCTTTTGGGTCAAAGAAACTATACTTATTGGATAGACGGGTGCAAGTAAGCTCATGGCTTGCAGGGTTTTTTAATTGCTTACCCATAGACATGCCGCCACCCACCTCGTGAATAAGATCTAAATCACAACTGTATAGCAACAAACGACAGGTTCGCTACAGAAACAACCAGCCACTGAGTTTCTCGCCGGATCTTCTCAGAGGGTCACGATTCAGATCCAATGGTAGATTCAGTAAAGTCTTGCTAGGGCATATGTTACTCCTTCAGGCTAACCCTGTGAGTTCACCCACAAGCCAAGATGAAGTCATAATAGCCACCTGAGGCTACTGGAAGATAGGTAGGTAAAAAAAAGAAACAGAAATGGTGGTAACTACCTATACATGTATATTTACAACGCAAATTACTATCATCGAATTGTATAAAAGACATAAAAATGTAAATACCTCTGTAAATACTAAATCTTTTCAAACAGAAGCCGTCTGAGGAGATATTTTAAACGGGCAAATATTTAAGGTTCCAGCGATCAGATCGGGAGCCTGGATTCGGTTTTAGTAAATCGCGATTGAATCGTTCCGATTCGAGTCCGGACACCGGTCGGGCAGATCGCTTCAATAAGATAAAGAACAAAAACCGCTTCAGTTGCTGCGTCTCTTCAATTTCATTACGCAATGAGCGCGGCTGTCCGATGTATCAAGTTTCAAGCTCATTTCTTCAGCGCGGTTTGCTCATTTCAGATCGCCGTTCCAATTTAGATTGAACGTACAGATAATAAACGAACTCCACGCAGAAATAGTCCGCTATTTCTGTTTGATTCTTCGTAAAGGATTGTCGTTGCCCAGACTCATTTGGGTCCACGCTCATTAAGTCCGAGCATAAACGAAAATTGATCTCACAAAATCTATAAACGTGGAAGCAATTCAAATTTTACTGGTCTCACGTCATTAGAGCCCCATAATTAGCGGTCATTAATCGTTTATAGGCACGGTTCTCGCTAGGTACGCAATCAAACATACGGAATCGCTCAAAAACATCGAAACAGCCATCTAATGGTAATAAGCGGGGAGCTAATGTTGCGACAACGGCTTTCTCTTTGCGTTCACACGCTGTCTAAGTCCGTTTTATCTGGCACTTTATTACATTAATAACGATTGTGGCGCGGGCCGCAGCCGGTTTCTGCTGTTCAGATTGGAGCCAGCACAACGGACTCTATGCTGATTGGCCGATGCGGAAAAAGCAAGGCTGCTATGCGACCTTGTTGTCACATTCCTGCATCCGCTATTTATTGGCTGTCAGTTGGACCGTTTGATTTGTTGCTTCTGGTGTGTTCAATCAGGCCGGCACGAGAATCGTACCCAACAAATAGATGTTACATGATCAGACGCCGGCAGCGTGCTAACTATCTGTGCAGCCTTGTAGAATGTTAAATAAACGCCTCGGGCTTCTTTAAATAATTTGATGCTTGTATCTGTTACGTTGTTAATTAATTTCAGTTCAGTGGAACTCGTATGGTAATTTGCTTGGTTAGTTAATGTGATAAGTTACTATTTGTAACCGTTGATTTTTCTTGTTATTAATCAGCCAACTGAGCAATTAACTTTAGGAATATTTTAAATTGAAATCGTCGTTTCTTCTATAAATCAACTATCACTATTGGGGGGTATTATTCATGCTTTAATTGCAATGAAACATCCGTAATGTTCTGTGCGCGTAATTATCCACCGCGGCGCCAGTAATCTAGCAGAGCCGCGCGTCATTTCCATCGGAATGCGTGCTCGGGGAATAGGGATGCAGAACTTACCGGTGCATCAAAAATCTCCTGCATGTTCTAGTTAGATTGTTATTGTTATATTTATTAAATGCTATATTACTAATCAAGGAACAGACAACGACGTTGCAGATTTACGGTTTGAATGGGAATCTATTTCATTTTCATATTCCATCATTATTTGCTTTCATAGGAGCCGCCCACCAAACCGTTGGTCGGATCAGATGACTGCGCTCACTGGACTCTCTGTTGCGAACACCCTGAGAGAAGCCGAAAACCGAAGCAAATGGAAGCTGATGGTACAAAGAGCCACGAAGGGCTTTCAGGGACACGACCTTCAGCAATGAAGTATTCGACTAAGAAGAATTCCATCATACCGCGACGATAACAACATGGAATTCTGTTCATAAAATAATAATAACATTAAATTCTTTTATGAATTCTCTCCCTTCAGTTTTTAACAAATGGGAACATCCTTATAAGTCTAGTCTGTAGGTCGCCTAGCATTTATATTATCGGTCGCCGGAATCACTGCAAAGCGCTTCACGCAGCAGCCTGACTAATCGCGATACTATCACTTGATTCGACGATCACGAAACGAAATATAGCTTTCTCGAGGTAAGCGGTAACTTACACGTAAGATGGTGTTGATAAATCTGAAACCAGATGTTTCTAAAGTTTAATGCTCCCCCTGAGAACAGGAAGGCTTCCTATTAATAAGCTATTTAGGAATAGTTAAAATAATGTTGTACACTATCGGAATTGTCCTATTTTTTTATTTTTGTTATTGCTAAGCTGGGTGGACGAGCTCACAGCCCACCTGGTGTTAAGTGGTTACTGGAGCCCATAGACATCTACAACGTAAATGCGCCACCCACCTTGAGGTATGTTCTCAGTATAGTTACAACGACTGCCCCGCCCTTCAAACCGAAACGCATTACTGTTTTACGGCAGAAATAGGCAGGGTGGTGGTATACCCGCGCGGAACTCACAAGAGGTCCTACCACCAGTAAAAAGTCCTATAGTATATACTAGATACGTTTGAATCACATCGCCCAGAATAGGTCCGAAATCAGCGGTATTAGCATGTATCCAACCCATACGTAGTTTTCGACGAATCCCTAGCCCTTAAGTCGGTGACATAGAGATGACAGTTGACGATAATTTCGTAATTTATATCAACGATTCCCGACACGTTACGACTGCGCGGTTATCGAGGCTTTCACGAATTGAATTTGAATAATACGTTCTTCGAACTTCTAAAACTGCACAAGTGGAAGCCACCTGTTGTGGGTATACAGCGCCCTGTTAGTTCACAATGGCTGGGGCACCTTTTGTGTGCGACTACCTGTTCTCTTTGTACGTTTGATTCGGCTTTTAATAACCCTTTCTGATCGGGTCCGGTGTAAAAGTCGCGTGAATAATGTTAAATCAATTATACTTTTTAGAGCGCGTGCTGTCGTTTCGAAGTTGTTTTTACCGTTTCTTTATGTTAAAAATATTTGAGTGTCGTTTGTGTAAATATTTGGGGAGTTTGTTTAGCGACTCCGGTGGTACTGTGTCGCAATGTCTTGAGTTACATTTGTGTCGTATTAACACTTTGAGTGAAGAGTGTTGACGGATTTGACGGTGTGGGGTCTTCGTGATATGAATTTCTAAGTCGTTTTTTTTAATATTGCTATTGGCCGGTTAATGCATCCACACATCATGTATTGCACAGTGGCTATATCTATCATCCTTCGCACGGAAACGCATAACTGTTTTGTTTCATTCGTAACACCAATAATGGTTCTTGATGCATTTCCATAAGCTCGATTGTTGATCACTGAACCAGCTTAACCTAAATAAGTTCTGGGTTATGTCATATTCAAACCGAAACGTATTACTTGTACGGCAGTACTTCACGGCAGAAATAGGTAGGGTGTTGGTACCTACCCGTGCGGATACTCAATAATATTTTCAATTTGCCCGCAGACACACGATGTCTGAAGGTATAATTAGCTGTGGTCATAAGTGTTTTAGTTCACGATTTACGTTATATTTGTAATGGATTAACAAAGTTAAGACCGAAATCGTTTTAAACTAAGAGCTTTCAGTCAGCGTAACCTAATCTATACCTCTATACTAATATTATAAAGAGGAAGGATTTGTTTGTTTGTTTGTATTGAATAAGCTCCGAAACTACTGAACCGATTTGAAAAATGCTTTCACTGTTGGGAAGCTACACTATTCCCGAGTGACATAGGCTATAATATTTTTTGAAAAATTTTGGGATCCTTACTAAAACTCCAATAATGTAACTCAAAGTGTAAAATATTACCTAAAATATTCTTTAGATCGCGTGCCCTGCGAAAACTATTGATGATAGAATAAAATAATGTACTACGACTTTGTAGACCACATTATTATTTACAAAAAGTGTCGCGACAGCATATGTCTAACTATTATAGTTATGCCGCAATAAGTGTTCTTTTATTTGAAAAAATAAAACGACGTCAAATATCATTGAAATTTCTGTTGACCAGAGCGGAGCAGGAGCCGGCCGCTAGTAAATAAATAAAAATATGAAGGTATCCTGAGGGCTGTGAATCACAAACATACCCGGGTTCTGCAAGCGACATCCCATCACGTTTTTTGTGGAGCATGCGACGACAACTTTCGAGATATGAGATCAAGTAACTACGATAGAAAAGACTTGTAGATTATTTAAAAAAAAAGAGCAACGTCTAATACATTTTTCAACGTCCGCATTCCGACTTCCACGGATCGAGATGCATTTATATATATGTACGAATTAATTAAAAAGTAAAAAGTTTCTAGATATCGGATAAATTAACTTGTTTTGTACTGCATATAAGTTATATGTGATAAAACTAACATTATAGTGTCGTTTTACGTGATGTAACCGAAATATATATAATATGTATGACGATTTTTTTTTATGGTTGGTGCACCACAAAACTGTCTTGATGTTAATTAGGGTTGGTACTTAAGGCAAACATTTTCAAACTAACGCAGAACTGTAAATGTACTTAGTGTTTTGGTTTAAAAAAAAAATTAAATGATACCGAGCCCTTAAAAAAATCTTATGATATTAAAAAAGCAAGAATTCTGTTCGCATATGAATACCGAGCCCGTGCTAACTTAGATGCATAAAACTCAGAACGAAATAAGAAGAATACTCAGCAAGAAACTTTTTTTTTTCTCCTTACCTATTCGCTGGTAGCCTAAGAGGCTATTCCAGCTTCTCGCGGACGGGTAGGTGAGCTCATGGGGTCAACCTGAGAGAATTTCCTAGCAAGAGCAGTGTATCGCAAAATTTAGCACCGGAATCGCGACCCATTGAAAAGATCCCGCGAGAAACTCAGTGGGCTTTTCTATGGGGAAACTGTACCTACAGTAAGATATCAAAGAATCGATTCATGTGTGTTCTATTTAAATTCCAAGCAATTTGTAAAACACATTCGAAGATTTAGAGTAAAAAAATGTTTTAGTTTCTCGATGAGCTTGCGAAAACTTGAACCAAATTGTTGCCAGGCGCATTAGTAATAGTTTCGTTTGAGGTTCCGTTATCATTATTTTTTTTTCTAATATCGGAATGCACTTATAGAGTTTCTCCGCAGTCGTTGGGCACGGTGAAAGAAGCGACCGGAATGCGGTCGGTTGATGCGAACGATACACGCGGAGCCGAAACGTATCTAGTTGTGTGTTTACGAAACTCGATTTTTATTGCCAACTAGCTGACCCGGAAAACTTCGTAGTGCCTAAATCGATAAATAAAAGACCTAAACTTTTGTATAAAATAGCATTAAAACAAACAAAAGGAACCCGTCCGGCGGGGGACACATCAAAGGAAAAACAAAATTGTTAATTTTTTATTATTTAATTCCGAGCATTTTCATATTTATCTACCTTTTAAACCTTCTCTGGACTTCCACAAATAATTCAAGACCAAAATCAGCCAAATCGGTCTAGCCGTTCTAGAGTTTTAGCGAGACTAACGAACAGCAATTCATTTTTATATATATAGATACGATATTAGACTGTTGGTGAGTGTGCGGTTATGTAATGTTTTTTATGCAACGGTGCGTTTGGAGGGAAAGGGATAGGGAAGGGAAAGAGAAAGGGACAGATCGTTAGTTGAAACTTTTTCTACAATCGCGGACTTCATGTGGATATAGAAATTGATTAGAAAAGAATTATCTATCGAGTAAAGAACGTCGCTTGGTAGAATAACTCTGCGATGCTTGGTAAAGGGCTCGAAGTAATAATGCAACTTATCATGTTTTCGTTTTTTGATTTTGTGTTTCAGTTTTTTGAAGCAAGCACCTTGGATAATCATTTAATTCCCTGTTGCTATGTGGTCGTGAGCCTAAGTGATCATAAGCGCGATTTTTACTGACGCAGATGAGGTAACAAGCTCACAGTTTCCATCTACCACAGCGTGACTTCCGCAATTCTCTCAGAGTTAGCCTATAGAGGCCCTATTCTCAAACCCGAACTCTATACCTGCTTGTTGTTTATTGATTCAAGTATTCATGAAACAAGTCTTATACCAAAACGGGGTTTATAGAAGAAAAAGAATGGCGTATCTGGTATCAGGATTTGAATATGTACATGGTAGTTCGCTAACCGGACAGCAGCGGCATTTTTAAAGGCCACTAATCATCGGCATTTTTAAAAACATCTTTCTCGCAAGTAGCCGTGGTCTAGAGAAGCCGGTAATTCTACATTTTTAAGCTAATAACCGAGTCTCAATCTTCTCATTTTGTTAATAGCGTGTTAAGAACGAACAAAAAAATAAAAAAGAAATTAGCCAGAATCGCTATTGAAATGATGTTTAACGTTTCTCCTGAAGTGACAGACGACAAATAGAATTGCACGTAATAACTGACTTTACATAAAGCAACGACGAGTAAATTCTATAGTATTCTTCGTCCGAAGTTACTGTGTTAAAAATGCTGGTACGCAAATATGATAGGTATCGTAAGGTATATTAGGGTTATATTCGAGTGCCGTTCTCTACTCGTACTTCAAAGGATTTAGAGAAAATTATTTGAAAAAAAAAAAAACACGAAAATTAATAGTGACACTAATTGACGCTTCTGTTCTCAAATAACAATGTAGGTATGCGTATTTTACATACGTTCATAAGTTAATTTCTCGAATTTCTGTTTCTTTGATGTAAATGGCGCTTATTACGTTACGGCATGATGTCAATGAAATGTATTGTAAATTACACAGACAGCCGAAGCTCATACTTGCTTCCAAAGTTTTATCTACTTATTGCTTAAACGGATGATTTAAATCACGGTCCACCTGGTGTTAAGTGGTTACTGGAGCCCATAGACATCTAGAACGTAAATGCGCCACACACCTTGAGATATGAGTTCCAAGGTCTCAAGTATAGTTACAACGGCTGCCCCACCCTTCAAATCGAAACGGATTACTGCTTCACGGCCGAAATAGGCAGGGTGGTGGTACCTACCCGCGCGGACTCACAAGGTCCTGGCACCAGTAAATTTATTTATTTATTTATCTAAATGAATTAATCTAAATCTGTGTGAAAGGCAATAAATTCAATGATTTTATTGCCTTTGTTATTATTATTATTTTTATAATAAATAAATAAATATTTACTAACAATCACGCCACGTCAACTGGTCCCGTGATAAGTTCGTAAAGAACTTGTGTTACAGGTACCAGATAACGGATATAAATGTAAGATTTTTATTATACACATACATATATTTAATATACATCCATAACCCTGGAGAAGACACTTTATATTTATCATACAAATATCTTCCCTTGGCGGGATTCGAGCCCGCGACCCCCTTGTGTTGTGACCATGTCACTTACCAATACACCAGACGGCCGTTGAATTATAATATTATTATTATACATCATATTATGTTGTCAACCTCATCTATGAAAGATACCGAGTCTGGGCAGATTGAAATACACTGTTCTTGTCTATACTATATAATATTATAAAGAGGAAAGATTTGTTTGTTTGTTTGTTTCGAATAGGCTCCGAAACTACTGGACCGATTTGAAAAATTCTTTTTCCATTAGAAGCCGATATTGTCCCTGATGAACATAGGCTACTTTTTTATTATTTTATTTATTTATTTATTTTGGTTTCATTTGTGTTTTTATGTTTCCGAAGCGAAGCGAGGGCGGGTCGCTAGTTACTTATATTCGTAGTTCGAAAACAGTTACAGATATGAAACTAATGATACAGTTTATAAAATAAATAAATAAAAACATACAACTACAACAGTTGAATGTTCGACATACGCTACAGAAATGCAAAACTGGATTGATAAAAAAAAACAAGAGTTGTTGATACAGGTTCGTCACGTTATTGAACCAGTTGTGGTTAGAAAGTATATGCATTAAAAAGACGATCTTTTTTTTATTTATATTGCCGTATAGGCAGACGAGCACCTGATGGTGAGTGGTGACCGTCGCTCATGGACGTCAGCAATGCCAGGGGCAGAGCCAAGCCGCTGCCTACCGTTTAATACTCTCCACAAGCCTCGTTTGAAGAAGGACACGTCATAGCGCTCGGGAAACACCGTGGAGGGGAGCAGCTCATTCCAAAGCCGGATGGTACGTGGCAAAAAAGATCTCTGGAAACGCACTGTGGATGACCGCAGTGGCTCCAGGTAGTATGAGGAACTCTACTCCGGTGGTGGGCGGTACGATGGTAAAAACGAGACGATGGTATCATCTCGAACAATTCCTCACAGCACTTCCAAAGCGATCTCGAAGCGGAGGAACAATCCAGAAACGCCAAGAACAATTCAAGTGTTCTTATCTATTGTCGGTAATTTCATTCAGAAAAATCGCTTTATTCGAATCGTTTTTATTTAAACTAGAGGTCCCGCAGTAGTCGAAATTCGACTTTAATTAATTGGTATTGTAAGTTTGTACACTATTATGATTGTATTTTATACTTCTATAATCACAAATTTCGCCAAGACTACACTATAAAAAATATTAACAAAGACAAACAATATTTAATCTCAATTTGACAACAGACGTCAAGAACAAAAGTTTGACAATAAATAGTATGCATGCGTGTGTGCGTCAAATACATGGTATGTAGTGTGTGTAATGTTTTCTTTATTGATTTAATGTATCTTTTATGCATTATTTTCAAAAAATATTAGCATTGTGCACTTCTTCTCTATGTTCTCTATAAGTGTGGAAAATTTCATACTCCTCCGTCCGCGCAATTTTCGTAAAAAGGGATACAAAGTTTTTGCTTCACGTATTAATATATAGATAAAGCACTAAATGATTGCAACTAATCGTGCATCCGAAAAATAATGATCATTATCGACGTTTAATAATTTTAAAAACACGCTAATGAGCAGTTAAAAAAACTGCGCACGACTTGAGCGAGTGCAAAAATCGCGAATGTGTATCCTTTGTTCTCAAAAAAAATTGTTCGAATTGAATCGATCTTATCGTGCAGGCGTGTATTGAATTTAAATACTGCTCAGTTTTTTTTTTGTTCAGCACCGTCCCTGGCCTAATGGATACGATGCCCGCTGTTTTCGTAACTTTTTTAATTTTTTTTTATTGCTTAATTTGGTGGACGAACTCACAGCTCACCTGATGTTAAGTGGTTACTGGAGCCCATAGACATCTACAACGTAAATACGCCACCCACCTCGAGATATAAGTTCTAAGGTCTCAGTATACTTACAACGGCTACCCCACCCTTCGAACCGAAACGCATTACTGCTTCACAGCGGAAATAGGCGGGGTGGTGGTGCCTACCCGTGCGGACTCCCAAGAGGTCCTAGTGATCTCGTAACTAAGGACGGACTATGTCCAGTTTGGTAGACCACGGCTTGATTGTGCACCTGTGATTGCTGATGTCCATGCGTGATAGTGACCATTTACCTTCCCTTATACCATGTCTTCGCTTTTTGAAGGCAATAGAAACATTGAATTGAGCAAGAACAACTTTTTCTATACTTAGCATTACGTTCTCAAGGACGATTTTAATAATTATGTAATTATATCGAAGGTTGATAGGCGGTTTAAGAGATATTTCATACATACGCGATCTTTGTTATTAAAAGTCCGTTTTATTTGGTATTAGCATCAACAATTCGATATTTTTAATTGAACTTCAGTTATCTTTACCTCATTCAAATAGTTGATTTTTTCCCATGATATTGTTAAGTTGCTAAAATGTCGCTTAAACTAATTAGCCTTTCAGCCTTCGATATACTGTTATAATGGACCATAAATATATGTGCGACTGAAAATACGTGAAGGAATAACATCGTGTAATAAAGAAATCAAACCCGCAAAATTATAATTTGCGTAATTACTGGTGGTAGGACGGCTTGTGAGTCCGCGCGGATAAGTACCACCACCCTGCCTACTTCTGCCGTGAAGCAGTAATGCGTTTCGGTTTGAAAGGTAAGGCAGCCGTTGTAACTATACTTGAGACCTTAGAACTTATATCTCGATGTGGGTGGCGCATTTACGTCGTAGATGTCTATGGGCTCCAGTAACCACTTAGCACCAGCTGGGCTGTGAGCTCGTCCACCCATCTAAGCAATTGCGGTCACTCTTAAACATCACAACAAACTTTGTAGCAGTCTCCGAGATAACGGCCCACAATTTGTTAATAGAATATACAGCGCTGAGACGCCGTTCCGATACACTGTCTTCATTAGTAGAACACTTTTACGACATAATCGCATTCTATTAAGTGTCTTAAAAGTAAATAGTTACAATTCCGTAGTCCGTAACATAAGTACGAGACAAATCACATAAATACGTGAAATGACCTCTCCAATTTGGTTTTATCATTTTACTGTACGAATAAATTAACGGAGAATCGCCAGATTTTATTAACTTTTTCACCTACGAACCTTGTATAAATTAATAAAGGGCCCGTTCATTATGCAGTGTCCAACGCGATAAATGACTAATATTATTTCTAAGCTGAGAATTTTCTTGTAATTTATAACGCAATGCTTTTACAAATTTAATTTTGCGTTTTGATAAGTTGGCGCTATTCGAGTTTGACTTTTACAGGTACGTGATAAGGTTCTAAGCATTTGAATAGTTTTTTTTTACGATTTGAAGGTAGCTTTCCAATAATGCACATATATTTCGTGAAGCGAAATCACTAATATTATTTCTATGCTGAGAATTTTCGTGTAATTTATAACGCAATGCTTTTACAAACTTAATTTTGCGTTTTGATAAGTTGGCGCTATTCGAGTTTGACTCTTACAAGTACGTGATAAGGTTCTAAGCATTTGAATAGTTTTTTTTTACGATTTGAAGGTAGCTTTCCAATAACGCACTTATATTTCGTGAAGCGTTATTTCTTTATAGCAGTTTATTAGCTTTCTGGTATTCATTGCGATCGTCTAATTAAATTTTTATAATGACGCCTTCGAGCCATCGAAATCTTTTTTTAATTAAAACTTGACAAATTTCATATTATACAATGAAAAGTTATTGTTTAATTATGATAATATTGAACAAGTTTTAAATATTATGTATATGTATGTATCGATCGAGTAAAAGCGATAAAGCTAATTAGCAGTTAAATCATTTTAAAAGTTTACGTTGTTAGGTTTTTTGATTTATAATCGCCTTTATCTTTGAAAGCGTTCGATGTTGGTTTGAAAAATGGACACTCCCCACCTGTCTCCAGTTAAGTGATTACCGGAGTTTATTGAAATAAAAACTTTTTTTGTTGCCTTTGTAGGCAGACGAGCGTACGGCCCACCTAATGGTAAGTGGTTACCGTCGCTCATGGACGCCAGCAATGCCAGGGGCAGAGCCAAGTCGCTGTATCATAACATAACCTACGAACATAATACATACTTACTATTATAATGGACAAAAAAACTTATATGCATGCAGTAACAGGCGGGTGCTACAAACCCAATTGGAAATACAACACCCTGTACCACGAGTGCTCTTAAAGTAGTCTTAGTTTTTTCTATTGATTACGTTAGTGAACGAGCTCACGAACCACGCCGTGTTAAGTGGTTACTTCGGACCATAGACATCAACAAAGTAAATGCCGTTACCCACCTTAATGAATTCTAAGTCTCATTACAGTGCAACGGCTGGTCCACCCTTCAAACTGAAAAGCAATTCTGCTTCACGGTAGAAATAAGTAACATAAGGCTAGTACCTACCCGTGCGGGCTCAAAAGGCGCCCTTCCACCAGTAATTACTCAAGCTTTAATTTTTGCGGGTAGATTTTGCTTAATATTACACGATATCATTCCTTTGGTTAGGTACGTATTTCATTAGAAACATTGGCACCTGCCTGCGGGTTCAGACACCGGCCCACTCACGCCGCTCGATACGTATGCACCGGACGCCTTATTCTTTCTAGACCCAAGACTAATATGCCTTTGGCATTGCCGAAATTCATAAGCAACGTTTACTACTAACTGTCAGGTGGACCATGTGTCCGTGTGCCTATCAAGGTACTAAAAAAGAGGTACACGCGAAACTAATAATAATATAAAGAATAAGTTTAGAATTATCCTAGAAGGCTTCTAATTTTTTAAGAAATTTTCATGAAAAATAATAAATGTGTCTAATTAGGACTGTTAGCATTAATGCGGTATTTAATCATATCGCTTTTCGATATTCAACCTTTCGACCGTTAGTCGTGGGTCACCACGAATACTTTAGAAACGCAATGATTTTGAAGTTTTCAAGTATTTGGCAAACCTTCAAAATCCCGCTGAGTTTCTCGCCGGATCTTTTCTGGAGGTCGCGATCCCGTGGTGGATTCAGCGAAGCATTGCTCTTGCTAGGGCTAATGTTAGCAAATTCTCTCGGGTTGAGTCCGTGAGCTCACCTACCCGTCCGGACGCAGCTGAAATAGACATTAGGCTACCAGGGAATAGGAAAAGAGTTACCTCTATACGTCCATGTCATTACCACTCGCCATAACCAGACCTTTCTTTTTTTTTTTTTTTCACGCCTCGTTAACTGGTCCCGTGCTAAGTTCGTAAAGAACTTGTGTTACAGGTACCAGATAACGGAAATAAATGTAAGATTTTTATTCTTGGCGGGATTCGAACCCGCGACCCCCTTGTGTAGTGACCATGTCACTTACCACTACACCAGACGATCGTTTATTACTACTAGTTCGTTAGCTCCGAGAGAAAATTCTCAAGAGCAGCCCCAAAGTTTGGTGTTTATGATTGAACACGTTTAGTTAAAACACGTCAATAAACGTACAAACATCGGCCGTGGCTTTCCATTGAAACTAACAGCGACCGTCGCGTCGGTACTATTTGAACTCGTTTTGTCTTATGTATATTTGAGGTAGGGAGTGCTTGTTACATTGGTTATAGTGACATCTATTAACTACATACCAGAGTCCAATCGTTAATGCTGAACGGTGATGGAATGAAGGACCGATGACAAAACAACAATTTTATTTTATTACTTTAAAATAATATTTACTGGTGGTAGGACCTCTTGTGAGTCTGCACGGGTAGGTAAAATTAAAAGAAATTGATCAGGATAAAAGTACCGACAAAAATATAAATATTAAAATATTTTAATATTTATATTTTTATATTTACGAGTCTAGATTCATGACCCCATATTATTCCAACACCAATATACTTTAAAATACCTTGACTTCTCTGGACATTATTGATTTTATAAATGAACTAGAACTCTTGACACGGTGGCGCAGTGGTTACTGCTCCTGACTGTTGCCCTCAGCGTCGTGGGTTCAATACCCACAACGAGGAGAAAGCATTCGCGTGATAAACAAGTTTCTTTGCTCTTGTATCGTTTGTTATATATATTTATATATATTTAAACGTTCCAGAGTCCAAGTGAAGCGCCGTGATCATTATACAAACATAAAACTATCAAAAAACCACAAGGCGCATTAAGTAAACACATCCCATCACGAAACATGACCGCAGAACACAGATTACTGACTTCGCGAGTTGTTTGACAAGGCAAGAGATCGCGGCGGCGAGCTCAAGCAACTGTTCGCCTTTAGAAAATTACTCTGTAATCTTATATAATCGACCGAGTTAGGCTGGTGATACAGCGTGCTCCAATGAATTTTTAAACCAATTATTTTCTATGATTTATTATCGTTTATTCGATTTCAATTTGTTACGAATGTCGCCTTTTCAGTGAATTATATGAGGGTTTTCGAGTAAGTGAAAGAGACTGTGATGCAGCACGAGCGATAGTCATCACGTACCACAAGATATTACATAGTTTGTGATGGGCTGTGGTTACGGCTTAGCCCAATCCACCATTAACTGCCTTTGCCATTTGGGTGGCGGCATTTACGTTGTAGATGTCTATGGGCTCCAGTAACCACTTAACACCAGGTGGACTGTGAGGTCGTCCACCCAGCTAAACAATTTTTTTTTTATGAGAAATCACTTTTATTATACCTTTAACTGTATAAGTAAATCATGGACGTTGATTTAGACCTGCTTCAAATCAAAACGGCTATAGGCATCTTTGTTCAACCTTCCAAGTACATATAAGTAAACCGGATAACAATATGGAACCGTCAGAACCGGTCTGGTAATGGACTTGAAAGGCGGGTAAATGGAATACTTGTACAGCTTTGAGTTTGAGTTGATCAGATTTGTATTAACGAGTATTGGTT
The DNA here is from genome assembly GCF_030267445.1 of Bombyx mandarina. Taxonomy (NCBI): domain Eukaryota; kingdom Metazoa; phylum Arthropoda; class Insecta; order Lepidoptera; family Bombycidae; genus Bombyx; species Bombyx mandarina. The sequence goes on from NC_143215.1 coordinate 3,982,428, forward strand.
TTAAAATTACCTGTACTCGTTGTGTTCCGTACTTTATTGACAATTATTGGAGGAGCCGATTGGCACACATGCCGTTGTGCCAACACGGTCTCACTCTGAACGAATAGTGTGTTCGATAAAGAATCGCAGCTTTAATAATTTATATGAAACTAGCTAACCCGGCAGACTTCGTAGTCCCTCAATCGATAAATAAAAGACCTAAACTTTTGTATGAAATAAACTTTGTATAAAATAAAACAAACAAAAGGAATCCGTCCGACGGGAGACCAATTTTGTTTTCAAAGGAAAACCAAAATTGTTATTTTGATTTAATTCCGAGCATTTTCATATTTTTCAACCTTTTAAACCTTCTCTGGACTTCCACAAATAATTCAAGACCAAAATTAGCCAAACCGGTCCAGCAGTTCTCGAGTTTTAGCGAGACTAACGAACATCAATTTATTTATATATATATAGATGAAATGAAATATGTGAATGTTTTGTAAACGAAAAAACAGAATTACGTACAACGCTCAGTTGGAATCGTGAGTGAAAATGAACTTCACGCGCTTTCTAGATTACAGCAACGCATTCCCCATACACTAAGTACTCACCGACGCGCAAGCCTCATTGCGTCGATAATCCTCAATGCTGAGGGTCGTGGTATCCTCTGACAACTTTCTCCTGGATTATCCTGCGCCATTCCTGCCTATCCTCGACTGTGTGGGCAAACGCGCAAGACTCAAGATGAATTTTGAAAAGATTGTCACAGTGTCGTCTATAAAAGCCGGTTTAAGTTTAGTTATATCAGCGTAGATAGACGCTTTCACTGTCTAACTGATAGTAACTTCCACCGCAGACAATAGACAACTTTAAATAAATAGCAAAAGATCGAAGATAGTACACATACAATATAAATACTAGAACAATAGTAATAGGGTAGTACACATACAATTGTAGTAATAGCATAAGTAGCTGTTCTAAGAACCTTGAGTCGCATACCTAGTATGTATCTTAGATCTGGAAGACGGTGTTTCCACCATAGACCATAGGCCGTAGATCATAGGTATTAACTCTTTTTAACTGGCTTCCATAAAGAAAAAGTTTCTCAGTTCGACTATATATTTTTTACCGATTTAGAGCTTTTTTTTATTTACATATTTATTTGAAAGCTGGTCCCTCTCATGTCCAATTTTAATTTAATCAAGATCTCAAGCAGTAACTTTCGTGTTATTCTTTGTAATGCATATTTAAAATATTCGACTACGTTGATGATATTCTCATTTATAATAATTTAGGTGAAATCGGTTTTCTTTATTTAAACTCTTGATTCACATTTAAAAATATCTGTTCGTTTTATTTTTTTTAAATCGAACGCATCTTGAACCTTGTTTCCAAATAATAGCAGTGTACTGCTAGCTTTTATGGAACAATGACGTGAGATTTTATAGAAATCAGCTGACCTCATCTGCCGTGTATTTAATGAACACACAAATAAAATATAACAATGAAACCAAATTACGAATGATCGTAAACGTTTTTGTATTATTTTTTTTGTTCTTTTTCTAAAACAATAAAAGAATAATGAATAACAAACATTCTAAGAAGCCGTAAAAAATGCACGCTGCTTTTCGATTATTGTTTTAATAGCTATAAATAATGTACAACGACAACAAACTATAAATATTTTCTGCAATTCAATTAATTCGAACGCATGCTGTATCAATTAAAATATTCATGATATATAAAATATTACGATTTACGACTTTTTAGATATTTGAAAAATAACAGTTTTAGATAGATAGAGTTTTTAAAGAAAACGACATGGTGCATTAATTTTTCTTTAAAGTCGAATCGAATGATTATTATTTCGTTTTGGCATTCCGTTTTTTGCAACTTCTAAACAGCTAGTGACAATTTTATGGAATTTTGCATAGTAGTGGCCGTCGAGTTATCGATTTTCGATCATAATCACTGTAAACATTAAGGTTTAAATTAATTTTATACATTACTTGTTCCCTTTTGTTTTATTATTGATATTGGAGAACTAAATACTGGCAATTTTCAAAACTGTTTTCATTGGTAACAAACACGAAAACCCTGAATATTACGTCCTGCAATTAGTAATCAAAATAAGAATTGGGAAGAGACTTAGCTGGTAGATAATTGGAATGTGACTAGAGTCGCCTGTACTTTCAGTAGTTCTATATTTTATTATTTCCTGACCAATAGACACACTTCTGTCATGGAAGATCTTCTGGGTTAAATATCTAATAAGCCCTTGAACGAATACCAGCTAATTTATTAGTCCATATATAATTTTAAACCCATCATGCAGCTACAGTTTGGTATGCGTTTGGTAAGTGTGTATGTGTAAGATCAATAAATTATTTTTAATTTTACTCATTACGTATCACAATGTGTAATTGTGCCGAGCATCATCGTCAAATAAGTATTTTTCATGTTTTCTTTTATTTAAAAAAAAATGTCTATACGCTAGACAAAGTACCGTTCAGATGAAAATAGCGTCCAAATAATTTATTAAGTGAAGTGGCAATTCACATTTTAAACATTATAAAGTAAAAGGGATGGGTAGTGGGAGTATCTCGCTATCTCTTTTCCCCACGGCGCTGACGATATGAATTACTAGTAAATCCTTTTTTGGTGTTCGTTGACAATATAAGTCCTCCTCCTCCTCCTTCAGTCGATCGCTTATTGCTGAGCATCGTGATGCGCCCGCCTGTGACTTTTTTTTGTAATTTGCAGCCACTTATGTCGGTCAGTGGCACAGTGAAGTGCTTGGCTCAGTGTCATGTCCAGACACTCGGACACTTGGTCACTCCATCTTTTTCGGCTCCGACCTCTGGATCGTCTTCCATCCACTTTACCCGTCACTATGAGTCTCTCCAGGTTGTCAGAGGGTTTTCTTGCTATATGACCAAAATAGTATTACTACTAGTACTGAATTTAGAAGGTAATTATTTCTGATCGACTCTCAGCATTCTTACAATTTTAAATGCGAACATAACTTTTTGTTAAAAATGTTGATAAAAACATCGATATTTGAGTTGAAATTAAAACAAGTTGTAAAAGACAGGTGAAGGAATACAGGCGCCAGCAAGCAGATGTAACTATATAGCAGACATCTTAATGGACACCGTCGCATACTTGTACTTAATTTCTGTTATTTAGAATGTTGTCATCGAAGTCAGAACATGTTGAGTAGTAGCATTTTTTACTTTATTATTGATTTCGTATTCGGTTTTTGGTAAACTAATTTTGATTTCGGGTGGAATCCTTCGAAGTTTCCAGATTTAACCAGTTCTCGATGGCTATGGATAAACGCCTAAGCACGTATTTTGAGACAATAGATCGAAATTTTATTTTAATAAAATTAATAAGCGGATTCGTTGTGAAATCCCGATTACAAGTTCTTCCACAGATTTGATATAATATAAATAATAATAATGTTTTTATTGCAAGTAACCATGACTCATATAAATTGTTAATAAGACTTAGACCTATGTTAGTAGTTATATTTACATCACAATGAATTACTGTCGTAACATCCCATGGGAGATGGCACCACAGCGACCGATGTATACACAGTCCAGCCTGCTTGCGATCATGCTCAGGATACTGTTGGAGCTGGCCCTCACTCTGCTTACCAGAGATGCACACCTCTTACGCATGGTAGCGTAAAAACAATCTATGTGCGCGTCTGCAAACATCCCTGATGCGCTACAAAAGCGGGGCAGCACCACCAGCACCCTAAACGCCGTATATGTAGTCCCAACATCATTTTAATTCCATTCAATTATTTATAAGAAATACGTTGTATTTTTTTTTTAAATATAATTTCGAGTTGAAACATACGAAATTATAGTATTAATAGATCAAGAAATCTGTATTCAGACACGAAAACAACAAAAAATAAAGTTCACGCAACTAGAGAACACGCAATGTGAAGCACACAGGACCGACCCTTATAATTATTATAAAGGCTTGTAATAATAAGCGAAATCGTGCTTAGATCCACCTCTGTTCAGAAAAGAAAAAGGTTCTAATGATCCCGTTAATTGGATAGAGTTAAGACCTTCTAACATTGAATCGGATGCTGTTACAGATGAATCGGTTCGAGGAAAAGTTTACCAGTAGAGACTATAGCGATATTAGTAAAAGTGATTTAGTTACTAGTTGTAATTAATCTTATTGCGATTTGAAATTGTTGTAGTTTATTAATTCACATGTGTGATCACTGAGACTGACTGACTATAATGGTTTGGCAAATCAAAGAATGTGAACAAGGTGCTAGAGCTTAAAGCACTTTTATTTCGTACAGTCTAAAATGAAATCGAGAGAAAGGCTATTTGGTTTAATTCCATTTCGCTTAATACGCGACATACTCGTATAATAATAATGGTCCGTTTTATTTACTTGAATAGCTTTTAAAATAAGGTCGCCACTTTTTTATTATGGCTTAGATGGGCGGACGAGCTCACAGCCCACCTGGTGTTAAGTGGTTACTGGAGCCCATAGACATCTATAACAGTTCACGGTAGAAATAGGTGGGGCGGTGGTACCTACCCGTGCGGACTCAAAAGGGGTCCTACCACCAGTAATTACGCAAATTACAATTTTGCGGGTTTGATTTTTATTACACGACGTTATTCCTTCAACTTGAATAGCCTTTTGAAATAGGGTCGCCACTTAAAACTTTTGTGACCAACAACTAATACTTAACAATATTTCATTCTAACAGCACATAATTACGAATATAGTATTGAAGTAAACATTTTTTTTGTTTCGTTGCGATGATGACTTTAAAAGATCGTTTCGTGTTTAGATGCGGTCCGTTTCCCGCGGTGGGCGGCTACCCTGTAATCAGCACATTCGGTCTCTCCACGACAATTACACGTGGAATTTTACGGTTCCTTCGTTAGTCCGAAGCATAGGTTATAATGGTGGGCATGTGAATTTATTTTTATGTTATGTCAAGAGTTTTTTTTTTAATACGCTTGTATTAGCTTCAGACGTATGTGTGTTAGTGTGTAACGGAATCTTTGATCATTATTTTGACGCCCTTCAAAAAGTCGGATTAACTCGATTTGGTATACTTATTAAGGAACGATGATAATTCAATATTAAAAAAAAATTGAAAAAGTTGAAATTCAACTAAAAAATGAAAAATAAATAATAGTTTTACAATAAAATCATTTTTGCTTACACAATTTTTAATTCAAATTTATTAAAATTTATTTTCAATTTTTTAGTTGGTTTTTCTATAAATGCGTATTAAGTTAGTATTTTTAAACTATTATTTATTACTAGTGGTCGTCCAATAGTCGAAATTCGACTATGATCAATTTGAATTATAAGTTTGGACATTATTATGGTTCTAATGTCAAAGGCTTTACTTTTATAATCACAGATTTCTGCATGACTATAGACAAATAATATTGAAGACAGTATTAATCTATTCTCAATTTGAGCACAGACTTTAACAATAAACAAAAGAGTACATATTATGAATGCGTGCGTGGGTCAAATACATGGCAGCGTGTGTAAAGTTTCTTTTTATTGGTTTAATGTATTTTACTAAGCATGGTTAAAAAAAAATTTGCATTTTTTTTTTGTGCTTAGATGAGTGAACGAGCTCACAGCCCACCTGGTGTTAAGTGGTGTTAAGTGACCCATAGACATCTACAACGTAAATGCGCCACCCACCTTCTGCACTCCTTGTCTATATTCTCTATAAGTGTGGGAAATTTCATACTCCTCCGTCCGCGCAATTTTCGTAAAAGGGGGTACAAAGTTTTTGCTTCACGTATTAATATATAGATGTCATGTTAAGAGTATGAGTTTTTTTTAATGTTGGGTTGTAATGAATTAGCGGCTTCGTTTTCGATATTCATATTGATTTTAAAAATAAATCGTATTAAAATATAGGTATTTTTTTCATATTCAAGAAGTTTCTCGTTTATATCATACTTCATTATGCTTTTTCGAGACTGATAAAAAAAAACTAATTTAATTTATTTTGATTTCTTTTATGTCTTCACCATTACGAATATTTCGGGTTTTCGTAGAAGACTATAGACATATATTTATTTTAATTAACGCCTATCTTAAATAAGTAATTTATTAACGACATCATTACCCAATAAATAAATATAAAAAACAGAATATCTATGTTTTTAAAAATAGAATTGGTGCTTGAAACCATTTCCGTGTAATTTGTGCAAAATATTTAAATGTCTCGTAATAATAATTCAAGAGGCAATAAAAACATTTTTTATTTATTTAATTAAACAACTAATGATCGCGTTAAATTTTATAATTAATTCGTTAGGTAATTAATGTATGTATATCACGTACGATATATATTGTTGATTTATTTGTGTTCCGGGTCCTTGATTTTTTTAAACCTAGACACACACACACACCACATCCGTTGATCTTTTTTTTTATTGCATACATGGGTTGACGAGCTCACAACCCACCTGGTGTTAAGTGGTTACCGGACCTTATAGACATCTACAACGTAATCTAAACATAATGCCGCCATCCACCTTCAGATATGAGTCCTAAGGTCTCAGTATGGTTACAACGGCTGCCCCGCCCTTCAAACCGAACCGCATTACTGCTTCACGGCAGAAACAGGCAGGGTAATGGTACCTACCCGTGCGGACTCATAAAAGGTCCTATCACCAGATCAGCATATTGTGGCTTATTATTTCTCTGGAGTTTCTTAGTCTATACAGGCAAACGAGCTCACGCTTCGAATGGATCTGTGCTTTGGAAAGATCAACGATTAAAATGACCTCTTAAAATCCACTAAGGACTGGATTTCATTTTACGCCTTCGTTTAACCTACAAGGAACGCCCGTGCTTATCTTTATAACCCTTTAAGACGAAGAAGACGCGCAGACGTTCTGTCAAATCAGCAATGAACTCTACTACTTCGGTGACGTAAAGGCGATGCTAAATGGAGGCGAATAGATCATCTGAGATAATTCTCCATAGTACTCCCCTTGGAACGTACTGTAAAGACAAAGGGAACCGACCAAAGCCACTCAGTAGATACAGGGTTAAAAGCCAAAATCAAATGGAAATCGTCAGGAGATTCCAGATCGAAGATGGGTCCGTAGGCCACCGCAGTCTTGGCCTAATTCTGTCTCGGTCGAGGATCAGGTGCTTGGGTGATTGCATGGGGCATTCCGTACCAAGCCGCATCCAATTTTGGAGATCATATATCCACGCGAAAAGTAACGCTCTGCTTAGTTAAGTTCTTCCTATTCTCAACGTGTCAGGTTGGCTTTATCTTGAAAGGGAGTCTGGTAGGGAGCTCAAAATATCGACCCCAAGAATACTGCCGGAACTAACTCAACTCATGTTTACTTAACGGTTAGATGGTTAGATTTGGTAAAGGAAGCGGTGACAGTTCATACCACCCATGATCGTATGGAGGAAAGTCCCTCAGCAGTGAGGGAACTATGAAGAAGAAGCATGTATACAAATGCTGCGGGATTTCTTTTCTTACAAGATGCTGTTTCTTTGACTTAGAATTCTTTCGTCAACACGTGAGCGCTAACAACTTGTAAAGAAATAGAAAAAAGGGTGTTTGGACAACACATCAAGCAGGTGCTATTTTTAATCTATTAAAATGTTATTTATTCAAAACTAAATAGAGATGGTCAATTATTTTGAAATAAACCGATTTATTTGAAGGTTTCCGGTAACCGACTATTTATTGACTTGTACGACTTGTTATTTATCACCGGTCAGCCATTTCCTGAACGCCATTTAATTGACGACGCGTGTATTGGATCATTATTGTTAAGTATTGGTAGAGTGGTAGAAATAGGTGGTGGTATTGTAAGCTTGTAAGGGTAGGTATTATCGTCCTCCTCATTTCTGCCGTGAAGCAACCCGTAGATGGACTTTTTTAGGGATAGATGGTCTTAATCAGAAAGTTTCAATTATAATTATCTATCTATATATATAAAAATGAATTGCTGTTCGTTAGACTCGCTAAAACTCGAGAACGGCTGGACATAATTATGGCTAATTTTGGTCTTGAATTATTTGTGGAAGTCCAGAGAAGGTTTAAAAGGTAAATATATATGAAAATACTCGGAATTAAACAAAAATAACAATTTTGTTTTGAGATATTACAATTTAACCGGCCACGAACAGACAATGAATCTTGATACACAGAGAGAGGTCGAAGTTCATTTATATACAAATAGCTATTCTACATTCAATCATTAGCACGCTAAGCGTCGATAGATCGATTCTATTAATGTGTTCAAATTCGGAACGTCGGAATACCGACTATTTACGCATTTTGATTATAGATATTATGTATCGAACTGTACGGAAGTGTTTTTTTTTATGATCGAATGTTTCCTGGTGGCCCGGAAGCCTTTCCAGTTTCACCAGGACAGGACTTAGCGTGCGCATGTGCTACATTTTTAATAAGCTAATTACATTTATCAATAACCATTTAAAATTATTTTGCTGTGAATTTAGCATTGATTTTTGTATTTTTTTTAAGTTAAAGTTTTTTATAAGGTACTTTTTTTTCAATAATATTTTAGCAATTTCTAAAAAAAAAATTAAAATAAACTTTGCACTAAAAGGGTTAAAACTGAAATTTACGACTACGACGTAGCAGGAATAGGACTTCTACTGATTCGTGCGTTCTCAACAACGCTATGATTGACATAAAACCATCAAGGAATGCTCTAAATCATTCTAACCATAACAATTCGTGAGCGATTTCGTGCTGTAATTTTTAACCCGAAGACTATAACGGCGGTGTGTTTAAGTTTTTTTTTTTAAACAAATTGGATTATAATAGAGTTCCAATAACGGTCTGTCTTATTTTATTTTCGAAACTACAAAGGTTCGTGTGGTTGTTCGTAATAATATAGTTTAGGGTTTCCTGTGTATTTTTTGTTTTGGATTTTATTTTTAGGTCTCTTTTTTTTGCAAAAGAACCTATCAATGCATGCCTTCAGATTAAGTCGAAGTATCAGTTGTAGTAGATGAAGGCTTTCCCACCTTTCAAAATAGACTGTATCTAGTACCTATACGTACGGGCTATACGTTCTACAACTAGTAATTGTGCATATTTATAAACTTTGCGGTTTCAATACATTTCGATGTTTATTCCTTCGTCGCGGAATCAATTTTAATTTTCTCTTTTTTAATGTCATAATGCTGCTGCCTAATTTACTGGTGGCAGGACCTCTTGTGAGTCCGCACGGGTAGGTACCACTGCCTCGCCTATTTCTGCCGTGAAGCAGTAATGCGTTTCGGTTTGAGGTAGCCGTTGTAACTATACTTGAGACCTTAGAACTTATATCTTAAGGTGGGTGGCGCATTTACGTCGTAGATGTCTATGGGCTTTAGTAAGCACTTAACACCAGGTGGGCTGTGAGCTCGTTCACCCATCTAAGCAATAATAATAATAATAATACGAAAACCGGTTGTTACCTATACTAGTATTTCTTTAATTCACGGATTTAATGAGAAGAAAGCGGGTTTTCGTTACGCTTTTCTCTAAGCGTCCATTAAGAAACTCCGCTTTTTTTCCAAAAGCCACACACACATACACACTACTAAAATAATTATTTACGTCCAATAAACTGGCAACGTTCAAATAAATTAAGACGGCCGCCCGTTCTATAACCTTCTAGAAAGGCGCATAAAAACAATTTCACAGGCTAATTGGTCCGTCCGTCTAATGAACACATGTCGGGCCGAGCACTCCGCCGGTGGCTGTTAAACTCAAGTATCGGCGTACCAGTGTGCTTGGTACGAGTTTTTTAACGTTTTCGATAGCGTTAAAGTTAGCCCAATTTTGTATGCAATTGGAACAGTGCCCCTAGCGGCAAACGTAGGCTTCTTTTTTTTTTTTTTTTTTTTTTTTTATTTTTTTTTTCCTACCTATGCTGATAGCCTTGAGAGGCTATTTCAGCTTCACCCTAACGTTTGTAGGTGAGCTCACGGGGCTCAAACCGGAGAGTTGCTAACACTGACCCTAGCAAGAGCAGTGCTTCGCAGAATCTACCACCGGATCGGAAACGCGACCCACTGAGAAGATCCGGCGAGAAACTCCGTGGGCTGTATAGGCATAAATCCCATTCGATACAAATATGAGCTAACTTTTACGCTATCGAGAACGTTAAAAAACTCACACTAAGCACACAGAACACGAAAATAGAAACTACGATCGGATTGTCGTATCGCAAATATATGATGTTTCTAGTTTTTTATGTTTACGTACGCTTGTGTGTCCTTGTGATTGGATTGACGAAATTCGTAACGTTAAAGATAAAATTGTTTTTATTTGCCTTCGGAATTGGAATTCGGAAAACATTGCACTTGCCCCTTTGCAGCGGGGGTATCCAAATCTAGGAGAATCCTTTTTTTAACTTTAGTTTTAAGAAGGGACGCGATCGTTTTTTCCCTACACAATTTTTGATAGTCTAAGGGGTTATTACAACTACGCACGGTTTGTTAGGTACGTAGGCTCAACCCGGGAGGACTTGCTCTAGCATTAGCCCTAGCCAGATCAGCGTCCCACTTAATCTATCTCAGTATATCAGTATAATCGTCCTAGGCTTCGGCATAATGGTGCGTGGCAAGAACGATCTCTTGAAACAATTTTTTTTTCCTACTTAAGCTGAGGAGAGCCTTGTGAGGCTATTTCAGCGTAACCTTAACTAGTTCACGGGGCTCAAACCTGACGACGTTGCTAACACAGGTCCTAGCAAGAGCCGTGCTGCGCAGAATCTACCACCGCAACGGAAACGCGACCCACTGAGAAGATCCGGCGAGAAACTCAGTGGGCTGTGTCTGAGGGTTAATTTACTCGTCGAGCCCTTCGTCGCAAGCGACGGATTCGACAAGAACGATGACCGGTGCTTGAGGTACCTAAAAGCACCGTTAGTGAATCGGGTGGAACCGAAATGACGTGTTTGGGGCGACGTCGATTGCTTTCCATTCTGTCCGCAGGATCGGGAATGTAGTTACCGGCGGCCACGATGAGAGGGTTCTCGTGTCGTGCCGCTTTATCGAAGTGGTTGAAAAACTCTGAAGCTGCAGTGATTTAAGGAAATATAGGGTTGTCATAATTCCTCACCCCCACAAATGACATGTTATACTTGCAACAACTCAGGCGGAGCTGATATGCCTTTGCGGAGCCAGAGGATCTTTACGATCCCTATCTCAGTTTGACGGTACAAGTTGAGTCGAATTATAAAATTCAATGTTCAGTAACATGAAACATTAAGTTTGAATGCAGATTGATTGACTAGGCGAGTCGCAATCCGCGGAAGAGTCACATCAAGATTTATGGGCGTTCCTCTGTGAGAAGTGTTAATTTATTGTACTATACTAGGTGCTGAATGTTAAAATGTCATTTCGGAACCTCTCGATCCACTAACGTTGCTTTTAGGTACCACAAGCACCGGTCGCCGTTCTCGTCGAACCGTAGCCTAAGAATCTATTCCAGCTACGTCCGGACGTGAATTTCCGGAGCCCTAGCAAGAGCAGTGTTTCGTAGAATCTACCACCGGATCGGAATCGCGACCCACTGAGAAGATCCGACGAGAAACTCAATGGACTAACCCTAATGTTCCTATTTTATTCGCAGTACACGGAAAAATAATGTTTCCTTCGCTTGTTTTTGTCCTAGTTCTAGCGTTGTATTAAAACACTACAAAATTTATGGATACAGAAAAATATGTAGAAAATAAGTAGAAAAAGTATACGTAGTGTTGTAAATAATGTTATTCTCATAAGTACAATAGTAACAGACAATAGCATATTCGCAATGCGAACACAATGCAGATGCGAGAGGTGACTCATTTATTCGATGTTTAGAATTTTAAAAAGGTCTTTTTGAAATGTCGCTTCATTTTTTTAGCACCGACGTGGTTAGTCATATTATCTGGAAGTGCAACTGTATTATGTAATCAATTTGCATAATGTTCCATAATAAAATTTAATTCGAATATTGATTGAATTAAAACTTAATTAAAATTCGATTTACGAACATTCGTAATCTGAAATAATCCTTAAAAAAAATTGCTTTTAAACTTTATATTCATAAATCGAAACGGCGACAGTCAAATGTTTGCATAATATTAAATTGTCGAACGCTAGTGCTGACCGGCTAATCGCAAATAAACATCGATAAGCATCTTGAAGCTCGCGCGTTGGCATTTCATCGATACGATAGCGATCATTATAAGCGACAGTGGCGCCAAAAACGGGCGCCCAATGAGGTCAGCGGTGGCGTCCAGCCAAGTGCATACAAAACGAGTCACGGCCCGACGATGCCGATCATCGTTTTTATCGATACTTTTGACATTATAAAGATCAAAAGCGAACGTTATTTTAATATTCAGAACGCAGAGCGACTGCAGTTCGCTAATTTATTTGCAAATTAAATTAAACGCTAAAGAAGTTCGGCTTTTATTTACGAGTGTTCCACTAGAACACGGCTATAACTCATTCAGAGATTCAGGGAGACGATGGCTCGCATCCAAAACAAATTAAGCGTGCGAATACAGTAGTGTCTATAGGTTGCAGGGGTATTCTTACGCGTCAATTTTCATAATATGCAAAGATTAACACTTCAATTTCACTGCGCGCCTCTAAATTATGAAATTAATTGAGCGAACGCACTGTTGCAATGGCACACGGCCAAAGATCAGTGGCGCCGGCGTCGCGGACAATTACAGATATAGGAGCTATGTAACACAAGTAGTCAAATAAAATTTTGTTATGATTAATACGACACCGCCGTACTTGCCGTACATATAGTTCAACGAACATAAATTAATGTCGGTATTACATAAATTCTTGTTGTCCAACCAGTCAACTAGAGTTAAAGAGACCGTAATACAAAGCGATTTCATTTTGTGTTAGAAAAAGGCGGTGCCTAATGGAGCGTGGCAATTATCACAATGCACAGTGAAAGACACAATAGTGATGGGCACGTAGTCACGCCAATCGATAATCGAGGCAGGCGCCGCGAGTGCAGATTGAGGTCGGCAGACGACAAGCCGGCCGCGACCGTGCGACCGAGTCACACTATCGATAAGTGGATAATCCTTGTAATTTATTTACGCTGTTCACGACCGAATAGGCCCCGTAACATTTGCCTTCTAGTAACTCTGTTTTATCGATGCCGACGCCTTCCATCCGCAATATTCGTATTTATAATAAATTTATTCTTATAATAACAATGGTCTATTACTAGACACATAAAACTGTGATTAGCCTATTAATATTCATGTAATTCTAGTTGCTTATCTTAATGTTAAGACAACAAAACACTTAAAAACGGGTTAGTTTCTATTTATTTCACGAAATTTAACGATTGACGGACGGAATAAGATCAAGGACAATTCGGCCATATTATTATATGGTTTATGGTGGCGGGGCGTCTTGTGAGCTCGGACGGGTAGGTACCACAATCCTGCCGCTAAGTAGATAAATATGTTCAATTTTAAGTAGGGCAGCCGTTGTAGAGAACTGAGACAAAACTCATGTCTCAAAATGAGTGGCCGCATTTACTTTGTTGACGTTATAGACTCCAGTTATCCACTGGGTTTCTCGCCGGACCTTTTCAGAGGGTTGTTATTCCGATCCGGAGGTATATTCTACGAAGCGGTGTTCTTGCCAGAGCTAGTGTTAGCAAATTCTCTCAGGTTCAGCCCGTGAGCTCACCTACCCGTAAGGTTATCAGCGAATAGCTATGGCAAAAAGATGAAAGCTGTGAGCAAATTTACTTGTCTAAGCAATAAGAAAAAAAATGTTTTTTTTTTAATGTTATACAGGGTGGCCCATAAGTCCTTTGAAAAGTAAAATTTGAATAAAACGAACAGGGCGCGCGTGAGCGGTGCAGGGGAAGCGGGGGGAGTAACTTCGGTTTCTGGGAATTTAGTCGCGATGGAGCGTTTTACCGGAGCGGACCGTGCGTTTTGTGTGCGCGAGTTTTATAAAAACGACAATTCGGCAACCGTTGCGCGGCGTAAATTTCGAGAACACAAAGGTTTACACAACTTTGACGACACTCCAACTCTTCAAACGATTAAGAACTGGGTTGCTAAGTTCGAGGAGACCGGTTCGACGTTAGATAAACCGCGGTTGGGTCGCCCAAGGACGTCACGTACGGAACAAAACATAGACACAGTGACACAGTCTATTCGCGAAAATCCGACACAGTCAACTCGTAAGCGCGCCAGAGCATTAAACGTATCCAGGACATCGTTACAACGGATTTTGAAGAAAGATTTACATATGCACCCTTACAAAATTCAGTTGGTTCAAGAATTAAAGGAAACTGACGGTATTCAAAGACAACATTATGCGAATGAAATGTTGAATCGGTTTACTTCCTTCAATAACATAATGTTCTCTGACGAGGCTCATTTCCATCTTAACGGCCATGTTAGTAAACAAAATTGCCGCTATTGGAGCCCCATCAATCCAAAACTTAAGCATCAGAAGCCCTTACATAGTCCGAAAGTGACTGTTTGGGCCGCTATGTCAGCCCATGGTATCCTAGGGCCTTACTTCTTTGAGGATGGCAGAGGGCGCGCAGTTACTGTTACGTCGGAGCGATATGTGGCTATGATCGAAGAGTTTTTCATACCAGAATTGCAAAACTTTTCAGGCTTTAATGCCAGGACGTGGTTTCAACAGGATGGGGCCACTTCTCACACCTCTAACACTGCTATGCCCGTTATCCGTCAACTTTTTCCTGGCAAAGTTATCTCTAAGAGAGGAGACATTTCCTGGCCTCCACGTAGTCCAGATCTGACTCCGATGGATTTTTTTTTGTGGGGCTACCTTAAGGCTAAAGTATACGACACAAACCCGCGGTCAATTGAGGCCCTAAAAGAAAACATCCGCAGAGAAATGACAAGCATTTCAGCAGTGACGTGCCGCGCAGTCATCGACAATTTTAGACGTCGTTTGCAAGAGTGCCGTGATCGCAACGGATTACATTTAGGAGATGTTATTTTCAAAAAATAATTCCCGTTTTTTAAGCTTTTTATGTAAATAAAAATTTAATTCATAATGTAATTAGTTTTATTTTAATAAAATTTTTTTCATATCAAAGGACTTATGGGCCACCCTGTATTAAAATTAATTTATGAAAATCGATTTTATTTTCGTTGTAAGACAGAGTGCGTCACTAGCGGATGCTCTCGGCGCCGGGCGCGGTGCAGTGGCGCCTAGCCTGCAAACAATGCAGCCTGTCCTTTATTACGACACCTAGTTTTGAAATGCCGATTGTTAATTGTTATGTTAATTTCGAATGATTTTTATCGATGATTTCTTGCTCAGTACATAGATATCTGTGATGGCCTTGTTGATGTCGTTTCTGTAATGAATGAAATATTTATTTTATATCAGACAACAACAAGACCATATGTGTACATAGTATCATTGAAACATACTTAAAATCAACAAAACCAATCAAATAAAAAAGATATGAATACATTTCGAATATTCCATTCAACTGATTCTTACTTCTAACCAACCAATATTACTATTATTTAGTCCGCAAGTGACCATGGTACAATGAATGGTTCAAGTACCCACCCTGGCTCTAATGTATGCGAATTTTTAAGGAATTAATTAATAAGTACGTTCCTTTTAATGTTTCGCGATTATGATTTTTAGACATTTAGCGAATTATAGAATTTGTTTTTATAAGTTTCGTGGGAAGCCATGAATGAGTTACCGATATTCTTCGCCACCGCTAGTATTTCTGTGTCTGTACGTGTAGTTACCTGAAACAAATACAAGAATATTTTGAGACACATGAAAATTTTTATTTATTTATTTTTTAAATGGAAATGTTACAGCTAAATAAAATGGGCATTACAAATCTGCCTGTACGATCGTTTGTGTTTTGTGTTAATGATAATATTGTATGCAGTCAACGTAGGTGTGTGTTTCAGGGTAATTTAAATGTTTACTTGGACACCAAGCCGCAATGGTTTTCGAACAATTAATTAAAAACATTAGGAATTTACTCCTTTTTCAAATTTGGAATACTTTTCAGTTACACGAACATGAAAGCGAGATTAGATATAATTGTTATTAGTTAGACAGAGAACGCGATACACGAACAATGACGTCATTAGAAAGTACGTCCCGCGAATGGAGCGAGGGTAATATCTAACTAGAAGTCTTAAATCCCTGAACGTACGTTAGAAGTAGTACATTTCATAATGTACGTGGGTCTCTAATTATACTGGTGTTTTTTTTTTATAAGCTCCATTTAAACTCGAGCTGACTCTCACAACTGTTATATTTGGACTCGATATCCCACTGAGTCTAAATATACGACGACAGTCGAAAACGAAACTATTTATTTTTACGCGTAGTTCATGACTTTACAATAACTAGTGGTCCCCCCGGTAGTCAAAACTCGACTGTAATTAATTGAAATTATAAGTTTGTACACTATTATGATTATATTGTCACAAGGGCGGATCCAGCTTTGGCGCCAGGGTCACATAGTTGTGGGCAAGTTAAGAACTTATAATTTAATTTTGATAACAATAGATAATAAATAAATCATGATGTTCTTCAATTAGTGCAAGTTAGTTCAAGTCCTGGAACTAGCTCAGGGGGGGTCATGACCCCCATGACCCCCCCCCCTGGATCCGCCGTTGTATTGTCAAAGACTATTGAACTTTTATAATTACAGATTTCGCTAACACTACAATTTAGACTTAGAAATATTAATAAAGACAAACAATATTTAATCTATTCTCAATTTGACCACAGACTATAAGCAATAAGAAAAGTTTGACAATAAACAAATAGTATACATGCGTGTGTGTGTGTGTGTGTGTGTCTGTCAAATACATAGTAGTGTGTGTAATGTTTTTTTTATTGATTTAATGCATTTTTAGGCATAATTTAATAAAATATTCACATTCTGCACTCCTTCTCTATATTCTCTATGAGTGTGGGAAATTTCATTATCCTCCGTCTGCGCAATTTTCGTAAAAAGGGGTACAAAGTTTTTGCTTCACGTATTAATCAGATTTTGAGTGGAACAGCTAAAGTCGTATTGGATTTGTCATAATTTTCCATTGTTTTCGGTCAAACCCAATAGTTATTGTTTGGCATGTATCGAATTTACTGTGACCCTGGTATTGTTGATGTGATTGGATTGATTGTATTGAACGACTTTGACTACTTCCATACTTTGGACTATCAAATAGGTCTTATGGTTGTCTGTCTACTATACTTTTTTGATTAAGTACAATGTGTTTTTTTTATTGCCTGATTGACTACGATTGACCCTTCTAACGGTACTTTTCATGATTTCTTCGTGGCAGGAATAGACAGGACGGTTCCAGATACATCTTCAGGAAACGCCAAAATAAATTGCATAATTAAATTGCAAAGCTTTTAAAACATAAAAGAAAAATTTATATAAGTTGCAATCGTTCGTGAGTGAGATAGTTTGAAATTTTATTTTATTTTTTATTGCTTAGTTGGGTGGACGAACTCACAGCCCATCTGGTGTTAAGCGGTTACTGGAGCCCATAGACATCTACGACGTAAATGCGCCACCCACCTTGAGAACCTACCCACCCGCGCGGACTCACAAGAGGTCCTACCACGAGTAAGATTACTTAAATATTATAATAATAAATATTCTTTCAGCTCCTGCCGCTACCTTATTCGTAATATCCATTTAGTGGAATCAGCCATGCTGTGACGTCTAATAATAACCAAAAATAACATCAACAAAGACATTGAAAACGTTATGTTAGTTAGGAACTTCAAACGCCCATTCATGATTATTTACATAACAGCATTGTTCGTTAATAACAGTCCTTCGGATTCCTAAACTCGAGGGGCGTGTGAAATGAGCGCTCGCTGGACTGTGTACTAATTTAATTTAATTAGCGAAGTGGGTTACAAGGTTGCTCGCAAAACATGGGCGAGTCTAGGTCAGTATGGTTTGGTCCGGTCGCGTATGTAAGACATTCCTATAACGTTTATACCTAACTAGCGAACCGCCTCGCTTCGCTTTGGAAACTGTACTTTATCATTGATTTCTCCACTATTTAATGGATGTTATGATACATATAAACCTTCCTCTTCAATCACTCTATCTATTAAAAAAAACCGCATCAAAATCCGTTGGTTAGTTTTAAAGATTTAAGCATACATAGTTTTTTTTTATTGCTTAGATGGGTGGACGAGCTCACAGCCCACCTGGTGTTAAGTGGTTACTGGAGCCCATAGACATCTACTACGTAAATGCGCCACCCACCTTGAGATATAAGTTCTAAGGTCTCACTCAAAGTATAGTTTCGACGGCTGCCTCACCCTTCAAACCGAAACGCATTACTGCTTCACGGCTGAAATAGGCAGGGTGATGGTACCCACCCGCGCGGACTCACAAGAGGTCCTACCACCAGAGATATAGGGACAGAGAAAGCGACTTTGTTTTATACTATGTAGTGATGCGAATAAAAGCAGAAACGATCTGTAATAGAACCGGCTTCAAAAGTGTAGTTCTTTTCGGCATCTAGAATAAGCTGTGAGAGTCCTGTGAGTTACTAACTACTACTCGAAGGGTGACATGCTATTTGGGTTGAGCGACATTTTCTCACTTAACAGGAGAGCCATTCATGGTTAGAGATTTGGAGAAAAAAATAATTAATAATAAAAAAAAACTTCTTCAGCTATTTGAATGGAATAAACTTAATTGAAGTTCAATTGAAAACATAGAAATACTAATACAAAAAAAAAACGTACCTTTAATTATCACAAAGATAAGTGTCGCGTATCAAATGAAATTACGCTTAAACCAATAAGCCTTTCATTAATATGTATTTTTTTTGAGATATACGTTCTAAGGTCTCAAGTAATAGTTACAGCGGCGGCTCCACCCTTCAAACCGAATCATTACTGCTTCACGGCAGAAATAGGCGAGATGGTGGTACCTACCCGCGCGGACTCACAAGAGGTCCTACCACCAGCAATAAAATACTAGTATGAGACTGTCTTACTTACAATTATTACTTTTAATTTATTATTGGATGTGGGGTAAGAAGAGAATTGTACTAAGTTTTAGTTGCTCTAAGGCTTCGGTTCTTCTAATGGAACATTCTGGGAATCTGATATTCTGGTATTCGATGATAGCACTGTTAACTCAATTCAATGATTTGTTATTGGTACACGGTTAAGCCGGTAGCTCGCGGCTCGGTCTTTAGGAATTAGCAGTGATGGTTATTATGTGGTGGTGGTGGTTTGTAACATGAGGTTGAAATGTCACGAATAACGGAAGTCCTATATCCCAAATCGACCAGGGTCTCGTCTCCGATTTTTTCGGGACTTTTGTACACTTACACGCTCATATTACTCCCGCGTATCATTTAACATAATGAGACATTATGCATGTCCTTCTTCAAACGAGGCTTGTGGAGAGTATTAAACGGTAGGCAGCGGCTTGGCTCTGCCCCTGGCATTGCTGAAGTCCATGGGTGACGGTAACCACTCACCATCAGGTAGGCCTACAAGGGCAATAAAAAAAACCTTTAAACAAAGATCAGTTAACGTGAGTTTTCTGTTCAAGAAAATGTCTTCTTTTAATTAGAATAAAAAAAACACCCATCTAAAGTTCTTGATGCTAAAAGTAAAACTCAATATCTGCTTTATGAATTGACCTATTTTTCTTCTATAAAACCGCCGAGATCATCCCAAACTATAGCATAAACTATAACCACAGTTTCGCACTTTCCCACGGAGCCGACACGCGATCTTCCAATTTATTAAAGTCGGTCGCGTCACAGCGACGTTTCGCCCACACACTCGCAACGGCAAGACAATAAAAACACAACAATAGTCGACAACTAGAGAATTACGCTGATCGCAATAAATTGTCGGTTTAATGAATAAATTATAAACGAGCTGCGCCGCGGGAAAAAAACAGCGCTGTTAGCGCGGCGCCGGCGCCACAAGCAAGGATAAGCTTCGCACGCGCTCACCTCACTTACATAAAATCCCAATAATATATTGTGAACCGTAATCTGTAGCACGTAAAGACGACATTATAAAGGTGAACGGTTATACGTCGTTTTTAACATTGTAGCGGATCGAATGCGCTCATGCAACCGTGGCAAGTCATAACGATACAGATACGATTTTATGTTGCCGTTCTGGTTTTGTTCACATGGAAATAAGCCTTATTTTGAATTAATTAAACGATATATTTCTTTGTTAGGCGAATTCACAATTGATATATATCTCAATAGCTGCGAACAGGTGAGAGCGAGGCCGAATGTAAAAACCATTAGATATATCCGCGAGTACCAGAATCCGGTTCGTTTTGATACGTTAGTTACATGGAGCAGGCCGAGTGATAAATATCTTTGTAGACAGATACCGCGGTCGCCGTAAATTTAATTTAATGCAACCGCTATTCTGGCGACAACGCTGAAGGTGATGTCAGTCAAATAAATGTGGGAGAATTTCTAGTTCTACCAATTCAAAGAGCGCATGTCTTCAACTAACAACGCGCTTAAACAAAGTTTCTATAATCCGAACAACAAATAGTGTCCTGAGAGAAATCCACAAAAAAAAAAAAATAATACACGTGTAAGTTCGTCAGAAGTTTATTTTTATAACGGGAGCAGGTGCGTTTGAAAGACGAAAAACATAAATTCTGATTCGATAACAGATGTTGGCCAGCCGTCGACCGTACTGGAGTGCACGATCGAGATTATTAGAAACGTTACGTTTTACGTAACACGTGATAATTACTGTTGGCTTACATGACGCTGTTATATTATAAACTAGCTGACCCGGCAGACTTCGTAGTGCCTCAATCGATAAATAAAAGCCCTAAGCTTTTGTATAAAATAAACTTAAAACAAACAAAAGGAATCCGTCCGACGGGGGACACATCAAAGGAAAAACAAAATTGTTATTTTCATTTAATTCCGAGCATTTTCATATTTATCTACCTTATAAACTTTCTCTGCACTTTCAAAAATAATTGAAGACCAAAATTAGCCAAATCGGTCCAGTCGTTCTCGAGTTTTAGCGAGACTAACGTACAGCAATTCATTTTTATATATATAGAATAATAGAATACAAGGACCCCGACACAGAATCAAACGTAAAGCAAATAGAAAACGCGCCTTGTGTTAATCAAACATAGCCTCTAATCTCGACGGTACCCAAACTTCTTAAGTGCCATCCCTGGGCGGAGAATTTATCTGCAAGCGAGACACCGCTATCTTTAGTTTGCCCCGGTGCCACAAAAACTACAAAACCTTATCAACATACACGAACCTCAACTTAAGCGGCCCCTATTTTTACTGGTCGATGTTTTTAGGCGTATCGGGGACCGCTCCGCTGAGATTTATTACCGTCGGGATCGATTTACAGGTCGACGGAAGTCTACATTAGGCGACGGAAACCTAGAAGGGCGCCGAAACAATTTAGACCGTAAACATGAGATTTAAGAGCGTCTGTCGATTATCAAGAGCGGCGGACGTAAATGTGAATTGTGTTTTCCTTGCACTACAAATTCAAAAGCACCTCCGAAACGGTTTCTATTAAGAATGAAGCCAATGCAATTATTGAACGATACAATTCGGAGTGCTTTCAGTTATATCTCTCCAGACGGATGTAATTACAGAACAAAAACCGTTAAAATAAATTCAGCTATTTATAGGGTGGTCCAATTTCGTGCTCTTAAGATGATGGAAGATGCGAACGGAGCTCTTGAAGTTCCATTAACGGGTAATGAGCGTCCGAAGAATTTCGAGTGACATCGCATGATGGAGTGGCGTTGGATGTGTCGCTGACAGGTACAGCGTGACTCAGCAACCAACGCAGTCCGACATCTAATGCGAGTTGAACAAAGAGTACTGAACACACTCAAAACGTTCGTTATTGTTGTCACACTTTTCTCTTCAAAGTACTGTGTCTGTATGTGTGCGTGTGTGTGTGTTAATTTATATTATTTCTAATTTATTAATATGCTTTTATTAGCTTCAAACGTATGTATGTTAGTTTGTAACGGAATCTTTGAACATGATTTTGAGCCCCTTCAAAACGTCGGATTAACTCGAAATTTGGCATACTTATTAAGGACCGATGACAATTCAATTTAAAAAAAATAATTAAAACATTGAAATTCAACTAAAAAATAAAAAATAAATATTAGTTTAAAAACCCTTAAAAAAATACGCTTTCATAGAAAATCCAACTAAAAAATTGAAAATAAATTTTAATAAATTTGAATTAAAAATAGTGTAAGAAAAAATTCTTTAATTGTAATAAAGCGTGGGGTGCTTTTCAGGATATTATCAAAATAGCCCTTCTACTCATATCTGTTCATAAAATAAAATATATAATATATATGTAGTTGGATTTTTTATAAAAGCGTACTTTTTTTAGTTTTTTTAAACTATTATTTATTTTATAAGCATTCTTGGGCGTAGGCTACGAACAAACAATTCAGATGGGTAGCAAAGGCAATTTGCAATTCGTGTAAGGCTTCGGATTTACAACTAATAGTGATAATTTACTAGAGCAAGTACTAAGCTGTCCAGACTCGAAACACATTAATCACATAAGCTGACACGGTAATGGCGAGTACACCGTAATTAGCTTTGTAAAGCGGCGAGCTAATACAGAAACAATATTTCAAGGGGATCACTCAAGAAAGGTGAAATAGGCCAGGTAATATTTTGCCACAGAATTTGTTTGAGAAAAAAAAATACTACCCTTGTTTGGCAACACGAAAATTACAGGTAGGGCGTACCTGTCGAGACAGGTCGGGAACAAAAGACGCTCCTAGAGGACGATAATGACGGCATGATGCAGCGTGGGCGTCGTAAGTCAATTAGGCCATCCGCCGACTACATTCCCGGAATGTCGCCGACAAATGGGCAGTTACGATAACAGCTCAGTTGAAACAGTCCTGTCGTTTTTTGACCGTCTCACTTCGAAGCGTCCTCGCCGTTTTGATAACGGCACCTTTCCTAATTGATTTTATGTGTTCTGTTCTAGTTTATCGCGGAAACGTATTTCATAACTTTACAAAGGATTTTATTCAATTACAACTAAAATACACAGTACTAGCTGACCCGGCAGACTTCGTAGTGCCTCAATCGATAACAAAAAGAATCTATCCAACGGGGGACACGTGAAAGGAAAAACAAAATTGTAATTTTTTTAATTCTGAGCATTTTCATATTTATCTACCTTTTAAACCTTCTCTGGACTTCCACAAATAATTCAAGACCAAACTTAGCCAAATCGGTCCAGCCGTTCTCGAGTTTTAGCGAGACTAACGTACAGCAATTCATTTTTATATATATAGATTAGTCATCTGACTTGTGGTTACAGAATCTCATAGACCTTATAATACAAAATTAAATATCGCAATTTATAGTAGTAACGAGCTTCTATAAGCCGTTAAGTATATACGTATTCTTCATGGCTGAAAGATGAATGATGTTGGTATCCTTAAACGCTCATAATACGCACTAACATCAGTAAAACATCAAAACATTACACTTACTTCCAAAAGATTGATCAAATTTTTTGCACTATTGATAGTTTTTGTAAATTAATTAATTTTAATTGGATAATATCGTGTATATCAACTGAATACACAAAAAACTTTGCGTATTCAACGTCCCAAAATTAATAATTTCTAAGGTGTCAATATAAGACTCCAGATGGCTTGAACCCAAAATCGCATTACAAAAATACAGAATCGTAGTGCCGAACCCTGATCCTGTAGCAAATATCCAGGTACACTACTAAATCAACGAGGTTCTTCGAAAAAGCCGAACTTCAGTTCATCTCTAATGCTATCACCGGTTATTGTAATTGATACTCTGTCGATAACAGCGCATCCGGCGCATGCTGATAAAGTGAATGGGTCTACACCGGCGGGAGCAAGCTGTAAAAGTGAGATAGCATTCTGAGTCATGGCCCAATGCTTTCAAACTGGTGAATCACATCCTTTATATTCAATACTAGCGGCCCGCTCCGGCTCCGCTCGGGTCTTTATCAAACATTTCAACGATATTTGACGTTGTTTTATTTTTTAAATAAATAAGAACATTTATTGCGGCATAACTATAATAGTTAGACACATGCTGTCGGGACACTTTTTGTAAATAATAAAGTGCTCTACAAAGTCGCAGTACATTATTTTATTCTATCATCAATAGTTTTCGCAAGCACGCGATGTAAAGAATAACCTTGGGTTACATTCTGGAGTTTTAGTAAGGATCCCTAACTTTTTCTAAAAAAAGATTATAGCCTATGTCACTCGGGTATAGTGTAGGTTCCAAACAGTGAAAGAATTTTTCAAATCTGTTCAGTAGTTTCGGAGCCTATGCAATACAAACAAATCTTTCCTCTTTATAATATTAAGTATAGATGTACTGTGGTGTTCCTACGTTTCCGTTATTCTTTTTGATACTGAACTTCAAGAAGCCGCCCCCGAGCAACCGCTGCACGATCTTGTTTTGGAACTGAAATCATTTGATGTTTTTGGCTCACATTCAAGAGCAACCAGTATTTTTAATTCGAACAGTGTACTTCGATTATACAATTGTTAGGTGTACATTTACGACTGGTAACGTTTATAGATTCTAACAATAGAAAACTGAAGATTCTTGAATCGAATTAGCGGGTACGCCCAACAAAAGCCCGGGTCGTATTTCGATGAATAAACAAGTTGAATACGACCATATTTCAAAGCGAAGGAAGTTAGAATTTGCCGAATACAATGTATTCGCTAAGGTAGTAAGTATGGTCCGTGTAAATATTCTGTGTGCTATTAAAGATGCGATCTATGTTCCTCGGCATTTGACCCGCAGTTGGAGCCAGTGCAATGATTAATTATTTTGCATTACATTGAATATTTAACTTTCTCTCTCTTTATAGTGAATAGGCAATTTACATCGTCTGCTTCTAAAGGTTTCGTATTATCTTCGTCTTCTTTAACTATGTTTTTTACACGGTTTTTAATCAATCAAACGAACGTTCTCAAAGGTTTTTACAATTTCACATCTGTTAATTTATTACGATAACTTGGCAAACATAACGGGTCGGTTTACCACAAGCTATTAGAAAGTTTTAACGTTTAGTTTATTTGTTATTCAGAAGGTTTAAACCGACAAAATATTAGTATCCGGGAGACATATTGAAATATTTTTAATGGTACAACATAATTTCATAGAAAATTCCTTTAATACCAGTCCCAGTATCAGAGGAACGTAATAATAAATTTTCATCAACAACACTAACTTTGTGAACTATAGCTTAGCCGACATGTACATTTCCCATTAAATCAAATAAAGCTGGAAGCTGTGGTCCCTATGAATATTTTAATTTGGATTCACTGACTCAGCGTTTTCAACTCATTGTATTGTTTGTATGCAACATTATACAAATGCACCATCGGTTTTAATATTTGTATACGTTGTCGACATTAGTACGACAGAATTATTATTGCTTAATACTGTAATTTAATTATGATTTTATTAACGCTCACAAGTTTAAGCACAAACTCATCCTGGAGTTAAGTAGTTAAGGAAGCCCATAGACCTCTACAACATAAATGTCGCCGCCAAACTTGACACTTGAGGGCTAACTCTCATTCTGTCACCCTTCAAACTGGAACGCATTGCTGCATCGCGGCAGAAATCGACAGGATGGTGGCCAACCAGCGCAGCACTACCAGCTCTAGCGCGCCACATGACAGCAGTTCTACGAAACTGCCGTTCATAAAGTCCAATCTAGTGTAAAGTAAAAAGCCAAAACCAGTAATAAGCATTAAGTAAAACTTTACTTTAAAGTTCGGTATCTGAATTTTTTAATATGGTTTAGTGAAATGCACTAATCTTTTCATATTATGGTTCCAAAAGTCACAGCTACGTATATTTCAAGTGCAGTAGCCTAGTCAGAATATAAAGGATCAGGCAAAAGATCTCGTGGCGAAATCTCGAACTCTCAAGATTTCGCCATTTTTACTGGTGGTAGGACCTCTTGGGAGTCCGCGCGGGTAGGTACCACCACCCTGCCTATTTCTGCCGTGAAGCAGTAATGCGTTTCGGTTTGAAGGGTGGAGCAGCCGTTGTAACTATACTTGAGACCTTAGAACTTATATCTCAAGGTGGGTGGCGCATTTACGTTGTAGATGTCTATGGGCTCCAGTAACCACTTAACATCAGGTGGGCTGTGAGATCGTCCACTCATCTAAGCAATAAAAAAAAAAAAGATGGCGAAACATCATCCAGAGAAGGATAATGGGAGGAGAGGGTCAATCAGACATGAGGAATACGACCCAGGGAGGAGGAATCACCTTAAGTGTTATAAGCTACGCATACTAATACCAATTCGACAATACAAGTGCTACCGATATTGGGGTTGCTTATTCAATGCGCGCAAAGGTTAATAGCGATTTCGTAAATTAATCATTAACGGTTGCCCAATTCGAATTCAACACAAATCCCAAATCCATCCAAAATATTAATCCAACAATCAACAGAATACCGGACAATAAGCTTTTATAACGGGCATGTATTACATTTGAACACATTCCGAAGCTTTAGATGGGCCGTAATAAAATCGGACGCCATAAAAATGAATCAAACGTTTTCCAATCTTCCTTAATGACAACTTATATAGTGATGTTATCTGTAATTTCGTAATTATGTGAAATAAAACAAAAATAGTTGTTGATGCGGCTGCGATAGTCTTATTGGACGTAGCTGATCATTACAGTCACGGAATTAAATCAAATTATTTTAATATCCTCCTGTGATTATGGAATATAATATCTTTAAAATTTTTTTTTTTTGGTTCTCACAATTGGAGGAAATCTACACATTCAACAATCAAATTAAAAATGAAAACCTTTAAAAAAAGTATAATATGGAACTAAGTCTTCTGGGCACACCCAGAATGCTTAATTCATAAACACAACATGCACAAATAAGATCGGTTGTGTTAACAGTTTTTTTTTTTATGAAATGATAAAATAACAATATCAATGTATGAAAGTAAGAAAATAAGAACAGAAAGTGAAAATAAAGACGAATATCTAATATACAGATAAACTAAACACATATCTAATTATATAAATAAAGAGAGTTGGGTATAAAATTGGTGTATACCTTAAATGCCTTTACTTTAGTTCATTGTTTATTACATGAATAGGGTATAACATCATTAGTCGAAATCGGCCGCATAAAAACTATATAATCTTTGAGCTCATCTAAAAATATTTTATTCTAATAATTTGGTTCATAATAGTGCTTAATCGTAGTAAGAATTCTCTATCTACAACATACTGAATCTACGGTAAATCACGTTCAATGTACAGTATTGAAATTCTATAGGCGATTATAATGTATTCGTAGTTTGTGCTTCTCATGATTTGCAGGTTTTCCTTGCTTAACATAATTTCTATTCATGGTGCGCCTTCGAATCAATGCAAGGACCTACTCAAATACGACTCCGTTGAACCGGCATCGGTGCCACATCTCTCAGTCATTTCTATAACTAATCAATTTTTTTACTGGTGGTAGGACCTTGTGATTCCGCGCGGGTGGGTACTACCACCCTGCCTATTTCTGCCGTGAAGCAATAATGCGTTTCGGTTTGAATGGTGGGACAGCCGTTGTTACTATACTTGAGACCTTAGAACTTATATCTCAAGGTGGGTGGCGCATTTGCGTGATGTCTATGGGCTCCAATAACCACTTAATACCAGGTGGGCTGTGAACTCGTCCACCCATCTATCTAAGCAATAAAAAAAAACTGTTTAAAGTGCAAATTTTTATTATTTTTTATGAAGTTTAAACCATTGTTTAAATCAATTTCGAAATAAAAATAAAATACATTTTTTCTCGCTTTTAACCAAATCGTTTAAGGATACTTTAAATCTGACTTCATCTTTAGAAATAAACAATTTTATCGAGTCAACTGAGTTTGCGTGTTGTGAAATCATTTGTAAGCGAACGCCGTGTAGGATGAGGGTCGTTGGAGTTAACTATAATGGTAATTTAGCAGTTTGGTCTGTCACGATTTGCGTTGCGTATTCGGGTGAAGTTGTCAAAGCTGAATGTGACGATAGCAAAACGATTTCTCGCCTATGTTTATAGGTAAGAGTCCATTAATTTGATTGGTAGTCGGAAAACTAAATACTACTATTGATACCTATAATTGAGGTGACATCTGCCATGAACTTTTGTCAATTTGTCAATGTTTTGTATTGATGATCACTTTGTTGGTGCGACTTAATAAATAAATAAATAAATAAATATGAAATGATTAATAGAAAAAAGTTCCGTAGTCATCAATCCAAGGTGATATACAAAATTATGACAAAAATGAAGCGTTTTAAAAAAAAATGTGGTGTGCTCCTAGGTCATGTAGCGTGTTTTCGAGTTGATACCAATTGTATGTAATTTCTAAGAGCGATACTTATAAAACAAAATGGCAATGTTCAATTTAATTATATCCCTCTATCCTATTTATGAGTGCGTAATGCTATTTAAATGTATATTATCTACTTTTCCGTTTGGGGTCGCAACAGTATTTTCTTTGGGCTCCTGAAACCACCGAAATATTTACTTAACCGTATGCTCGTCGACTTTGAGCGCATAATGAAATAAGCGCAGGCGAAAATATTTACTATTATCATATGACATCACTTAAATTTTAGATATACAATAACATTTGCATCAACGTAGATATCTGCCCGTGGAACGCTATTTACATAACTGCTTTATATTCTGTGCGGCGGAACAAAAGATGTGATGAAGTTAGTCCGACCCGAACTCAACAGTCATTCAAGAATATAAATATCATAAATAATGTTATGGTTTCTTAGAAATACGTTTTAGTAAAACTCGAATTAAGTTTTATTGTATTTCTCTCGAAAAGATTCAGACGATATTTTTCGTTTGCATTATTAACATGTTTTAGGAATTTGTCGCCGCACGCGTCAGTTCGAAAAGCATTGCACAATGAATAATATGCCCTCCATATTTGTTTGATTTTGCTTTGTCCGATTCGATTCTGCTTTAAAGCTTTGTACGGAAAAAGCTCATACTAAATAATTAATGGCGATGACGTAATAGTTCATGGATCCAAAACGAAATCTATCTATATATATATAAATGAATTGCTGTTCGTTAGTTTCGCTAAAACTCGAGAACGGCTGGACCGATTTAGCTAATATTGGTCTTGAATTATTTGTGGAAGTCCAGGGAAGGTTTAAAAGGTAGATAAATATGAAAACGCTCGGAAATAAATAAAAATAACAATTTTGTTTTTCCTTTGATGTGTCGGACGGATTCCTTTTGTTTGTTGTAAGTTTATTTTATACAAAAGTTTAGGTCTTTTATTTATCGATTGAGGCACTGCGAAGTCTGCCGGGTCAGCTAGTACAAAATAAAACTTTTTGTTACTTTGAGGCAGTTCAAGAAGGTTTCAAAACGAATTAGAGAAACTGTGTTATAAACATTCGAATCTGAAACGACTCACGGTAATGGAACGCTCGACTTATTTGTAAATAAGAAACGTTAGGTCGCCTAATATCGTTGAAGTCATAGAGTACAGAACGAACCGCCTCTATATTAATATATTAAGAACTACTTTATTAATCTTACGTTATAATACTAATTGTAAAAACGAATATTTAAAAAAAAAAACTAATATTTAAAAAAAAAGACATGCCCGCTGAGTTTCTTGCCAATTCTTCTCAGGACGGAGGCTAGTTTTTATGAATTGGCGGTAGTTCTTTTGACGTTCAACAAGTATGTACTTTCATTAATGTTGAATAAATTTTTTTTTATTCGATTTGATTTGATTTGAAGAACATTTTTCTTTCATCAGCCTCTTACCTCTTGTTGCGATATTTCTCTCTGGTCCTCCGAATAATTGGGCAAAATTTTCGTCAATCGAGCGCAGATCGGACCAAACTCACACGATTGTGACACGGAATTTAAAGAAAATAGAGAAAAAAATAAATTTACGATACTTTCTTTTTGTTGCAATCAGACTTAATAACCAACTAACGCTTTAATCACGCGTATATTATTTCACTTCTATTATTCTAGATGTTCCGAACGCTTTAAAGTTTTCAACTAACCAGACGACGAAAAAGGAAAGAGACGTGCTGGGCGAAGAAAATAGTCATGGCTCCGGAATATCTGGGAGTGGACCGGTATTGCCTCCTTCGAACAGCTGTTCCGGCTGGCTGCTGACAGAAATGAATACAAGAAGCTAACGGCCAACCTTCAGGATTGAAGAGGCACTGGAAGAAGAAGAAGAAGAAGACGATTCGATTCGTGGTTTTAATTATAAGTAAATTATGTATCAATAATTTCAGTATATTCATCAAACGTCTGTACTACAGACTACGTAATATATTAATGTGCGTACCTTCAGCCCCTAAGAAGAAATTACCGTACGATATATTTATTATGGGTTATAAGAGTTGCTAAATATGTACACGGCATGATTTGCATGTTTGATTGCGGTGATCGGACGTGTGTTTGCATGCCATTATGTATATTTCACAGGATGTTTTAAAATTGCTTTGCAGCGGTGGCAGGGGGTTTTGTGAGTGTGCGCTTAGATTCGTACCTGCTTATTTTGGCAGTGAAGCATGTGCTTGTGTGAAGCATTTGTTAATACATATATGTACGTGTCCCTGGTTCGATCTCATGTCTTAATATATAATTATTCACAAAACTAGGCGGTAGCTTGCCCGTTCTCCTCTTCTTTTTCTCCACCTTATCCCACTAGGTGGGGTCGGCACAGCAAATTTTTCTCTTCCATTCTCTTCTATAAGCCGTCATCCCAACAATCAATCAATCCTTTCTCCCTCATATCACCATACACACACTCTATCCATGTCTTCTTCGGTCGACCTCTTCCCCTTCTACCTTGCACTATCATTTCCATACGTCTCCTAGTCACATGCATCACGTGTCCATGCCACGCTAACCGTTCAACTATAATAGAATAAGCGCGTGGAATGTCCGTCTTTTCACAGCGCAGTGGTACCAAACGCGTTCTATGGCTGCAATTCACTCAATGCACTTTCTTGTTATTCTGGAACCTTTTGCGTTGGTACCTTATTCCGTTTTTATATCTGTTAGATTGGCTTTTTCTTATGTTTAATGTGAAGTACTATTATTATTGCATACACGGTTGACAGAGCCCACTTGGTGTTAAGAGGTTGCCTGAGTCTATAATAATATAGATTAAAAACGTGAACGCATTACTGCATTTCAGCAAAAAATAGGCAGCGTTGCACCAGTGCGGGGTCGCAAGACCAGTAGTCAATTAGATTACTATTCTTTTAAAATTCCTTGACTATGCCTGCTTGCAATAGTTTAAGAGTTTTCAATTTCCTTGTTAAAATAAAAATAAGAAATTGGATCAGTTGAATATAGAGGGAAGAGGTCGACCGAAGAAAACATGGATGGAGTGTGTGAATCACGAAATGAGAGAGAGAGGAGTGAGTATTGTGATGACGGCTGATGTATGGAAGAGAAAAATTAGCTGTGCCGACCCCACCTAGTGGGATAAGGTGGAGAAAAAGAAGACAGTTGAATACAGAGATACGCCTTCTAATTAAATAACACACTTCTCACTCTTATACACAATCGTTTTACATTTTAAAAAAATCAGTGTGCTTAATGCGAGTTTTTTAACGTTCTCTATAGCGTAAAAGTTAGCTCATATTTGTACGGAATGGGATAGGTTGCGTACGTTTGCCGCTAGGGGCGCTGTTCCAACTGCATACAAAAATTGGCTTAACTTTTACGCTATCGAGAACGTTAAGAAACTCGCACTAAGCACACAGAAGACTAAGTGCACAGTCGAAGCCGTCGTTAACGAATTCGAGAACATCCT
This sequence comes from Bombyx mandarina, assembly GCF_030267445.1. Classification (NCBI taxonomy): domain Eukaryota; kingdom Metazoa; phylum Arthropoda; class Insecta; order Lepidoptera; family Bombycidae; genus Bombyx; species Bombyx mandarina. Next base: position 4,014,393 of record NC_143215.1, read on the forward strand.
GTATTTATTAATATACGTATGTACTGTTCATTTGTCTACCGGCTTATACGGCGTGTTGTCTGTTTGTCTAAGTGGCATCTGCCGCATATATTAACTTAGACTAGGAGGCGGAATCGTCGGGAGCACGATAACATACTGCTGATTAAAATACAAAAAAAAAAAATTTTTCTGTAAATGTGGCAGAAAATTGCGTTTAATTTAAGAAAATTGCATTGCTCATGGAACACGAGTTTTTTTAAGAAAATTAAGGCGGGCTCTAATTCAAATCTTCTTTTTTTATTTCTGCTATAATGAACCCATGTCAGTCGGATATTTGCCTCACTTATTGTAGTAATAGTTAATATCGAATACTTGATCGAAATAGAATATGTTTTGATAAGCTTCACACGTCTAGTTTAAAAAAAACGTTATTATATCCTAATATGTCTAGTTTCGAGTGTAATCCTAAATATTCCCAGTAGCAGATCCGTGATAAATACATAGTAGGTAAAGTATTCCAATCATTCACATTGTTCGCTTTTATAAATAAATAAATAATAATGAGAATGTTACACTGAGTTCGAGTTTAATTTATTAGTAATTATTTATTACAAACTTACACTGAAAATGTTAATGCCATTTTTATTGTTGAGTAATAACTCCTGAATATCAGGTTCGTCATTTTCAAGCGAGAAGAAGGAAACAAAATATGCTTCTGGTTACAAATAATATAATCCACGTATTCAAAGCTATCCTAACAGGATCAAATAGGCGTGAAGGAGAAGCGTGAAATTCAATTTTAAACCTCTGATAATAACTGTAGCAGACTGAACTACATATGAGGCCGTCAGCACCAAAGTGACAAATTTTCATATTCGTGCTTAGATAATGCAATTTATTTATACAATACATAACATACATAAAATCATAATCAATTTTGATGCAAATCCGGCCTATTCCTAATTTGACCCCAAGATAACAGATGGCTTTGTAAAAACTTATTTTGGCGCGTATTTTTTTTTCCCAACGAAGCAGTGTAAGATCTCATTATTAACCTCATTACTTTCATACTATGATAAACTTAGGCTACTTTTGCGCTGACGAGGATGTATTTTTTAATTGATTGCGATGTGATTGGGTTAACGTTCTTCATAATATACCTTAGATAAAAAAATATAAAATTTCAGGACTGCGTGATCGCTTAAAGAAGCCAGCCTCTCGGACTAAACGGCATAACTTACGACCTTCCGGACTATAAGTTAGCCAGAGCTAATGTTTGCGAGCGTGTGTGGCGTGTTTGCTTTGAACATCACCAAACAATTGTGTAATTTAGGAAAATCTTTGCGTAATTTTAGACTTTTTAATGAGTTCACTGTCTGCACAAGCAATTTTCTATGCTAAAGGCAAACGGTTTATACACAAGCCTCTTTCCATAGCAACAATTTTAATGTCTTACAGGCGAGCAATTGCGACCATTCTTAAACATATTACATTCAATACAGATGACTTTTAGGAAAAAAACAAATAATATATGGTGACGCCTACTCTTGTGTCTACGACTTCATGAATACCAGTATAGACCATACCTCTCCGTCACGGGCAGACAATGAAAAACACAATATAGGAATAGCATTTAATTTCGATTTCGAATTGTTAACACATTTTTGAGTGCCACTGTAATTAATTTCGAAACATTCAAATAATATAAATTACACGTCAGAACAAAGCAACGACAGATAATTTATATGAAAGATATAAGAATGATAAACGTCAACAATGGCAATTATGTAATTAAACATAACTGAATGATTAAACTAGATTAACACGATATAGCGGCGCCTCTCACCCACGCTAACTACTGGCCGTCGCGGCCGGCGTTGGCGAGTCTGTTACTGAATCCCTGTGCCTATTCATAACAAAAAACAAGATCAGTTCGAGGTAACGGTCAAATGTTGCCAAATAAGAAAAACATGTGGTGTTATTTTTAAATTAGAACTTGAAAATTCGATTGAAACGCTTATGTAGTGAACTTAAAAAATAATACTGGTACCATATTTTGTGAAAAGGAAATTGTCAAATAAATTCATATTTCACAACTGCATTTATTATCAGAGATTAGAGAGTGGTATTATTATTAGATTATAATTTATTATTTAATTTTAACAAATATGTATTCCGGTTTTCATCTTTCCGTTGAGTTCTATTACAAATGGATGAGATAGGTCCTTCTATTCCTATAGAGATATTTCTATTTCTTAAAACCAATCAAACTAAACTGAAAAGGAAGAATATGTTGATCAAACTTTAACGGATTTTTCATTATTTTATTTGATAATTAATTGTGTGACGTATGCTTATATTGTATAGGCTATATTTTGATGTCCTAAGTACCTATGCCGTTGACTTTTTAAGAAATGCAGATTAGGTTCTTGTAATGATAAAATTTGAGAATTTTTAGTAATATGCTTCCATACTCGCCAATATACATTCATCGATATTAGGAGAAAAAAACGTATTGTAGCAACTTATCTTGGTAGAAGATTCCCTAAACAGCGTAGAACACAAGAAATTAAAGATAAGCTATAACAAGCATTAAAAGCATAGCTCTTAAAGAAAAACACTGGTGGCAGGACCTCTTGTGAGTCCGGACGGGTAGGTACCACCGGCTTGCCTATTTCTGCCATAAAGCAGTAATGCTTTTCGGTTTGAAGGGTGGGGCAGCCGTTGTAACTATACTGAGATCTTAGAACTTATATCTCAAGGTGGGTGGCGCATTCACGTTGTAGATGTCTATGGGCTCCAGTAACCACTTAATATCAGGTGGGCTGTGACCTCTCCATCCAACTAAGCAAAAAAAAAAAATTAATAGGCGGTGAAGGTATATAAAAATCGACAACAAAAATTCGTTACATTCAATTAAGCTCGTTCAAGTTACTAAATAAAGCAATATTGACATATTAAGATTCCAGTGGTTGTTGACCCTTCAGCGTTGCACGAGCCGATATCTCATGTGGCTCATTAAAATGATAATTTATTTTGTTTCGCATACCAATAAAAATTGGTCGGATAAATTTTATTACAAACTAGTGGAGTCCGGTCGCTCTCCGCTGTGACTATAGCTGAATGTATGAAATATATTATACATTTAATAGAAATACATGCGCGCTATCTTCCGTTCGTTGATTGTACAATAATAATAACCTTTCATGAAATACCGACGACGGAATTCATAGGGGACAATCGTTTTTATTTATAGATAAAGTACACATTTATTAGTTATAACAATGTCGATCGAAGACTTTTTTCGATTAGTTCTTTTTAATTACAGTTACCTAGGGTCGGCGCAATATGTTTTTCCTTCCATACTCCTCTATCATATACCATTTCTTCGCTAACTCCCCTCTTACACATATGGTCTTTCACAAAATTCATCCATTTTTTCTTAGGTCTACCTCTTCCTCTATACCCTTCCACATTCATAGTTAACACTCTCTTACCAACCTCATTGTCATTTCTTCTCATCACATGTCCATACCATCCCAAAGGCGCACTTCTCAACTTCTCTAAATAAATAAAGCGGTTGAGATTTTAAATCCATTTACAAAGTCGCTTAATGTCAGCGAGGGTTTTATGTGAATAAACAGTGGAATGTTTTATAGAAATTCGAGCACGTTTTTTTTATAAATCTCTGATGTTACGTAACTTATACGAAGATACTTACCTATAATTTTATGTACCTCTTATTAAAACTGTCACAGTTTAATGTATAGTTTAATTATGTGTGAACAATCAACAGTGAACTTAAAGATAAGTAATTGAAGTAAACACAATTAAACACTTGTCTATATCGACTGAAGAACTGACTTTTTCTGGAATCTTGGTGATCGCCCGGCGGCGTCTCTGCCACTCCGCCTGGATGTATGCCCCTCAAAGACCCACAAGGAGTAACCAATAGGGATGTGCGCATTATAAAGCGTGACTATACTGAGACCTTAGAACTTATATCTCAAGGTGGGTGGCGCATTTACGTTGTAGATGTCTATGGGCTTTAGTAACCACTTAGCACCAGGTGGGCTGAGAGCTAGTCCACCCATCTAAGCAAAAAAAAAAAAAACAGGAATAATAAAATTTCGTTCCACGCAAACCACTTATTTGGAGGCAAAATTAAAATTCATCTGTATTAATGGCTAAGAATTTTATAATTATCAATAATCTTCACACCAAAAGCAGCGTAGGCGTTATTAGTTGAATGACAAGAATGAAAACGGCTTGGGACGTTCTATAGTCGACACCGTTTATAGAAGCAAGTGGACTGAATGTGGAATTTTGAATGAATGTGCCTAAAAAGTTATTTAATTTGCGGTCCGTGAAGTTATTCAATGACCGTGACCATTTTACGTTTGGAGATTTTAATTGACGTAAAAAGAAAGACGTTTATCTGATTTTTTTATTCAAAATTTACAAGACGATAGTTTATTGAAGAATTTGTACATCTTATTGCATGTTCCCCATCTATTTTGATTCTCCTGTCATTGATATATTTTGTTATCAATTCAACAACGTCACTGCTTTTCTTTCTTATTTATGTGTAAAGAAGCAACATTTTTAATCATTATTGTTAGTTTACATTATGTATTTGTATGTATATTTATAAATAAATAAATTTCGCTGGATTGGTAAATAAATTTCACTGGATTGGTACACCACGCGTAATTCGTTTCCAAATGATTCTTGTCCACCTGATGGTTATCTGGAAGAGATCGCTCTTAGCTATAAGACAGCCAATTGTACTTTTTTGTATTTAATGTATCGCATTGTTTATTTATTTATTTGGTGTACAATATAGAATACTCTCTCTCTTTCTCTTTTCAAGTTCCGTTAATCTAGACTGAATAAAATGTAGATGTGGATGCATTTTTGCCCCCGAAACGCTGGTCTATGAGTTGCATGCAATGCGTAAAATTTGTTTCAGCAAATACAGTTCTGTTATGGTGGCTGCCTCTAATTACATTACCCGCACAGGCGAAGAAGCAACGGAAAGCCGTCGTCGTCCTAAGCGTGTCATATCGGATCTTCTCGATCCACTCTCGACGCTTTTAGGCTTTTTTTTTCTATCTATGCTGATAGCCTTGAGAGGCTATTTTAGCTTCTCCTTGACGTCTAGGTGAGCTCACGGGGCTCAAACCGGAGTGTTGCTAACACTTACCCCTTGCAAGAGCAGTGCTTCGCAGAATCTACTACCGGATCGGAAACGCGACCCATTGCTAATATCCGGAGAGAAACTTAGTGGGCTGTGTCTATGGGAGGGCTTTCTAAGCACCGTTCTTATCGAATGCAACGGAGTTTTTTTTTTGTTGTACGTCAAAAAATATCCCAAGAAAACAGACCGTCAAATGGAGCAAAGTGCAAACCCCTTAAACGCACATCGGGCTTTTGGCTCAGTGGAGCGTCATTGCGTATGGTGCAACGTATTCATCAATGCTCAAGGAGGGTTGTTAATTGTGATAACGTAATGGAGCGTTTTGAACACAAAACGAACGGTACTATTTCATATTACATCGGTGAAAAGGAAATTTAAATAATATTAAACAAGGACCGAATATAATTATACAAATAGGAATACTTTGTGCTACTGATAATTTTAATATAAAAGATGCACATTTAAAATTAGTGACGTAACCAATTAATTATTTTTTTGCGAATTAAATGTATAACTTATGTTTTAAAAGTTTGAAACGCTGATTTTATTCAAATTTTATTTGAAGATTTCGATTAATTAAATAAATATTCATAAAATTAATATAAGTTAGTGATCTAAATATAGATTAATCACGTACGTTACTTAAAATAACATAATACTTACCGCCGTAATAGCACTCCTGTGGAATGTATGTGTATGGAAAGTTGACTAATGTTCCGACTTCGTTGAAGAAAGTGAGCTCTGGCGGATACACTCGTCGCCATTAAGTTGGAATGTGCATGGTACTATTTATTTACCGCTAGCAATTTGTATTAGCGTACAATTTCATATCGATTACTAGAGCCCGTGTAACATTGTGTAGTAAATATCGAATCAAAATGCTTCATTTATTTGTAGGGTAGGTACCAATCTGACTAATACTACCACGAAGCGAACACTTATTGTACAAAAACCAATCAACTAAGATCGGTCCTTGTGTCCTGAGGCAGAGGGCTGAAATCACATTGCGACCACTCTGGGCCACGACGGTCATTAATAAGATCGTCTGCTCACCTAGAGCAATAAACACCAATGTGTGAAGGCATAAACAAAAATCACAACAGCAACAGTCCATGACTGACACAATATTATTTTATATTAAAATAAAAAAATGTGGCACACTACTTCATACATTTTAACGATATAGCGAATTTCTCAGAGGATGTCCTAAAAAATTTGAATGGACTATGTGAAACAGGACAATAAAATGCGAGAGAAAGATGCGAATGCAGAGATAAAGGATGACAGGCTTGAATGGAAATAGAGGAGATGTTGCGCCCACACCATACAGTGGGATAAGGGCAAGAAGAAGAAGATATTCTCTTATCGTGAAAATTAAAACCCAAGTTAAACAAACTGTCAGATTTCAAGATACTGTTAGTTCGTTCTGTGTGCAATGCAAACCTAATAGGCTAGAAATAGTTTTCATAGAAAAACTGACGGTAGTTAGTAAAACATTCAAATGACGAACAGAACCTTAGTTGTCCGTGGCCGCTCTAATAGCGAAGTAATCGAAACATCGCAATTAACATGATGACCATAAAAAGCCCGTGATGAAACTACAAAAATTGTGGAAATAATTTCCCCGATTCGCGAAAAACGAAGAAAATGCTAAAATATAACAAGAGTAATAGTCACTTTTCGCTCCAGTTCATAAACGCGAACAACTAAAACGCTTTCATTGAATAATGACCGACCACCCACGGCAGCAATAAATATTTATAACGGATAACAGTTTCGAGGAACGCAACGCTTCCGTGCGAACGAGCCAAACGTGTTCCTGTGAAAATACCTAACGTAAGTAAATACAATAAGCTGTGAAATCTCTTATTTAGCTGTCAAAACAAAGGTGAGGTGAATTATAAACACGAGCCGTCATTAGTGAGATTTCTGCAACTGTTTCTGTACTATGTTTTGGCATATGGTGGAAACGTATTGGCGGGTAGGGCGTCAGAAAATGTTTTGGTCAAATCGTTACGTGAAAATGTCGATTTTTGCAGGCTCGCTGACTAAATAATGCTACACATTATCGGGACACGTGCAGAGAGATTCTCCCGAAAACCTAGATCAAGTTTGAGACTCTGAGCCAGACAGTTAGAACCTGCTGTTAAAGCATCAACGTTTTCCAAAAATATAACCTTTTGATCGGAAATACAAAACACCTTGCCAAATAGTGATCAGATTTCAAAGGGCACAACATACGCATGTTTAATTTGTATGTAATTAAGCTTTTCATTAATCGTTTTCACCTTGACACTACCCACATTGACACACATTGATCAACTCAATGTTTCGTTCTCAATAAATAACTGACAGTCCCAACAAATCATTATTTTAAGGGCAACCACTTCAAGGAGCTTGGTATTTCCGCAATACCAAGAAAACTACATGCACGCGTTTTGTAAGCATAATATTATCACTGAATGTTATATTATGTAATTGAATTGATCCTCATCTTTTATTGCATTTATTGGAAAACCAACTGTAGCACCAAGTTGTAAGGTTTACGTTTGATTAGTATTAACTTTACTAATTCATAAAACGCCACAGAATAGTAAATCTATAATAAATCAGTCAGTCTTCAAGTAAACATAATTATTCAAAGCAACAGCTATGTTTTTATTATAATGTTTTTTAATAAACAATGAAGGATTGTATGATTCGCATGAGAAGAATTTACGATGTAGGTACGTAGTTTGAGATATGTACTCAAGAAAATGGTGTTGCTGCCGCAATTCAAGCTTTTTAAAGCAATTCTCAGTTCAGGTTTCAGGTAACTATAATTCTTGAAAGCTTAGAAATAGAATACTGTGACTCATAATTCATTTTTTAATTATAAAATTATATAATATAAAATTAGTATTCTGGCCTCATGTTATCTTAAACGAAGTGGTGACTAGTCATTTGCAATGGTTCGGAATCAGGTCAAATTTGAATGGCGAACGATTAATTGACTATTTATAAACGCAAGATTTATGATTTAGTCTGTCACGTTTAGCGTCGATGCCAATCCTCATGAAATATGGTTTCTTAACGTCACTTAGTTTTGATTAAAAACTATTTGGAATGTTTTAATTTTTTCCTAGAAAATGTTAACGCTTCTTGAATATTATTCTGACTGAATAGGGCACATTCATCTTCATCATAAGGCGAAGGATTAACGTTTATCTCTTTTTTTGTTGAAACGCTATTCTTCGTCTTAACATTGTCTTTTAATGTTAAATCTATCATTAAATTAAAGTGTCGAAAGGTAAATAGCTTGGAGTAGGGCATTTGTAGTGAAAATTGACGTCAGAGAAAGCAAAGAGACTGGTTGGAGCGTTTGTGAAATGCGTCATGCGCGGCTGATTTTAGACACGGAATCCACTGTTACAACGCTCCCTCATTATAGAATAATGTAAGGTGAATTCAGGTTATTGTTTGTTTTGTACACTCGAGATATTTCGGTGGAGATAATAAGTAATAACGAGTTATGGGCCAATTTTTTTAGCATTGCAGCTCTTGGTTCCGATTTATTCTTTGTTTGTGTGTAATTTAGAGGTGGGATTCTCCTTTTTCACTCATCCGGATCAGTAAAATTAGGCTTTAAGTTGGTTTTTATAACGGGAAAAATCGCTTGGTCTCGACTCCACGGGTTTTGGGCCATAGACCGATACGTGGGTCTTAAATGGTACTTTCGGTGTGTTTGGTCCAAACGTCCTAGTTATTTATAGCACAAAGGTATCACGCATCCAAATACGAATAGAAATACACATTTCACATTTAAAAAAACTGGTATCCTGTCAGTTTTAGTTACGGGCAACGCAGAGTATTAACGCAGAACACAGAATCCACTTAGCAACAATACCTATTGAAATTCTCGCACTAACGAGTCGGCGCGAACAGTGTCGTTGCAAAATAAGCTGTCACACACCCAGCATGTCATGTTAGTCGGTTCACCTTGCGACGCAGACGCATACATACGACCTGTTTAGTCTTGCATTACAACTTCGTGACATGTCATACTAATGCCCTATTCGCAAGGACTGATTGTAATGGTACTTAGATGGGGTTAATGTCTTAATTGGTATATTGTACCTAGTCTGAATAGTATGTTTTTGATTGAAGAATTTATTTTGTAGTGTTTCGGTAATAAAGAAAAATTTCATGCAAATAAGAAAAGCAACTATATAAAAACAAAATGAGAGTACCATAGCTGATGTAGTAGAGGGACATTGTTAAGAATAACTCAAAAACTACTTTTGATAATATTTAATTTTCAAATAAAAAATAAATCATCGGAATCGGTTAGCATGAAAAAAAGTTCTGAAGTAATACACGAAAAAGACATTTCATATTCGATTTTGGTTGGGCCCTACGAGACCAAACAACTAGACCGCATACAATATGAATGGATCGAACGTGAAAAATCTATCGTGGGGAAGAAAATTTTAAGTAGCACTAATTTGTTTGGCTTACTTTAATGTACTTAAATAAATGCAATTTATTGAGGTCAATTAGGCACCAAGAAATAGATTCAGAGGGCTAGCTCTTGCTGGACAAAACCAAGGTTATTTTCTAACTCAACAATTTAAGATATTCCCGGTTAATACAAAGTGCTCGTGAGTTTCGTGAAACAATGTAAATAATTACTTTATTTAGCGGATGGCTCGTTAATCGCAAGGGTAGCCGAGCGTGACGTCCGGCCCGTATCGCGGTTGCGGTGTGATGGAATGGATTCGAAAACCGTGTGTTGCTAGCTCTGCTATTCAGTTTTCCCGGTTGCTAATTACAACGATGTCCTATACATAGCTTTAGTGCAATGAAGTTAGGGCGTTTTGACTCCGCTCGATTTTACTTGCAACATTGCGACGTGCATTCTTCTACGAGGTTTTTTTTATTTCAGTGATATGTGAATTAAGATATTTTGAAGACTTTGGATACTTATGCGTACCAGAAGCGTGGAAGGGGTTTTATGCTTTTCAATTTTGTAGGTGCTTGACGTAGTTCATGTCTTGATATTTGTGAAATCCGGTAACTCCTTAAGACCCGGTAAGCCGTGAGTTCGTTGTATATCCATAGATCATACACATAAATTAGTTATAGATAAGCAACTCAAGCACTCAACAAAAATGTTTACGGGGGTCGGCCACTAGATGGCCTCGCTTCGATTTGTTTCCCATTGCTACTGTTGATAGCAGTAACAAATTACCTATCCTATATTTTATTTTTAATGAACTAATTGATAAAATTTAATCAATTTGTCTATAACAAATAAAAACTTGTATGATTTATTATTTTTTTTATTTTCTGTGTTTAGTTACACAATAATAAAATGTATTAACTTTAACAACATATAAGTTTATGGGCATTCGCTACAAGATGTCGATAGTTTCCATACAAAAAAAATATTTGTCTTAAAGTATCGCAGTTTCAGGGCCTTGGTATATCCATAGCAATATCTAATAGTATCTACAGCAATCAAAACAAAAGTTATGTCATATCAGTGTTTGTGGGGCGAGTATTTATTCAGAGACATCATTGCTATTTAAATATGCCTATAATTCTATTCCCCTTTCTTGTGGTAAAATAATATTTGTTTTGTTTTTTTTTTTTTGTTCTTTGCCCGGCAGCCCCGTTCACTAAACGCCTCAAAACCGCGGTTCACGTTGGCGCCGCGTTTCCGGTCACCGACGGAAGTCAGTTGCAACTGTCATTTCGATATGCACTAGTGGCTTCGTTTACGAGCAGTGTCGATTTACTTTTTTGTTATACGAGCTTTTGTTTACAATGTTTATGTATTTGGAACGGTTTTTTTTTGCAGTATTTTTGTTCTATCATTTATCAAACGATAAGGATCCTTTTTTGCAATAAAATCTTGCTCTTGTTAATATCAAATATATCTGATATAATTGATTGTTTATTTTGCAAATCCGACGTATAATTTCGGATTTGTAACCTAACCTCAACTTCTGTAGATTGTTTATTAATTAAAATAAAAAATTTAATAATTAAAAAAAATACACATTTATTTGAGTAGGGCGTTTGGTGTTTTCTCCATGACCAAGTTCTTTTTACATCGAGTCACGGTTGTAACTGGTGGTATCACAACTCACTATCCAACTTCCCTGGGGGTTTATTTACACGTTGTAAGCATCTATCTCTACATACAATACACAACTACAATACACACGGGGCTCAAACTGGGAGTGTTGCTAGCACTGGTCCTAGCAAGAGCAGTGCTTCGCAGAATCTACCAGCGGATGGGAAACGTGACCCACTGAGAAGATCTTGCGAGAAACTCAGTGAGCCATGTCTATGGGTTAATTTACTCGTCGAGCACTTCGTCGCAAGCGACGGGTTTGGCGAGAACGGTGACCGGTGCTTGAAGCACCTAAAAGCACCGTTAATGGATTGGCAGGATCCGTAATGACGTGTTTAGGGTGACGTCGACTGTTTACCAATCGGTCCACCGGATCGGGTGTGTGGTAGTGGTAGTAGGTGCCTTTGTTGTTGTTGTAAGAGCAGAAAAGAAAGATTTTCCCTAATGAAAATGAACGATTGTGAGGAAAAGTCTTGACAGCAGCTTGGAAGACATTAGCAGTCTAGGTAAACATAATTGGGCGTTTTTCTGAATATAGCTTCTAAGTTAATCACGTTTGAATGAAGAAATGCATTAATAAAGAATTGTTATATTAAGTTCAGTTAAATATAATAATATTATCAAATACACACATAATAATGTAATTTAGTATTTTGAGAACAAAATCCTGATTATGGGCGAAACCTGAACGAGTCGTTAGTTTCATATTAAAAAGAAGTTACATTTGCATTTAGAACGGAAATAATTCATGTTCAATAGGAAAGTACGCAAGGTGTGTCATACGCGTATTCAAAGTAACCATCTGCCAAAGAACATAAAAGAAATCCTGTATATTATGACATGGCCCGATAAAAAATTCTCAAGGGTACCCGGAGTCCCCCCTAACAGTTCACCAAGTAATGTAAAAACCGACCTCACCCAACGTATGTTCAAAGTTGAAATTCGATTGCAGATGTGTTCGGGTGATTGCCGGCGTCAGTATTTTGGCGCCAGACAACTGTTAATAGGAATCAACCCTCTGTTTGTGCTGGTCACGTTTTATGACCATAGAAGCTTGATTAACACTACCTTGGCATGCGATTAAAGTTGTATACGATCCTCGTTGAATGCTTACCTAGAATGAAAAGTCGAGTGTTAGACAGGGAGATATCAAAGTTTTTAATGTGACATTTTCGTTTAGAGCAACGTTTTCGATGCTAAGTTTCGATGTTGCCATGTGTCAAATTTCCGACTACAGTTATTTATTATGAAAGCTAATCAAAGAGGTATTTAAAGAATGAGCGTGTACTATTCATTATTCAATAAAAAATAATAATAAAGGAACCATCAAATTGAATATAGTTTGAAAAAAAATAATCGAAAAATTGTTGTTTGAGTAATATTATATTGGCGTTAACTGTTAAAACTGTTTATACATTTAAATCTTGTAGAATTTTTTTAATCTATTCATCAAATTGTGATAGCGTATCTTAAAGAGATATATAAATTTTTGCAGATAAATAAAATTGCGCTTGCTTTCGATTTAATAATTAGTTTATTATTATGGTTAACTTCAATAAATACATACTAATCTTATAATATATAGCCTTTGGTACGTACATACATACATAATTATCGGCTTCTCGCATTAAAACTGTATAATCTCAAAACTTACTAATTTTACAGGAGAGTGTTTTAAAGGTTTACCATGTGATATTTTTAATATTAATCATCTTTGCAACATTTATTTTTTTTACTTTTTATCTGTCTTTTAAAGTAAGATAAAAGTATGTAATAATTTTGTTAATAGTAGTCAAAACATAGATAACTAAAAAAAAAAACTAAAACTAAACTACGTTCTTTTGACAGTATTTATGAGAAAAATACTTACTGGTGACAGCAATTGATTCAATTTCGAATATTTTTGGAAATTGTACACTTTTAATGCGAAAAGACGATATGTATTATTCTTTGGTTAATATCAGAGACGGGGGAACATATTGTAACGATACATTAAATGACAAATAGATAATAAGTAAATAGGTAACAAATAGGTACCTAACAAAAGCTAATTTCCCAGAGATATCCGAAGATTTTGAGTCAAAGTGACAAACTTCAGTAAATGTATAGTCATATCAATGCTTCCAATATAATAGGAATTGCTACAAAATAGATTAAATATTAATAATCCGTTAGATATTTTTACGATTCACAAATACCTACAAGTGTGAAATTCCAAACCTTTTTTCATTTGAATAATCTACATTTTTATTACGTTTATAGATTACATGTTATATTTTGTATCAGTCGTATTAGGCTCGATTGTATTAGTCATAGACGGAGAGATTATTTGTTTAATAGCTGTTGGGCTCTGAAAAGAATCCTTAACGATTCGTAGCATTTGTGCTCCTAATGGTGAACGCTAATTGTCCATTAACAGCATAAGCATCTTTAATGTTCTATAAAAAAAGAATAGCTCTCGTTGGTTTGAATATAACGAGCAGAATTAAGGCAAAAATACCAAACGGAAGGGACTTAATTTAATTACCTATCCTAACTTTAATTACTCTACCCTACCTTTAATTACCTAATATTTAGTTACTTAAGAGAGATATACGGCAAAGGGAAGATCTATCACCGATTTGGTGATACCTATTGTTCGGTAGACCGACGATTTGAATGTTTTTGTACGGAACTTGTGTATATTTGCAAGCTTAACTTGATGTCGTAAGCAAGATTCAGGCATCTGTCAAAGATCTTGTGTTATGTGATGGCTAGCGCCACATTAGTAGCCTCGAGAGACGATTACGCGACTGGAGGGCGACCTCACGGGGTTCAGCCTGATTTGCTGACACTAGCTCTGACAAGAGCAGTGCTTCGCTGAGTCTAACACCGGATAGGAATTACGACTCATTAAAATCCGGCGAGGAGCTCAGTGAGTTGTGTTAATTTAGTTTAAGGATTAAGTTGCACGTCGAAATCGATTGATTTATGGAGAACGGTGACCGATGCTAGGACCGACGGTGTGGACACCAAAATCACGCCAAAGACGCAAATCAAAAAGCGGACCTAGAAAGAAGCGTCATAATCATCTGTTCTCAATCAGATCATTAGACCTATAATACCCAAATCTACATTTCAAAAAAATAAAAAATAAGGGATTTTATGACATTGTAATATGACCTTTAGGTCAAGCCTTATTTGGATGTATATTCTTATTTTTATGAAAAATTATAATATAGAGTGACATGAAAAGAAATGAAGATGATTAATTTAAGACATTGATCAACTAAAATGAAATTAAATGAAATGAGATGAGATGATATGGGATGAAATACAATCTCAGTAAAATGGTGGTTATTTACTGAGACTTTGTCAGTGGGCTTTTTGGATTGGATTTCATTTTCCCACATTTGTGCACATTCACACATATTAAACAGTTAATAAACCACCGTTATTACACATTAAACCTGAAGAAACACTAAATAGACAAAATAAAACAAATCACACAACTTCACTCCTCGCGTTCCCGCCAAAAAGTCCACATTTCATTTAATAAGAAATCTAAAATGTATTCTACCCACAATAAACGTGCGAAATCATTTTAATCGAATGAAAATCACATGTGGCCAACATGTGCTGTACTATGTAAACAGTTTATATAATGTGGAATACCGACTGCTTTACAATCTTGGACTTCTCTAGAATGTCAACGCATCACGAATTCTCGAGCTCTCGTAAATAAAGCACGAATGTGCCACAGTGCCAGGGATGACAGACGCACACATATTGCTTACAATTTGAAAATGTATTTAATTCATATAATTGTATTGGTGTAAATGTATTAATATAACTAATTTCATTTGGTAAAAAGGTATTGAGATCACCCTTTGTTAAAACGGATCAACAAAAAACAGCTACCACCAAATGTTAGTAGTATTCGAAAATGCACATTATCATTTTGAGTCTTAAGCTTATAATTTGATACCGCGAATTTGGTATTTAGGAAAGAAACTTTTGATAAGCAACCCTAACCAAACCCCTGTAAAGAAACATGTGGCGACGCGACAGTCGGGAGACAGGCGCCGGTGACGTCATGGGATTCCACCCGGGGATTACTAATGACTTGGCCAAGAACACCAATTATTCAAGACCTTTCAAAGCAAAAATTCGCTTCACGAATCACGATCTCCCAAAACTGGATCTAAATGACGGCATGCTCTATACCTATTCGATTTAGACTTCTTTATGCATGTAATTGTAATGTGAACGGAGATCATACGGAACTGGACTATTACGTGGGTAGCTATGGACGTAGTTTAAAATATTTCTATAGTTTCTAAGTCTAGATCTAAGAACGTTGCCTAAACTGACATTGTGATTAGAGGATTTGATTGTTGTTTTCTTATATTAAACTAGCGACCCGCCCTCGCTTCGCTTCGAAAACATTAAATTTTATTATTGATAGCTGAGTCCCGCGATGCTACCTGCGATTATTGTTGTACCGCCAGTGACGCCGCGGGGCGAATCTAGTCTAAAAAAAGTCTAAGTTACTCCTTATATCATCAGCTACCTATCAGTGAAAGTCTCGTCAAAATCGGTCCAGCCGTTCCAGAGATTTTTTTATTTTTTTTTATTGCCTAGATGTGTGGACGAGCTCACAGCCCACCTGGTGTTAAGTGGTTACTGGAACCCATAGACATCTACAACGTAAATGCGCCACACACCTTGAGATAGAAGTTCTAAGGTCTCAAGTATAGTTACATCGGCTGCCCCACCCTTCAAACCGAAACGCATTACTGCATCACGGCAGAAATAGGCGGGGCGGTGGTACCTACCCGTGCGGACTCACTAAAGGTCCTCCCACCAGTAAAGTTAGACCAGATTAACCGGAACAAACAGACAGACAGACAAAAATTGTAAAAAATGTTATTTTGGTGTATGTATCGTTTATTTATTCATACGCATGTAGTTTACTACATGCGTATGAATAAAAGCGGTTATTTCAATATTACAAACAGACACTCCGATTTATATGTATGTATAGATTATTAGTTCTCAAATATTATTATTTTATTCGATTACATAGGATTGCGGGAGTCAATGCGGACAAAAGCGAAGATAGGGTTCGTCGAATAATAGGGAGCAGCGTTCCCTGAGCATTTATATCAGTATACTGCGATCAGTAGCATTTACTCATTGTCAGGCGTATTACGGACAGATACGCCTATACGACTGATATTTTGCCTATTTCTGACGCGAGGCGATTGTCGAGGTTTGAACGTACGGACAGTTTGTTATCTATACTTTCTATACTAATATTATAAAGCTGAAGAGTTTTTTTGTTTGAACGCGCTAATCTCAGGAACTACTGGACCGATTTGAAAAATTCTTTCAGTGTTAGATAGCCCATTTATCTATCTATATAACATCACGCTAAGACCAATACAAACGGAGCACCAATAAAAAATGTTTCAAAATCGGGGTTATTTTTACCTTTTGAGAGCTTCCGCTGCGTGCGTTGCAGAAACGGTTAAAGTTTCGCTAAAATAATGTATGACAGAATTGTTCCCCTTTAAAAGATCTAAAAAGAGTCCGCGACAGCATATGTCTATATGTTAAGTTTGGCTCACTATAACGTTATGCTTACCAAATCTAATATATAAAATTCTCGTGTCACAATGTTCGTTCCCATACTCCTCCGAAGCCGCTTGACCGATTCTCATGAAATTTTTTATGCATATTCAGTAAGCCTGAGAATCGGCTACTATCTATTTTTCATACCCATAAGTGATCAGGGTTGTCCACCCCTAACATATTTTTTTTTATTTGGACTTTTTTTTTGTTATAATGAGGTATTATGTGATTGAATGAGGTTTTGTTATTTTTTATTATATATTCCCTCATCGTTCACAGCACTACATACCTCTTTCACTCATTTACCACATCCTTACACACTTACAATAAGTTAGTTTTTTTTTCTACACTAGAAATTCGCTAGGAATCTTATATATGGCAAAACAGTGTTTGCCGGGTCAGCTAGTTTGTTCTAAAATAAAGCATTATTTGTGAACTATTCCACGCGGACGAAGTCGCGGGCAAAAACTAGTGAAATATAAAACTCCATAGTAACTATAGTCAAAACTACTTTTACTACGGTTTAATATTGCATTTTTTACTATCATTATATTATTTTTCCATCGTTGCGAATACTTTGCAGTTTACGTGGCCAGGAGCGACTATGGAATCATTATTGAATACAGGGCTAACTACCTTTTATTTTTCTAAAGAAAATTCTAGACTTTTACGTTCTATTTTACAAAGAACGAGTAAATATTATCTTGAGGCAGTCCGCTTTACTTGGACTTACTTATTCACTATAAACTGTAGCGCATAGTTGCTGTATAATTTTTTTATTTTTTTATTTTTTTATTGCTTAGCTGTGTGGACGAGCTCACAGCCCACCTGATGTTAAGTGGTTACTGGAGCCCATAGACATCTACAACGTAAATGCGCCACACACCTTGAGATATAGTTCTAAGGTCTCAGTATAGTCACAACGGCTACCCCACCCTTCAAACCGAAACGCATTACTGCTTCACGGCAGAAATAGGCGGGGCGGTGGTACCTACCCGTGCGGACTCACAAGAGGTCCTACCACCAGTAAAAAGTATAAAGCGTATAAAGCGTTTTATCGGCAATATTTTCCAATGTATAAAGTTCAGTAGTTAGCGAAGAAAAAACAGATAATCCAATTTCTGGACTAGGGGCATTAGACGGTTTAATTCTGTAAACCAACGGCTCTCAACTATATATAAAATGTAAATTTACTGTGATTGACAAAGATGAGAGAATTGAAAAGTTCTATAAAAAAAGTCTTTAACTCCAAACTAATCTTCAATTTCCGTCTGCAGCCCCTTCCTAATTAATAATTTCTCTTATCTCTAGCTAAATCATTCATAG
Source organism: Bombyx mandarina (assembly GCF_030267445.1). Classification (NCBI taxonomy): domain Eukaryota; kingdom Metazoa; phylum Arthropoda; class Insecta; order Lepidoptera; family Bombycidae; genus Bombyx; species Bombyx mandarina. The sequence goes on from NC_143215.1 coordinate 4,032,635, forward strand.
ATAAGTTACTTGATGTCAGTATACTTGGGACACACTTAGAGCTAGTGAATTATATTATAATCTGTTATTATAATTTCGTTAATACAATTGAAACAAACTGGATCGAACCGGTTCGTAAATATTGAATTTTATCAAAGAATTCAATGACGTTTTATTTTCCTTGTCGTTATTTGATTTAACTTATGTAATTTTAAGCTAATTTTATTCAATTCTAACATTTTTGAACTGCTAAATGTACAGTTATTAATGTTATTATACATTTATTATGACCTATAGCTATTTACGTAACGGAATCTGTGAACGAAATTCTCAAAACGTCAGATTAACATGAAAATTTGCACACGTATCAAGCACCGATGGAAATACAACATACCAGTTTGGTCTGATAAGCTAACCAGGGTAACGAAGATTTCACAAAATCTGTTCGGATTATTATGTCAAATAATGACAAAGCATACACGCTGCTTTTAACTTATGTAATAACTAATTTTCACTATGCTTGGCGAATAAATGATTTCTTTCTTTCTTTCTTTCTTTCTTTCTTTCTTTCTTTCTTATGCTTATTATTTTATTTCAGCGTTTTTTCTTTCAGATTTAGCACTATGCTTATTTATTTTGGTTCAGTTGCAACTAGGGTAATCAGTTAAAAGAGCCCTTAGTTCGATTATGCTTATTATATTAAGCTATTTAAGCGCTTTTTTTCAGATTTAGCACTATGCTTACTTATTTTAGTTCAGTTACAACCAGGGTATTTTGAAGTCGTCGTGGCCTATAGGATAAGACGTTCGGTGCATTCGTGCTGAGCGATGCACCGGTGTTCGAATCTCAGGCGGGTACCAATTTTTCTAAGGAAATATGTACTCAACAATAAATGTTCACGATTGACTTCCACGGTGAAGGAATAATATCGTGTAATAAAAATCAAACCCGCAAAATTATAATCTGCCGTGAAGCTGTAATACGTTTCGGTTTGAAGGGTGGGGCAGCCGTTGTAACTATACCTGAGACCTTAGAACTTATGTCTCAAGGTGGGTGGCGCATTTACGTTGTAGATGGGCTCCAGTAACCACTTAACACCAGGTGGGGTGTAAGCTCGTTCACACATCTAAGCAATAAAAAAAACAAAATCTAGATTAAAATAGCATTTTTTTTAACTTAGGTGGGTGGTCTAGCTCACAGCCCACCTGATGTTAAGTGGTTACTGGAGCCCATGGACATCTACAATGTAAATGCGCTACCCACCTTGAGATATAAGTTCTAAGATCTCAGTATAGTTACAACGGCTGCCCCACCCTTCAAACCGAAACGCATCACTGCTTCACGGCAGAAATAGGCAGGGTGGTGGTACCTACCCGCGCGGACTCACAAGCGGTCCTACCACTAGTAGTTACTACTTAGTACCACTTAGTTCGATTATGCTTATTCTAATATGCTACATAAGCGCTTTAAAGAAAATAGGGTTGGAACATTATCGGACACCCGGATAATGAGAGTTCAGATTTAATACAGTTTAATACCGATCGGCGCCACTCTTATCAGATGGCTATCGATTCTCCAATGACGTCACGTCGATTCACACATAGACACCGCACTGATAACGGGTTCAACAAACAATCGATAAGGTTTTGTTAACTTGACATGTTTCTTGGTAAAATCGTCGGGTAGTCTAGGAATATGATGTGTTTACGATTGTGTAGTGTTAATATCGCTTTTTGATTATTTGAGGGCTATAGGGGAATAGTATGAGTAGTAGAATATAATGAGAAAAATAGTAGAGCGTTTAAATAAAATGCGTCTAACAGTTTTGGGTTGAGTTTAAAATCCATAATTACGGATGGCGTTCAATACATTCAAAAAAATTTATATTTAAAAAAATGTAGGGGTTGATTTAACCCCGCTACTCACCAGCCAGGTCTGCAATTCCGTGTTGGAATATAATAGGAGAGGTATGTGACAAGTTTTCAGCTTGCCTCAAATACCTACCCAAAAATTGGTACCAGCTCTCGGACTAACACGGCTAGAAGTTACTTGTAAGATTGGATGATTTCTGTTTTCAGAAATTCGCGGAAGAAGTAACTTTGGAAATCGTAGAGTAGGTTTCCGTACATTTGTTTTCATCGATTTATTTATTTTGCTTAGATAGGTGAAAGAGCTCACGGCTTACCTGGCGTTAAGTGGTTACCGGAGCCTATAGACATCAGCAAGATAAATGTCTCCGCCCACCTTAAGACATGAGTTCTAAGTCTCAGTTTTATAGTACAATGAGTGCCCCTTCAAACCGAAACGCCTAAGCGATTCACGGCAACAATAGGCAGGATGGTGGTACCTAACCGTGCGGGCTCATTGCCTACCATTGATTAGACGTTGGTCAGAAATTCAAATCAAGTCTACATACTGAATCTGGTTTATTTAGCGCAGTAATTCCTGTCAACACGTGCAACTTTCACTTGGATTTATAGTCTGTTATCAGTATTTAAGTCGGTACAGTTGTCAATCTGGCCCTCAGACGCCGGCGCCGATATATCGGAACAGTATAATAACATGCAATTTTTCATTAAATTTTAGGTAATACGTGTTTTGATTTCTAGAAAATTTTCTAAAGAAAGAAAATGCTTTCTGATCTCGGTGATTGTATGGACTGTTCGCTGGTCGAATTTCGAACTAAGCTATTGCGACGTAAAACTCAAAATTCTTAATCGAAATTAGACATTGTGTCTTATCTCGCTACCTGCGAGAAATGGACTAAAAATTTTCATAATTCCCCTCGAGTTTGGGATAAAAAAATACGTATTGTGTGGTGAGAGCGATTAAATAAATGTAACTATACTTGAGATCTTAGAACTTATATCTCAAGGTGGGTGGCGCATTTACGTCGTAGATGTCTATGGGCTCCAGTAATCACTTAACACTAGGTGGGCTGTGGGCTCGTCCACCCACCTAAGCAATAAAAAAATAAAAATAAAAAACTACGCTATATAGTCGGTTTATTAACGTAATTACAATACACTCGCGAATTTTACTTCTCTCGGTTTTTATCATATGGCAATCATTAGTTCAAAGAGGTTGCTTGTGCTTTAGTTCGGTCTTTTTGGTCTACATTTGGCGCCAAAATTATTAGAGGATTTCCACATATCCATCTACCGTCAGAGCCATTACAATCGCATCATGGATCTGTGATTACTATGTACGTATTAATAGCGGCTTCATTTTGTTTCAACGAACCGCACCCATTTTATCATAACGAAGTAAATTAAATCCTACCATCGGTAGTGTAATGATTTTCAAACGTGTAAATTATTTAATGTGTTTTCTCTTCAAACATCGCACTGCTTTTAGAGAGAATTCTAAAAAGTATATTAAATACAGACGTACAATCCTTATATAAAATGTTATTTCATGTATATATTAATACGTGAAGCAAAAAAATTGCGCGGACTGAGGAGTATGAAATTTTCTACACTTATAGAGAATATAGAGAAGAAGTGCACAATGCTAATATTTTTTTTTAAATAATGCATAAAAGATACATTAAATCAATAAAGAAAACATTACACACACTACATACCATGTATTTGACGCACACACGCATGCATACTATTTATTGTCAAACTTTTGTTCTTGACGTCTGTGGTCAAATTGAGAATAGATTAAATATTGTTTGTCTTTATTAATATTTTTTATAGTGTAGTCTTGGCGAAATTTGTGATTATAGAAGTATAAAATACAATCATAACAGTGTACAAACTTACAATTCCAATTAATTATAGTTGAATTTCGACCACTGCGGGACCTCTAGTTTTATTTAAACGTCCAACGTTTCATGTTTGACTTTTCTTACTATAGATAACAACAAGCTGACAATGACAGAATTAGTATATTTATTTTACAAAAATAGATTATTTCTATGTTTAGAGACGTTAGAAACTCAAACGATAATTTATTTCCCTTTTTTTCTTCTCCGCCTGTTTGCTAGTAGCCTAAGGATCTATTCCAGCTTCTCGGGGACTAATAGGTGAGCTCACGGACTCAATTTGGCAGTATTTACTGGTGGCAGAACCTCTAGAGTCCGCACAGTTGGTACCACCGCCCTGCCTGTTTCTGCCATGAAGCCGTAATGCGTTTCGGTTTGAAGGGTGGGGCAGCCGTTGTAACTATACTAAGTCCTTAAAATTTATATCTCAAGGTGGGTGGCCCATTTACGTTGTAGATGTCTATGGGCTCCAGTAACCACTTACATCAGGCGGGCTGTGAGCTCGTCCACCAATGTAAGCAATAAAAAAAACACTAGTCCTAGCAAAAGCAATGCCTCGCAGAATCTACCATCGGATTGGAATCGCGACTCACTGAGAAGATCCGGCAAAAAAATGGGTCATGTTTATGGGTAAGGTCACTCGTCGAACTCTCCTTATTAATTTGCTATTTCAAATGCTTCAATGGGCAATTGAATTTACTTAAAACGGTAGACCAGTACTAAAATTATTATTTTCTTCAGGGATTTGTTGTATTACTTATCTCCTGCTGCCTGCCAGCTGCTAACCTGGTTAAACTTGTCGAGACATGATTGAAGTGACAGTTGTAGTGACCCACCTCAGAAATGGGCACGAAGATGGTAGGTAAACGCCCTACCGCCTTGAGTTATAAAAATAATAACAACATTCTATTAATTAAAATGTTACGAATGCACGAATATGTATTGTGTTAGCTCAGTAATAAAATTATTCTTTTCTTCAGGGATTTGTTGTATTACTTATCTCTTATGGGCTAACCTGGTTAAACTTGTCGAGACATGATTGAAGTGACAGTTGTAGTGACCCACGTCAGGAATAGACAGGAAGATGGTAGGTAAACGCCCTACCGCCTTGAGTTATAAAAATATTAAAACCATTCTATTAATTAAAATGTTACGAATGCACGAATTTATTTGTGTCAAGATTACAAAGTCAAATGATTTTTGACACATACGCTGATAGCTTCTGAACTTAGATTACGAGCGTTTTATCTTCATACTTTAAGCCGACCATTAATTAGCGAAGCGTTTATTATAAAATTTATTGAGCAGTTAGTGACATAATTATTTATTGCATTGTATTTGATTTTTTTAAATTTATTTTAGAATTCAGTAGTCACTCCCCTGTGGCGATTGCTAAATAAATTAAATTCACTTATTTGTTGCGATCTGCCTTACGTAGATAGGGCTGCCTGAAAAGCTTTCTCTGCAATACAACCCAACAATAAAAGTCACTAAACTTCAAATCTATTGGAAAGTAAATGTGAAATGTAAACACATAACTTACGAACAAACCAACAGGCAAACATTGTTTCTAAGGATTAGGTGTGAGAGAATATTCTTAGAAAGTCATTAAGAAGCCAGTTAGTTAGCTTCGATTTCTTTTGACATTTTTTTTTCCATCTAACAATATTATCTTCTCAGTAAATAATTAAAAGCTCAAATGCCTCTTCTTGTATATGGGATGTTTTTGTACTTTATTTAAAATAGTGATAACGTAACACAAAAGCACACACGGAGCGAAGAGATTAAAGATGTTATTAAAACAAAACAAAAATTGTGTAGGTACTATTTAATTTCAACACTACTTCAGATAATTTATTAAAATGTATTACATATTATTATCACGATGTGTTATGTTTAATAAATTTTAATTTATGTAGATGCGAGCTTATTGTCTTTAATATGTAAATCGGTTCTCGAAGCCCATTTAGATGTGCATGGCGACCACAATTGAGACATTAGTCGGAGTCCAAAGACGTTGCTTTGGAATCACGATCCCTTCCCTTTATATAAGAATTAGGTACATCTCGATCGTCGAAGTTTTATTGCTAACATGTGTGAACGAGCTCACGACCCGCCTGGTTTTAAGTGGTTACCGAAGCCCATAGACATCAACAACGTCAATGCCAACACACCCACCTAGAGACACGAGATCTAAGTTTTTACAGTAAAACGGCTGCCCCACCCTTCAGATTGAAACGCATTACTTACTGCTTCACGGCCGAAATAGGCTGTGATACCTACCCGTGCGGACTCACAAGTTTTATAACGGCAGTAAAAATGTCTATTGTAACCGCTTAGAATCTAGTGGGCCAGGGGCATTAATTCGCCAATCACAGCAAATTAATAAAAAAAAAATCTCATCTGCCATTAATCTGCATATAACAGGTCAGATTCGCAAGAAAGTAGCTTTAATTTTCAATTCCAATATATTATTATATTAATTTATTTAAAAAATCCCTTATTTGGAATGGTCAAAAGACAGATCAGGGACCTAGCCAGATATGTTAATCTTATTTATACTACTTTTGACAATGATTAGAGCTGAAATTGCTTTAAAATTGCACACGTAATAATAAGTTTAACATTTCTCAACAAGGATACTTAAATGAAATAGTTGGAACACATACTCGTAAATAATGTTTTTAATAGTTAATTGAAATAATTTTACATGTTTCAATTAATAGATATTATACAGTCGATTAAGTTGGTTTTTAAAATAAAACTAAACTTTAGTTCTACTCCTATTCTTACCATTCAATCCGATATCTGTGGACTCCGACGATCCGTCTTCACTATAAGCAGCCGAGAACTGGTACAAGACCAGTAGAAAACACACGCTAAAATTAATCACAGCCATGGCTACGACAATTACCACTTTTTGTGTCTAATAAACACTATGCAATCACCATAACGATGGTAGTACCACTCCATAGAGCATCTTCAGTCAACACAAAAATAAAAATCTATTAATAACACAAGAAAACATTTGTTTGTATCACAGTTATTGTTACCGAACCACCACTATTATTGACAATGCGACACTTTACTAAAAAAATTGTTCGGAACACGTGAATTTGAACAATACTTTTACAATTTTGTAAGCACGCTTCCAAAGCGTTGCGAACGATAGTAACACGTCTCCCTCAAAACACACACAATACGCGACTGAATGAAAAGGAACGATGCGAAGCGAGCGAGCGTGGTGGCGATCGTCATCGATGGTCGAAGTGTCGATCTAGCGTAGTAGTGATGCGCCTGTCAATCGAGTATCGATATTATTTTGGCTATCAGCATAGCTTTCCGTAGTCCAATATAAAATAAAGCCCGTATTACCAATGAAGGCGTTTAAGTAGTATTGCTTCATGCTGCTAAAACATTTCATTTTTTTTCATTTTGTAATTTATGGTATCTGTTCTAGTTCTTTGAAAATTTATTAACCAAGGAAAAAGTATCCATTGAATTCAATTACGATAAAACAGTGTCCGACTCTAATCAGTGGAACAAAGATGGCTTTTACAAATAATTGTGCAATCGAATTTAGACTCTATCTCTACGAGCAACAGTAGTTTTAGTTAGAAAAATCATTGGGTATAAGGTTGAATATCCTTTGAAGCGCCACTTTTTGCTTTCGGCCGGCGCTATGTGCCAACCACGCGATGCACATTCTTTGCGTTGCTTCAACCTTTTTTGTATGAAGTTACTAAAACAATTAATATTTAACAGTTTAAACATTTCTGTAAGATGTTAAAAATTTCAATTATAAGTTTTTAAGAGGAGTAAACAGTAATTGTGGTCGAAGTTTGAAATAAAACAAATCCTTTTTGTGAAACGTTAATGTTTATGGCAATATATCCCAAGAATCGCATAGGCGAAGGGTTATCGTACTATAGAACTATAGGAAATAACTAAAATTGCGGTAGGCAGCGGCCTGGCTCTGCCCCTGGTATTGCTGAAGTCCATGGGCGACGGTAACCACTCACCATCAGGTGGGCCGTATGCTCGTCTGCCTACAAGGGCAATAAATAAAATTGCATTAACTTATCGGTTTAGTTTTGAAAAACCGTCGAAATATGAACGAATACGAAAAAAAAAGAATTTAAAGCCGTGCACACACAAACAAAAGTTACAAAAGCGATGAGAGTTCCGCGCGTGTAACGTGCCCCCGTGTGGTCGGAATGCGCTCGATGCATGTGAGGCCCCGTTGTTTTAATAAAGAATACATTCGAACAGACTGTTCTGTGTGCTTATTGCGAGTTTTTTAACGTTCGCCATAGCGTAAAAGTTAACTCAATTTTGTATGCAGTTGGAACAGCGCCCCTAGCGGCAAACGTTTGCAAACGATCCCGTTTCACTGATTAAATGAATAATACGAGTACATTCAATTGGTTAAATGCTTTAGAATATTGCAAATATCAGCTTAGTGAAGTTCCTACCCCTTATAATCTGTTATATTAACTTAATAGCCTCTGAATTACTTTTGACTATATAACTATATATTCAATGTTAGATATCAGAAACACGCGAGTGTGTTGTCACATATAGCCTTAACGGCGTTTGTGCTTAGGGCGAAAATAAAACGTTCAAATTAGACTCAAGTTGTTGGTTCATATTATTCATTATAATATTTTGTATTTACTTAAAAATATATAATCAGCGGATATGGGTTTTGTTTATGACAACGATGCCGGTAATTCAGAGAGATGGAACGAAAAATCCAGTTAAGTCCGAAATTTGAGGAAATGGTACTTCTTAACATTATATCTCACTAGATGATGACCGAGCTTTGCTAGTTTTTTTTTTATAACGCCATCTTTCTGTTTCTTTAAAGCGGTTAGTTGCCCTCAATTAAGAAAAATAGTATTATTATTCGCCAATAGATGTCGGGAAGAGTTGATTATTGAAAACACGAATTAAACAACATTTTCTGAAAATAAATCGTAGCTAGATCGATTTATCGCCCTCGAAATCCCCTGTATACTAAATTTTATGAAAATCGTTGGAGCCGTTTCCGAGATTCAGATTATATATATACAAGAATTGCTCATTAAAAGGTATAAGATAAGCAACTGACGTCCGTAAACGATAAATATATTCGTTTATAATACAAAAAAACCCACCTCAACAAAAATAATGAGAATATTAAGTATCAATGTAGTTGAAGTCAAATGAATTCACTTAAAAAACAATAAATGAAAAATTACAGTCGAATTGAGAACCTACTACTCCTTTTTAAATACCCTTAAAAATAGTCCACTTGTGGTAGGACCTTTTGTGAGTCCGCGCGGGTAGGTACCACCGCCCTGCCTATTTCTGTCGTGAAGCAGTAATGGGTTTCGGTTTGAAGGGTGGGGCAGCCGTTTTAACTATACTGAGACCTTAGAACTTACCTCAAGGTAAGTGGCGTATTTACGATGTGGACGTCTATGGGCTCCAGTAACCACTTAGCACCAGATGGGCTGTGAGCTCGTCCACCTAACTAAGCAACAAAAAAAAAGTTCGAATTCGTAATTGAGAAAACACTGATGTTAACTATTCTCGAAGTGCTATTTCGTTCGAACGTTCTCGAACTATTTTCCACAACAAAAGATCTAAAAAAACGCATCAGGACCTCTGCATAAAATACTCTGTGACATGCACATCTCTTCGTTCAAAGGCCCGCGTATTAAAACATAATGACTCTTTCTTCTCTTTACTTACATGTTTAGAAATCGTTAACGAACAAAATTTATAACTTATCGATAACTGACGATACGAAATGTTTATAGAGATTACGATTAATTGTTGTTACGTAATCGTTATGGGTACATGACGGAGAAACGTCGACCGACGCGAGGTGATCTCAAGTTGTTGAAGTGTTGAATGAATGAATTTTAATACAGAGGAAGCGTATTAAATATAGCAAAAAAATTTATACAATTTTGGAACATCACTATCGATTAAAAACCTTTCAAATCTTTTTAATTGTGTTTTTTTTCGGAAGTATCATTTTTCTGCGAAGCACGGCTCTTGCTAGGGTTCGTGTTAGCAACGTCGTCAGGTTTGAGCCCCGTGAGCTCACCTACTAGTTAAGGTTACGCTGGAATAGCCTCTCAAGGCTACCAGCTTAGGTAGGAAAACAAACCTTACATATCATTCCGATAGTAAACATATTAAGACCAGATATGCCATCAATCTTTGTTAAGCACATGAGACCTTATTTATTTAAAAATACCAATCTATATTCGCCAATCGATAGAATTGAAACGACTTCAATTGGACATTCACTACACAATGTATCACTATATAAAAAACTAGCGGACCGCTCCGGCTCCGCTCGGGTTTTTAACAAAATTTTCAACGTTCTTTTATTTTTTTAAATAAAAGGAACACTTATTGCGGTATAACTATAATAGTTAGACATAATAATATACTGTCACGACACTTTTTGTAAATAATAATGTATGCTACAAAGTCGTAGTACATTATTTTATTCTATCATCAATAGTTTCCGCAGGGCACGCGATGTAAAGGATATTTTAGATAATTTTTTTACACCTTGGGTTACATTGTTGGATTATTGGAGTTTTAGTAAGGATCCCTAATTTTTCAAATAAGATTATAGCCTATTTCACTCGGGAATAGTGTAGCTTCCAAACAGTGAAAGAATTTTTCAAATCGGTTCAGTGGTTTTGGAGTCTATTCAATACAAACAAACAAACAAATCTTTCCTCTTTATAATATTAGTATAGATATCGAATCTTTATAGATTTCTTTGTGTAAGACCACTTCTGTTGTGGTTATTCGCAGTTCCTTTTTTGCTTACCTCTTTGTTAATAGCCTCAAGCGGCTATTCTGGCTTCACCTTGAGTGATAGGCCAGCTCACGGGGCCCAGCTCGAATTTGTTTTGTTTTTATTGCTTCAATTTGTGGACGAGCTCACAGTCCACCTGGTGTTAAGTGGTTACCGGATCCCATAGACATCTACAACGTAAATGCCGCCAAACACCTTGAGATATGAGTTCTAAGTTCTCAGTATAGTTACAACGGCTGCCCCACCCTTCAAATAGAAACATATAATACGGCAGAAATAAGAATGGTGGTGGTACCTACCCGTGCGGACTCACCAGAGGTCCTACCACCAATAATTAAGCAAATTATAATAATGCGGGTTTGATTTTTATTACACGATGTTATTCCTTCACCGTGGAAGTCAATCGTGAAAGGACAATGCCCAAAAGTGGGCCAACTTTATGTCAAACCTATTTGTACTTGAAAAACTATGCCTTATTTTTTCACGTTGTTTAGTTTATGTATCAACATTTCTTTCAACCTGGCATTGTTTTCCAAAAAAATTAATTACTTAATTGATAACATCCCAAAACTGTCCATGCCATAGTTTTTAAATTCACCAATAGGCAAAGGGCTTCGGCCATACACCCTTATAGCAAACCTATATGCTGTCAAACGAAAGAGTTGTTTGTGACTTGAACAACAAATTAAAAAAAAATAGCCAATGCTTATAATTCACAGGCTTCTTAGTTTATTTTTGTTCAATTCAATATTTATTGTAATAATAATTATTACTTAAAACCATGAATTATTCAATATTTTTAGATATTAATGATTCCATTAGTAAAAATATCAATGGCCTACCATTACTCTATTCTTATTATATTATATGATCAGAGAGTTTTGGCAGCAACCCGAGTGAAGCGTCACTTCAATTTTTATTTTAATGTTTTTATAATCGTTTATTGTGTAATTTGTATTATTTGTATTTGTAATATTGCGTATAAAAGGTCTGCGTAAGCTCATGCTCAGTCAATGTGGTATTCGTCGAGTTGACGTCAAAACTCCCAAAAAGCAATAAAAAGAGATGACAGACTAGGCTGTATTATTATTATGAGGATATAATAATAATAAAATGTACGTAAGGGCTTATTTCTAGCAACATTAACCACAATTAACTTATTTAATACTGTAAATAATTATGAGAGCGATTATTGATTTCGAAGAAAACAATTAACAACTTAATTTTAGCTGCAGAAAAAAACAGATTTCTCTTAAACCTGGGTGAGAATATAAAAATCGTTTTCTGAATATGAAACGATATTTCTTTGTCTATCAAATTAAGTTAAAACCATCATGACAGGACAACTTTTTTTAGGGGCCCAAACGCCCATAGAAAATGGGCATTGTCCTTTGTTAAGTACGTATTTCATTAGAAAAATTGCTACCCGCCTAGCCTGCAGGATTCGAACACAGTTGCATGGTTCGAAACGAATGCATCGGACGTCTTATCCTTTAGGCCACGACGACTTCAACCGTCATAACCTGGACGTCTGTACTCCTACTCCTTGAGTTTCATCTGTTAATACCTATTACATTATCTTTACGTTCCATCTACGCCATCCCACAATTAGATATTTCAGTGTACTGCTTATTTTGAGTTTCAATAATACAAATCTATATATATAAAAATGAATTGCTGTTCGTTAGTCTCGCTAAAACTCGAGAATGGCTGGACTGAGTTGGCTAATTTTGATCTTGAATTATTTGTGGAAATCCAGAGAAGGTTTAAAAGATAGATAAATACGAAAATGTTCGGAATTAAATAAAAATAACAATTTTGTTTTTCCTTTGATGTGTCCCCCGTCGGACGGATTCCTTTTGTTTGTTTTAGGTTTATTTTATACAAAACTTTAGGTATTTTATTTATCGATTGAGGCACTACGAAGTCTGCCGGGTCAGCTAGTAATAAAATAAAAAGTCATATCCATATTTACACTGACTTGTAAGCTCAAACATTTCTCTAATCTCGACACACGACCCGTCCCCACACATATGTACAGTGCACTCAGTCGAACAAACACAAAATCTTATAAATTTATATTAATCAAACAGACATACGTAAGCCAGTAGTCAAAACCAAACATCACTAATTAAAATCAAGTATTACATAGCTCTATGAAAACAAAACTTTAAGATTAACGCAAGCAAATACATGTCCGAGACTTTTTATTTGTCCTACGTATGCTGATAGCCCTGAGAGGCTTATAACTAGTCAGGTCATAAGTACTGTCACACAGTAAAAACTTTTCTTTTAGAATGCTGGCCACAAAAAAGTTTATTGAATTCGAATTTCGAATTGTTCATGAAAATAAAAATGTATACTTTTAGAATTTTACTCATTTTTAAATATGGAGTGGACGCTTAAAGAAGACCGTGTTGCAGTTATTGCGTTGCATCGTTGCGGTTACGCGCCAATTCAAATTTTTAACATACTGAAAATTTTGAATATAACCAAAAGATTCGTTTATCGTACCATCAAACGATACAATGAAGACTCTAGTGTAGATGACAGGTCAAGAAGTGGTCGCCCTCGGTCTGTTAGGACTCCAGCAGTGATAAAAGCTGTGAAGGCGCGAATTCAAAGAAATCCCAAACGTAAGCAGAAACTGTTGGCCCTTCAGATGGGGTTAAGCAGAACCACGGTGAAAAGGGTGTTAAATGAAGACTTAGGGCTTCGGGCATATCTAAGAAAAACAGGACATCGTTTGAATGCTCGTCTAATGGACCTGAGACTGAAGAGATGCCGCGCTTTGTTGAAGCGGTACGCGGGAAAAAAATATCGGGAAATTCTGTTTTTGGATCAAAAAATTTTTACCGTAGAAGAGAGCTACAACAAACAAAATGATAAGGTGTACGCACACAGTAGTGAAGAAGCGAGCAACCGTATTCCGCGTGTCCAACGAGGTCATTTTCCATCCTCGCTCATGGTATGGTTGGGAGTTTCTTATTGGGGCCTAACAGAGGTACATTTTTGTGAGAAAGGTGTAAAAACGAATGCAGTTGTGTATCAAAATACAGTCCTGACGAACCTTGTCGAACCTGTTTCTCATACCAAGTTCAATAACAGGCACTGGGTATTCCAACAAGATTCGGCGCCAGCTCATAGAGCGAAGAGCACACAAGACTGGCTGGCGGCGCGTGAAATCGACTTCATCCGGCACGAAGACTGGCCCTCCTCCAGTCCAGATTTGAATCCGTTAGATTACAAGATATGGCAACACTTGGAGGAAAAGGCGTGCTCAAAGCCTCATCCCAATTTGGAGTCACTCAAGACATCCTTGATTAAGGCAGCCGCCGATATTGACATGGACCTCGTTCGTGCTGCGATAGACGACTGGCCGCGCAGATTGAAGGCCTGTATTCAAAATCACGGAGGTCATTTTGAATAAACTTTAGTGTCATAAGAATCTATGTTTTGTTAAGTTCATTTTGGTATATGAATGGTTACATAATGAATAAACTTGTTTCAATTATTTTACATTAAACATGTGACAGAATTTATGACCTGACTAGGTATAAGCGTTACCGGACGCTAGGTGAGCTCACGGGGCTCTAACCTGGCGAAGTTGCTAACACTGACCCTAGCAAGAGCAGTGCTTCCCAGAATCTACCACCGGATCGGAAACGCGACCCACTGAGAAGATCAAGTGTTAGTTTACTCGCCGAGCCCTTCGTCACAAGCGACGGGTTCGACGAGGACGATGACCGGTGCTTGTGGTACCTAAAAGCACCGTTAGTGGATCGGGAGGATCCAAAATGACGGCCCGAGACAATTGGACCTCGTCATACTGGTAGGGTGGGTTGTGACCTGCACTGGTGCTATCAACTTGCTGCGAAGCAGTAATACGTTACGGTCTGAAGGATGAAGTGACCGGTATACAATACATTTGGGACACGCACTTGCCCGTGCTGTCCATGGGCTTCAGTAACCACTAAAACCAGATAGAGCACGTTCAACAATCCTAAAAGTAACAAAAGAAAAATGTCGCAAGGTGTATTTTATTTTGTGTGTGTTGTCTGTAAAATTTAACTTCTTATCAGGTAGGCTTTGAAGTAGTCAGCAAGACAGCATTATCCGTTAAAAAAATACTCGAGTCACTATTTAGATTGTTGAAAAACAAAAGATGTTTTTGTATTTCGAATTTCTCATTGTAAAGTTTAATTACCTGCTGGTTCTGAGAAGGGCTTTTGTGGCCACGAAATAGACGGGTAGGATTTAATCGCTACGTGCTTATGTTGTTTAATGTTGCAGAATATTGAAAGAGCCTTCTCTGAGTCACCAAAAATATTTGGAATATCTACCTATATAAAATTAATTGCTGTTCGATAGTCTCGCTAAAACTCGAGAACGGCTGGACCGATTTGGCTAATTTTGGTCATAAATTATTTGTGGAGATCCAGAGAGCGTTTAAAAAGTAGATAAATATGAAAATGCTCGGAATTAAATAAAAATAACAATTTTGTTTTTCCTTTGATGTGTCCCCCATCGGATGGATTCCTTTTGTTTGTTTTAAGTTTATTTTATACAAAAGCTTAGCTCTTTTATTTATCGATTTAGTCACTACGAAGTCTGCCGGGTCAACTAGTAAAAAATATATATTTAAAGTTGTATTTAAATATAAGCGACTGTAGTATGAATTGTACTGAATAATGGCTATATGCAATACTATATAATACTTATATACGACCTGTAACGACCTATGCGAGTATGGTGTTCGCTCAAGCGACCCCGGTATTGCGGGTCAACCGTTAAAGCATCATGTTTTGTTAGGAACTTCGATTTTCTCGACGATTTAGGCCTCGAATCCATAGCGTCGGAGCGGTACTTCGATAAGACGATGCGGCATGATAATCGCTTCATCGTGGCTGACGCTGAACCCTGGAACCTTGCAGCTCTAATACTACAGCAAGCATAGAGCTCTGGCAAGGGACCCTGATAACCATACTCGTCGAACTTGCTAAAGAGTTCGACGTGAAACCCAACCTGCACATCAGCCCGTTGAGTTTCTCGCCGGATCTTCTCAGTGGGTCGCGACTCCGATCTGGTAGTAGATGCATTCGCGAAACAGTTGTCCTTGACAGTCTCCGTTACGTCTACTTCGGAGATGCTCGGGTAGCTATTAGCAAATCGCATCCCCGCTGCCTGAACAAGTGCTCGCCCCCATCCGTCCTAGTGAGTCTGTAAAAACCTCGGGCCTCTGGTAACTGTTCCCGTCTGAAAAGAGGCTATGTGCTTCTTACCTGAAGCCATGAAATACTTCGCGGCAGAAATAGGAGGATGTTCGTGTGTGCTTAGTGCCCAATTACGTTTGACAATCGCAGTACGCTGGTCAATCACTCAGAGAACGCCGCTGCACAGTAAATTTCTATGTCGCCTTTTATGAAACTCACAAGTCGAGACCGCACGTGTTGTGTTCATTACACAGCCAGAAAAAGTTCCCGGTATCAGTAAAAAAATAATAGTTTAAAAAAATTAACAAAATACGCTTTTATAGAAAATCCAACTAAAAAATAGAAAATAAATTTTAATTAAAAATAGTGTAAGAAAAAATGATTTTATTGTAAAAAGCGTGGTGTGCTTTTCAGGATATTATCAAAATAACCCTTCTACTCATATCTGTTCATAAAATATTTATAACTACTGATATTATGCACCCCACGCTTTATTTACAATAAAATCATTTTTTCTTACACTATTTTTAATTCAAATTTATTAAAATTTATTTTCTATTATTTAGTTGAATTTTTTATAAAAGCGTATTTTGTTAGTTTTTTTAAACTATTATTTATTTTTCATTTTTTAGTTGAATTTCTATTTTTTTAAATTTTTTGAATATTGAATTGACGTTTTGAAGTGGGTCAAAATCATGTTCAAAGATTCCGATACATACTGACATACTAACAACATACATAGGTCTGAAGCTAATAAAAACGTATTAAAAATTAACAATTATAGAACATAATTTTATTGTCCGCATGCTTCGTGGCCTGAGTGTGGTTGGCGCCGCTGGCTCAAGAGCTTATCAACTGTGAGAGTCGGATAATAATGAAAAAGCCGCCGCCTTGCCGTCCAGGTATTTACCTTCCTTTGCCGTTTTTTGATAGGTCGCGACAGAAAATCGTTGTTGCCGCTTATCTTTCGGATAATGGGAGCCCTGCTAATGGAAGTCCATAGACAATTTTAGAACAATACGGTTCCGTATTTTGTATTTAAAGTGTTACATTTTTGTCTCTATGAATTTCATTTTAAATTCGTTCTCGGAATTGTTAATATATCTATGGAGATTTTCGGGACGACTCGAGACTCATGAAATTTATTTCTGGATGTACCTACCTACATATTTCTATTTAATCTGTTCCAATTAATTCGACCTACTTTTCAGATTTATGAAATTAGAAGAGTTTCATCCTTCACCGTGAACGTTTAGATAAATATAAAAAAAAAAACATGCAATTGAATAAATAGATTAATCTACACGGTTTGCCTTTTTAAATCCCTCTTTAGTCTATGATTACGAAAACCTTTTAGTGTTTGAAGTCGTTGCGTCCTAAAGGATACCCATAGACACAGCCCACTGAGCTTTTCGCCGGGTCTTATCAGTGGAGCGCGATTCCGATCCGGTGGTAGATTCTGCGGAGCACATGCTCACAAGTAACTTCCACGACAAAGGAACAGGAGGTATAGTTTAATAAAGATCACACTAGCAGAAATTAAAGTTTGCAATATTATTGGCAGAGGTAAGTAAGTCAACGGTAGGCCCCGGTTTGGATCTGCCCCTGGCATTGCTGACGTCCATGAGTGACGGTAACTAACCATCATGTGGTCCGTAAGCTCGTTCAAACGTCTAGGCAATCAAAAAATCATAAACTGTAAAACGAATTTAATATTTGCTAACATGAGATCTTTTAAGAAATTCAATCGTTTGCTACTCGATTATGCCAAAGGAAATTGTAGGTCTATCAATGGTTTGCTTTTAAACGCACTATTAATTACATAATTGAATTCAATCATCATAAATAAAGGTCCGAAGATAATATTATGAAGACTGAACTGGATTATATCGAATCAACAACATAAATATAGTGAGTTTTTGTCGAGAACACGAGATTGTAAGAAATATTATGTAAATTGGATTGACTCGAACAGGCAAAAATACAGCGCTTGTCAAAGTTTAGAAAATATATGCAAAATTTGAAACGAGTTTCTAAATATATTGAACATTTGAAGCGAGATTCTATTGATAGGCTTTGAGATGAACTGGTTTACTTATTTCGTCGACCGGTTATATTCAATTAATTACTATTCTTCTGCTAAACGATATTAGTAAAGGAGCGTAATAATTTTAAGAAATGCTTTAATTAAATGTGGGTTTAGTATTGTTAATATATAAAAACATTGCTATCAGAATACTTACCGCGAACAGTCGTAATCACAGCTTAAGATTTGAGAGAAATAATGAGTAGGGTACAACACACTGTTCGAACCCAACAAGCGTATTGTTCATCATTGAAATCATTTAATTCTTAAAGGTGCGTGCTTATTCAGATCTTATTCAGAGTTCATTTAACACCTTGGCTGCGGTAAGTAAAATCAAAATATACCTTCATCTGGTGCAGCGGCGGGTTGAATTGCGCCCCAGACGATATTTCCATTAGTGCGTGGCAGGTCTTTCTTGACCCACCAGCACTAGGGTAGATTAAATTGCTATAAGTTTGCGAAAACATACTTTATACGATTTATAGTGTATAGTTGTCGGTGTCGAGCTCTGAAAAAACACCTGAAATAATCGGTTCAAACTGGTGACAGGGAAGTGGTTTTCTTTATCCCCACCAGGTGAAAGTATCGCGGCGGGCCGATGTGAGCCTGTCCCGCAGTGCAGGTGTTAAAAAGGAAAATAATACATTATGATTTCTATGTGTATTTTCAATGACATATTTTTATATATTTTTCTATTTTCGGGTAGGGCTCCGAACTTTTTGTGGGGACGTGTGTCGTATGTGGGACTTGCCCAGCTAATCAGAGAGGGCCCGCACGTCCATTACCGGTAGTCGAGTGGCATTCCCTGAATCCGATCTGCTCAGCCGACACATTGGACCCACTCCAGTCAGGTACCGTAGGCCACTAGTAGCTTTAGCAATTTTCCCGCCTCGTCTTGCGACACGATGGCGTGGTACTGATACGGGGTGGATTCAGGAGCTCTTTTAAAAAAAGGAACTGTGACTGACACTGTGTTTATTTTATAAACTAGCGACCCGCCCTCGCTTCGCTTCGGAAACATTAAAACACACATGAAACCAAAAAAAAAAAATAAAAAAAAAAAAAAAAAGTAGCCTATATTCATCAGGGACAAAGTCGGCTTCTAATGGAAAAAGAATTTTTCAAATCGGTCCAGTAGTTTCGGAGCCTATTCGAAACAAACAAACAAACAAATCTTTCCTCTTTATAATATTAGTATAGAAAAGAAAATAGTACAAACGATGTGTGTTTCCGCTACTCAAGTCAATTCTGTTCTGCCACGCATTAGCAATAAATCGTGGTTATATGGAGACGATGCATTAAAGAATGCCTTATTCTGCATTATTATTTACTAGCGACCCGCCCTCGCTTCGCTTCGGAAACTGTAATTTATTATTGATTTCTCCATTATTTAATTAATGTTATTATACATGCACCTAAACCTTCCTCTTCAATCACTCTATCTATTAAAAAAAACCGCATCAAAATCCGTTGCGTAGTTTTAAAGATTTAAGCATACATAGGGATATAGGGACAGAGAAAGCGACTTTGTTTTATACCTACTATGTAGTGATATAGCGTTATTATTCAAAGCGAATGCAACATCCCAGACCCAGCCGCGAACACGGTCAGGACCGGCAGCCGCGTCTTTCTTCTGCATCCTCGACTTCGTTGCACGAATCTCTTCCTCCGAGAGGTTTGGAAGGACCACCGCGGCATCGGCATCAAAACTCGGCGGCGTGCCCATGGTCTCAAAGTGCTTCTCCATTCACGGCAGTATATTTTCATTCTTAGCACAAGCCAACGTAATCGTTTTTATTTAGTTTTAGCTTTAATTTAATAAATATTTGACAAGCACTGATATAAAAAGGCAACAACGCAAAACAAACTCATTGTTCGTCTTTTTGTTTTCAGATTAAAACCGCAGCATAATAACATTGATAGAAGATAAGTGGCATTTTTAATGACTTTTGATGTGATCCACTAGTTGAATTTATAACTACTCGTAATATACTGCTTTAAACTTGTTTTTAACAATATCTCGGGATTAAAGGGTTTCAGGAAGGAAAATTAATACATAGTTTTATCTTACTTTAAAATACAGATAATGTAACTGGTAAAATTTAAAAAAATTTAAATTCCAAAAATGATTAATATTAAAAATAAACACATGTTAAACCTTTAAAACACTCTTTAGTAAAATTAGTAAGTTTTGAGATTATTCAGTTTTAATATTAACTAGCGACTCGCCCTCGTTTTGCTTTGGAAACTGTAATTTATTATTGATTTCTCCACTATTTAGCATGAATTAAATAATAATAAGAATAGAGATAAACTAAACATACAAAATTGTAGCTTACGCTTTACTTGTGCGTGTTTTTTTTGTACAAATGAGTGAACGAGCTCACGGTTCTCGTGGTTTTAAGTAGTTACCGGAGTCCATAGACATAAAAAGTAAATGTCGCGATTAAGACATGAGGCTGAGGACTCGGCTGTACCATATGTCTGTCCTACCGATTGCGATATAAATAAACTTTTTTTTAGGCTGGAGCGAAATCTCCTACAAATTCTTCCTAAGAAGCGGTGGGATATGTGGGACCAAATTGAGTGGACTTTTTATATTGCTTATACGGGTTAAGAAGCTCATGGCTTACCTGATGTTAAGTGGTTACCGGAGCCCAAAGTCATCAATAACGTAAATGCCGCGCAGATAATATTTTTTCGAGTTTGATTTTTATTACACGATGACATTCGTGAATATGTGTTAAGTACGTGTTTCATTATAAAGAAAAATGTAGGTACGTCTGTGGGATTCGAATATCGGCACGACTTTTTGGCGGGAACGCGAGGAGTGAAGTTGTGTGATTTGTTTTATTTTGTCTATTTAGTGCTTCTTCAGGTTTAAATATGTAGTATCGGTGGTTTATTAACTGTTTAATATCTGTGAAGGTGCACAAATGTGGGAAAATGAAACAAAGCCGCTGGACGCAACTTCTCGGAATCCTCCAAAAAGTCCACTGAAAAAATCTTAGTAAATGACTACCATTTTACTGAGATTATATTTCATCCCATATCATCTCATTTCATATCATTTAATTTCATCCCAGTTGATTAATGTCTCAAATTAATCATCTTCATTTCATTTCACTCCATAATATCATTTTTCATAAAAAATATGAATATAAATTAAAATAAGACATGACTTAAAGGTCTCAGTTACCAGGTCATAAAATCCCACAAAAAAAGAATATCGGCACACTCACATTGCTCGATACAGATCTACTGGGCATCTACGTTTGTTACTAAATACTTACTGAAATGATTACTTTTAAAACATAGGAAATACATAAAAAGGTACTGCTAAAACAAGATGTAAATGTAAATGGTTACGACTAAAATTGTTTACTGTTAAAATAATTTAGCGCCATCTACTGGTTGACATATATACGTTCATTTTGTTCTGCTGAGAATTATTTTAGTACCCGGTTTCTCGGCTAGGTGGCAGTGTATTCAATTAATTCTTAATCAATTACTATCCGTTAATTCACGGATACGGACTTGTTTTTCGTAAATACAGTACAAAAATATAGCAGTATAAAAAACATTATAGATTTATTTCAGTTACAATCTTTCTAGACATAAGGTAAGACTGAAAATTAACAGAACAAGAACATTATTTAGCAGTATTTTATTATTAAAAACCTTATATCTATCTGAGAAAGGAGTTTGTAGACGCTTGCCGCTCAAAAAATAATGAGATACAAAAACGATATTTCCTTTCACGCAAATTAATTTACGAAAGGTTCTCGTGGCCATCAACTATTTGATGTGGGGGACCTCGTTTTGGACCACGTTTGGTTGTTGTTGTCGACGGTGTTGTGGTTGTTGTAGTTGTAGTGGTTGTTGTGGTTGTTGGTGTTGTAGTTGTCGTTGTTGGGGTTGTTGTGGTTGTAGTCGGTGTTGTAGTGGTGGTAGTTGGCGTTGTAGTGGTTGTAGTCGGTGTTGTAGTGGTGGTAGTTGGTGTTGTAGTGGTTGTAGTCGGTGTTGTAGTGGTTGTCGGGGTTGTAGTGGTTGTCGGTGTTGTAGTGGTCGTGGTTGGGGTTGTAGTGGTCGTGGTTGGGGTTGTAGTGGTCGTGGTTGGGGTTGTAGTGGTGGTTGGAGTAGTGGTTGTAGTTTCAGTTGTTGTTATTGGAGTTGTAGTGGTAGTAGGTGTTGTAGTCGTTGTAGGAGTTGTTGTTGTAGTTGTTGCTTGGGTCGTAGTTGTGGTCGGTATTGTAGTAGTGGTTGTTGGTGTTGTAGTGGTTGAAGTAGTGGTGGTTGTTGGATTTGTTGTTGAAGTTGTAGTGGTCGTAGTCGATGTCGTTTCCGTAATCCGGATCTGCAAAACTAGCCTCTTAACTGTTGGTGGCACCGCAGTAGTGCCCTGTAGCATGTGTTTGAGTACGCTAAGGGGCATCCAATGACCAGGCACTTCGGCTTCTACTGGATTCGCGATGAACAACAGTGGGTCTCTGCTCGGGTCTGGCCATTTCGATCCAAATACACAGCATATAGTGAGAGCCAGGGTTGTCTTTACGATGATGAGGAACACTGAAATGATCAAACATTACGAAATAGCCTTTGGTTAGTGGCTTCGGAACTTACCACCAGTAAAACCAATTCATTTGAAATGTTCAATTTTACCACCAGTTTTGCTACATTCTTAAAACAATAATTTTCAAAGTCTAATCGACAAGAAATTGTAATATTAACGTGAATGAAAAACCTTTTTTAATTGCTTTAAACGGTTAGGTTGTTTTAGAAACTGCTCTATGAGAAGTTTGTTTTGTCTATAGATTGTGGATCTGGCATGTCAACTTTTTTTTTCCAACCTATGCTGACAGCGTGTGGGTGAGCTCTCGGGGTTCAAACCGGAGGTGTTCTTAAGACTGGCTCTAGCAAGAGCAGTGCTTCGCAGAATCTACCACCGGATCGGAAACGCGACCCACTGATAAGATCCGACGACTAACTCAGTGGGGTGGCACGTCACCAATTTCTATTTTTGTTACATTGCGCACTTTGAAAATATTAGTTAAGTTCGATTTTTAATAAAGTTTTTAGTGTTATTACGTTAATTCCGGCTGAATTCAATTTCAGAAACCGTTTCAATGCTGCAACCTTTTTTATGAATCTAATAATAGCCATCAATTAACTGGTTAATAAAACAGCATGACATTAATGCAATTAGTGTTGCAACCAAACTATACATCTATACATATAAATTAAATTGAAGTGTCTGTTTGTAATATCGAAATAACCGCTTTTTACTACATGCATATGAATATATATACGGTACAATACCAAAATAACATTTTTTACAATTTTTGTCTGTCTGTTTGTTCCGGCTAATCTCTGGAACGGCCGATTTTGACGAGACTTTTACTGATAGGTAGTTGATGATATAAGGAGTAACTTAGGCTTAGACTTTACTTTTTTAGACTAACTTCGCCCCGCGGCGTCACCCGTGTTATGACAATAACCGCGGGTAACATCGCGGGACTCAGCTATCAATAATAAAATTTAATGTTTCCGAAGCAAAGCGAGGGCGGGTCGCTAGTATAACAATAATACTCGTAGTTCACCCATTACTACCCATCCATAGCTCGATATACAGTACAATAGAGCCTTCGACCTTAGGTCTCTGAGTGAGTGGCGAAACCTGACTCAGTAGTACAATGATTAGCGCCCTGACTGTTGTGTTGAGGGTCGTGGTTCCGAATCCCGCACCGGGAAAACATGCGTCTGATGTGGCCGATCATCGTTCACGTCGAACCCGTCGCTTGCGACGAAGGGCTCGACGAGTAAATTAACCCACAGACACAGCCCACTGAGTTTCTCGACGGATCTTCTCAGTGGGTCGCGTTTCCGATCCGGTGGTCGATTCTGCGAAATACGGCTCTTGCTAGGGTTCGTGTTAGCAACGTCGTCAGGTTTGAGCCCCGTGAGCTCACCTACTAGTTACGGTTACGCTGAAATAGCCTTTCAAGGCTAGCACCTTAGGCAAGAAAAAATAAATTATGTGGTTTATCGATTGCTCATTGTCTAGGTGCTTATTATCTATATACATACTTACTAGCATACATACTTATATTTACACGCATATAAGTATGCATGCCAGTCTCTTGTACCTATAATTACAAAGAGAACCTTAATTTGGGTCCGGATGACCTTGCGTGATTTAGTCCTCGCAGTTATTATTTAAAATTTATAATTACATTTTCCTTATTGTTGTTGTATGTTCCAATTCTATCGTATTTCATATCTAAGTAGAAAACAAACATTTAAAAAAAATCACTTACTTTGAAATTCTTAAATCACTTTCGTGCCGCCGTAACATTTTACGTTCCCTCGTCAAAGTTCATTGCGAATGTGAAATTGAATTTCACTTTTTAATTACGAATCCCTCAATGCTTCATTGAAATCATAGGAATAAATTTCAATGATCTATTTCTATTGTTTGTTTGGTAAGAAGATATCATCCGTGACTAAATAAAGTTTTCTATTTTTTTATATCTCCTAAGGTATTATAACAGTTTGTCGCATGTGTATATGATTTGGTGTATTGTAGTGGTTATGCTATATAATGTAATTAATTATTGCTTTGAATTAGATATCAATCAAAAGGGTTCAAGTAAATTGAAAAATTTAAATGTTATTATTAGCTATTGTTTTCATGAAGGTCGTTAGATTGACCCCGTTTTGGTTTTCGTTTTTTTGTCGTTGTTTCTTCAGTACTCGGCGTTGTTGTAGGTTGAGTAGTTGTCGTTGTTGCTTCTGATGTAGTTGTTGTTGCTTCTTTTGCAGTTGTTGCTTCTGTTGTAGTTGTTGCTTCTGTTATAGTTGTTGCTTCTGTTGTAGTTGTTGCTTCTGTTGTAGTTGTTGCTTCTGTTGTAGTTGTTGTTGCTGCTGCTGCTTCTGTTGTAGTTGTTGCAGCTTCTGTCGTTATTGTAGATTCAGGTAAAGGCGTCGATTCTGTTGTTGTCTCCGTAATATTTGCAACTTCAGTTGTAGTTCTTGCTTCTGAGGTTGTTGTAGCTTCAGAAGTTGTTGTTACAGCTTCAGTATATGCAGTAGTTGCTTCAGTAGTTGTGGTTATGCCTTCAGTAGTAGTTGTACTTTCGGTAATATTTATGATTTCAGTGTCTGTTGTTCCTTCAGTACTAGTAGGTGTTTCCGTTGTAGACTTTGTTGTAAGATTAATACTTTCTGTTGTAGATTCAGTCTTTTTAGATATCGGCGGGGTAATGTTAATGAAAACCAGTTTTTTCTTTAGTTTGACTATTGGATATGTTTGGGGTTTTTCTTTTTTCGGGCCTTCTAATATTCTTTTAAGGACGCTCAAGGGCATCCAATGACCTGGCATATCTGCTTCCACTGGGTTAGCGATGAACATGATTGGGTCTCGGGCAGGGTTTGGCCATTTCACAGCTGCTATCTTTGTGAACGTGACTACAGTCAATGCTTGGTATATTTGTAGCGATAACACTGAAATTATATTAAGATATTAAAAGTTATATTATAATCTTCGTCGTTATGTCCGAATCAAAAATAGAGTACGCGCTATCAACTAATGAGCAGAATTCATGAATTGGACAAAAAATCACTTACTTTTAATGCTTAATTAATATTTTATAATTGATTATATCACATATTTATGCTTTGTTAGAAATAAAAATCGTTTATCGTTCCTTCGTTTTTTACCAAACAATTCCGACGAATCAGCGTTTTACTGTACAAACTCATATTTACATACCTACATATCGTGAAAATTTAATATGTATTTTATAGCGGAATGCTTCGAATAAAATATTTTATTTGGCACCGTCGGTATTTGACGCCGGTTTGCTGAGGTTTGTTTTCAGTTTTTTTAACACATATTTATTTGGAAAGTAGATTTTAATTTCTCTAATTTTCAAGATAAGTTTGCATATTTACAAGTTCCGAACAATAGCAATTTGAACCTATCTATTCAGCAATTTCACCCGCTCGGCGGAAGCTTCTTCTCTTCTAATCTCTAAGATCTAAGATTCGCAACTTGATGAATGTGCTAATGGCGCTTCTATACTTGCTGATATTCAGTGGGTAGCAGTAGTATGCACATAAATATGCTTAGCTAATTTAATTCTTCCATTAATAAAATTCCCGTGTGCTGATTCGACTTACCTAAAAAGTGCTTTCCACTCCGTGAACCATACGGAGTTGATTTGAATTTTATGCAGAAAGTTGACTATAAAAGTAATTCAAATTAAAATTAAAATATGGATATGGGTTTGTCAACTTCAATTATTGATCATAGACCAAGATTGTTTTTAATGTTAATGTTTAGTTTTAAGGTAAAATGCGAGGAAAATATCGTTTCTTTTTTATAGACATTTACTTGTGCAAAGAGCATAATAACAACAATAAAAAGGATCAGTCTTTGTACATAAGCTGGGTGTCCCCGGGGAGTGGGCTTGGCAGAGTGTAATCATAATCTTTGAATCCAATGTCTTCTTCTGACGGTGGAAGCACGCACTCCAAATCAACATACAACTGCTGTTGGATGACCAGTTTGTCCACTATTTGAGCGAACGTTGGCCGGTCATGTGGATCGTCTGACCAACATTCGACCATTAATTCGTAGAGGCGCACTGACGCACGCATTGGCTTCGGCAGTCTGCCGCCGCCAGTCAAAAATGCGGGTACTTGGTAGTTGCTTAGTTCCGCGTAAGGGAAACCACCTGGAATTGAGAATTGCTTTTTGTAATTTGTGTGGTAGTAGTATTCCTTTTTTTATTGCTATGATTAGTGGACCTAGATCTTGACTCACTAGGTGATTAGTCATCAGCCATTGACATCGATAAATGCCGCCACCTACCATGTGACATGAGTTCTAAGTATCAACGACTTCAAACCGAAACGGATTACTGCTTTACGGCAGAAATTGGCAGGGTGGTGGTACCCACCCGTGCGGACTCACAAGGCTTCCCTACTACCAATAAAAAGTAGACGGTAATGTGGCGAGGGGCGTCCTAAAGAGGCTTTTAATTACTATGTGAAAGAATATATAAGAGATAAGGTTGTGAGTGTAGGAATGATGTATGAATTTAAAAAAAAGAAGAAATGTTGCACCCGCACCAAATTAGTGGCAAAAACAAGAGGGAGTTATTGCCCTCGAACTTAGCATTACCAAACACTTCTCCAGCCTTAGAATCCTATTGCTTATCTGAGCGTTAAGTAGTCAGTATAATGGAATACTATAAGGAACTTCTATCAAACAAGTAGTTGGAAACTTACCCAAGGTGGCTATCTCCCAAAGCAAAACAGCGAAAGCCCAAACATCGCTTTTGCTGCAATATTGGGAATGGACAATGGCTTCGGGTGCTAGCCATCGCAGCGGCACTGGCTTGGAACGCGTGTGGACGTACACTCCTGATCTGGAGAGGCCGAAGTCTGCCACTTTCAAGACTCCCGTGCTATCCACCAGGATGTTCCGAGCCGCCAGATCTCTGAAAGGGACGCGCTTATTATAAGTTTAGAAAGTTTTAGCACGTTCTTATTTAGCACATTTATGTCCGGCGGCCGTTCATTCTTCATTATATGCATGCATGCATATAAAATATAATGCATAATAAGCATCTATCTCTCATTAATCTAACACAGTGACTGGTATGGTGGCTGTTACTCTGTTAACATTATTTCATTATTTATTGTATTAGTTCCTTTATTAATTTTAATTTTATATTAGTAGTTGACAATTTTAATTTTAATAATTTTGATTTGGTTTCATTTTTGTTTATTTTTGTTTTAAATCATTTTCAATTGTAATTTATTTTTACTGTATTTTGATTTAAATATTATGTAATTGTGTGTGAAATTTTATGGACTTAAGTTACCTGAAATAAACGCATTTCATTTCATATCATTATTTTTGTAAAAAAAAAACAAATTCGCCTTTAACCCTTTGACTGCTATGTAGGTCAACGGTGCCCTACGTGGCGCACTAAAGAAATTATGTCGATTTCTTTCTTCGAACTTCCTACTAAGGCGTCGGAATATGCTGAGACTAAAACAAATTTCTAAGGGACTAAAACGTATATTAAAAACAAGGGAAGCAATGCAAAGTTCGACAATCCAAGTTTTTTTTCCTACCTAAGCTGAGAGGCTCGAGTGGCTATTTCAGCGTAACCTTAACTAGTAGGTGAGCTCACGGGGCTCAAACCTGACGACGTTGCTAACACGAACCCTAGCAAGAGCCGTGCTTCGCAGAATCTACCACCGGATCGGAAACGCGACACACTGAGTAGATCTGGCGAGAAACTCAGTGGGCTGTGTCTGAGGGGACAATCCAACAGAAATCGACATATCTATTTAATACTTCATTGCGTCAGTCATAGGGTTAAAGAGAGTTTCCAATAGAGATATCTTTGCGACCGACTTGGAAAGCCGCTTAACCCAGAGCAGAAACGGCAAGAAACTCAGGTACTTGTGTTTTTTTTTGTTATCTTTGTAGGCAGACGAGCATAAGGCCCACCTGATGCTAAGTGGTCACCATCGCTCATGGACGTCAGCGATGCTAAGGGCAATGCCAAGCCGCTGCCTACCATTAAGTACTCTCCGCAAGCCGCGTTTGGAGAAGGACATGTCACAGCGCTCGGAAAACACCGTGGAGGGTGTTTCAAGATATGTGTACATTTCGTTACGATTTTTAGAACGTTATCAATTTTTAGGTACATTTTTTTTATTTTTTTTATTGCCCTTGTAGCCAGACGAGCATACGGCCCACCTGATGGTGAGTGGTTACCGTCGCTCATGGACTTCAGCAATGCCAGGGGCAGAGCCAAGCCGCTGCCTACCGCAAAATATACATATAAAATCACTACGATTTAGTGGAAAGAAATGGCGTAAATATTTGTGCGCTACTGATCATTGATCACACATACAGTACTGTTATTGTGTGGATCAGTATTTGTATAAACCGACTCAATAAAAAAATAAGTGTTCAAAATATAGGATTTATTATTTATGTTACGTCAGAATTCTTTTAGGTGTCCTGTTTTGTTTCTTCTTTGGTTATTTGAAGTTTGATTCTTCTCAAGGTCCAATTTAAATTTTATCAAGATCTGACCAATAGTTTTTGAGATAAGTGAGTCAATAGTGCGTATTTAATTAACTTCAATTACATTAATGATATTATATAGTAAAAGCTCCTCATTCGCGTTTCCTGCATTCGCGTTTTCACTATTAGCGGATTAAAAAAACCGACCCAATTCATATGCTCGCGGATAAAGATTTCTTTGTTCACGGATCTAATTGGTACATCGGTATATACATATTGATAAAAATAATTCCAATATGTACGTAAACGAATGCAATACCGTCTTTACCATAAGGGCACACGGGGCCCGTGCCCAGGGCCCCCATTCTCAGGGGGCCCCGAAGGATCGACAAAATCTCTCACACATTTATTCTCAAAACATTTTTGTCGGGCACATTAAACTTTTTTCACAAATCAATAATCTTACCAGAAGGTATTTTCAAGGCATATACTACGCCATTACATCGATGACTGCGCCGATTCCTGCTGTACTAATTAATAATATTTCCGAACGCATCGTACCTAATTTACTAAGTACACCATCTAGCAATCACGATAACGGTTTCCGTTATCGTAATCGTAACCAAAAAACCAGCAGCATTCTAATATCATTAATGACATATTTTATCATACCGTATTTGATTACCTATAATAGATGGTCATACTCAGTAAAAAATATTTTTTTACTTTCCAAAAGGGCCTCAAATTCTTGTGTGCCCAAGGGCCCCAGCCTAATTTAAGACGTCCCTGTAAAATGTCCTTTGTAAACGCGCTTTTCCATATTCACGGTTTCTGTAATCGCGACATATTCACGGAATATACCCCTTAAAAGAATGAAGAGCTTTTACTGTACATACTCATTTTATTTTGTTTAAGGCGATTTTATTTTTTTGTTAAAACTATGCATTATATTTATTTTACTTGTTTTAATGCACACACATATGTATGTATATAATGTCGGGTGATGTAAGCATGGTCATTCAACTACACAATTAATTAAAAAAAAAACAAAAAAATGTTCAAATCACGACTATAGATATAGATACAAACCATAGATAGAATGTGACATCTAGTCATCGTTTGACTTCGCATTATGTTCTTTACGAAAAATAGGTAAAGAAAAATATGTTTACGAACCATTTATTTATACAAAGCTCATTCAAGAACGGCACGCACAATATGACGAGAAACGATTTACATTACTTGCTTGAGCGCCCCAGTTACTCACTGCTACCAGGAAAAATCCGGGCTTTTCCCGGAAAGCTTGAGCCTACGGAGCCCGGTTAAACCCGGGTATATTAAATTTAAACACCGGGAGACATCTGCCCGGGCTTGTTAGGCAAATAATCCTGTTTGTTCTATCCGCTGCGATGTCTATTTGTTGTTTTTCGTGTAATCGAGTGTTTTTTCAGGTGTTACTTACTGTGAGTGAATACGTATAATATATCTCAATAAATTTAGAATATTTTATAACAACGATTTTAGACAAAATTTAGATGCTTTATTTCACAGAATATACTTTTATTTAATGTTTAGCTTGTGTATTAAAAATCAATCGGAATCGGGTACGCAATATATAAAATTAATTTTAATTGAACATTACCGTTTGGAGTTTAGTTAAATCTGAAAATATGTACTATGAGACTTCTAACCTCTTCCCGGAAATTGGCGCATACATATTACGTGTACGTTTTATTTATTATTATTTAAATATTGATTTTTTTGTAGACTTGTTTGGTTTTTTGTTTTAGCTATCTTTTTGTATATTATATGTTTGTTTTGTGCTGTTGGTAAATAATAAAAATATAAATACGCTCAATGGCCGCATAATATGTGGACATCATTTTTTAAATTAATATTCACGATTTTTGTATACTTTTTTTACGATTGAATTGTTTTCAACATAAAATGAATAAATCGCAATCAAGAATAATATATTAAATTATTATTGTTTTACTTTGAAAAGTTCGTCCTTGATGAGGATAAGTTTTTAATTAAATTAACTGTCAGAAGTGCAATAGTTAGATTTTTTTGAGAAACGGATTATTTTATAAAAAAATATAAAGACAACGGTCTCTTTAGTGTTAAGCTATTGAAGCCTATAGTTTGCATAGGAATGCCACCGCCCAGATGATATCTGCGGTGTCTAGCAGGATTACTTACAATCGCATATTCAGTTTATTACTACTACTACTACTACTACTACTTTATTACTAATTGAAAACGTAAAAGAGGTCGCTGCTAATTGTAGTTTAATCTGTGGTTTTTTTTTTTTTATATTATTACAACAATTGTGCTTTGTAAATAGAATAAGATTCTTCTTACACAATGTACACATTACGCGAATTGAGAAGACATCGAGCGATACTTCGAATTGCCCACTGAGTTTCTCGCCGGATCTTCTCAGTAGGTCGCGTTTCCGATCCGGTGGTAGATTATGCGAAGCACGGCCCTTGCTAGGGCCAGTGCTAGCAACACTCCCGGCTTGAGCCCTGTGAGCTCATCTATACGTTAGGGCGAAGCTGAAACAGCCTCTCAAGGCTATTAGCACAGGTAATAAGATCATCATCTAATATAGTTTTCTAAAAAAAAACATTTAGACGCTTAAACTAATTTCGCTTACAAAGAATCATAATAATTTATAATCTTTTGTAGAGTTGAAATATGTACATTGTATTTCAATCTAGAAAACCGCCAAATTATTGGGAACCCGATTACACCGCAGTATGCGTTGCTAAGATACCGTTGCTAGGAGCAGCACCGGCTCAAGGCAATATCCGCAGACATTGTTTCAGCATAATCGACTCTATCCGTAGCAAGTTAAAGACCATTATTTTATATTCGAATAGACGGAAGCTTCATAAAATAGGACCTTGTTATCAGCTACTATTTATTTGTATGATGAGAAGTTTCCACTTTCGTGCCCTTTCAGAATATTATAATACAAAATAAATCGCTACTAGGTAGGTAGGTACCTTTACATTATTGAAATATTTTAATGATTAAATTGTCAGTTCGTGTATTGTTTTTTTTTTATTGGACCGTAGTTACACGAAGGCGGCTTGGTTATATTTAACCGACTTCAAAAAAAAAGAGATATTCGTAACGAGGACACCTTGAGAGCGTGTTTTGTTTCATTAAGGTTAAAATTACCAATTTCCCGAAAAAATATAGCTAGTACAGCTGCTGATCAATAAGCTCGTCAACTACGTCTACTACGGACGCTTTAAAGTTCTTCCAGAAGATATGTAGTATGCCACTCTGTCTTTTAATACGCTTTTATTAGCTTCAGACGTATGTATGTTAGTATGTTAGTATGTAACGGAGTTTTTGAACATGATTTTGACCCGCTTCAAAACGTCGGATTAACTCGAAATTTGGTATACTTATTAAGGACCGATGACAATTTATATGTATATGTATAACTACTGATACCATGCACCCCACGCTTTTTTACAATGAAATCATTTTTTCTTACACTATTTTTAATTCAAATTTATTAAGATTTATTTTCTATTTTTTAGTTGGATTTTCTATAAAAGCGTAGATCTGGCAGTTAGTACTCAAATGCAAACTCATTATCTATACACAACTGTAACATTTTACCCTATTTTTCTATCTGGCTATCACCCTGTTTCTAGCTTGAGTAAAAGACCTATGCAAATTCATATTATTGCATTTCAATTGAACGTCGTGTAACATATTTATTGAGTGTCAAAATTAAACTCTTCCACTAACGGTTTCAAAAAGATTCCCAAGAGAAAACGCTCGATATTAACGCAACGTATTGTTTTCAATTTAAGCATTTTAAATCACCGTTTGTTTATGCAAAACAACATTAAAGTCGCATGGCTCAAGCGCCCTTTGTCTCGCGTTTCGCTTTGAGAGCTAAGAAAAATGTAGTATTTATTTGGAGCACTTCAAGAGCACGTTGCGCGTGTGTATTCAGTGTCTCAAATTGTAATTTAATGTCTGTCTGTTAATTAATCTGTAATTAATCTGAATTTCTCAATAAGTAATTCCCTAACACCGATTACGGGCACTGTTAAGAATTTGTCTTGAGTATGGTTGGGTATCAGTGTGCTTAGTGCGAGTTTTTTAACGTTCTCGATAGCGTAAAAGTTAACCCAATTTTATATACAGTTGGAATAGCGCTCCTAGCGGCAAACGTAGGCAATTTTTTTTTTTTTTTATCCTACCTAATCTGATAGCCTTAGGGGCTATTTCAGCGTAACCCTAACGTTTGTAGGTGAGCTCACGGGGCTCAAACCTGATGACGTTGCTAACACGAACCCTAGCGAGAGCCGTGCTTCGCAGAATCTACCACCGGATCGGAAACGCGACCCACTGAGAAGATCCGGCGAGAAACTCAGTGGGCTGTGTCTGAGGGTTAATTTACTCGTCGAGCCCTTCGTCGCAAGCGACTGGTTCGACGAGAACGGTGACCGGTGCTTGAAGTACCTAAAAGCACCGTTAGTGGATCGGGAGGATCCGAGATGACGTGTTTTGGGCGACGTCGACTGCTTTCCATTCTGTCCGCAGGATCGGGAATGACGTAGGCAAACGATCCCATTGCATACAAATATCAGCTAACTTTTACGTTATCG
The DNA here is from genome assembly GCF_030267445.1 of Bombyx mandarina. Lineage (NCBI taxonomy): Eukaryota > Metazoa > Arthropoda > Insecta > Lepidoptera > Bombycidae > Bombyx > Bombyx mandarina. The sequence goes on from NC_143215.1 coordinate 4,066,219, forward strand.
AGAACGTTAAAAAACTCGCTCTAAGCACACAGTAGGATTGCATCAGATTGAATAGGTGCGTGAACATATATCCACGTTTTGGAATTGATTATACATATACCTTATATCAATGGTTAAGCAACTAGGAACAAATGACGCACGGTCAACCGGCATAAAATTACGGTTTACGATTATAGATAATAAACATCCAGAAAAAGAGCAAGCAAGCCTGTTAATCACACAATTTCATGATATGGGAATTAAATCCACGATCCTCTGCGTAACAGTCAAATATTTTTTTCTACCTATGCTGATAGCCTTTAGAGGCTATTTCAGCTTCACCCTAACGCGTAGGTGAGCTCACGGGGCTCAAACCGGAAGTGTTGCTAACACTGATCCTAGCAAGAGCTGTTATTCGCAGAATCTACCACCGGATCGGAAACGCGACCCACTGAGAAGATCCGGAAAAGAGTCAGGAGCTCTAAATACTGCACAGACAGTCTCAATGTTCATAGTGTAAGGTTTGTTGTAAAATAATTAAATTAAATTTAACATATTCAAGTTGAGGCAATTTTCTGATTGCCAAATAGCAACACTGTTGGTGGCAGCAAAGGCAGTAGTGGGGACATGACATAATAAAAAAGGCGGTAGTCTGAAAAAACGGGACAGAAAGCAGTGTATTCAGTAGTGAGCAGATATCTGAAGATTGTACAAGTGGAGTTATAATTTTTTTTTTATTGCTTAGATCGGTGGACGAGCTCACAACCCACCTGGTGTTAAGTGGTTACTGGAGCCCATAGACATCCACAACGTAAATGCCCCACCCACCTTGAGATATAACTTCTAAGGTCTCAAGTATAGTTACAACTGCTGCCCCTCCCTTCAGACCGAAACACATTACTGCTTCACCGCAGGAATAGGCAGGGTGCTGGTACCCGCCCGCGCGGACTCATAAGAATTCCTACCACCAGTAATTAAAGCAATACAGAATTCAGTGAACTACTGCAATCTGTGTATTATTTCTTGACTGTAGGAAGCACAGCTCTACAATAGAGATGATTTTTTATAGAATAACGTGATATATGAATTCCTTACCTATGCGTGATCCCTCTGCCCTCCAAATGCTTCATTCCTAAAGCGACTTGCAACGCGTATTCTCTCATAGTCGTACTATCTAAATGTAACGCCGGCTCCGCCACGTAATGGTCTCTTTTCATTAATTTATTTATTTCCCTATCTATGTAAAGTTTTTCGTCCGACAATGCCGGATCCGAGTCGCTAAAATGTGTGTAATCCGCTGAAATAAAAAATAAAGACACTTAAAAAAATTACTGAGCAAATTGTAATCATGAATATTAGACGTAAGTTCTATCAGGCGCTATTTATGTTCTTTATTTTTTTGAACCACGCGAGGAAATTGTTTACCGTTTTTGTGGACAAGAGCGAAGCTATACAGTCCAGAAGTTAACGTTACTCATGGAAAATTATTTATTATATTATGTTGTAAACAAAATGTAAATAAATAATTCTGATAAATAAATGTTTTTCGTGTGATCGAAATTTTTGTTTTCAAGTGTAATTGTGAGTGAATATGAATAACATAGATTTTTAGATACTTTATACTCGTAGAAGAAATTCAAAATAATGAGCGTATTATTTATTACCTATGTAATAGCTTTACGTCGGAAACATCGACCCCATGAACTACACTTTATAGTTATATAGCGTGGGTGGAGACCAGTGTTCAATAGTGAGATGAAAGTAATCCTATATTGTTTCACGGGGCTCAAACTATTTTAATATCGAAGTTCGTGAAAAATATCCAAACTAATTATGGGTTTCGACGTGGAAATGTAGCAGATGGACTTACTCTCTTATTTAAGTTATTAATATAGATTTTATTGTATGAACTAATAATAAATTTCCTGAGTACTTTGACAAATTGTTATTCAAAAATGGTTAGTCTTCAGCTGTAAGTAACAGCTTATCTATACCTTCGACATTGTTGATGTCCATGAGCCACGTGGAAAACATATCTGTGTGCTTAGTGCGAGTTTAGTTAACGTTCTCGATAGCGTAAAAGTTAACTCAAATTTTTCTTACACAATTTTTTAATCAAATTATTTTCTATTTTTTGGTTGGATTTTCTATAAAAGCGTATTTTGTTAGTTTTTTTAAACTGTTATTTATTTTTCATTTTTTAGTTGAATTTAAATTTTTTCAATTTTTTTTTGTATTGAATTGTCATCGGTCCTTAATAAGTATACCAAAATTTTAGTTAATCGGATGTTTTGAAGGGGTCAAAATCATGTTCAAAGATTCCGTTACAAACATACATACTTCTGAAGCTAATAAAAGCGTATTAAAAAAGGCAATAACTCACAATCCCCTTCAGAAGGTTTTCCGATAATGTCGCTGCCTGCTCTCCTAGTGACGTCAGACGTCTGAGTTTCCTTCCTTCTCCCTCTGGCTGCCCTCAACAGTGAAAGCAGATCACCTCTTGGAGCGTGTTCCAGGAGAGCGATGAGCGGGGCTCGTCTCGTGCAGCAGCCGATGAGACGAATCACGTGTTTGTGGTAGCCAACGTGCTTCAGCATCTCTATTTCCCGGAAGAAGTCTTGCATCTCTTCCTGCGATGCTTCTTCTGTAAAGATTAAAATTGATCGCTTCGTTGCTATGGTCACTTTTTTATTTTTTTATGATATGTGGACGAGCTCACAGCCTACCTGATGTTAAGTGGTTACTGGAGCCTATACACATCTACAACCGTAAATGCGTCACCCACCTTGAGATATAAGTTCTAAGGTCTCAGTATAGTGACAACGGCTGCCCCGCCCTTCAAACCGAAACGATTACTGTTTCACGGCAGAAATAGGCGGGGCGGTGGTATCTACCCGTTCGGACTCACAAGAGGTCCTACCACCAGTATATATATGGACTATATTAAGTACTAGCTGACCCGGCAGACTTCGTAGTGCTTCAAATGATAAATAAAAGACCTAAACTTTAGTATAAAAAAAGACTTAAAACAAACAAAAGGAATCCCCGTCTGACGGGGGACACATCAGAGTAAAAACAAAATTGTTTTTTATTTATTTAATTCCGAGCATTTTCATATTTATCTACTTTTTAAACCTTCTCTGGACTTCCACAAATAATTTAAGACCAAAATTGACCAAATCGGTCCAGCCGTTCTCGAGTTTTAGCGAAACTAACGAACAGCAATTGATTTATATATATAGGTATAAGGATTAAAAGTTTAAGTACAAAAGGTATCTTAAGGATCTTATATTTAATTCAGATTGATTGGATCTTTGGTCCACATCAGTGATCTTAGCTGCTGTTCCCCGGGTTTTCGATTCGTTTTTTTAACTTAGTCAGTTTGATTTGCACCTTTGATTATAATAATTGTGTTTTTGGTACTCATAATACAGGGTGGCCCATAAGTCCTTTGAAAAGTAAAATTTGAATAAAACGAACAGGGCGCGCGTGAACGGTGCAGGGGAAGCGGGGGGAGTAACTTCAGTTTCTGGGAATTTAGTCGCGATGGAGCGTTTTACCGGAGCGGACCGTGTGTTTTGTGTGCGCGAGTTTTATAAAAACGACAATTCGGCAACCGTTGCGCGGCGTAAATTTCGAGAACACAAAGGTTTACACAACTTTGACGACACTCCAACTCTTCAAACGATTAAGAACTGGGTTGCTAAGTTCGAGGAGACCGGTTCGACGTTAGATAAACCGCGGTTGGGTCGCCCAAGGACGTCACGTACGGAACAAAACATAGACACAGTGACACAGTCTATTCGCGAAAATCCGACACAGTCAACTCGTAAGCGCGCCAGAGCATTAAACGTATCCAGGACATCGTTACAACGGATTTTGAAGAAAGATTTACATATGCACCCTTACAAAATTCAGTTGGTTCAAGAATTAAAGGAAACTGACGGTATTCAAAGACAAAATTATGCGAATGAAATGTTGAATCGGTTTACTTCCTTCAATAACATAATGTTCTCTGACGAGGCTCATTTCCATCTTAACGGGCATGTTAGTAAACAAAATTGCCGCTATTGGAGCCCCATCAATCCAAAACTTAAGCATCAGAAGCCCTTACATAGTCCGAAAGTGACTGTTTGGGCCGCTATGTCAGCCCATGGTATCCTAGGGCCTTACTTCTTTGAGGATGGCAGAGGGTGCGCAGTTACTGTTACGTCGGAGCGATATGTGGCTATGATCGAAGAGTTTTTCATACCAGAATTGCAAAACTTTTCAGGCTTTAATGCCAGGACGTGGTTTCAACAGGATGGGGCCACTTCTCACACCTCTAACACTGCTATGCCCGTTATCCGTCAACTTTTTCCTGGCAAAGTTATCTCTAAGAGAGGAGACATTTCCTGGCCTCCACGTAGTCCAGATCTGACCCCGATGGATTTTTTTTTGTGGGGCTACCTTAAGGCTAAAGTATACGACACAAACCCGCGGTCAATTGAGGCCCTAAAAGAAAACATCCGCAGAGAAATGACAAGCATTTCAGCAGTGACGTGCCGCGCAGTCATCGACAATTTTAGACGTCGTTTGCAAGAGTGCCGTGATCGCAACGGATTACATTTAGGAGATGTTATTTTCAAAAAATAATTCCCGTTTTTTAAGCTTTTTATGTAAATAAAAATTTAATTCATAATGTAATTAGTTTTATTTTAATAAATTTTTTTTCATATCAAAGGACTTATGGGCCACCCTGTATAAAACGAATTTCCTAGCCTGGAATTGTTGAGTCTGGAATGTTGGAATTGACGCGAGATTACCGGGAAGGCTTAAACGGTGCCAAACAAACAGTTATTAATTAAAATTCTGTACAGCTCCTGCGAAAAGTTTTGATTGAATTAGAGTAAATAAATTGCTCTAATAATACTAGTTATGCGGCGTAATTGACAAGATTAGTAATTGCAAAGCGTGTAGCGCTGCTGTGTGAGGATTTTTTATTCTTTTTTTATTTTATTGCTTAGTTGGGTGGACGAGCTCACAGCCCACCTGGTATTAAGTGGTTACTGGAGCCCATAGACATCTACAACGTAAATGCGCTACCCAGCTTGAGATATAAGTTCTAAGGTCTCAGTATAGTTACAACGGCTACCCCACCCTTCAAACCGAAACGCATTACTGCTTCACGGCAGAAATAGGCAGGGCGGTGGTACCTACCCGTGCGGACTCACCAGTGATTACGCAAATTATAATTTTGCGGGTTTGATTTTTATTGCACGATGTTATTCCTTCACCGTGTAAGGCAATCGTAAACATTTGTTAAGTACGTATTTCATTAGAAAAATTGGTACCCACCTGCGGGATTCGAACACCGATGCATCGCAACAACGAATGCACCGGACGTGTTATCCTTTAGGCCACGACGACTTACATTGGATATTGGAGATCAAAATGGAGAAACGAATGGCTTGTGCGTGAACCTTGTACATTTTTGGAACGCGGGCCTTTGCCTTTTTTTTTATTTTTTTTTATTGCCCTATTAGGCAGACGAGCATACGGCCCACCTGATGGTGAGTGGACCATGGACGCCCATGGACTTCAGCAATGCCAGGGGCAGAGCCAAGCCGCTGCCTACCGCTGAACCGCTGCCACCGTTCACAGCCTACAGACAGAAAAAAAGCCGAGGCTGTGGACGTGGTAGCATATTTGATGGGGAAGAAACTAAGCTTACAAATCCAATCATCTTCACGGTTCTGACAGTTTTGACACTCACTAATAAAATTGGAACGGTAGCAGTTTTCGTTCAAGTATTTGTGACCTTAGCTACACATCACTCGATCTTACATATTTATAGCATTGGATAGCCATTTTTTTGTTTTTAATTTGAACATCTCTAGGTATTATTCTAAGGAGTATTGTAAATGTGTAAGTTTATTCCTTAATCACTCAAAAATGACTGAATTAATTTCACACAATGACAGTTTATAAATTGGATTAACACAAAGAATACATTTAATCGCTGTAAAATATTTGATAAGAGCAATGCCGGGATTTTTTTATTGCTTAGATGGGTAGACGAGGTCACGGCCCACCTGGTGTTAACTTAGTTACCTCAGTCCATAGACATCTACAACGTAAATGCCACCACCAACCTTGGGAGATAGCATGAGTTTATCATTTATAATAAATACGACAGTGTGTTCCAAAAAGCAGCGTAATTTATTCATTTTGAAAAAAAATAGACGCGTGCGAAATGCCGGACGCACGTATACCTATATTTACAAATAAGTCTCTCTATAAATCGTAAATAATATATCAATGCAACGATTTCGTATCAATCATTGTAAATAATAAGAGTTCTTTAAATCATTGAAATTATGTTATAACCGAATTTTAAAGTTAATTTGCAGACATCGTTTCGATTTCATGCTTCTAATAACAAAGGTGTTACTTGAGCCAATAGGCACGTAAATGAATGCTGTCCTCTGAACACCGATGATAGAAGCTAATGCGTGCAAAGCTTCAAACTTCTCAAATAACACCACCGAGCTACGAAGCCTCAAAACACTTAAGTTATTCTTCGGTTTCCGCGAGTCGCGGACATCTTTAAGCAACTTTTACGTCGCTGTTTTCGTCGTAAATGACCACGGAAAACTGTATAGTATCTGGTTCGGGAGTTGCTAGAACAGCCCCTTAGGCTACCAGAGGTTAGGTGGGGAAAACAATTGTTAAGTATTCGAACGAATGCGGACAAAATATAATATGTATGATGACAATAATGAAGTATAAAATAGATCGTATTTAGAAAAAGAGAGGGAGTATTCTTTATAATACACCAACAAAAGAAGCAATGCGAAACATTAAATACAAAAAAAGATTACATTTGGCGGTCTTATCGTATTATCTCTTCAGACAACCATCAGGTGAAAAGGAATCGTTTGGAAACTAATTACACGCGGTGTATATTTATATATATATACACATACATATATATATAAATATACATAAAAATACACAATGTAACGTAATAATAATTTTGCCTCTTTACACATATATAAGTTTTAATTATTCATAATTTTCCTGATACTTCAGTGGTTCTTTTTCTCTTTATAATTTTGTACCGATAATATTAGTAGGTAATAAGGTAGTTCTGAAGCACTCGGTATAAGAGCGCCTTTTAACTTTAATTTACTGCCTTTTGATAATATTAATTTTGAACTCTCGAGTTATATAAAACGTAATAAAGATAAATCCTTCTCCTTTTCTTTTTATTGCTTCCATTTGATAAACCCGAAAGCAATAAGCTGGTAAACATAATTTATAAAACGTAATTCGTTCGCCCAAAACTTCTGTTGAAGTCCCGTACGTGCAAAATTCAATTTTTGGCCCGACAGCGTCTGGTACAAATTTGTTTAACACAAACTTTTGTTTTGGGACTTCGCGAACTATGCTGATGATGTATTGTACGTTTAGTTTCTCTGTACTCTTCTCATTAAAGCAATAGTTTGTTTTTTCTAGTATTATATTTTAGTAGATGGTAGGGTGGAATTTTTTTATTTTTTATTGCTTAGATGGGTGGACGAGCTCAGAGCCCGCCAGGTGTTAAGTGGTTACTGGAGTCCATAGACATCTACAACGTAAATGCGCTACCCACCTTGAGATATGAGTTCTAAGGTCTCAAGTATTCGTATATAGTAACGGCTGCCCCACCCTTCAAACCGAAACGCATACTGCTTCATGGCAGGGTGGTGGTACCTACCCGTGCGGACTCACAAAAGGTCCTACCACCAGTAATTACGCAAATTATAATTTTGCGGGTTTGATTTTTATTACACGATGTTATTCCTTCACCGTGGAAGTCAATTCCCGCTATTTTAGCTGTGTAACATCGAAAAGCTGCTATAAGCAAATGAGACTTGTTATGTCTGAATCGTATGTGGTTGCGGTAAGGCGTCTTGTGAGCCCACACGGCAGCGTTGCCAACTCGAAATTCGTCAAGGTGGGAAATAGGAAACCCTACTATGAAAAGCTGGTAGATCTACCACCCATACTTTTCAAGTCTTTTAGAGACCCTCCAATAAGAATCTGGCATCCTTAATTTACTTTTCGATTGGATAAGACATATTTGAACTACATACTTTTATTAGAAATCCAATGATAAAACAGAATTACAGGCCGCTAATATTCAAAATATCAATAGAAAATAGTGATAATTGAAAAGATTACGAAACATAAAAAAAAATATAGTTTCAATATTATTTTCATAGAGGTTTGATTTGAACTTTTTGAAAACTTCAAAAGTTGGTAGATTTTTGCTACAAAGTGGTAGGTTCGATTACGACACTAAAAGTTGGTAGATCTACCGAAAAGTTGGTCGAGTTCGCAGCACTGCCACACGGGTTGGAACTAGTACCACGCGACCTATTTCTGGTGCAAAGATGTATGCGTTTCGGTTTGAAGTGAGCTGCAGCCGATTTACTATAAAACTGAGACTTAGGACACATCTCAAGATGGGTGGCGGCATTTAAGCTGTTGATATCTATGCGCTCCAGTAACCACTTAGCACTAGGTGTGCCGTGAGCTCGTTAACCTATCTGAGCAAAAAAAATCTTATCCATAAAAATAGATAAGGTAAAAAAATACTTGTAAAAGATGTTGATCTTTTTCTAGTTAAATACGTTCGAAGTCACTATATACTACGTATTTCATTAAGGGCCGAAAGAAAGAAGGCGACTTTCTCTCAAGTCATTGCTTCATTTAAAGCGTGTTAAAATTTTGTACAGTTGCTGTTGGGATTTTGTAGGTTTTTTATGTAGTACCGTCAAAGTTTGACAAGTGGGGCGCAATTCGTACGCGATAGGGGGCTACAGTGGGTGCGTTGAAGTGACCACAATCGTCTTGTCTAATTCTTTCGCAATCTGTTCGAAGGAGCATGCACGGAGCAACATCCCTTATATTAATACCATTGAGACATCGATCTCGTATCCATTTAGTGATGTATAACTGGTTCGGAAATAACAGAATTCCATATCTGTTCCCAAACAAGAATAAACTAATAATTTCACTGGTGGTAGGACCTCTTGTGAGTCCGCACGGGTGGGTACCACCACCCCGTCTATTTCTGCCGTGAAGCAGTAATGCGTTTCGGTTTGAAGGGTGGGGCAGCCGTTGTAACAATAGTTGTATCTAAGCAATAAAAAAAAATACGTGAGAGAACTTATATCTCAGGGTGGGTGGCGCTTTTACGTTGTGGATGTCTATGGGCTCCAGTAACCACTTAACACCAGGTGGGCTGTGAGTTCGTCCACTCATCTAAGATATAAAAAAAAAAATTTTTTTTTTGACTATAAAATATTTTCCTTTTATTAGTGTTACATTCCGTGAATCAGCCAAGCGAAAACAGCTAGTTAAGATACATTAAACGCGTGTACAAAAGAAGATAGAAAGAGAAAAGTATTTTTAGCGATATAGTATCAAAATAGAACACACTGTATATTAAATTAAACGACTAAAACAACATTTAGACTTTTGCGAGACGAGTCTTTTGGGTCTACAATAAAATTGAAAAGCGCCTTTTATGCGTGCAAAGCAAACTAAGGGAACCATTGAAAAGTGTTTATTTTTCCGTTTTTGTTTCAATTCATGTGAACATTTCAAACACACGATTGTTATTATTATAATGAATTTAAACAATTGAAATGTTTAAAGCGAGTTTTGTAATAATACGAACTCGGTGTGTTTTGTTTCTGTAATTGGTCGCTAATTGTCTGGAAAGCAGTCTGCGCGTTCCGTTGTTTTCACGGAGATGCTTAAACAAATCGATTGCGACATCCACGAGTGTTTAACAGTGCTATATTTTCTGTGGTATGTAAATATGTTAGTTCTTTGAAAATCGGTTGTAATTAAGTATTTTGTTCACGATTGCCCACTTAGTTTCTCGCCGGATCTTCTCCATAGGTCGCGTTTCCGATCCGGTGGTATATTCTGCGTAGCACTGCTCTTGCTAGGACTAGTGTTAGCAACACTCCCGGTTTGAGCCCCGTGAGCTCACCTACACGTCAAGAAGAGGTTGAAATAGCCTCTCAAGGCTAAGAGTACAGGTAGGGAAAAAAGTTCAGGAAGTCCGTTGTGGCGATTTGGCTTGGCTTTGAATGCGGAATAGATTCCTATTCTTTTTTCTTACTTTTCATTTATAGATTGTGTACAGTCTTCACCTGGCTTTATATGGTTACTGGAGCCCATATACATCCACCTTGAGATATAAGTTCTAAGGTCTCAGTATAGTTACAACGGCTGCCCCGCCCTTCAAACCGAAACGCATGACTGCTTCACGGCAGAAATAGGCGGAGTGGTGGTACCTACCCGTGCGGACTCAGAAGTGGTCCTACCACCAGTAATAAAAAGAAAAAGAAAGGTTTTTATTTATTTATACCGTAAAGTAATAACATACCCGTCAGCATTTTAGCTGCAACCGTCATGGTTTCCCCTCCGGGCATGTCGAGGTGAGCAGCGTGGACCCGCCCGAAGGCCCCGCTGCCTATCAAAGCTCCAAGATGAACGCGGGATCGACTCACTTCCCACTCATCGAAGCCTTCGTCTTCTGGCTGAGGATCATCAATCTATTAGGTTTCGTCAGATTTTAGACACGAAGCTACAAAAGTCACATTTCGAATTTCGGTATTTTAGATTTTTTTAAATATAAACCTTTAATAAAAAAAATATATTGAATATTTTATGTGTTGTTCTTCTACTGATGAAAATTTTTACACAAGTTACATAAAATTGAAGTTGTCGTGGCCTAAAGGATAAGACGTCCGGTGCATTCGTGTTGAGCGATGCACCGGTATTCGAATCCCAGGCGGGTACCAATTTTTCTAATGAAATACGTACTCAACAAATTTAATGTTCACGATTGACTTTCACGGTGAAGGAATAAGATCGTGTAATAAAAATCAAATCCGCAAAATTATAATTTGCGTAATTACTGGTGGTAGAACCTCTTTTGAGTCCACATGGGTAGGCACCACCACCCTGCCTATTTCTGCCGTGAAGCAGTACTGCGTTTCGGTTTGAAGGGCGGGGCAGCCGTCGTAACTATACTTGGGACCTTGGGAACTTATATCTCAAGGTGGGTGGCGCATTTACGTCGTAGATGTCTATGGGCTCCAGTAACCACTCAACACTAGGTGGGCGGGCTGTGAGCTCGTCCACCCATGGAAACAATAAAAAAAATCAAAAGGCCAATGAGAACGTTTTGTCTTTGCCACTATTTAATTAATAATCTTAGTATTGAGTTGTTTATTCAGTAGCAATACAAGATAATTTTGAAAATAAAGGACATTGCTTCGATCGCGAGCAGTCAGATGAAACAAATGATGACAAGGTCATCTCTCAAACAATTCTTCAATTTCAATTTCAAGCAATAAAAAAAAAGGTGAACATTAACTAGATTTATGATCGGAGATTGTGTTATATTGATGTATGGAAATTGTACCGTAGAAACTAGTACAATACAGCTTGCGTAGCTATTCACACAGAGACAATTAGAATAATGTTTTGTTAAGTGCTTTTAAGATAAACGAATGTTATAATTTGCGGTAACAGGCAACGGTGGTAGGCGCTATGTAACCATGACACGACATTCCATTTTGCTTTGCTTCTCAGGAGTACCAGTCTAAAAACTGAGAGAGAGCCCCTTAATAATACAATTTGTTGGATCTCATATCTCGAGAGGGTGGCTGTATTAACTTTGCGGTAACTTTATTTATTTATTTCTTTATTGCTTAGATGGGTGGACGAGCTCACAGCCCACCTGGTGTTAAGTGGTTACTGGAGCCCATAGACATGCAAAACGTAAATGCGCCACCCACCTTGAGATATTAGCTCCAAGGTCTCAAGTATAGTTACGACGGCCGCCCCACCCTTCAAACCGGAACGCATTACTGCTTCGCGGCAGAAATAGGCAGGGTGGTGGTACCTACCCGCGCGGACTCACAAGAGGTTCTACCAGCAGTAAAGTCTGCAAAGCACTGCTCTTGCTAGGATCAGTGTTAGCAACACTCCCTGTTTGAGCCCCGTGAGCTCACCTACACGTCAAGGCGAAGCTGAAATAGCCTCTCAAGGCTATCAGCATAAGTAGGAAAAAAAAGTGAGGTCCACCCAAGGACGATGATAAAAACTGTTCGTGCGTAATCAAAAAAAGTCTCTGGTATAAGTGACGAACAATGTATTAGAATAAATTTATTCTCTTTTGATAGGTACATACCTCAAATTCTTTTTGGGTGTAGAGCGGGCTCTCTTCCACTTGACCTCGTACGGGAATTTCATTATTCCTGTCGACAAAAAATATATTTATTGGTGAATATTTATGGAATTTATTTACGGCAGCTTTTTTTTTCTTGTTATTAAAAACGGTCTACGATTAATCTGCCGTTGCGTGATTACCGTCGTCGATGGAGGTCAGTAATTCTAGGGACTTATACATCAAGCTTAAACATTCGTGGAGGATTATTTTCGAATCTTGGATGATAAAATGGATTTCTTAGATATAATTATGATCATATCGAAGGTTGAAATGCTATTTGGTTCAAGAGACACTTTTGAAACTGTACAGGAGAGCCATTTAAAGATTAAAATTTAGAATTTGTGGATTGATTTCATGATGTGGCTGGATTTCACACCTCGTTATGCTAATTTTGATTATTATCCTACCATTAAATGCCAGTTTGCCAGTTTCAATTTTGAACAGGCGTTGAATTTACATTTTTGTTAAACTGTAAATTTGCTCTATTAACGAATAATTATTTTAAATTCGTAAATAGCATTCTCGATCCGCCGAAATATGTATTTTTTGTTACAGGAATGAGCTTGGTGTGGAATTCGTAAAGAAAAGAGGGAACTTTTGATCCGTCAACAAATTTATGTTCTTGGCGATGATACCTAAACCTGATCGATTATATGGGCATTTTTGATTGTTTTTGAAAAACCTTTAACGTTGGTTTGTTTAGTTACTAGTGACCAGCCACAGGATTACGATGTCAACTTTTCTGACTTGATTTTGCATAGTTGGCACTCCTCATCTGGCGTTAAGTGGTAACCACAGCATATAGATTTCTACGTGAATGCAACTTTGAAGTCTAAGTCTTAACTGTTTAACGCGTGTCCCACTCTTCAAGCCGGAGCGCATTCTATGAGCCTACACGGGTACGTACCAACACTCTACCGAATGCGTTTCGGTTTGAATGGTGAAGCAGCCGTTGTATTATGAAACTGAGACTTAGAACTCATATCTCAAGCTGGGTGACGATATTAACGTTTTTGATGTTTTTAAGCCCCGGCAACCAGCTAACATGAGGTGGGCCGTTAGCTCGTTCACACACATCTATATATAAAAATGAATTGCTGTTCGTTAGTCTCGCTAAAACTCGAGAGCGGCTGAACCGATTTGGCTAATTTTGTTCTTAAATTATTTGTGGAAGTCCAGAGAAGGTTTAAAAGGTAGATAAATATGAAAATGCTCGGAAATAAATAAAAATAACAATTTTGTTTTTCCTTTGATGTGTCCCCCGTCGGACGGATTCCTTTTGTTTGTTTTAAGTTTATTTTATACAAAAGTTTAGGTCTTTTGTTTATCGATTGAGGCACTACGAAGTCTGCCGGGTCAGCTAGTAAGAAATAAAAAAGGAAAACGCGGTCTCTTGAAAAAGAAGCAACCTACAATGAGTCGGACATTCTTTAGTAATAACAGCAACACTATTGCGAATTTATCCCATCATAGTAGGTAATCACAATTTTATACGTCACTCGTTGGTCTAAAATTTCAATAAAGATTTACAAATTCACGTTAATTTATAACAAAATATGTTGTGACGTTCAAAGTTCGTGGGGTCAACAAAATTAGGTCGAAAATCGATAATAATAACCTTCATTTATAATTGAATTAGTGTTTCGAAACTCGATTATCGCGGTACTAATAAATAATATGTCAATGTCGTTAATGTAAGGTTTTCGTTTGGGAATGTATTATAATGTTGCACCATTAATCCGTCACCGGTAAGTTACTGTTTAGACGCAACAGTGCGTAGTAGTTTAGAGTTGTTACAATACTTGTCGATATAAAAGTCAAATCAATGCTTAATGAATATATAATCAATAATATATGCTATATACTCAATATGTATCATCAATAGATACTATATTATAGAACAGGCACGTGGGTTTTTAACGTGAAAACGTCTTATTATTCGATGGAGCCGGCTGCATGCACGAAAAAACATGACGCATGCGGCGTTACCTCGCTCTGAGGCGTTCCATTTAAGGCTTGAAGTGCAAGCGAGAGCGCGCAACGAGCGACAAAGAGGCACAATCGGGCTCCGCGTTCGGCAGCGTTCTGTTCGTAATACAGCCTATAAATGAATTAAAATTTTCTTTTGAAAAATAAAACCATTCCATCAGTATTTTCTTATGACGTTGTCACTTTTAACTATCGTCAGTAAACCGACTTTACAGACAATCGATTTTTTTTATTAAATGAATTTTTTATAACTTGCTTACTGATATTAGTGTTTGCCGAGTGCTAAATTCGCCTATAATTATTAGTAATTCACGATTTAGATCTATTTTATGTGTTACATTTTCTTTTGATGTATTTGATAAATTGTCTTGAACAGATGTGAAAATGTGCTAACTGCTTAGATTTTTTCAATAATAAAATACCGAAAAATCTCTTAAATAATAATAAAAAAATTATATATATATATCCGTTTTATCGATACAAGCGTATCCCTAGAGGGTCGCAAGTCGTGGGTCAGATCTGGCGTAGATGAATTTTCTAACCGCGTGATGAAATATTTACGTAAACTGTGGCTTACTACTGTCCATTCTAATAAATTTGCAGCCTATTGAGGAATACAAACTTAAATTCCTTGCGTTAAGAACTATTTTTGTAAAACTCTCGCATCAGTGCACGTTCACGATGTGGTATTTTTGTGGTCAGCTCTAGCAAATAAATTTTCGTATCATCATATAAGCGGTCTGTAAATTCTCTTTCTATTTACAGCGGCCAGGTTTATTATATTGAATATTTTCGTATAATTTTCTGTACAAATTTTATTAAGTATGTCTCCTCCTCGCGTCGTTTTCCTCATTACTGAGTGTCGTGACTCCCCCGCTGCATCAGTTTCTCCCGTACGATTTCCCTCCATCTGCTGCGATCCTTAGCTTCATGAAGGGCATTGTGGAAGTTGATGTTTAGAGAAGATCGTATTTGGTCCGATCATCTCGTTGGATTGCGTCCTCTGGGACGTTTGCCATCTACTTTGCCTACCTGCCATTAAGTATATTATATAAGTATACAGCGATATAAACAACAAGTCGTCGTGGCCTAAAGGATAAGACGTCCGGTGCATTCGTGTTGAGCGATGCACCGATGTTCGAGTCCCAGGCGGGTGCCCATTTTTCTAATGAAATACGTACTCAGCAAATGTTCACGATTGACTTCCACGGCGAAGGAATAACATCGTGCAATAAAAATCAAACCCGCAAAACTATAATTTGCGTAATTACTGGTGGTAGGACCTCTTGTGAGTCCGCACGGGTAGGTACCACCGCCCCGCCTATTTCTGCCGCGAAGCAATGTGCGTTTCGGTTTGAAGGGTGGGGTAGCCGTTGTAACTATACTTGAGACCTTGAACTTATATCTCAAGGTGGGTGGCGCATTTACGTTGTAGATGTCTATGGGCTCCAGTAACCACTTAACACCAGGTGGGCTGTGGCATCGTCGACCCATCTAAGCAATAAGAAAAAAAATACTGTTATGAAACATAAGTAAGGTTCAAAATCAAATTTAACTATGAATAACAGAGTATTTCACAAATTTAAGAACATTAAGGTTAAGATGTGAAACTTAATTTTAGAATTCGAAAATGATTGAAGAAAACGCACTGTATGTATGTACGTTGCATTGTATACGGCAGCGGTCGGGGAACTTTCTAAAAAAAAAATACTTTTTTAATTATTACCCCAAAACATTTTTGTGTAAGTTGATATTACCCCATGGTGAAGAACAAAAAAAAAACGAAATCGCTTCTTTTTAGCATTCATATTATAGACACCATGATAATTTTGAAAAAAAATAAAATTATTTTTTCGTTTCGTTTCATATCGTTTCATCGAGTTTGAAATCACAACGATTCTAAAGAAGTTGCACTTCGATATATACTTTTTACTCACAAAAATTTCATTTTTACCCCCCAAAATTTCATTTTACCCCATTTGGGGTAATAATTTACCCCGGTTTCCCGACCGCTGGTATACGGGCTTACTACGTTATGTTACATACAAAACTACACATTCAAATGTATTTAAAATAATTTTTTATTGGTTTATTGATCGAGACCTCATCCTAAATAGTTGATGTTATTGCGAAATATTTGTGTGCTCAATAGCCTGACAGACAACGCGACTGGCTCGGTGGTAACGCTCTTGACTCTTGCGTTAAGGGTCGTAGGTTCGATTTCCACATCGGGCTAAAATTTGTGATGAACATTTTTTTTTTGCTCTTCTGATTGCCTATTGTCTTTATATTTATATACATATGTATATGTTTAAGCGTATATAAAAGTGTATGTCAGTATCTGGTATCCATAATAAAGGGTAAAGTAAATTGGGACTGGATAACGACCGTGTGTGATTTGTTACCAGTTATTATTGTTATTATTAAAAAGGTTTTAGTGTGTTTATATATAGCATTTTTTTCTAATCTTCTACTAAGATTTTCATAATCTATACATTCTTTATTTAAAACATTACAGTTTTTAATTTTGTTTGATTTTGCAACATCCATCTATCGATAAACGATTATCATTAATCTCAATATTCCAAATTGGAAAATATCAACATTTGTATGGTTACTGAAGATAATCGAATACCAAAGCGAATATTTATTTTAAAGTTTTATGTTGAAACACTTATAATTATTCCGAGACTATCTAAAGAGATAAATACTTTAAGCGCGTTATATTATTATCGGATCCTCCCGATCCACTAACGGTGCTTTTAGGTACCCCAAGCACCGGTCATCGTTCTCGTCGAACCCGTCGCTTGCGATGAAGGGCTCGACGAGTAAATTAACCATCGATATTATCGATGGAATTAATCCACAGACACAGCCCACTGAGTTTCTCGCCGGATCTTCTCAGTGGGTCGCGTTTCCGATCCGGTGGTAGATTCTGGGAAGTACTGCTCTTGTCAGGGTTCGTGTTAGCAACATAGTCAGGCTTGACGTCATCGTCGGCTCACCTGCTACTTAAGGTTACACTGATATGGTCTCTCTAGAGAGAATCTAGATCATAAGGTTAGGTAGCAAAAAAAATTGCTTATTTCATACAATTTATAATAAGATATCCAATTATTTATTCGGTTCTCGTGTGATAGACTTCATGATTAGGAGGGTTCAAGGGAAAATTGTAGAGAAAAAAACTAGGGTTATGCTGATAAGACAATAATAATAATTGTTTAGTGCTTTTTTAGAAGCAATGGAAAACAAATATTTGACGGTTTCAATTGAGGTTATGATTTAGGTTATATAGGTTTCAATTGAGGCCATGTTCGACTAATGACATAACATTACAATGTAAAGCTGTCGTTTTAAATGATGTCTTGAAAAACCTATCACTTGTAGAACGCCGTGTCCAGAGTCCCAAGGTCAAAGGTTCCACCATCTTACCTAAATCCGCCGAAGAATTCTGCATTCAGGTTTGAAGAGTGAAACGGTCATTACAAAACACAATTAAGAGTTGGAGATCACGTCTCGAGCTGGCTGGGGGCATTTACGTTTTTTTTTTATTGCTTAGATGGGTGGACGAGCTCACAGCCCATCTGGTGTTAAGTGGTTACTGGAGCCCATAGACATCTACAACGTAAATGCGCCACCCACCTTGAGATATAAGTTCTAAGGTCTCAGTATAGTTACAAAGGCTACCCCACCCTTCAAACCGAAACGCATTACTGCTTCACGGCAGAAATAGGCGGGGTGGTGGTACCTACCCGTGCGGACTCACAAGAGGTCCTACCACCAGTGATTACGCAAATAATAATTTTGACGTATTGTACGTATTTTGACGTATACTGGCTACGATACTATCCATTTTACCATGTTTGAGTTGTTCTGATTATGTACAGAGCAATTTCCGTCGGACCTATGTAATTTGTTGCGCGATACATTCTTCGCCGCGTTGTTAAGGTTGATGCGAATGCTACTCTTAGTTTTCACGAGAACTTTGATTGAAAAACTCCCAAATATACCTAATATGTTGTAATTAGCACTCGTGAGGATTACTTTTAAAGAAACCGTATTAAATTCGTTAGTTATATGAAACTTTACGTAACTTTATCTAAGTTGAAGCGAAATTTATTCTTGTTTATTGAACCCAACGACAATTACAAATAATTATCGGTGTAGTTCGATTGAATTAAACCTGTCTTCGGATCCTTGTAATGCATTGCCATTTGCGACAGCCGGCGTAGACTATCTGTGCCACTCACTTGCCCTTTGACTGACTGAAGACGTAACCACAGTCTAGAGTAAGTTATAAGCAAAAGTAACTGGTTCGTCTACTGCCTTCTCCAGAGTCCTAATGTGTTTCGGTATTTTCCTCTAATACTTAAGTGAAATTAAAAGACACATTCAATCAATTTTCAACCTTATCTCTGTTTCTTTTTGTGCGCAATTCGCCTCGTCCGATCTTGACGAGACTTGAACATAAAAGTTGAGGTTTTTTTCGTATATTCAACTTCCGATTATCACTCCATACTCTTAACGCGTGGAGTGATGATTTGACGATCAAGCTTCCGACCCAAAAAGGTCATTTTCTCAAAATATTTGAATTAACAATAAACAGTCTCGACAAGATTGGAACATCACCGTGGTGTATGAGTAATGTAGATCTTCATGACGACCTAAATCTATAACCGATACGTAAGTATCTTAATGAAGCGTCAGAACGCTTCTTTAAAAATCAGCGCGGCACGACAACCCTCTTATCGTAGCCACCGCTAATTACGTACCCGGCGGCGGGGCAAAGCAAAGCCGCCGTTGCCCAAAGCGTGTCTTGCTGGATTCCCCGGATCCACTCTTGGTGCTTTTAGATTCTTCAAGCACCGGTCACCGTATTCGTCAAACTCGTCGACACCGACGAAGACTTCAACATGCGAGAAGCCTCTAGATCCACCCCATTGATTGAGTCCGTAAGCTCACCTACAGGTCCGCATGAAGTTGGAATAGTTCCTTAGGCCACCAACGATTAGGTAGAAAAAAATAATTGGCAAATTTTGATAGGTTTTTTTTCATCACAGTAGTCAAACATTCAAATTGTTTTGACTTTACGAACTTAAAGCGTGATTTTCCGCAGATCGCTGGTACTAATTAACAAACTGCGTTCTCTTTCTTTTGTTTTCGAGCAGCGATCCTTTGACTTGGATCACCGCCGATTAGTAATAGTGTAACGATTACGCATGCGCAGAAGTGAGTGGGAAATTTCTGATGCGCACACCATCTTCGCCAATTGCCATTTCAGGCCAACTGACCTATTAGATCGTAAAAGGCATGCATTACCGCTACAGTTTCTTAATATATTATTTAATTGAATACTGTACATTTATTATGTCTTCTTCATTAGTACGTGAAACAAAAACTATGTACCCCTTTTTTCGAAAATTGCGTGCACGGAGGAGTATGAAATTTCCTGCACTTATAGAGAAGGAGAGCAGAATGCTATTTTTTGTCAAAAATTTGTTATTGTTTAAAGTCTGTGGTCAAATTGAGAATATATTAATATTTTTGTCTTTAATATTATTTATCTATACTGTACTTTTAGCGAATGCGTCATAGCGTGGTATGGACATGTGATGCATAGAGAGAAGATGCATGTGACTAGGAGATGTATGGAAATGAAAGTGCAAGGTAGAGGGGGAAGGGGTTGACTGAAGAAGACATGGATGGAGTGTGTGAATGACGATATGAGAGAGAGAGGAGTAAGTGTTGAGATGACGGCTGATAGAAGAGAAAAATTAGCTGTGCCGACCCCACCTAGTGGGATAAGGTGGAGAAAAAGAAGAGGAGTGTAGTTTTAGCGAAATCTGTGAATATATTACAGAAGTGTTTGACAATATAACCATGATAGGTAATGTTTAAACTTATAATTTTAATTAATTATAGTCGAATTTCGACTACTGCGGGACCACTAGTGTTTTGTGTTTTTAATATGTGTTCAGTCTCGGTGGTGATGTGTAATGATTATACTACACGTAAAACCGAAACACGTGACTGCTAAAAATAGGCAAATAGGTTCGTACGAGACGGACAACAGATCCTCCCAACCAACCAGTAACTAATGTTGAATTTTTTGGCAGGATAATTAATCACATAGCATTACGAAGAGCGCAACGGTTGAGCAAAATCCTAAGAACACATTGTGTATTTGTTAATGCATGTCAGATATATGTAATTCTTTAGAACTCGAGTTTTAGAAAAGGATTTTAGTTCGGTCATGCCTTCTAAAAGGGCACTTGCCGAAAAATGACAGCCGTTTAGGTGCATTACTGGTGGTAGGACCTCTTGTGAGTCCGCGCGGGTAGGTACCATAACCCTGCCTATTTCTGCCGTGAAGCAGTAATGCGTTTCGGTTTGAAGGGCAGGACAGCCGTTGTAACTATACTTGAGACCTTAGAACTGATATCTCAAGGTAGATGGCGCATTTACGTCGTAGATGTGTATGGGCTTAAGTAACCACTTAACACCAGGTGGGCTGTGAGATCGGCCACCCATCTAAGAAATAAAAAAAAAACTAAAATGCAGAAAGATTTATAAACATTGAAATGTGCATTTACCGCTTGTAGCTAACGTTATATCCAAACTAATTGTGCAAATTACGAAATTCAGGATAAAAAATTTAAATTCTAATTTTGTGTACCCTCAACATTCGCGTATAAAACTTGGAAGTCAACAACTTAATTGTGTCAACGTCCGTCGCTCCGTGCTCTTGCATAACTTTAATTGTGTTACATTGCGTACTCAAGGTTTTTTTTTCTGAATTTTATTGGCGTTAAGGATATTGAATGAATGAATGAATGAATGAATGAATGAATAATTTATTTTATTTCAGACAACAAGTCCATACGTGTACATAGTATCATTGAAACATACTTAAAATTACCAAAAAAAAATCAAATAAAAAATACTTTATTCAAAATATTTATCAGTTGAATACATTTAAAATGGTCCATTCAACTGATACTTACTTCGAATCAACCATCATTACCCCACTGAGTTTCTCGCCGGATCTTCTCGGTGGATCACACCCGGTTTGAGCCCCGTGAGCTCACCTACACGTTAGAGCGAAGCTGAAGTAGCCTCTCAAGGCTATCAGCGTAGGTAGGAAAAAAACATTATTATTATTATAATTATTTAGTCCGCAAGTGAGCCATGGTACAATGGTTCAAGTACCGACAGTCATAACGGTCTGCTAATGTCTTCAGGATGCTGTTAGGGCTGACCTGGACCCGGCGAATCAGGGATGTGCACCTTTTCCGCAAAGTCTTATAGAGACAATCGACTCGTGCCTCGCCGAACATTCTCGACCCGTTACAGAACCGTGGCAGCCTCAACAACACCCTGAACGCATTGTTGTGTTGGACGCGTAAGGCGCTGTACTGCTTTTACTATACTGTATTGTAAGCCCGCAAACATAGGTGCCCACTGAGTTTCTCGCCGGACCTTCTCAGTGCGTCGCGTTTCCGACCCGGTGGTAGATTCTGCGAAGCACTGCTCTTGCTAGTGTCAGTGTTAGCATCACTCCGGTTTGAGCCCCGTGAGCTCACCTACTAGTTAAGGTTACGCTGAAATAGCCTCTCAAGGCTATCAGCTTAGGTAGGAATAAAAAAAAAACATAGGTTCCACCATCCTGACTATATTTATCGTTTCACATTACATCTTATAGGCTGGATTCTATAATTGACACTGCGACTTCGTGTTTGAAGGACAGTAGCTTCCCGGATGTCTTGTGCAAACAAATATGTCGAAGCGATAAAGTTACTTCGTTATAGCTCAAATAGTGGTTTATTTCCAAATTCGATACTACAATGAAGTTGTGAGTAGAATAGACCGACTCGAACTATGGAAATTACTATATTTTAGGAATTTGCGAGTCGATAATATTAAACCTCCTTACGGCGAACTCATTATTTCAATCACGTGCACCGTGAACATTGAAATTCAAGACTCAATTATATGAGTACCCACAATAATCGAATGAATTACGCAATCGAAGCTTTCTATAAGGGAAATAAATCGATTCTGCGGATGGTAAGGTTATCGTATACATGTGGTTCCGTATTACATTGAGAATTTTGCTCGATATCACTATTGGTACATAACGATCAATGGATGAACCATGAATTGTCACTATTACTAGACCATGACAAAGTTTCTGTACGCATATTTGTAGTAAATTATATGTTCGTTTTTAATTATTCACCTTGCAAGTATTTGTTTGTCAAAGTGGTCATTAGTGTAGAGTTTTATTAGTATAGTAATATATATTATTTACAAGGTGCAGGCGATGGTGACGTCATTGGTTCGGCAGAGACCGGCTGGTCGTGCGAGCTGAGTAAAAAATTCATTCGACCAATCGAATTCAATTCCCAACCAGCCAAACGGACTACTGTGTGTTCGGTGCGAGTTTTTTAACGTTCTCGATAGCGTAAAAGTTAACTCAAATTTGTATGGAGTTGGAACATTTGCCCACGTTTGCCGCTAGGGGCGCTGTTCCAACTGCATACAAATTTGAGTTAACTTTTACGCTATCGACAACGTTAAAAAACTCGCACTAAGTACACTGGTCTCGGAACTATCTTACGACTCATGGTATTCAAAGTACTATCGTTACTAGATACTATTTTTTTTCATCGAAATCTACGCTGGGCCCATACAATAATTTCTCTGGAGAAGAATGAGAAGAATGACGGTGGAATTATGTATTTTTATACAATAGAGAACCAACTGACCTTTATCACTTTAAATATTTAATAGTTCATCGAGGACTTGTGGATTTAATACACATATATTTTATTTCAATCTTTCGTGTTCTGTTTGTTTTTCTTTTATTAAAATTCTAATTTACTCGGAAAGCGAGGAATCTCCACAGTGTGAATGATTAAAAAAAAAAACCTTTATTTTCACAACGGAACCCCAAAACGGTACGCGAAGCACATTAACACATCTTATTATGACGTAACCCAAGCCATTTCCTTTACAATGTAAATTTCACATTAGTATTTATGAAGGTGGACTTTCGCGTTCGATATCGTAACACGTTTCGGAGGTGCAAAGTTCAATTAATATTTGAATACTTTTCAATTCTATTCTCGTCTCTGTGTCTAAGCCTTTTTTTTTAAATTCAAATACAGGCACAGGGATTCGCAGTGTTTCTAATCAGTCATTTTGTTGACGATATTTCCAAGTAATATTATGAAGTATGCGCGTGCAGAGGCCATTTTTTCTCATTACCTATTCGCTGGTAGCTTAAGGAGATATATCAAATCAAATCAAATAAAAAAAAAATATTCAACATAAATGATAGTACATACTTGTTGAACGTCAAAAAGAACTACCGCCAATTCACAAAAACTAGCCTCCGTCCTGAGAAGAACTGTCAAGAAACTCAGCGGGCATGTCTTTTTTTTTAAACTTTCGAGTTTTTTTTTAAATATTAGATTTTTTTAAATATTCATTTTTACAAGGAGTATTAACGTAATACCAGCATCGTGCGGACGGGAAGGTGAGCTCACGGGTTCAACCTGAGACATTTGCTAATACTGGCCCTAGCAAGAGTAGTGCTGCGCAGAATCTACCGCCGGACCGGAATAGCGTCCCGCGGAAAGGATCCGACGAGACAGAGGCCGTTCGGTCACCGCAGTCTTACGCGTGGACGGATTTAATGGAATAAACACGACTGTTAATTAGTGTATTCGGTAAAAAAATACTGTGCTCGCTTTGATAATTATTTCGCATAGAAATGTTTGGTTATTTTGAATAATTACATGATTTAGAAGCATTGCGTTTTTTATTTAACACAAAATTCTTTACTTGTAAAGAAGTCTCTTTGTTGAAGAACGGACGATGATTCTAGAATCAGGGCCCGTGGTTAAGCATTCATCACCAAGCACTTTCTCAATGCTGACAAACTTACAAGTTTGTACGGTCAACATGCAGTGATCCAACAAATTCGTCATGAAATTCTACTTGCAACAATCTTTATTACAGCATCGAAAACGTCCACAGATTACTAGTTGATCCAAATTTTATTTAACCAGGAACCGGTTTGAGCTTTAAACGGGTGAATAAGGATATTTTGCTTAAAGCACATGACATTAGTTATTTTTATAAAATCTAGTCATTAAAAAAGGAAGAAATATATATACAAAAAAGGTTCGACTTCAATCTTTGTGATGAAATTTTCAAAAATCCTTTCTTATTGAATGAATGACTTTTTTGCCCACCTATTCGCTGGTAGCTTAAGAGGCAAGGGGAGGTGAGCTCACGGATTCAACCTGAAAGAATTTGATTACACGAGCCCTAGCAAGAGCAGAGCTTCGTAGAATCTACCACCGGATCGGAATCGCAACCCACCGAGAAAATCTGGCGAGAAACTCAGTGGGCTGTGTCTGTGGGTTAATTTACTCGTCGAACTCTTCGTCGTAATCGATAAGTTTGGCGAGGACGGTGACCGGTTGAGAGTGAATGACTCGATCACATTATATGTACAGATTTAAATTTATATTAAATTTAATTAATAAAATATAATGGTCAATACATTGTGCATGTTGACTTCAATTAATTATAGTTCATTGAATTTTGTTTGCATAATGATTAAGAATTGCAGATAAAAAAGACTATAATGAATAAAAATATTGAGATTTCATAATGAAATGTAAATTTGACGTATGTACGTCTGTGTAAAATGCAAAGATTTGTATTTTAAATTCGACATTATGTAAGAATTATTTTATGTTTAATTTAATTCAAATGTTTTTGGTGTGCCATATATTGTTTTAAATTGCCAATACTTATGTATTAAAAACTAATGTCCTGGCTGTGCTTATAAACTAAAAAAAAAGGTTAAAAAAGTACATAAGTTATATCTTCGAAACAACGGAGCGTGTCATTGAACCGTTGTGGTAGTTGTACCAACATTGGGACCAAACCAGTTTTACTAGTTCAGTGAAAATACAAACAGCTGTATGGTTATCATAACCAGAATTTCTAGCGTCGTGTTGGCTTCTTAAAAAGTGAATTGATACATCAACTTAAGGTAGGTTGGGTTGATTTAAATGTCGAATGCTCTCAAATTTGTGTTTTTTTTTATTGCTCATAATAATATGGGTGGACGAGCTCACAGCCCACCTAGTGTTAAGTGGCACGGCAGAAATAGGCAGGGCGGTGGTATCTGCCCGCGCGGACTCACAAAAGGTCCTACCACCAGTAATTACGCAAATTATAATTTTGCGGGTTTGATTTTTATTACACGATGTTATTCCTTCACCATGGAACTCAATCGTTAACATTTGTTAAGTACGTATTTCATTAGAAAAATTGGTACCCGTCTGCGGGATTCGAACACCGGTGCATCGCTCAACACGAATGCACCGGACGTCTTATCCTTTAGGCCCCGACGACTTCACGTGTTCGATTATTTAAGTCGAATTTTATGCTACGGAATTCTGGACACGACTTTTATTCGTTTCTTATTGAAACAATGATACTTCTTTCAATTATATAATGGCTGTGATATAAAATGGCTAGTCCGTACAATGTGAGTTAAAAGACGGAAGTTTATGTCTACTAAATTAGCAGCGATTTTTGTTGCACTGTTACCGTACTTTAAGAAACTGGCAGATAGAATGTGAATTGTATTTAATTCTCAATGAATTACTAAAAGTGAGAATTAAAAAACAAGAAGCATAATTCTTTTTCCAAATACATTTTTTAAAGGTCTTGATATGGTAACATTTTTTTTATTTCGATCATCTTGGTATACATATGTTAGGGAATAATTGTAATGGCTTAATAGCAGAACGTTATTATATTGTCTACTCTAGGAGTAATATTAGTCGTGATGATACCAAGTGCGTGACGCGGACATCCACTCATTTCGCTTTCATTATGACTAAGGATTACGTAAAGATCGTGTTTCAACAATATTTCCTGAATAAGGATGTAACAGGCTTTTAACGCTTGCTTTTTGAATTGGAGAATGATCATAATAGAAATTTAATGTAATAATTTGACTACATAATGATAATAATTAAAATTACTAATTTATATGCCAGTAATAAAATTAAAGATAAAAAATTATTTACTACTAGCGACCCGCCCTCGCTTCGCTTCGGAAACATTAAAACACACATGAAACCAAAAAAATAAAATAATTTTTTTTTTTTAAAAAGTAGCCTATGTTCATCAGGGACAATGTCGGCTTCTAATGGAAAAATAATTTTTCAAATCGGTCCAGTAGTTTCGGAGCCTATTCGAAACAAACAAACAAACAAATCTTTCCTCTTTATAATATTAGTATAGATATAGACTACTAGACAGAGAGTATTTATTGAGTTTACAATGGAATTAGTAAATCCATCAGAAAAAATTATGTTAATACAATTTTACAGAGTTGGCGCTATCTATGTGAGAAACGTGCACATTTTTGTCGTCACAGAGCACAGAAGATGTTAGACAGGCCTGTGAACTGTTTTTCGATGACCTGTGATTTTTGTTCGGTATTTTAGTAGTTAGAGATCCTTACCACAAGGTCCTGAGTCGTTTTTCTGTTTGGTGTCAGAACGTAAACACATTACGCCTGTTTCATATTTGGTTTCCGAACTCTGCTTTTCTGGTCAGTGTACTTAGGACCACTGAATGTAGAAGTTATTGTATTACAAATCGATAGAAATTTGGCTGGTAGATCTTCTAAAGTTTGTACATATTAGAAAAAGACTCGGGCACACACCCGTGTGAGCTATTTTCGAGTAATTACACATATTTTCCTTTTTTAAGTAGGGGCACATTCCCATCACACGGGCTCCAGTAAGTACATAATAATAGGCAACAGGCGAAAGTAAGGTCGTTTTGCCTATTTACAAAATAAAGATGGATTCAACTAGACTTTTCAAGTAATTACACTTATTTTCAATTTTCAAGTAGAGGCACATTCTCATCTGCCGACCACGGTCTCCGTTAGGTACATAATAATCATCATCATCTTAGGCCTTACAACCCAGGGTGAGCCTTAGCCTGGTCCAGTATGTCTCTCCAGACTGCTCTGTTCAGGGCTTTCTCCTTCCAGTTCTTGACGCCGATATTTTTGATGTCGCGCTCCACGCCATCCAACCATCGGAGTTTGGGTCTGCCACGACTTCTGCGGCCCTCTGGTTTGCCATAGAGTAATTGTCTCGGCATTCTGGTACTCTCCATTCGAACCACATGTCCTGCCCATCGTAGGCGTCCAATCTTTATAGTTGTTATGATGTTAGGATCTTTGTAAACATCATACAACTCGTGGTTATAGCGCGTCCTCCATATCTCGTTTTCCTGCACAGCACCGAATATCCGTCTTAGAATCTTAAGGTACATAATAAGCTATAGGCGAAAGTAAGGTCGTTTTGCCTATTTACAAAATAAAGATGGATTCAACTAGACTTTTCGAGTAATTACATATATTTTCATTTTTTAAGCAGGGGCACATTCTCATCTGCCGACCACGGGCTCCGTTAGGTACATAATAGGCAATAGGCAAAAGAAAGGTCCTTGGCCTGTTAACAAAATAAGTATCGATTAAACTAGACTTTTAGATAACACAGTTCCACTTATTAATATTGAAAATATTCCATGCGATACCCTTACACCGGAATTCCGCTCTACACACAACAGTCGTTGGCATTGTATCTCTTGATCATACAATAACCAACAATGGAGTAAAAAGTTTTGGGAATTTTACATTGTTAATGGTGTATTTTTGTTACATTATCAGATTCTATAGGGTATACTCATTGAAAATTTAGATGAGTTATTAAATAATTTTATAGTGAGACAAACTTTACTGGTGGTAGGACCTCTTGTGAGTCCGCACGGGTAGGTACCACCACCCAGCCTATTTCTGCCGTGAAGCAGTAATGCGTTTCGGTTTGAAGGGTGGAGCAGCTGTTGTAACTATACTGAGCCCTTATGATACCTTAGACCTTATATCTCAAAGGTGGGTGGCGCATTTACGTTGTAGAGGACTGTGGGCTTCCAGTAACCACTTAACACCAGGTGGGCTGTGAGCTCGTCCACCCATCTAAGGAAAAAAACTTGTGTTACATGTACATGAATCAAATAGATAGATTCTTCCACTTTCACGTCTCAAAGTCAGCGTCATTTACCTTAACGGGATCTGACAGGCGTAAAGTAAAGATGTAATCTTTACTAATTTATGATTTTCTACACTACTGCCATGTGTAGTAGTAATTGGCATTGTTGACGTCCATGAGTGACGGTAACCACTTACCATCAGGTGGGCCATATGCTTCTTTGCTTACAGAGGTAATAAAAAAGCTTTGGGGGTGGGATAACGTGCGGTTTTTTATGCATTCATATTTTCATATTCAGCATTGCGACGGCTAAACGATAGAAGCTAATGCCACAATTTGTCAACAATAAATTGATTTTTTTTTAAATTTTCAATGGACATTTTTGCTTTGTTGAGAATTACATACAGAAAATATGAGACAATAGTCTCGTATGCTATTTTTTTTACAGACTAACAAATCAACTTCAAGAAATAACGGCACGCGCGTTTGTTGAGAATCAAAAGTGCTATTTAAAATGTTTAATCGTTTTAAAATTGTTGTACGCTTCTAGTTTTGTAATAGTTTCGCAATAGCTACTCTGTATCTTTTGATCTTGTCACTTGAACGTCGAGAGCTAACAATGCCTTACATAAAAACAAGATAGAGTTGTTTATGTCAATGAAATGCGGCTGTTAGGATGATTATAGAATGCAAAGATGAAGTAATAAGTTACGTAACATGATGTGTGAATATAACGTGTGGTCTTTTTAGCTATGGCATAGCTTTTATCGCGGGCCTTGAGCGCGGCGACCGAATCATGAAATTCCGTAACGAAAAAAACGTAACACCCCTCACTCCGCCTACCATGTAGCTCGCGTTCAACACATTCACACGTTGCGCTTGTGTAGTGTTTGTGAATAAGCGCGTGGCGTGACGTCATACTGCATGCGCATCATGAAAAGTCTGCCCATCTCTCTTTCGCGCGGTCTAGCTTATGAGTGTGAAGGGGACAGTTAATGTTTTGCTTTTATTAATCTTTAATATAGTGTGGTCTTGTTTTATTATTGTTTTAATATTAAATTATCATTGTCTAATTATAATTGCATAAGTTGATAAAAAATGCTATGCAATAGCTTTACCGCGGCAGTTCCCGAGTGCCACACGTTTTTTTTCTATGCAATATATACAGGGTCTGTTTGAATGGCACCCAAATGATCAAGACCCGTAGCGAAACTGGTGAAAATTTCACAAATACTTTTTTGCGTTGCGCTGAAGATATGCCAATTAATATTCAGTTGTCGTTCGAAAGTTTCATTTGCGGGTTTGCGAAACATCAGCTAAAACTACCAAAACGATATGTTTTTCTTGTTTTAAATGAAGAACGAGCTGACGGCCTATTTTCTATTAAGTGCCTGTTTATTTCTCGACAAAAATAGGTCGTTTTTTTTGTCTTACGTGGGTGGACGATCTCACAACCCACCTGGTGTTAAGTAGTTACTGGAGCCCATAGACATCCACAATGTAAATGCGCCACCCACCTTGAAATATAACTTCTAAGGTTTCAAGTAAGGTTTCATACAACGGCTGCCCCACCCTTCAAACCAAAACGCATTACTGCTTCACGGCAGAAATAGGCAGGGTACCTACCGACGCGGACTCACGAGAGGTCCTAGCACCAGTAATTACACAAATTATAATTTAGCGGGTTTGATTTTTATTACACGATGTTATTCCTTCACCGTGGAAGTTAATCGTGAAAATTTGTTGAGTACGTATTTCATTACAAAAATTGGTACCCGCCTGAGATTCGAACACCGGTGCACCGCTCAACACGAATGCATCGGACGTCTTATCCATGTTTATATTATACTAAGAGCACTTTCCCATTTTGACCTCGAGAACGGTTTTTGTACAGATTAATAGCCCGACTGTGTTATTTACAATTCGCAAGGGGAATTTATTCCTTATTGAGGTTCGTCTACCTATCAATAAACCGACTTATCTACTTAAAAGCAAATGATTAGAAATTTAGAATTTAATGAAAAATAAATGAATCCAGAGTGGTTTTGATTATTGATTTTCTAATTCTTCGTAGTAAAACTATAAAAAAAATATATATACACAAACGCATACATTTTTTATTAGTAAAAGTCTTCTGACTTTCAAAGCCGAGTTATGCAAATAATCTTGACCCAAGTAAACAGACCAAGACTGAGCGCAATCTATAGGTATTATATCACCTGTCCTGCTCACGCGCATTTCTAAGATCTAATGTGTGTGCGTGACGTAAAATTCAATAACACCTAAATATTTCTTAAAGATATGTTCCGCTTACGTCTCGTCTGCAGTATTTGAAAACCGAATCAAATAACGAATATCTTATATTGAATTTATGCTAATCAGCTCTTTCACTTTGCTTCTGAATAGTCTTTTTAATTTAAAATTTGAAGATAATTCGAAAGAATTTTAAACGATTTCGCTTAGGTCAAATATCGCTGTAAAAAAAAACAAATACACAGTATACAGTGTTGTATTAACGAATCAAGAAAGTAAGTGCACTCAAATATGATTTGAGATTACTTACCACTGTATGATTATTTTTTATATTGTCATCCAAATATTATATGTGAAATAACATAAGAACAATTTTGAATTATGATAAATATTTATTGAGATTTTCGAGATTATTTTTATGATATGAAATCTTAAGCTTTCCTAAAGCAGTAGGAATTTTTGCCAAGTAAGGCGTTAACCTGTGTACGCACTAAGAAAAATACTTAAATACTTAGCATTGACGTCTACAAAAATATTCTGACGAATAAATGTCTTCCAAAAGACAATCGACTTAAAGTTGCGATCGATGCAATTTGATTGAAACAATAGGCAAGATAAAAACAATATTAATAATTCCTTTTATATCTTTAAACCCACAGTATTGCTAAAGCTTAATTTGTAAACTCTAACCGTTATTGCGAACGCTGAATATAAATTTTTATTGTACGAATTTAAAAAATAATTTAATTTTGTTTCATAACGGCAGAAACACAATGATAAAAGTGGAATACAATTAACACAGATTATGATACGTTTTCGTATGTAATAATTACGAAACCTTTAGTGAATTTTTATATGAATCTTTTAATCGTTTATGATTTCGGAGAATTTTGAATTCTTGATTCTTTTTGCAGAAGTATGCAAACTATGTATGACTAGCGACCCGCCCTCACTTCGCTTCGGAAACATTAAAACACACATGAAACCAAAAAAAATAAATAAAAATAAAATAAAAAAAAGTAGCCTATGTTCATCAGGGACAATGTCGGTTTCTAATGGAAAAAGAATTTAAATAAATAAAAAAAAAAAAAAAAAGTAGCCTATGTTCATCAGGGACAATGTCGGCTTCTAATGGAAAAATAATTTTTCAAATCGGTCCAGTAGTTTCGGAGCCTATTCGAAACAAACAAACAAACAAATCTTTCCTCTTTATAATATTAGTATAGATAGATAATTGAGTAAAATTGTTTGGGTTTTTTTTACGCTACTTATCTGTGGTCAGTGTTGTCAGGTTTTTCCATTACGATATTTCATTTGCCATGTACGTTGCTATATTATTTCGGAGAAGCTTGAAATTTTTTATTATTTTAGTAGAACTATGCATATTTTGGTCATGTTGCACGTAGGGATACCAGCAATTTGGAAGGCCTTGTGGTGACCGGTAAAATAGAGGGAAAAAGGCCTAGGGGTAGAGGTCCCAAACGATGGTCGGACCAAATAGCGGAGGAACTGGGGATACCTATCAGCGACGCACTCCACCGGGCTGCAGGGCGGGATCGATGGAGACAGTTGGTTGACAAAATCGGACGGAGTCACGATCCTCAGCAGTGAGGAACCGATCGAAGAGAGAGAGAGAGAGAGAACTATGCAAACTATGATAGACAGCTTCGTAAAAATGTTTGTGTTTTCTTACGCTACTAGTCTGTGGTCAGTGGTTGTCAGATTTTTTTATTATAATACGATATTTTAGTTGTTATGTACGTGCCTATATTTTAGTCATGTTTAATTATGGCTGCTTCAAATAGCTGTAGTTTATAATTGGATACAACCTCTGACGTCATTGTAAGTTATCGTTTGAATTTACCAAAAAATGGGTAAACACTTCGAATTCGTTAGTGTTCCGTTAATTATTTTGTTAAAAATGTTGCTCTCACTCACGTTCGTAACTCTGTATTTGTTTTAGATTGAAATCTCGCGCTCGAGGATGAAGAGTGAATAATTTTTAGCACATTTTTATCTTAAACGACTCATCGCGTGGAAGTTTGAAATTAATTATGACTGACTTCCCCGTTAGGTCGACACTTGAAATTTTAATGCTAGCTCGAAATTGGACGACGATGCAGAGAAACGTAAAGCTATTTTTCTTTTGTAATTGTATATTTGTGTATTTTTTAGTTGGCTTTTTCGTTGCGGAGCTTTCGAATGCTTTCGAACACTCCTTCACTTTATTCGTGATCACTTCAGACGCCATTCTCGAGATTGAGGATTAAAATTATTTTTAACAACATACGATTTTTTGTTTGCGAAAGACTTATGTATACTTCGGACACTAGATATATTGAGATGAATAGATACGTCTCATGAAGTTGAATATCCTTGACTGATAACAGTTTGACTCCTGTTACTACACCCTGAAATGGTTTACTGGACTGGTAATTTTGCAAATAGCGGGAATGGACTGTCGAATACTGAAACTCGAATAGAGTTGGACAGTGCCATCAACTTAATGTTTTTACCCCGCTGAAATCATTTAGGTCGCATACATCAAATAAATTTAATTTGTTTTTGGTTTAATTTTAATAATAAAACATTTAAATGAACAACTATGAATCTGGAAGGTTACTAGAGGTTTATATCTAGGAAATTTAGTAACCTTACTATGTCTTGCGTTGATTTGATTGAATAGGTTTACTAACAACACCAATACATATTATTATGTGTATTGAGATATCTTAGTTATACTAAGTAGGTATGGAAATAATTAGCCACATTATTAGAAACATTTTTTTAATCTACCTTTTTTGTGGCTCGAAGATATTTCTTCATTATAATAGTGAGATAAGCATTTATCTCACGTGTCGTGTGAGACGGTTAAGTCAGCGAAGTCACACACTCACATGTGATTATGTTTTTACTTGGCTGTATCATGTCACATTACCTAATTACACAGTTTTTGCTCTCATGAAACAGCATTATCATGAGATAAAGTTGTAGATAACAGGTTTTTAAGATGTAGACCGTGCAAGTTGCATTAGTTGTTTTTATTTATATGTTTAGATTTTTTATGGCTTAGATGGGTGGACGAGTTTACAGCCCACCTGGTGTTAAGTGGTTACTGGAGCCCATAGACATCTACAACGTAAATGCGCCACCCACCTTGAGATATAAGTTCTAAGGTCTCAGTATAGTTACAACGGCTGCCCCACCCTTCAAACCGAAACGCATTACTGCTTCACGGCAGAAATAGGCAGGGTGGTGGTACCTACCCGCGCGAACTCACAAGAGGTCCTACCACCAGTAATAGGATGGAAGGTGTAGCTCATAATTTCTTGGTGTTACCGAAGGCTATAGATATCACAACGAACGAAAATACCGCCATAAACATTAAGACGTTTAATTTTCTGGGCTTCAAAACCGGAGCACACAGCTTGGGTTAGAAATAAACAGGTTGGAGCCTATCCTTGACTAATTAAGCAATGTTATAAATTTTGAGGGTTTCATTTTTTTTATTTTTTTTTATTGATTATTGAAGGTGCATACAACACCTTGTATGTACCTTGTACGAGCATACGGTCCACCTGATGGTGATTGGTTACCGTCGCCCATGGACTTCAGCAATGCCAGGGGCAGAGCCAAGCCGCTGCCTACCGTCATTTCATTAGACAACGTTGTACCTTCATCGTAAACGCCTTTTGTGAACACTTACTGATTTATTAATAAAATTGGCATCGGCCTAAAGGATATGAGCTTCGTCACAATCGCCTCACTCGACCTGAGTACTTCAGACGTCTAACCCGAAGCTACGAAGACTTTTTTGTTAACTTCATAATTGCAAGCATCAATGTAACTTTGCATATTATATTCTTTTAAGTATTGTATGTTAAAAGCTCCTTGATTATGTCAGCTTGGCTATCAAAGAAGTAATGAAAGATGAACGCGCAATCGAGAGCATATTTATTTCATCCAAGCAGGGAACGGTCTGCCGGCTAAGATATCTTTGGCTCGATGATGCAAAATCTTGTAGTATTTGGAAATTAATACGGGGCATGCACATAGAGAAGAAGTTTTTGGAACGAAGTTCCTTATGGGACGATGCGGAGGGGTACCCTAACCGGGAAAAAACGTCCGTAACGTAAGATTTTTATTATTTATTTATAGTCTTAGGATGATGGCTATACAGTGTCTACTGTATAGTTTACGTGATGACGGTTATTATTATTATTCATATAAATAGCTGTTTCTTTGTATATTATTATTATTCTATATTTTTTATAAATCATTCTGAATAAAATAAAATTTGATAACTTTGTAAAGTAGTTTATTTTTATTTTTATCAATTTAAAATATCATAATAAAAATGTATACCCGAATAATTATTTTCTTTATACCTCAAATAGAACTTAAAATTAATATTTTTATAACAAGGAACTTCGTTCCTATCCGTTGTCCGACGACACCACACATCTTTTTTTTTATCCACCATAGTAACAATTTAATCTACTTTTAAGGTACATGTTGATATCATACTAGCAAAATAAGCCTTCATGAGATGAGCGTTTATTACGCTTTAGCAACATTGTAACACAACATAAGACGGTTACAAATTACTTTGAAGTTAAACAACAGATTTTGATTTACGAAAGAAACGCGTTATGTCACAGAGTGTAATATGTAGAAGCGAATTAATTCAATTATATATTTTTTTTTTATTTTCTATTGCTTAGATGGATGGACGAGCTCACAGCCCACCTGGTGTTAAGTGGTTACTGGAGCCCATAGGCATCTACAACGTAAATGCGCCACCCACCTCGAGATATAAGTTCTAAGGTCTCAGTATAGTTACAACGGCTACCCCACCCTTCGAACCGAAACGCATTACTGCTTCACGGCCGAAATAGGCGGAGTGGTGGTACCTACCCGTGCGGACTCTCAAGAGGTCCTACCACCAGTGATTACGCAAATTATAATTTTGCAGGTTTGATTTTTATTACACGGTGTTATTCCTTCACCGTGGAAGTCAATCGTGAACATTTGTTGAGTACCTACGTATTTCATTAGAAATATTGGTACCCGCCTGTGGGATTCGAACACCGATGCATCGCTACATACGAATGCACCAGACGTCTTATCATTTAGGCCACGGCGACTTCAATCGTTATTTGACGAATTTAATGCAGAAATGTTTATTTACCGTAAATGGCAATTTTCAATGGCAAGTATATTTAGTAAGTAAACAGTAGCCGAAATAAGGTCGCATTTTTATTTAAATTAACATCGCTCATTTGAAAACACTTACTTCATTATTTTTTAATTTGAATTTATTAGGTAATGTTTGTTAATCAAAAATAAGTAAACGACCTCTAAAATTACTTTACATTAGACTGTCAACGGGTTAATGCCATGCGTAACAGATATGCGTTCCACGTTAATTAATTTAACATTAGATAACGTAGCGTAAGCTGAATTTACTTTGAAATGGTCTGTTGATGATTGCTGTGTTTAACCCACTATACTGTGTAGATAAAAAAAAAATATTTTTCCGTCTGTATCGACAAAAACGTCTCAAGATACCATTCACGTCATACGGATCCTCCCGAACCATTAATGGTGCTTTTAGGTACCTCAAGCACAGGTCACCGTCCTCGCCGAACCCGTCGCTTGCAACGAAGAGCTCGGCGAAATTAACCCATACACACAGCCCATTCAATTTCTCGCCGGATCTTCTCAGTGGGTCGCGTTTCCGATCCGGTGGCAGAAACTGCGAAGCACTGCTCTTACTAGGGTCAGTGTTAGCAACTCTCCGGTTTGGGTCCGTGAGCTCACCTACACGTCAAGGAGAAGCTGAAATAGCCTCTCAAAGCTATCAGCATAGGTATGAAACCAACAAAAAAAGGAACACCAAAAAAGCAAGCAGCATTTGTTTAAATACTTAGACGTCCATTTCGCAAATTAATGTTTAGTCAAATTAAAATTCAAGAGAAACAGCTTGAGTCCATTGTTACATAACACCATCCTTCAGACGGACGTTTTGTCATTAACCAGACAAAGGGGTTGTGACGTTTCGTTAACAACCTCTTTTTGTTAATTAATCATTTCGTTTATTGCGATGAAAGTGTATAAGCCTGTTATGGATTGCGGAGTGTGAGGATTATTGCCGTTTTGAATGGAAGCGAGACTGTTTCCAAATTCATTATCGTACCGACATTTAAATGATGGGTGATTTACATGGATTCAGTCACAGGCAAAGGTCATAGATGCAACCAAATAGCTTTTTTTCTCTAACTAATCGTTAGTAGCCTAAGGGGCTATTCCAAATTCGGTAGGTGAGCTCACGGGCTCATTAAATCAATAAATAGGGTAATTAGATAAAGCATTTTCCTCAACGTCTCCACACGCAATGCAACAATAAAATGGATTACGAATGTGTGTAGGTAAATCAAGAACCATACATCTATACTAATATTATAAAGAGGAAAGATTTGTTTGTTTGTTTGTTTCGAATAGGCTCCGAAACTACTGGACCGATTTGCAAAATTCTTTTTCCATTAGAAGCCGACATTGTCCCTGATGAACATAGGCTACTTTTTTTATTTATTTTTTAATTTTTTTTTTGGTTTCGTGTGTGTTTTAATGTTTCCGAAGCGAAGCGAGGGCGGGTCGCTAGTAAACGATAATTACGAGCCATTGCAATGTTTACAGTTGCGCTTATGCGTTGAAAAGGCGAAAGCACGAACTCATTTCGCTCTCACTAGCGAAATAGTTCATAACTGTAAATTTTGGAAGATATGACGGAGCATTTAAAAACACGAACTGTGTTCGATAGAGTTTTTATTAAATTATGTCACGTTTTTGGTAGCTTACGTTTATTTTTATATGTGATTTCTAGGATTTACTAGTATTATAAGTATGTTAGAGGTTAATCCCTGGTTTGGTAGATTACTGTTTAGATATACATATATGTATAAGACATGTTGGGCTGTGATGTTTCATAAGTAATTTATATGTATGAGAAATCTTGAGAGCGGTATTTCAGTTTCGCTCAGTTTCAGTTTGACTTTAGTCAGAATCAATCAGTTACATTGATTTCACATACCCGATCCGGTAGACCGAATGGTAAACAATCGACGTCGCCCTAAGCACGTCATTTCGGATCCTCCCGATCCATTAACGGTGCTTTTAGGTACCTCGAGCACCGGTCACCGTCCTCGCCGAACCTTTCGCTTGCGACGAAGGGCTCGACGGGTAAATTAACCGATAGACACAGCCCACATCTTCTCCGGATCTTCTCAGTGGATCGCGATCCCGATCCGGTGGTAGATTTTGCGAAGCACTGCTCTTGCTAGGTCTAGTGTTAGCAACACTCCCGGTTTGAGCCTCGTGAGCTCAGCTACACGTTAAGGCGATGTTGAAATGACCTCTCAAGGCTATCAGCATGGGTAGGAAATTACAAACAGATTTCACGAAACACAAAATTCTAGAAAAGTAATCGAATTAGTACGTTTTTTGTAACTTTATTGGCAATGTAAAGGATTTTCATTGGATAATTCGTTGTACTCTGAAGGCTGCTGTTTCGTGTCCAGATCTTCTTGGAACCGTACGTAATTTTTGAACTGGCACTGGAGTTAACATTTATTAGATGTGTAAAAATGAGTTCTTAATTGAAATAAATTTAATTTTACAAATGCATGAGCGACTTTTATTCGAAATCATTCGCTAATTCCAAAGTCCTAAGTATCCAATTCGATTGTGATTTTGATCGTGACGATTATTGAAATTCTCGACGGTTTTCCGATTCCACTCGCCATTTCGAGCGTGACTCGGAATTTCATTTTGTTGTAGATTCATTTGAGTTTTGACAAGAGATTTTAATTCATAATCGTTTTAATCTAAACGATTCGTGGACGTAACGATGTAGATTAGTTACTGT
The DNA here is from genome assembly GCF_030267445.1 of Bombyx mandarina. NCBI lineage: Eukaryota > Metazoa > Arthropoda > Insecta > Lepidoptera > Bombycidae > Bombyx > Bombyx mandarina. Next base: position 4,104,758 of record NC_143215.1, read on the forward strand.
AGACGAGAAATTTGAAGTCGTCGTGGCCTAAAGGATAAGACGTCCGGTGCTTTCGTGTTGAAGCGATGCACCGGTGTTCGAATCTCAGGCGGGTGGTACCAAATTTTCTAATGAAATACGTACTCAACAAATGTTCACGATTGACTTCCACGGTGAAGGAATAACATCCACCACTCCGCCTATTTCGGCCGTGAAGCAGTAATGCGTTTCGGTTTGAAGGGTGGGGCAGCCGTTGTAACTATACTGAGACCTTAGAACTTGTATCTCAAGGTGGGTATCGCGTCTACGTTGTAGATGTCTATGGGCTCCAGTAACGACTTAACACCAGGTGGGCTGTGAGCTCGTTCACCCATCTAAGCAATAAAAAAAAAATTAATACGAATGTAGAGACAAACGTTATCATAATGAAATTCGTCTCCAATTCGTTTGGAGAATAGCAGTAATAGCATCATCGTATACCCGTGTGTGAATTGTTTTGAATATTTATAAGAAGAACATTACAATAGATATTTGATCTTTTTCTATTTGTGTTCTAGTAATTTCTCTAAAGCTTTTCATAGCGACACACTTGTCTCTTGTGTTATAATCGCTTCAGTCTTAGATTCCAATTTCCTTTCCACGGATATCAAGCTTGGCTCTTCAAAAAGTAAAAGTAAACATATATTATTAAATTTAAATGAAAACAAAAGTAATTTCTCTTTTTTTTGCTAACAGAGCGAGGACTTAATCGCAGCGAGTTATTTGACGTCGTTTGAGATCTAAAACGAACTCAAAGCGTCAAGTTGTTTAATAATCACAACGATCATATCTATAATTCAAAAGAAAAGAAACATCGAAAAATAAAACCCGTACCGAATGAAGAATAAAATATGTAAATAGGGAGGAGAAAAAAAAAGAGAGTGGGAACAAATCAAACACGGTCATCGGGCCGCAATTTAGAATTTCCCGTTTGTGGATACCAGAGACTGATAAACGTACTTATTTATGCTTATACTTACCTGCCTATTCCTGCCGTGAAGCAGTAATGCGTTTCGGTTTGAAATGCGGGGCAACCGTTGTAACTATACTGAGACCTTAGAACTCATATCTCAAGGTGGGTGGCGCATTTACGTTGCAGATGTCTATGGGCTCCAGTAACCCCTTAACACCAGGTGGGTTGTGAGCTCGTCCACTCTTTTAAGCAATAAAAACAAAAAGCAATCAAACCTGTTCATCACACGAATGTTTGCCCGACGTGGAAATCGAACCCACGACCCTCGGCTCGATAATCAAAGCCGCTAACCGCTGCACCACCGAGTCAGTCAATTTATAATGCATTCAAGTCAGTTGCGGGGACGGACGGAATCAAATTAATCTCGGATTCACATCGGCAGTGTTCTCACGGATCTCATCTGCCCGACGTTCACCGCATCTCACATACGTCAACGGGCAAAAGTTCGAACGCGGAAGTTGCGAAAGTCGTATATAAATTTCAGACCGAAACCAGTTTTCGGTCCGAAACATATCATTTTGTTTACGTAACGCTTGGCTATCATCCGACGCGATTTTTTTTTTGTGAACCAAAGAATATTATAATATAGCGTAATAGTAGTAGTAATAGTAATGGTAGTAGTAGTAGTAGTAGTAGTAGTAGTAGCGTAGTAATAAGCGTCATTTCGCTTATAGCACGACATTTATGTTTGTAATTAAAAGTCCGTTTTATGTGGTCTTAGTATCAACAATTCAATGTTTATAATTGAACATCAATTAAGTTTACGGTAGGCAGTGGCGTGACTCTACCTCTGGCATTGCTGACATCTATGAGCGCCGGTAACCACTCACCATCAGGTGGGCCGTATGCTCGACTTTACGACATTCAAATTGCTGAAGAAGTCTTATGTTATGATATTTTTTCCTAATTTTAAACTTTCCTTAAAATTTCGCTTCAACCAAATATCCTAATCACCCCTCGATATGGTATACACAATTCTGATTGAAACTAGATAGACAAACAAGGCTTGTAAATATTATTCTCGACCGAAAGCAACGATACGATGCTATGCGAAATGAAACCACTTTACGAAATAAAATTTTAAGATATTAATGCTAAAAGGGAAAACGCGAATGTTTACGCAACATTAATGTGAAGAGCTTCAATGGTCGTTATTATGCAACGAATATTTAGTGAGGCTCTCTTATTTTCTATATCTGGTGTTGCAAGCTGCATTATGCAATCCGGGGTCACGCTGTCCCTCTGTTGCGTAATATCGTCCACATGAGAGAAAACACGACTTTCTACCTGTACACCTGCTGCCTTGAATTAATGAAAGGGATTCGTTAAAAATATTTCGGTTTTTGTTTTGTGCTTCGATGTTTTATCAAAGCCCTTATTACGCTCTCGTGTTGCCTTGTTGTAAGGGTGGTTTGTAATAATAATAGATTTGTTTTAGGTTTATCTTTTTTTATGCAAAAATAAAAATTTATGATACAACTATAATTATAGTACATTAAAATTACTATTTACATAAATACATTTAGGCACCGTAATTTTTTCTCTACTTATACTAGTATTGTCGCCGACTAAGCTGGTATCACAAGGTGGCGCTCGGAGTGAGTTCAGCGCGTCGTTTAGTAAGGGCCGGAGTGACCGGGGGGTCCGTAGGAGGTGCTGACTCCCGAACCTCCATGGCCACCGGAGATACCACCGCCGATGCTGCCACCGTGTCCACCTCCGATGCTGCCGCCAGAGATACCACCGCCGAGGCTGCCACCAGAGATACCACCGCCGATGCTTCCGCCAGAGATGCCACCGCCGAGGCTACCGCCGCCGATAGAGCCACCGCCGATTCCACCACCGATACCACCGAGGCCGCCGCCGATACCACCGCCAATAGCACCACCTCCGATAGAGCCACCTTCCTTCTGGGTCTTGTACTTGATGAAGTAAACTTCGGGTTTGGAGGGCTGGGTGGGAGCAGCAGTGGGGATGGTGATGTCGGGCTGTTCGTCGGGTTTCTTGACCAACACGTAGACAAGGGTCTTCTCTTCGTTTTGGGCTTGAGCGGGGATGATGGGTGCGACCGGTGCGGGAGGAGCTGGGGCCTTAATGAAGATGATTTTGTAGTGCTTCTGGGGGATGGCACCACCGCTGATTACTTGTGGGCGCTGTTCTTCAGGTTCTGGGGGGGGAACGTGGACGTAGATGTGCTTCTGGACGATGGGAGCGCCTCCGAAGCCGCCGCCGAATCCACCGCCGATAGCACCACCAGAGAATCCACCACCGATAGCACCACCGGATGAGAAGCTACCACCAGATGAGGAGAATCCACCGGAGGAGAATCCACCGCCGAGACCGCCGCCGAGGCCGCCGCCGAGGCCGCCACCGAGACCACCGCCGAAGCTGCTGGAGCTCAGACCGCCAGAGGAGAATCCTCCGTGTCCGCCACCAATGCCGCCTCCGATGCCACCGATGCCGCCGCCGATGCCACCGCCGTGTCCTCCTAGGCCGCCGCCTCCCGGCGCATTGTAAGTGTATCCCGCCTCGGGTCTGGCCGAGCCGAGTGCCGCAACGGCAGCTAATACCTACGGCAGAAACAAATCCTTAAAGAACACCGTTAAAAGCGGCGTTCGACTGTATTCATCGTTGTGGACGACGAATACGGCCGAGCGCCATTAGCACTTTGTACATTTCACAAGGAAGCACACGAGCGCGGTCACAGGAGCGCGGGTCGCACAGGTCACAATTCACTTTCACTGCACACGATTACCTACCAAGAATGCTTTCATGTTGTCTCACGGAGGTGTCGTGGTTGTGTGATGCTCTGTACCGGCGGTCGGTCGTTTATATACTAGTGGATCGTGGTCGCCTCTCTCCCTGGCTCTTCCTAAGATTCGGCCTTCGGGCCATGCGAGAATTATGATTTTAATGACACTCGTCCGATTCTTCTCCGGTGAAAACAATGTGGTTCTCGGACGGTCGCCGATCACTTTCACACTCGCCTAATAATATTAATGTGTCAATTATTTATTTATTTATGTACACACAAAAAAGAAGACATAGTACAGAGTAAATAGGAAAATTATGTACAAAGGCACTGCTTATTTCTTTAAGAAATCTCTTCCAGCAGACCAGCGAGAGGATTATGAGAATAATAATTAAAAGTGATGAGCGTGTGTAGAACAGCTAAAATAATAAAATATACAACATGAGAATTATAGTAATGCACATACACATAGCAAATATTGTTAAACTTGAATACAAAATTGTTGTTCTGTACCGTTATACAGAATTTGTATTTATTTATTAAGAAAGCCAAAAGCAAACACATTATTATGTATGTGTATAAAATGTACCTAAAATACAATTTCTATTACAGCAATCAAATCAGCGCCGTATACCGCAAGTGGCTTACAAAACTACAACATAGGAATATTTTTAATAGCCGCTGTCGAATTTCGATCATCATTAATATTACTCTTTAAGATTTAGATTCATGTTCTGTATTACATTTTCTTATTTGTCTTTTCATTGATTTATGTAACGAATCGATTTCTTGTCTTATTAATTAGTTAACATAATAATTAATGTGTTATTAAGAACACCAAAATTTGTAATTAGCTCCTAAAAAAAACAGAGGAGAAAAATATATTCAACTTATTTGTCTCTGCCTATTCATGCACAGAATTTAATTTCTGTAAATTATGTTTATAACGTAAAATAAGATCTTATGACATTTGTATATCAATAGTCATAATTAAAACTAATTTTACGGTTTAATTTTGCGTCATTATTTGTAATCATTAAATTATATCCGTCGTTTAAAATTATTTACAGTTTTCGCGGCTACGTCTTCGAAAGTCGGGAATAATAACATGATATTAAAAAAAGCGTAGAAAATACTAAAGTGTAAATAGTATTTAATGTTTTTGTAATAAGTTCTTACACAACGTTAAGGTTATTACAAAAAAAAAAAAAAATAATAATAAGAAAGCATTTATGTATCTAACTATATTTTATTTTTCTATTATAGAATGTGTCTTGTCTTTCGAAAAGTGGTTTTTGCTGGCCATTGACACCGGATATTCCAGGGCGAAAAACTATACACCGAGACGTAATCAGAAGAATAGGGTAAATTTTTTCACATCGTCAAAGGCGTCAAACTAATTAATTTCCGCTAATTAAGCTTAGTGTTAATAATCTACGCTAATTAAAGTTAGTGTTATTATACTACGCATGCCTAACTATTTAGTTCTATGTAGAAATTCAGAAAGTCCAATAGCTTTTGATTTCGTCACATGTCTTAATTGAGCACCAATAAAAATCTATTACGTGGATCCTCGTAATGTTTAAAGTGTAACCTCTGACCGGATTTATTAAATAAATAAACGATAAATGAAGTAATGTATGTATTAGAAGATTTTTTATGTCATCAAGAACAATGGGTGTTTAATCTATACTAATATATAAGTCGACAGTGGTTTTTACGGATGTTCCGTTATAACTACTGAACCATGCATCCGATTGACTTGAAACTTGGTATCCATGTAGAAAATACATATACTTAATGGATAGGCTAATATTTATATGAGTGTTGGACTCCCTAATAATAATGACAATAAATAATAATGTTAATATTAAATGCCCAGCGAAGTGGCGAGTACGGTTAGTAATTTGTAAAGATAACGCATTATTGTTATTGAACACAATTTTTGAAGGTTTCCGTTGATCGAAGTAGAATGTGCAGAGGCGACTGATAAATAAATAATTGCATTTTTAATTTTTAGAAATTTTCTTATTCCTCAATTAGATATGAAACGGAATGCAAATATTGGAAGGAACAGGGATTCCTAATAGGCTATTGTACCTTATTTATTCCAGAAATGTCAAAGGATAAATTGGGCTTGTAATATTATGTATCTATAATATCTTGTAGTATGTATAATTATTTTGAATAAGCGCAATAAAATCATATCCATATGTATTTATTAAAGAATTTAAAACGATTAAAGCGAACGAGTTCAAGGCTTTAATGTAAATTTTTAATTAACTATGGAGTTTTAATGGAGTTTACATATTTATTTGATACTTTATTTATTTATTGTGAACTCGCAGATGTAGTTTTATTGCCTATTTCTGCCGCGAAACAATACAGCTTTCTGGGTTGAGCAACACTGCGGCTGATTCGGTCATGGCATTGATCTAGCCTCTCAAGGTGTGAGGTGTGTTGAGGTTATTATATGTATTCAAGTTATAACAAAACTATGAATGGTAGAGGTAAGGAGCCCACCACCCTATATAAGGGACAAGTTGAAAAATTGTCCATCTATAAACAAAAAATTATTGCTGGAAAACTCACTGGAAATTTTTGGACTGGAATTTATTTACTGTTGGTAGGACCTCTTGTGAGTCCGCACGGTTAGGTACCACCACCCTGCCTATTTCTGCCGTGAAGCAGTAATCTAAAACATCAATTAAGCAGTAATCTAATATATCAATTAAATTCGTAAGCTTTAAAGCATTTTCTCACTGGTAAAAGCGGTAGCAGTATAATTCTATCCTCCATGAAAGAAACCTATATTATCGTAAGACTTACATACATATGTTACGCCCGTAGAAAAAAGAAAAGCATTAAATTCGTAAGCTTTAAAGCATTTTCACACTAATAAAAGCGTTAGCAGTGACGAACTTTAAAATAAATCGAGACATTCGATAATTATTTTAATTAATCGAGGATGATTACGAAGCTAAAGCAAAGCCTAATTGGGTCACCGGTCGGAGGCTGCACGTAACAAGCCGCACATATTATCTTAAACCAGTTTTAAATCGCGACTCAGCTCACAATACTAAATTAAGTAACAGCTTTTTTCAGAGTATTCTACTTTATGACAGATGGGCTCGACGAATAATTTTGTAGATACGGGAGCGGAAACCGTCGTGTTAATATTACTAAAAAATAAGTAATAGTTTAAAAAAAACTAACAAAATACGCTTTTATAGAAAATCCACCTAAAAAATAGAAAATAAATTTTAATAAATTTGAATTAAAAATAGTGTAAGAAAAAATGATTTTATTGTAAAAAAGCGTGGGGAGTAATATATTTAAAAATATTGAAGGTAAAAAGTTAGCTTGTGTTCACAAGTAATTTTGATTGACAACGCATAAGCTGACGTTTCGGTTTCGCTCGGTTGTCAGCGTAATTGCTCGTACATCAGCATGGTTTACAATAGTACCTATCTGTAATGTAACAATTATTAGACTGTGTTTACTATCTTTAATGAAATAAAATAAAAACATTTCTCAATTTACGCCCATTTTGCTGTAACGACAGTTAGTTAACTCTTAAAACAATTGTTTCATTTATTGTTTTCTTTAATAACTTATCTAAATGATTGAGATTTGTTTTTTGTTTTCAATTAAATATTTGTTGAGAATCATAACGATGTAGCTATTACGTAAGTTAAGATGTAAAACGCTCACTATCCGCTTTCTTTTTAGAATATTATTTGGGCAAACAGGAAAAGTTACAAAAGATCTAACAAAAAAAATATAAGAATTTCTAAACCGCATTATGTTTATAAAACCGTGTGCTTTAAGAACCATTTGATCACAAGTGAAATGATCTGTTCGGATGCTATAATTATTATTTATTTCTCTAGCGTACGAACGAGCGACTTATACTGACATCACCGTTGACATAAGTTAAAGCTGTCTCAATCAATTGCTGAATTCCTGTCAGTCTCCACCTCTTCTTCTTCAACCTGTGTAGTGTTGACCCTGTGGCGTTTAAGAATGCACCTTTTTATGATGCGTAAGCCGGAATGCACGAGAGGTGGAAAAAAAGAAGATAGCCTGTCTGTCTTTACCGCCGAAAATACATAGGACGAAAAAAATAATGTGTATAACTTAGAAGTCTTAGAACTGTGTAAGCGGCTGCAACAATAAAACTCCTATTGTTTCAACTGTGGTGTTAATAACGAGTGATCCAAAAACACGATTTTCCTGCGATATAAAGAAGGGACTCTATACGGACTCCCTCAACCCAATACTGAGTAGGTATACAGTCCATTCTTTTTAGTCTCTTGTCTTTCGCATTCAGTCCACCAGTCCAATCCACCAATCGACCAGTTATTTCGACCAGTCTTCACCACTTCAACACTAATTCTAGTGATGGGATATATCGTGAGCCAGCAAGAGTCGATACTATCACGTATATTTTTCAATTTGAAGGCCGGTATATGCGTTAAACTATACAATTGAGATCTATTCTTCATGTGAAGGCAGATGACGAAAATAACATGGCAACGAACATAGGTTCCGGTAACATATTAACAAACAACTCCTCTGTATTTATAAGTCTGACTAGGAAAAAAAAAAGAAATTATAATTTCGATCTCATGTGTTTTCTTACTTGTACTCCTTCTTGTCAATGTTTTGTATACGTCTCACAATAATAAACACGAATAACAAGATACTGCGGGTTTGTACCGTGCATGTTTAGAACAAGTATTCGTCTGTGTCGCTTAAAACAATGGGCTGTATCTCTCTCTATGTAAGATTGGTGATGTCCACTAACCATGTATTTGAATAGTCAAATCATTGTTAGCATTCATATTAAGCAAATCCATGACATGCACAATATTATCGTGTTTACGAAGCACGTATTTGCTTTGAAAATTTAATGTGACATTATATTCACTTTAGAGTCAATTTGGTGAATTACATAAATAAACAAGTGAATGTTCAAACTTATTTTGAGAAGGAAAGTAGTTAATTTAATATCTAATCCTTTCATATGCCGATCTGTAATATCGTATGAAAGGATTAGGTCGCGCGCCGATCAATTGTGCAAAAAACATTCAGAAAGATCACTCCAAAGAACAACTACAAATCACATAAATAACAGAACAGCCCGTACCTCATGTCGGATCTGGGTTCACTATGTGATGTCAATGGACTTGAATTTAAAATTAAAACATCACACTTTATGAAGAGACTTCATTTAGGGTACTAGTTTAGACTACGCTTCGCGTGGGCGGAGACCCATCAGGGAAATTAAAGGTAGAGTAAGTTGTTTGTCACAGCTCAAACTATTTCTAAGCCATTTTTCGTATATTATTATTCGTAATATATCGTCTGCTATGTAATGCCTGACATTTAGCAATACAAATTGAATTTCTAAAATATTTAGGAGCGTCCGATTTTAATGAAACAAAGCTTATAGCTTACTCCAAATTAGTCTCTGTCTACCTGTGAAAATACTACTAGAAGATCCGTTCGATCTTTACACAGGTGATCGTGCACAAACAAACAGACTGCCAAAAAAGAATTCTAAAAAACGATCGTTAGTTGTATGTCTTATACTACCTACTACATACTACTACTACTACTACTACTACTACTACTACTACTACTACTACCGGAGACAAAAACAGCGTGAATGCTGCCACTCACCTTGGAACATGAGTCTGAGTACTATAGTATTAGGGCCGCCCCACCCTTCAAACTGGAACTTACCACTAGTTCGCGGCAGAAATATTGATTTATTTCTTTAGGCTACAAGAACGTATTGTACCCACTAAGTATTGAAAGTTTCAGAATTAAAATTCTCTGAGAGCACTGTTAGCATTTACACTACATACCTTACATAGATATAACATGTATAATAATTTAGTAGCACGTACAACACAGCAGGAAAACTTATAACATTGTGTAATTTCTATGCATATCAAACGCAAGTTTGTATTATGTATTTACATATCTGACACACATAATTAAAATCGATATCTGTTTATTTGTTTCTTAATGTTTCGTAAAATGCATTTCTATTTTAAAATAACTTAAGTAACTTTTATGAAAAAAAAAAAAATGTCAGATTTTGTTGTTCGTCACGGAAATTTTGTCAACTCGAGACTTTAAAATCATGTCGGAAAGATGTTGTTTGGAACCTATAAATTTTTTAAAAGGTAAAAAAAAATGTAACATTATCTAATATATAAAATTGTCGTGTCACAATGTTCGTTCCCATACTCCTCCGAAACCGCTTGACCGATTCTCATGAAATTTTTTATGCATATTCAGTAAGCCTGAGAATCGGCTACTGTCTATTTTTCATACCCCTAAGTGATTAGGGTTGTCCACCCCTAACATATATTTTTTATTTGGACTTTTTTTTGTTATAATGAGGTATTATGTGGTTGAATGAGGTTTTGTTATTTTTATTATATATTCCCTCAACGTTCACAGCGCTACATGCCTCTTTCACTCATTTACCACATCCTTACACACTTACAATAAATTAGTTTTTTTTTCTACACTAGAAATTCCCTAGAAATCTTATATATGGCAAAACAATGTTTGCCGGGACAGCTAGTTATAAGTAAAATTCGCCTACTTATGATAATGAAGTACTCGTAATCTATCCATATACACCGACTGATGTACTGAAAATAGTTCAAAAGATTGACCAAAACTACGCTTAATAATAATGCCGTGTTGATCTCAAGTAGTTACTACGAGTAGAACCAAATCGCAACGTGACTTGAGAACATGAAATCCCGAATGTATTGTGTATGTCCCGTCGCTTGTGACGAAGGGCTCGACGAGTAAATTAACCCACAGACACAGACCACTGACTTTCTCGCCGGATCTTCTCAGTGGGTCGCGTTTCCGATCCGGTGGTAGATTCTGCGAAGCACGGCTCTTGCTAGGGCCAGTGTTAGCAACGCTTCAGTTTGAGCCCCGTGAGCTCACCTACACGTTAAGGCGAAGCTGGAATAGCCTCTCAAGGCTATCGGCATAGGTAGAAGAAAAAAAAGTAATGTATAACTGATGTCCTACCCTTTAGAATAGAATGCGTTGTTGTTTCGCGGCAGAAATAGGCAAGATATCTTGTACTAAAACACCTATAAATATCAATAATAAATATTAGGTTACCATAATTTTTTTTGGAAACAAATAACGCACGATTACCCGGCCTCAGATTAGGATTCCCTGTGCTATGAGTATTCGAGACTGACATACATACTTATATTCATTTGAATATATATCTATATATATGTAATGTTTTAAATAAATAATATATAAATGATGAATATCTTAGTAGAAGATTAGAAAAAAATGCTATATATACACTAAATCCTATTTAATAATAACAATAATGACTGGGAACAAATCACACGCGGTCGTCATCCAGTCCCAATTTACTATTTCCTATGTTATGGATACCACAGATTGATATACATTTTATATACGTTTAAACATATATGTACAGATATAAATAATAGGCACTCAGACAAAGAGCAAAAAAAACCTGTTCATCACAAATGTTTGCCCGACGTGGAAATCGAACCTAGGACCCTCAGCGCAACAATCAAGGGCGCTAACTATTGAACCACCGAGTCAGTCAATTTTAAATGTTCAGTTCTAAATTTCATATCACGTATATTCTAAAACTGAAGCGCGTCTATTGGTATATAGTCTTCGGTTCTTACGCAACACCGATCCAGTTTCAAATGTTCTAAGCCCTTTATGCTGCAATAAGTTCAAAGGAGTCAACGTCGCGGACCACGTTACGTCATCACAGGAAGTGTTCGAACGTTCGCAGGTAACCCGAGAAGTCTGTACTGTTTTCACTATTTCTCAAAGCTATATAGTAAGACAAGTCATATAGTTTACGTCGAATATAATAAGCAGTTCGGTGTTGAGGCACGATGTGCGATCGAAGTACATACTATCGACTTGTTTTTGCCTCATATCAGAGCCGCTTAAAGTATAAGATTTGGAAAAAAATATCAGAACCAAAAAACTTCTCCGGCTATTTGAATGGAGTAAACTTAATTGAAGATCAATTAAAAACATCGAACTGTTGATATGTGAACCGACATATAAACACCGAACTGTTGATATATTAACTGATATTGTATACATATTTTTGGTACTAAAGGGAGAATAATCTAAGCGTGAAGTCGTTGAGAACGTAACCGGTTAGTTCAGATAGGAAAAAAATGACGGCACGGCAGAAATAGGCAAGATAATCCTACTTATTTCAATTGTACTTTTTTTGTATTTAATGTTTCGCATTGTTTTTTTTTTGTTGTTGTACAATAAAGAATACTCTCTCTCTCTCTATTCGTCCACAAAATACGCTCTTTAGGTTTACATATCACAGAACACCACTGCTTAATATGCTCGGACTATTTTTTTCTAGAATAATATTTGTATTTATTTCTACGTACACTTGATTCCTTGTGGTATTGTCGTGTTTTAAGTACTGGATAACCATTCACCGCGTGCCCTGGCGATCGGTCGACAATACGTAAACGATTTTCTAAGACGCCTACCTCCCTTTCAATCATACTTAAGTGTGCAAAGATCGACTAGTTGAATACAAAAGAACACCGCGCAATGTCTAAACATAGAACCGATTTAAATTTGTAATGTTTGCCTCTCGATTGCACGCGGTAGGTTTGTTTTACCTGTTAATTAAAAAGCAAGTGGCGTTGATGTCTCTAGGCTGAAATACCCATTTAACATTTGCTATTATAGATATTTTTATTTTTTAGTGAATAGTTACACGCAATTAATTATGGTAATTTGTCCAGTAAGTTGCTTGTCAATGGCCCCCTATTTTTTTTTTATTATTGCCCTTGTAGGCAGACGAGCATACGGCCCACCTGATGGTGAGTGGTTACCGTCGCCTATAGACTTCAGCAATGCCAGGGGCAGAGCTAAGCCGCTGTGTACCGAAAGCCAAGCCGCTGTCTACCGAGCCAAGCCGCTGTCTACCGAGCCAAGCCGCTGCCTACCTTTTTTTTTGGAACATCATATGTGTGGACGAGCCCATTGCCCTCCTGACGTTAAGCAGTCATTTTATGCTTATAATCATCACTAGACGAGGTTCAGGATGAAATATATCCCGTATTTCAAGCCGGCATTGCTTCACCCGGATGTTGAATAAGTTCTTACACCATTAGGATACTTTCAGTTGACATATGTTCATTCTGTACAGTTAGCAAAGGTAGAAAAAGTACGTCGTATCCTCCAAATTAACGGGTTCCTCAGAATCAGTTCACGAACGAAATTTACATAGAACATGACCCCGGCATGACAACAACTTTCACTTTGGAGAACAGTAAAAATAGCCCTATGATATGGAATATAAGATTAATATATTTTAAGGTTTTTTGAAACGAAGTTCCTTATGGCACGACGCGGAGGGGTACCCTAACCGGGAAAAACGTCCGTAACGTAAGATACAGTGTCTAATGTATAAGTCTACGCGATGACGGTTATTATTGTTATATATATTTTTATAAATCATTGTGAATAAAATAAAGTTGGTAGCTTTGTAAAGTAGTTTTTTTTATTTTTTTTATCAATAAAAAATCATAATATAATAACTATACCCGAATCATTATTTTCTTTATATCTCGAATAGAACTTAAAATTAATTTTTTTATAATAAGGAACTTCGTTCCTATCCGGTGTCCTACGAAACCACACATCTTTTTTTTTAAAGTTTTTTTTATTACTCTTGTAGGCAAACAGTCATACCGCCCATGGTGATGATGATGCTGTTAAGTGGTTACCGGAGCTCATAGACATCTACAACGTAAATGTCGCCACCCGCCTTGAGATATAAGTTTTGAGATCTCAGTTTTTACAGTACAACAGCAGTCCCACCCTTCAAACCGAAACGCATTACTGCTTATATGCAGGAAATAGGCAGGGTGGTGGCGGACTCACAAGACGTCTTCCACCAGTAACAAATTTAAAAATGTTCGAAAAACTGATTCAATTTCTTCCAATTTTAAATCATCCAACAAAATTTATCCATCTAATAAACTAAACCACGCCCTATTAAAATGTTAGATAGCTTATTCATACAAATTTAATTTTGATATGTTCGTGTAGCAATTTGTCTGAAGAGTTAATGGTATCCGATAATACCAATAGCATTATTTAGTGAATTTAAATGAACAGTAAAATAAAATGTATCACTAATTGGGTTTTTGAGATGAGCGTGCTAAAAAGAGCCCTGGGTGATCTTTGTAATAGTCTTGATGATTCTGGTGGTAGGGCACATTGTAAGGCCGCGCGGGTAAGCATCACATGCCGCCGCGACTCTGCCGCGATGCTGTCATGTAGGACAGCCGTTATAGTACCATACAATTAGACTTTATAACTATATATAGGTATATAGGTACCAAGAGAAAAAACTTCAAAAAAGATATCTGGAAATCCACTGAGAATTAACGCGGTGATTTCAAACGTAAAAAGCGGGTGATGGGATCTCCTTTTTAGTTTCGCATCGCTCGCTATCGGAGTAGAGTTCATCATACTGTCAGATGAGGCTACAATCACAAATTAACAGTGCGTTTCCAAATATCCTTTTCCCCCTTACAATCCAGTTTTGAAATGAACTACCCTCCCGTCGAAAGACATCAAAGACAGCCCTTATCAGTCGACCCGGATGGATCGCCCATCTAAAAATGCAATAAAAAAAATCTATACACACTAACATTTCAAGTCAATAAAGACCTTGTAAATTGAATATTACTTTTGCATTGACCGTATTAATAAGCATTGGTTTCAATTTCAATAAAAAATAATGTCTAATCAAATCCATGGACAAATTGGATTGCGATGTTTTGTTAGTAAATTAAACAGTTCACGTGAAGGCTGATTAGTCTAGGCTGAGACGCAAAAACGCGTATCTCTTTAAATGGAAATCAATGGTCTTTAGTATTCGATTGAAGATTTAACACCATTTCCAGTTGGATATTCTTAGTTTCAATTAAAACCACTTTCAAAGACGGCGTAAACCGGCGTTCGCTATTGAACTTCTTATTTTATCTCTAAAAAAGATGTGTGGTGTAGTGGGTCACCGGATAGGAACGAAGTTCCTTATTATAAAAATATTAATTTTAAGTTCTATTCGAGGTATAAAGAAAATAATTATTCGGGTATACAATTTTTATTATGATTTTTTATTGATAAAAAAAAGTACTTTACAAAGCTATCAACTTTATTTTATTCACAATGATTTACAAAAAATATATAATAATAATATACAAAGAAACAGCTATGTATATGAATAATAATAATAACCGTCATCACGTAGACTATACATTAGACACTATATAGCCATCATACTAAGACTATACATAAATAATAAAAATCTTACGTTACGGACGTTTTTTCCCGGTTAGGGTACCCCTCCGCATCGTCCCATAAGGAACTTCGTTCCAACGATGTTTCGTATACATTATACAGTTTTCATGGCCGCGGACAGTGAACAGATTTTATTTTATCATGAAGATTAGATTAGTAGACCGCAAGTCGAACAAATTCTTCCTTCCAAATTCGATCTTGAACTACTTTTATTTTTTCATAAAAACGTAATCGACATTTCATTTTATTTGTTTTTATAAACGGTTACTTTGATATTCAACTTACAAATTATGATATACTAAAGGACAACGCCCAAAATCAGTACCGCGTTATAATAAAACAGTATAGCCACAACAGTATACTCATAAATAATAAAATATTTTTTTAGCTTTTCTTAGTTCATTTGATTGAAATCGTATGTGGGGTTAACTTTATGTATTTAATTAGTTGTTTATTCGATTTTATTGTATTATTTTATGACTGAAAGCAGTGTTGCCAAGAATCTCCCCATAACCAGTCTTTACTAATAGTGTAGGGGCAGACGCTGAGTTTTAAAAATAATTTCAACTATGTCATTTTTCGGCGATACGAATATTTTTTTAATAATTAACATATATTACCATAAAAATATACACAAAATATATTACTATACTAATTAAAAACCTTTCTGTAGTTGACAAAGCACTTATAGTCAGGGAAAGTTAAATTAACTGTTGGCAGCACTATACGGTACGGTATAAAGATGAATTGTCAAAAGTGTCATGTCTTGTCAAGTCAAACCACAGAACACTAGGTATTACTTCTAAACAGAGCAGTTGTTTTTACTGATAGGTGTTGAGGTGTTGAGTTTATTGTGCTAGTAAATAACTTATCATTGCGTTGAGTTCGTGTCCAGTAGAGTCTTCAGATTCCTGCACGCTCAAGAATCTTTTTAAAGACTATTGTACCTATTGTTTCTGAGCTGGTGGTGCGGATTGTGTAGAACGTTTTTACAACGGTCCGTGTCTCTGTGATCATATTATGGACTAATAAAAGTATTCCATTCTTATATTCAAGCATTATTATTTTCTACTCCCTATAGATACCTACCAACCTAGACACCACCTACATTTAGCATGACCTACTATTATATTTTGTAATATTATTTACATAATATCATCATTCATTCATTCATTCATTCGTTTGTTGGAACTATTTTCTGTTGTCGTGTGAGAATTCAAATCATAATCGTTATAAGGAGTAGTTGTTTTTTGGTAGAAGGTTTGTTACAAACATAACCTCAAAATTTAACAAAAAGTCAAAGAACAACAAAAACCCCACAAAATAAATGGATAATTTTTATTTCCTTTGAAAGTACGATATTTATATAAAATTTATGCTATCATACAAAAAAAATAATGCGCAACGGCGGCCCATAGAAAAATGGGCTCCTTTTGCCCGCGACACCATCCGCGTGGAATAGTTACTTTGGCATAACACTAAATTTTACCCGCAACTTCATTTACGTAGAAAGTGAAAATATTTTTGAATTATAGAATGATAAGGAGCTATTTAAACCTCTAACCTGAAACATTATTTATTGGTGCTCCAACTGTATTGGTCTTAGAGTGATGTTATATAGCCTTTAGCCTTCCTCTATAAATGGGCTATCTAACACTGAAATAATTTTTCAAATCGGACCTGTAGTTCCTGAGATTAGCGCGTTCAAACAAACAAACTATTCAGCTTTATAATATTAGTATAGATAAATTGATGTTTGCCTAAGCCGTTCCTGATTGTGAATCATAGAAACAATATAAAAAAATAATCGGAAATTTTAAAATTATAAATATAAAAACGATACATTAATTCTTCAAGTAGTTGTGATGGATCTCAGTGGGCCGAGAACTACTTTCAAACCAATACTGATGGCCACTTCGCTACCTACTGAAATAGGATGATGGTACCGACCCGTTCTGACTTAGATGACAAGTAAAAATGTCTTACTAATCACAATATGCTGATTAAGAGAACTCTGTTACACATACTACGGTCATTCGTTGAGTCGTGGCAAGAAATAGGGGAGTTAATTCAGAGTCACAAAACCCAATCGGATTTCGAATAATTTGCACCTTTATATGGTACTAGCGACCCGCCCTCGCTTCGCTTCGGAAACATTAAAACACACATGAAACCAAAAAAAATAAATAAAAAAAAGTAGCCTATGTTCATCAGGGACAATGTCGGCATCTAATGGAAAAAGAATTTTTCAAATCGGTCCAGTAGTTTCGGAGCCTATTCGAAACAAACAAACAAATCTTTCCTCTTTATAATATTAGTATAGATTTTCAGAATCCAAACATTTCCAAGACTAGATTTATTCATTACGACTGATGAATGTTTTATT
The DNA here is from genome assembly GCF_030267445.1 of Bombyx mandarina. Taxonomy (NCBI): domain Eukaryota; kingdom Metazoa; phylum Arthropoda; class Insecta; order Lepidoptera; family Bombycidae; genus Bombyx; species Bombyx mandarina. Next base: position 4,122,296 of record NC_143215.1, read on the forward strand.
TTTTAGTGAAATTAGCGGTTCGTCAAGTTTCTATTCGTGTTGTTTTAAAAAAAAAAAAAAAACTGGCATATATTATATCATTAAAATTATGAGTTTAAATAGCGAAATGTGTTTTAATTTTATTATTCACGCTTTTATTATTTAATAAATTACTCGTTACGATGCCTGAGTTTCAAAACACGTAAAAATGGGTTTCTAAAACATTGTTTCAGATAATTTTTTTATGTTTTAATTACATAGAAAGTGCTCATTATCCACGTGGAGTTCCAGTTTAGTCCATCGAATCAACGGCGCGATGGTTTCTCCCTAATTAACATGTGAGAAGAGCCTTATTGCTTATTTCCTCAATCTATACCGGTGTTTCCCAACGTGGGGTCCACACCCCATAAGAGGGCAATTTGATAATTAAGGGGGGCAATCGCACTAAATTTATATAGATAATCTGTACTAAAATTATTTTGAATTTGAATTTCAGTTTCTTATTATATGTTTTAAAATATTACTTACTGTATTCTGATAACAATTTTATAGTGATTTCTTCCTAAAACCTATCATTTATGTTTCTTAAGTGAACAAATCATTTTTTTAATGTTAAAAATGATATATAAACATTTTAGAAATGTTACAGTGGGGCATGGTACAAAAAGGTTGGGAAGCACTGCTTTAGACCCTTGATTGCCCTACCTTTAAAGTCGCAAGGTGCAATGTATTTGTGACAAGAAGACTGATTGATGGAAAATATTGTGAGGATTTTTTTGAGATTTCGATTTCATTCTAAATTCAACGGTAGGCAGTGAAGGGTTCGTACGTATTTCACTGATGTCAGTTAACAAAATGGTCAATAGGAAGGTTGGCTCAGTGCGGGCACACAACCAGTGCATCATTGTGATACATTAACAATTGGCAAATCGATATTGTGCAAAAGAATGCAACGATTATATTTTGACCTCGTCATTTTGACTGTTGCCAATTCTTTATTCTCATTGCTCCATTAACTCTTAACAATCGTTTAGTGTAAAGAGTTAGATGAATTATTATTTATATAAAAGGGTGACTTCAAATATATTTTTAAAGGCTTTTAACAAGTCGCGCTGCATGGTCGTGTATGATCATTCTGTCTGTTTTTGTGACCAAAAGCATTCGTTTTTTATTGGTTGGAATGGGCAGAAGGTTCAGTTGTTCTCACAGACACAGCCCAATGAGTTTCTCACCGGATTTTCTCAGTAGGTCGCAATTCCGATTCAGTGGTAGATTCAGCCAAGCATTGCCATTGCTAGGTAACCCTAGCAATTTCGCTAGTCGCCCTAGTGTTAGCAATTTCGCCACGCTAAGCCCCGTGAGTTCGCCTACACTTTAGGTGAACTTAGTAACCCCTCGAAGTTACTAGGATAGGTAAGAAAAAAAGTTCAACAGTAAAATGATTATCAGAGCCACTAGTAATCACAAGTGAATGTTGATAAATGGAAGGGTCTGCCTGCGTTAGTTAAGTCCTTACCATTGCAATTCATAAGTTCATGGTTTGTCTGATATTTATGAAAATTGTAATGCAATGCAACAAAATACACTTTATTGAACTAACTAACACCAAAATAACGACATAGAAAAAGTAAATGACAAAAAATAAACCTATCTCTAAATGGGTAATAAAATGGGCGATCTTATCGCCGTAAGCGGTCTCTTCCAGTCTACCTTTGGATGGAGATGCTTTTGGAGATTATGGAAATAGCGAGGATAAATAAGCCCCAATCCAGAAATCACGATCAGCGCTATCTATTAATCCCGAAAATAAATGACGAAACATGAACACAAAACATAAACACTATACGACTGTTGATAGTATGTGGAATACAACGCCTATTAAATAAATTAAAAACCATCTGTCAGCTTGCGAAAGTTAAATGAAAATTGATTGTAAAATTGTAAAAAAAACGACTGGATTAAGCGCAGAACTTATGTGTGTATGCGTGTGTGGTTGTGTATGTGTGAAAGTACTCAACAGTGCAAGTATGATCGTTGTTCACAGACCTTTTTAATATTTACATTATATCCTTAACAAACGTAGGCTCCATACTTTAAATAATAAGAAATAAAAGCGGTACAAATAGAATTGTTAATTTATCGACAAAGCAAAAGCAAACATGAATTCTTTAGTCGACGATTTTAGTAACTTCAAACAGAAAATTATTCATTACTTAAATGTAATGTAGAAGACCATTTCCTTTTAAATTCCAAATGCACAATGGGCGATAAATAAGAAGTTACATGCGGCTGTACGAAGTAATATTTACCAATTCGTTCTTGGGGTCGGTACCTGAAATATTATTGTTTTTGAAACAAAACGGAAACACCCTCGTCAAAAGAACTTCGATCTTTGATTATAAATTAAACCTGCCAATCACGAACGTACGAGTAGCTTGCTTCGTTATCCCATGAAGCGATCGTTGTAATGTTAAAATAATTTGTTCTCGGAAATCAATGACGGAAGGAAAACATATTTTTTACAATCTATGTACCATAAAAACAACCTTTTTTTTAAAATACATTCTTTTTATTGATATACTTTTGTCAGTGTCAAATAAATATCATATCATCGTGAGGTCGCATAAAAATATTATATTAATTATAATAATAATGGTTCAAAGAAATTTAGATTAAAAGGACTTAAACGTAAGATTTCACCACAAATTTTTTATTATTTTTATTGCTTAGATGGGTGGGCGAGCTCACAGCCCACCTGGTGTTAAGTGGTTACTGGAGCCCATAGACATCTACACCGTAAATGCGCCACCCACCTTGAGATATAAGTTCTAAGGTCTCAGTATAGTTACAACGGCTACCCCACCCTTCAAACCGGGTATGGGTGGTACCTACCCGTGCGGACTCACAAGAGGTCCTACCACCAGCGATTACGAAAATTATAATTTTGCGTGTTTGATTTTTATTACACGATGTTATTCCTTCACCGTGGAAGTCAATCGATTTGTTAAGTACATATTTCATTAGAAAAATTGGTACCCGCCTGCGGAATTCGAACATCGGTGCATCGCTACATACGAATGCACCAGACGTCTTATCCTTTAAGCCACGAGGACTTAAAATCATGAGGGCATTTCTTCGATAGCCAAGATTGGAAAATGTTTTCACGGCTTAAGTAATGGTAATTGGAACTAACGTGGTCACAACTGTCTTGATTTTCATCGGAAAACGTGATAGCTTGGCGCTAAATGACAGGATATCTATGTCTACCCGTGCGGGCCTGTTACGTACATACCAACATATCGACGCTTGAAAGGTAAACGTGACTAAGCGACAATGCGTGAACTTTACAGTAGACTAATAATTTAAAGTTGAAATTTATTGAAAAAAAAAATCTATTTTACGGAATCTAGCTGTAGGATTGAAATGCTTTAAATAGACTTAGAAATATATATTTTTTGCTCATCGAATATGGTTATTGCCTATCATTTATGTACAAAGCAGTTATTGTCGCTTAGTCACGTTTGCCTTTCAAGCGTCGATATAGATTTACGTATTTTTCGTATTTAATCAAACAAAACGTGTTTTTTTATAATAGCTTCAAAGCCTCGCAACAATTGTACGATTTGTAAAATATTACAGTGTTACAAGAATGCTGTAGTTAACTCGTTCGTTATTGAGGTCGGGTCAAAGTATTTTTTGAATAATTTCGTATCTGTAATGTGTTGTAAGTTCTTTTTTTTCCGTTTTTTTTTTTGTGAATTACAAGATTTTTTGTAAAATTCCTTGATATTCGATAAGCGGCAAAAACGACGGATATTCGAGTGATAAATTGACAAATAATAACTTTTTGACAATTTTGACATTTATTTGGAAGGATGCACGAGATGCCGATGCTCATAAACATCGCGGCGCTTTTTTTTTTTTTTTCATAAGACGGCGGATGAGCTTACAGTCCAACTGGTGTTAAGTGGTTACTGGAGCCCATAGATATCTACGACGTAAATGCGCCACCCACCTTGAGATATAAGTTCTAAGGTCTCAAATATAGTTACAGCGGCTGCCCCACCCTTCAAATCGAAACGCATTACTGCTTCATGGCAGAAATAGACAGGGTGGTGGTACCTACCCGCGCGGACTCACAAGAGTTCCTACCACCAGTAACGGCGTTAATGTAGTCATATGCCTTGAAGCTTGCGTTCGAAACCAGGATTATACCCGTACCGCTTTTCAAATGGAAATACATGGCTGCTTCGCAGAAGCTATAGGAAGGATAATCAAACCAGCGCGAGCACCCAATACATCTTACCATCAGTTTTTTTTATAAATTCTCATCTGCTCGCGCGGAGGCCTAATAATTCTTTCAGTTCTATATCGAGTTGTCTATCTTCTAATATGTGGTGAAACTCATACAAGCTCTTGGGATGATGGGGTTACATAGAGAAATAATGGAATATTAAAAGAGTGGACGTGTATCTGTAGTATCTTCACAGCTTTGGTTGTGGCTTAAATATTCCTCAGTCGTAGCATCGGGCAATTGCCGCAATTTAGAAATGATATGCTGCTTCGATATTTGATAGCATTAAAGTTAAGAGATGTCTCTGATGATAATCGTAATATAGTCTATAGTCTACAGCGGCTCTATAGTCTCTATAGGCTCTATAGTCTACAGCGTGTGATTTTTTTGAAACATAAAAGTACTTTTCGAATCATTGTTTCGTGCCAGTCATTAGTGCAAATTAATTTGTATCATGCTTTAATTAATAAGATTTTTTATAACGTGTGAAATTACTTTCTTTAGAAAATTTACAAACTTCTTTGTTATTTTACTAAAGTTACTAAAGGTTGACAGGTTGTTCTGACTGGTCGTTCAGAAAGTGATTCGATTCCTTCGAGTACTTCTATTAGCCAATTACAATCCATATTCTCTCGTTCGAAAACAGAATTAATTATTGTGTATTTGTGTATATTGAGTCCATTCTCAAAACTTTGACCTATCGTTTCAGAGGTAGGGATTGTTTGGTCTCACAGAAACTATTTTAGATTGCCACAGCTTGTTTTAGAGTACAGACAGCTCAAGGTACAGTCTAAACAAAATAATGCACGTCCAATTGAACTAGAACAATGGTTTTATCATGTAAATTTTCAAATTTGATCATCGGCCAACGAAAACGACCATTTAAAACCAACGATAGTAATCGGGATTGCGTTGCCCTCAAAATCACAATAAAAATGTTTGTGTGCTTTAATCTAATTAGAATAGCACCTATTTTACCGTAACACTCGGAAGACAATTACGTCATAAAGGAGCTTTTGTTTGTGAATGCATCGCAAATCCGATTCCACGGTAATGTGGGTTAGATAATAAGCGTACGTAGAATGTTTTAACGCGCAGAGCTGCCAGTGACGATCGTGTTTAGAAATGTTTAGTAGTTATATCAGTTCCCTGTTAGCTTCGATCGATAGATCGGGTCACGACGCGACGCAGCTGACGACCACATACAGCATTATGTAAATTGCTGTAAAATATTTGTAACAATTGCAAACCTGAAATTGAGATAACGACTTTTCGAGCCTTTAAGCCTGTCTACATACGCGCCTTACCCCGCACCAAGCATAGGAATTAGACAGACAGTTAGCAGGTAGCTAGAGCATTTAGTAGTTGTTGTTGTGATTTTAGTAGTTCGAAGAGCCCAGAACCGCAAACGTTGACGTTATATTATTGGCGTCCATGTCCTCCTTGTTTAAGATTAAGCCCGGGCGCATACTACTGTATGCCAACCGGTCCGTACCCAGTCAGCAGTTTAACTCGAGGGTGATAATGAATAATGCATCAAAATGTCCCGGTGTTCTTTTTTTTTTTTTTATTGCCTGTGTAGGCAGACGAGCATACGGCCCACCTGATGGTGAGTGGTTACCGTCGCCCATGGACTTCAGCAATGCCAGGGGCAGAGCCAAGCCGCTGCCTACCAACCATAGACGGTGGTTTACTTATTCACCTGGCATCGCCATAGTCCATGACCTGATGGGCTATATGATCGTCTGCTTATAATATTTATATAAAATATTTCAGGGTCTGCTTGCAATGGAGATTTAAAATTATTTACCGATTATATTTTCAAGACTTCCATTCTACGTGATTCTACTCTGTGGTAAACGATTTCCATAGGATTTCTATGCGTGTGGCATCCTTGTTATAAGCCATAGAATATTCAAACCGCGACTTCGGGCGTTTTATGTCGAGAAATCTCGGTTTGCTCAAATAATTGAGCAATGCTTCTGGGTATAATGAAGAAATAATTGATTAGGCAACGTCATATTTAATAATAACGAAATAATCTTTGAATTTTAATTATTACATAAAACGCGTAAGCTCTCTCATTCTATTTCGAGCCTTCTGATGATAGAATTGTTAATTATTAACGATTTTGAATAGATATAATAATTTTATTTGAGCTACTACTCAACCGGGATATATATGTATATTATATTGAGATTTCAAGCAATGACCTCCCTTTGGTATCCATAGCGGAGGCCATAAATTTGAGAAGTCGACATATCAACTTTTTTATTACATGAAGGTGAAGGATTTCATAGCTCACCTAATCTAAGGTGATTACCGAAGATCATTTATAAACGTCTCAACGTGAATGATTTGACACTTGAGGTCTATATCTCAATTTATACAGTAACTAGATGATGACCGAGCTTTGTTCGGTTTTTTTTTTGATAACGCCATCTTGTTGTCTTTAAAGCGGTTAGTTGCCCTCAATTAAGAAAAATAGTATTATTATTCGCCAATAGATGTCGGGAAGAGTTGATTATTGAAAACACGAATAAAACAACATTTTCTGAAAATAAATCGTAGCTAGATCGATTTATCGCCCCCAAAATCCCCTGTATACTAAATTTTATGAAAACCGTTGGAGCCGTTTCCGAGATTCAGATTATATACATATATATATATTAATATACAAGAATTGCTCGTTTAAAAGTATAAGATAAGATTACGCAAATTAAATTTTTTGCGAGTTTTAATCATTATTAAACGATGTTTTCCCGTTATCGTGGAAGTCATTCTTGAACATTAGTTATATACTGTGTATTTACACTGTATATTTTCATTTTAAAAACAGTCCCCCTTCCAGCGGGATTCGAACATCGATACCGTCGCATCGCTCGATACCAGTACATCGAGCGTCTGATTTTTTAGGCCACATCGACAACAAAAAAACAAAGTAAAATAGTAATAAGTCGTTAAACAAAAATAACTCAGGTTTTCTCCCCTGCCACAGTCGAGTGGCAGATGACGGTAGGATCAGAAGAACCACATTGTTTTCAGTTTTTCTTACGTTAAATATTTGTAATATAAAATCTTCTTATTATGCAGCACTTTATCAATTTGTAAATATTACAATGAACATGATTAATGAGGGGAATATTTTAGCCGCCATCTGTTTAGTATCGTCGACAAAGATTTTAGTGTTGTTAGAGTGAAGTTAGTATCAGATATCCAGCATGGTACGTGACAAGACCGATCATTGATTCTTTTCTTAATACTAAAAGGTGGCACCAATGAACTTGTCTCTGCCGATACTGCTCCACAGCGAAGATATTGCTGACGTCCATGGGCTGGTGGTCCAGGTGGGCCGTATGCTCGTCTGCCTACAAGGGCAATAAAAAAAAAATCCCCATTGAGCATTTACTGGTCCGCGCGGGTGGGTACCACCACCCTGCCTATTTCTGCCATGAAGCAGTAATGCGTTTCGGTTTGAAGGGTAGGGCAGCCGTTGTAACTATACTTGAGGCCTTAGAACTTATATCTCAAGGTGGGTGGCGCATTTACGTTGTGGATGTCTATGGGCTCCAGTAACCACTTAACACCAGGTGGGCTGTGAGCTCGTCTACCCAACTAAGCAATAAAAAAAAAATTGGTAGAAGATGCGCAGAAACCAAAAATCCTACTGCTTAGGAATTAAAAATAAAGAACTCAATTTGAAAACAGTTGTTTAGTTAGACTTGCCGTGCCAGCTAATGAATAAAAATATGTATATCGATTTTCCTATTCGCCTATGAGTTAATGCAACAACAGTTAATCGTAGACCGTAAGATTTACAGAGAGTCCCTAAAGCAATTTAAAACAAGCCACGAAACTAAATAAGTTACAAAAGTTATAATACGTGTGTATCTGTCGAGCCGTAAAGTCGAATGTTGACATAACTGTCAAACGGGAAAATAGCCTTTCTGTTTAAAAACATAGAGGCTCATTATGATTGCATGAGATTTTAGAGAAGGATCCCGGTCTCCAGAGAAATAAGCTTTCGGGTCTCTTATTGTTTCACGGTATATTGAGGCCAAAGTTTTTAACTGAACTTTAAGCTAGGCATCCGTTGCTTAACAGGTAAGGCGCCTTTTCTACCGAGTAATACTAGTTCAAAACAAGTATCAGGGAATTAATACATTTTTTCTAAGTAAATACGTGCTAAAATGCAACCAGTACATACGTCCAATGTTCAAGTTTCACAATGAAGACATCCTCCTCCTCCTCCTTCAGTCGATCGCTCATTGCTGAGCATCGTGATGCGCCCGCCTGTGACCTTTTTTTGTAATTTCTAGCCACTTTTGTCGGTCAGTGGCACAGTGAAGTGCGTGGCTCAGTCTCATGTCCAGATACTCGGACTTAATGCTTTATTTTAGAAAAAAAATATTAGCACAAAAAACGTTATAGTGAGCCAACCTTAACATATAGACGTATGCTGTCCCAGACTTTTTTCTAGATCTTTTAAAGGTGAACAATTCTGTCATACATTATTTTAGCGAAACTTTAACCGTTTCTGTAGCGCACGCAGCGAAAGCTCTCAAAAGGCAAAACACCCGATTTTGAAACTTTTTTTTATTTTTTTTATTGCCCTTGTAGGCAGACGAGCATACGGCCCACCTGATGGTGAGTGGTTACCGTCGCCCATGGACTTCAACAATGCCAGGGGCAGAGCCAAGCCGCTGCCTGATTTTTTATTGGTGCTCCACTTGTCTTAACGTTATGTTATATAGCCTATAACCTTCCTCAATAAATGGGCTATCTAGCACTGAAATAATTTTTCAAACCGGACTAGCAGTTCCTCAGATTAGAGCGTTCAAACAAACCAACTCTTCAGCTTTATAATATTAGTATAGATTCTGGTACGTAATACAAACTCATCTGATAATTAAATCATTAATAATTAATTCGCGCGCATAGCTGTAAGTTAGAGAGTCTAATGATATCTCACTGCTTGAGCATGACTTTAATGGCAGAAGCACTTGATTAAATTGTAAAATTTGATCTAAGATTGAAATAAACTATTTAGACAGAGAAATAGTTGAAGCGTTGCTTTTTTTTTGCTTAGATTGGTGGACGAACTCACAGCCCACCTGGTGTCAAGTGGTTACTGGAGCCCATAGACATCTACAACGTAAATGCGCCACCCACCTTGAGATATAAGTTCTAAGGTATCAAGTATACATAGTTACAACGGCTGCACCGCCCTTCAAACCGAAACGCATTACTGCTTCACGGTAGAAATAGGCAGGGCGGTGGCACCTACAAGCGCGGACTTACGAGAGATCCTACCACCAGTAATTACGCAAATTATAATTTTAAGTAAAGATAACAAAATAAAACGTCCTTGTATTGGGCACTTAGTGTTTTTATATCAAGATATGCGTCGGGGTTCGAATTCGAAGTTTCAAAAATCATACATTATTCTGTTAGGAAATAAAATAGGACAGCTGAAATGAAAAAAAAGAGGCTTTTATGAAAACTTGCTTGCGAAATCTATTGTTGGATCATCAATTAGCATGCGGCCATCGATGAGAACCTTTGAATGGGCCGGCGCCGCGGAGTTATTGTGCAAGCTCATGGGTAAGTGTCATTGTTCAAAACGATCCCACGGACGCCGATCGCGGATCTGATATTGCGAATCGGATTTGGTTCGGCGCCCGAATTTATTTTACAGACTGACCCAAAGACACAGCTGAGTTTCTCGCCGGCTCTTCTCAGTGGGTCGGGTTTCTGATCTGGTGGTAGATTCTGCCTAGCACTGCTCTTGCTAGGGTTAGTGTTAGCAAATTCTCAAAAAGTCCGTGAGTTAACCTAGCCGTCCTAGCATAGCTGGAAAAGTCTTTTCGACCAAAGAAAACGGACTTAACTTTCGTTCTCAAAATGAAATTCCCTGATTATCATCATCATCATCATCATCATCAGCCTGCGGCAGTCCACTGCTGGACATAGGCCTCCCCCAAAGCTCGCCACTGACCCCGATCTTCGGTTCTACGCATCCAGTTACTGCCAGCTGCCTTGCGCAGGTCGTCGCTCCGTCTAGCAGGCCTTGATTATCGGCACACTATAAATATTTCTAGATAGCCCTTAGTTGACAACAAAAACAAAAAAGATTTTTGTTCTAGATATTTCCTAGATAGAAGGTTCATTGAAAGGAAATATTGTAATGAACATGTCTTGGTATGGACTTAATTAAAAATATTTTTTTTTAACCAATATTTTTAGATTACGCAACGCGCTGACCGCAGCAACACCTTCTTACATTTATATTTATTAAACACTCGGTCCTAATATGTGTTGAGTGTAACGTACTTGAGATTTTTCATCATATTTCGATTCCTTTCACACTTTGCGGTCATGCTCTATGACATTCGAATGTGTACGATGTGTCATTCCGTGAACTTTTGTCTGCGGACCAAGAGTAATACGTTTGCACTAACAGTTTTAAATAAAAAATAAAAAAATTTAAATCGTCTGATTTATAAAATACTAGCGACCCGCCCTCGCTTCGCTTCGGAAACATTAAAACACACATGAAACAAAAAAAAAAAAAAATTAAAAAAAGTAGCCTGTGTTCATCAGGGACAATGTCGGCTTCTAATGGAAAAATAATTTTTCAAATCGGTCCAGTAGTTTCGGAGCCTATTCGAAACAAACAAACGAACAAATCTTTCCTCTTTATAATATTAGTATAGATATAGATATAGATGTCTCAGTCAAATTAAATTTGATAATTCAATCTTAAACTCATTCCGTATTGAAGTAGACAATAGTATTCCACGTTAACTGTTTGGTATTATTAATGATTGATTTTTATTGATGTTGGTGAGTTTGCGTAATCACTGGTGGGTAGGACCTCTTGTGAGTCCGCACGGCCTATTTCTGCCGTGAAGCAGTAATGCGTTTCGGTTCGAAGGGTGAGGCAGCCGTTGTAACTATACTTGAGACCTTAGAACTTATATCTCAAGCTGGGTGGCGCATTTACGTTGTAGATGTCTATGGGCTCCAGCAACCACTTAACATCAGGTGGGCTGTGAGCTCGTCCACACATTTAAGCAATAAAAAAAAAAACGTTTGCACGATAAATTGGAATCCGAAATAGTAACAAAATATTTAAGATGAAATCAAATATGTATCCTATTTATTGTGATCCTTTGCAAAAGGATTATCGACATCTGGATGCTCCGCAAAGATGTCATCGAACTGTAACGAAACGAAATCATTTGTGTAAATATTCCACGGTTTCTGAGGTAGAATAAAAAGGTTGGAACTCGATAATATTATGATAATACGATACGTCCTTAGTTGACCAAAACAAATTTTAAGTTCTAAAGTTATTTGTGTGGAAAAAATGATCCAAATAAAGATAAAGAATAGATCTTATCTCGTTATAAATGACGTCTTCATAGTGTTGTGAGAGTTTTTAAATGCACTAAGCCTGTCTAGTCTGACAGTTATTGAATGAAGTGTTAAATTTATTATAAAAAAAAGAACACAATATTCCTAACCTAAAAGTACATGTTATTATCCGCAACATGCTTCGTCAGATTACAGAAATAAAGTTATCAGCAACATGCTTCGTCAAAAAAGTGTTAAATATCATAGATTAGTCTAGAATTGTTGACGAAGAGTTCAACGTGCACCCTAGTCTACAAAAAGGACCCACTGAGTTTCTCGCCGGATCTTCTCCGTGGTCGCGATTCAGATCCGGAGGTAAATTCAGCAAAACTCTAGCTAGAGTTAGTGATAGCAAGCTCTCTCAGGCTGGACACATGAGCTCACCTACCCGTCCGCACGTAGTTGGAATAGTTCCGAAGGCGAATCTCGACCCGCTGAGATAATCCGGCGCAAAACTCACCGCGCTCTTTTATGGGTTAGGTTTCAAGTTGAAATCTTTGAAAAGTTCAACGAGTACGATCACCAGGGTCCCTAACCCTGATTCTAGTGCTAAAACTGCAAGCAATAGAGGATCGGACTGATCCGTAAGGTCTTGTCTAGGGCGTCAGTGACTGGCTCCTGCGTGAGCCTGAGTCCTGAACTCCTCCTGAACGGCTGGACCGATTGGAATGATTTTTTTTGTATGCGTTTGGGTGGCACCCTGGATGGCTTAGATCCACAAATCAGCCCGGATATGGCGCTGCAGTCGGTATCTAGGTTATTTATCTTTCCTAGAAGTAATTTATGTGGCAAAACAACGTTTGCCGGGCCAGCTAGTATTATATAAAATGTGGCAATGTGCTATTTATGAAACGCGAAAGAAACGTTCTATGACTAAATTACAATCGAATCTGCGGAAAGGAGCCTCTGTGCTTAACATTACAAAATATATTAGTATTCGTGAGTGGCCCTGCCAGAGATGGATTAAGCTTGCATAATTAATTTAATGAAACGTTTGCTGTAAGCTTTTGTGCGCTCTGCGTGCTTTTATTTTTATAAGCTTTTTATTTGATCGAACCGCATGTTGTTGAGCTTTTGGAGGTAACGACAAAAGGAAGATCTTACACCGAGCGGGAGAATTGCTCGGTAGACTGAACGTCTTAATCAAGGGTTCCCAAACTTATTTTGTCTACTGCCCACTTTGAGAATAAGTTACTTTTTAGCGCCCCCTTTTTTCTTCACCTACTTATAAACCATTATAGCGAGAGCTCAGTCGATATCTAAGAGTCCTCCTAGATGAAGTTACTAATCACTTCCCAAGCTTCTACACAGTGCCCCCAATTTTTTTTCTGGGTCCCTTACCGCCCCCCTTCAGGCCTTATTCCCCTTATCGCCCACTTTAGAAAAGGCTGGTCTAAATGTTATTGTTCCGAACTTGTATTTATGCAAATATCTAAATGCAATTCTGACATCTGTCAAATATCTTGTGTTCTATGATAGCTACCTGTAACACACTATTCATTGAGAAATTTTTGCCTACGCACAAAATAATAGTTTGAGTGCAAGCTGAATAATATCCGATAAGCTAACGGGCTGTCACATTTCTCCTGTTTCATGTGGTTTCAAGCATTCTTCACTCCACGGACTTAAGAAATCGGAAAACTCGTTTTCGTTTCTTACTCTGTGACGCTTACCAAATATAACACTTGTGATTAAAATTTCGAACGTCAAAGCTGTCAAGAGGGACTGAACTGAAGAGAACTCGAGGTACGTGAGCAAGTCGCGAGTCGCACATAGATATAATGAACAAAATGAAGTCGCATTTTGAATAATAAATACAGGTTTTTTTCAGTTGCCGTAAGCATCGAGCATGCGGCCCACCTGATGATCAATGATGGTCAACGTCACTCAAAGGTATCAGTCCGGAGCCACAGGCAATCCGCGGCCAACCGAATGATAGCTGTCTACAGCAAGCTGTATAAAATCGATCCAGAACTGATTCTGGAACTACTAGCTCAAAGGAAGCTTAAAACTATATGCTATAATTAATATGTACTGAACGTAGAAAACACTTGTGTATATCATTATATGAAGTTTTTTTTTGTTTTTTCTATCTAAGCTGATATAGCCTTGAGAGGCTATTTCAGCGTAACCTTAACTGGTAGGTGAGCTCACGGGGCTCAAACCTGACGACGTTGCTAATACGAACCCTAGCAAAAGCCGTGCTTCGCAGAATCTACCACCGGATCGGAAACGCGGCCCACTGACAAGATCCGGCGATAAACTCAGTGGGCTGTGTCTGTGGGTTAATTTAATCGTCGAGCCCGTCGTCGCTAGCAACTGGTTCAAAGAGAACGATGACTGGTGCTTGAGGTACTTAAAAGCACCGTTAGTGTATCGGGAGGATCCGAAATGACGTGTTTTGGGCGATGTCGACTGCTTTCCATTCTGTCTGCAGGATTGGGAATGTAGGTATATGAAGTGAGGATTTAAGCTGAGCCCCACGTTCCTTTAAGGCCATTGACCTCGTGGGTTAGTCGCTTAGTAATTAGCGATACATTGCGTGTATGGTGCAAAAAGGTTTCTATAATTATTCATGTTTCGTTCCATATCTAGGTGAACTAAGTCACGGCTCATCTGATCTAAAATAGTTACCAGAGTCCATGAACATCACAATGTGAATGCCGCCACTCACCTCGAGAAACCAGGTTGAGGTCTGAATGTGTTATATGACGATCGTCCCACGTTTCAAACGGGCAAGCGTATAAATTGCGGTAAAAATGGAGAGGAGAAGCAGTCACACACACATACGGGCTTAAAATACGCCGTATTACAGGTAAGTACTGATTGCCGATACTCAGAGAGCGGTACTGCCTATTTTCCGGTGAATTCCTTCGCCGCCTTTTCAGACACCCACGCTTAGTGTTGGGGGGTTGCTATTCGATAATTATATAATGAGTACGATTGTTTTCTTAAATATATGATTTACACGTAGAATATTTTATAGAAAATGCTAACTAATTTAGATAGAGAATATTTGCTGTTATTTGTTATTGAATATAATATAGACATATAACTATAGACAATACATTATTATAGAAAATATATACATACAATAAACAGATATATACCGTTTACATACTTAGATACAATATATTATAATATACTTACATACACATAATAAATCAACAGTATGGAAATGATAAATGATGATAATGAGCGAATTCAATTGTATTTTTAAGCCTCGGAATCGAGTTTTACGAAAATAAATGCCTAATTAGCTATGTATACTACTTCCCGAGTATAGGCGTACGTAGATATAAATTTATGTGCATATATTTCAACAAAACTCAAGAACAACATCTACAATAACATTCGATCATATTATACTCAAGTCTTTACAATGTTCTGTGTTAAATTTACATTATTTGCTAAAGTTAGAATTTGAGAAATAGATCATAAATGTATTATTTTAAGTATGTGTAAAAATGCGATCATATGTCCCGGAAAATGTTGCCTTCTATCAAAAAGCGCAAGATAGAATATCTCGGCCACGTGCTCAGGAACGATAGATACATGCTGCTGCAGTTGATAGTTATGGGCAAAGTGGACGGAAAGAGACGTGCTGGGCGAAGAAAGAAATCATGGCTCCGGAATATCCGGGAGTGGACCGGTATTGCCTCCGCCGAACAGCTGTTCCGGCTGGCTGCAGATAAAAACGAATATAGAAAGCTAACGGCCAACCTTCAGGATTGAAGAGTTACTGGAAGAAGAAGAATAAGAAGAAGAAAAAGAAAAGTATTTTATCGAATAGTGTCTGTATCTTAAGGTTCAAGTAACAGTCACTTCAGTGTAGTGATTACAATTGACTGCAAATTGTAAAAGCGAATTACTTCGCGGCAGAAATAGGTTTTTTTTTATAGCTTAGATGGGTGGACGAGCTCACAGCCCACCTGGTGTTAAGTGGTTACTGGAACCCATAGACATCCACAACGTAAATGCGCCACCCACCTTGAGATATAAGTTCTAAGGTCTCAAGTATAGTTACAAAGGCTGCCCCACCCTTCAAACCGAAACGCATTACTGCTTTACGGCAGAAATAGGCAGGGCGGTGGTACCTATCCGCGCGGACTCACAAGAGGTCCTACCACCAGTGATTACGCAAATCATAATTTTGCGGGTTTTAATTTTTTATTACACGATGTTATTCCTTCACCGTGGAAATCAATCGTGAACATTTGATGAGTACGTATTTCATTAGAAAAATTGGTACCCGCCTGCGGGATTCGAACACCGGTGCATCGCTCAACACGAATGCACCGGACGTCTTATCCGTTAGGCCACGACGACTTCTAAAAGAACTAACAGTCAGAGATTAGGCAGGATAGTCACCGAATTGGGTGTCCGATTGGGAATGATAAATAGATATTACAAATATATATTATAAATTACATGACGAGCTATTCGATTAAATAGGACACGAATCAATGTTTTGCAAAATGCCAGTGAACAAATATATGTTATGTTGTAAGTGTAAATTACTAAATTGTGATAACATCACGAGAACGATTCACACAATCACTTTTATCGTTCACGATTAACGATGTGGGTATAATGCTTATGTATTATGAAGTGTTGGTTGATTTTAAGAAATTTAATCTTACGTTTTGAATACAGCGCTAACTACCGCCGTGCAATTAACTAGATTTTTCTAGATTAAACCACGAAAATATAATATTTTTAAATATGTCTAAAATCTCCTAAAGTCTCCTGAGTTATGTTTATTGTAATGAAGACTTGTATTATTATAATGTTTTATTGCTTAGATAGTTGGAGATATAGTTACAACGGCTGCTCCACCCTTGAAACCGAAACGCATTACTGTTTCACGGCAGAAATAGGGGAACGGGTGGTGGCACCTACCCGTGCGGACCCACAAGAAATCCTACCACCAGTAGTTATCAGAACTTTCAATAATTTTCAATACCTCAGTACTGAGTAAAGAGGCAGTGAGTAATGTTAATTTTATTTACTGACACATTAATGTGTATATTATGAGCAAGCTGACGCATGATCATGTACCACAACCTTGATCGAAGACCACAACTGAAGCCACCGTGCGGTTCCGTTTGAGCATTGTTATAAATGATGGCATTCATTCGCGTTATGAAGCTATGAAATGAAGAAGGTTTGTGTTTTTTTGGTCTTTGTTGAAGATCGACTGTTCAGTATTTACTTGCTTACGGTTTTTTCGGTGTTTATGGAAGTGAAGTATGGTGAAGTGAAGTATGGTTTTTTGCCTTGAGACACGAAGGCGAATCTAATTGAAGTATATATAGCAGAAAGTTAAGAAATTATTCGTTTTTTTTGGAACGAAGTTCCTTATGGGACGATGCGGAGGGGTACCTTAACTGGGAAAAAACGTCCGTAACGTAAGATTTTTATTATTTATGTATAGTCTTAGTATGATGGATATAAAGTGTCTAATGTATATTCTACGTGATGGCGGTTATTATTATTATTATATATTTTTTATAAATAATTGTGAATAAAATAAAGTTGATAGCTTTGTAAAGTAGTTTTATTTTATTTTTATCAATAAAAAAATCATAATAAAAAATGTATACCCGAATAATTATTTTCTTTATACCTCGAATAGAACTTATAATTAATATTTTTGTAATAAGGAACTTCGTTCCTATCCGGTGATCCACGACACCACACATCTTTTTTTAAAAATATAATTCAATCTTTCAATACGTAAGACATTGATTACGTCAAAACGTAAGACGGAGACAGTCCAAGTCCGCTCCAGGCGAGCTAATCTCAGCGATCGGCCAGTGATTTAGAGAATGAAGGAAGCGCTCGCCGCTCACCCATGAATCTCCTCATATTACGATGCAGTTCACGTCACGTCCGACGGTACGGTCTCCGTGAACTTTCTAAATACACAAAAAGGTATTTTTTTGTCCCATTAGCGATGAAACTCTGCGAATTAAACGTCACGCATGAAATACGCTGTGTAATATGTTCTCTTGGGATGTTCAAGTATAATATATTTGTTGTGATTGATTTGAACGGTTTAGAGAGCTCGAACTTTTGATTATATTGATATATTCATAATTTAGTTTTAGTAGTAAATCTACTGGCTGCCCGCATCGATGGATATCACAATTTCACTCATAGAGAATTCCAGCGTTCCATGATGAGTGATTGGATGACTGGATTACAATATAATGGTGACTTTCATCTCGAAGTGGGTGGTATCATTTAACAATAAGCTTAGCAACGCATTTGGCTCAATAAAAAAAAAAAAAAAAAAAAAAAAAAAAAAAAAAAAAAAAAAAAAAAAAAAAAAAAAAAAAAAAAAAAAAAAAAAAAAAAAAAAGTTACGGTAGTTTCATGTTTGTTGAAATTTTGACGAATTACATTTTAGCCGAACCGGCCACAAAACCTGCAAAGTATTCGTAAAGCATTACAAAAGTGGTTTTAATTATGACCATTGACCACGCTCCGGAAAAACGGAAGATAACATTTAACAAAATATATATGTCGCATCCGGGTCAATAGTTCGGAATATCAACGATACACAAACGTCAAAGTGACAGAATGGCCGTGTCGTGGTTGACGACTTTTAGTAATATTAAGACGGTGGTTTTGATTATTATTTTAAATGATGAAATGTTGTTTTGATAAATATCACAAAATGAAGGGTAGACTCCGTAACGCCACAGTTATAAAATGGCGGTACGTGGACAGAGTCGTGGCATTCGTGTCAGACAGTGATTCCGTCCGTCTCAGCAGTGAGTCTCTGACGGTCAGTCAGTCAGTCAGTCGGTCTGTCGGTATGTGCAACGAAACTGTCGGTTTATCCTGTCATTGTGAAAGTTGTGTGTGTTGAGTTTCACTAATTATTATTGAAAAGTTTTATTTACCAAACTGAGTTCAATCGAATACGAGTGATGACGGAACCTACCGCTCAGCCATCCCCGCCGCCGCCTCCGACATATATATATTTGAATACCGCAAAGGAATCATAAGAAAGCTAAAACCAAAGAGAGGTACCGGTCGTTTCTGACACCATAAATTAAAAAAATCTAAAATGGACGCTCTAACAACGTTTTCAATTTAATTGCACGCAATGTAAGACAATTTAAAACCAGTTGAGTAAACTTTATAAAAGAAAAAAAAAATATTCAAGCGCTTTATGTTTTGCATAGAGGGCAAGCGAACACCAGCCAGATGGTCAGATCTAGCAAGAGAAGCACTTGGTGGTAGTCTGTACCATGCAGTCCATGCCACCCATGATCGAGCACATTGGAAGTACGTCGCATGTGGTCGCGATCCTCAGTAGTGAGGGAACGATATAGAAGAAGTTACGTTCTTACTGCGACGATCCTTTAGGTTTTACTTTAGAATTTTGGGTACCGGTAACGTAAGACATTACCAAATTGACGAAGATATTTATTCGCCCACGTATCAAAAAGCATTAGTGCTTATCGACAGAAGCAGGCTCGATTGTGGAGCATACTTATTAGCCTCACAATACTGTTACGCCGGTAAGAGTAACCCATCTATTGTCGAATAGCACAAATGAATATTACAAAAACTAGTAAAACCGAGAACGCTCGAGAAGTACACCGCCATCTATTATCAAATAGCGAAAACACATACCGAAACTACTCGACTTCGCGGTAATGTGGTCGATAATTGTAGAGATGTTGTATCGACTTTAAAGCGTTGCAGATATGACACGAAGGCAGTTAGTAAACGGACCTACTCGAAGCGAAACAGCGGACAGATCACCTGAAGCCAAGCGGAAGAAGTGAATTACGAATTATAACGTGTTTTGTCAGTGTTCTAAGTGTTAAATAGAGTTTTAATTTGTACTTCGGTGGAAGTTTTATTTAACCCGGACCCCAGCGCGTAACAATACCAAGTAGATATATAAATTTTATTGGATATCTTTTTGGTATTTGTAGTACCCGGATTTAAGCCGCATAATCACGTTACTCAATACGAAAGTACCCTGTGTCTAGCCTGATAGGCAACGTTTCGATGATGCATTTGATATAAAACAGTTCCAAAGAGCTATGACCGAGTTTCATTAGTAAGAGACATTGTAAGACCAATACAGATTACATTTCAAGGTGAGAGAGACCTATTAAGGTAAAACGTGTCTCATTATGGTTGTGTTAATTTACCGTATTTTTCTAAACCACATCGAAACTATGTCGCTTCTTCACAGCGCATCGGGTTGTGGCACTTTGAAATTTTATTCGTCGATTTTAAATATGGCAACTTCTATACACCTATATGTAGCACCTTAAAATATGCTACATGATTTTTATTTATTTATTGTTTAAATGGGTGGCCACAGCCCACCTCGTGTTAAGAGTGGTAACTGGAGCCCATAGACATCTACGACGTAAATGCGCCACCCACCTTGAGATATAGTTTTAAGGTCTCAAGTATAGTTACAACGGGTGCCCCACCCTTCAAACCGAAACGCATTACTGCTTCACGGCAGGAATAGGCGGGGTGCTGGTACCTACCCGTGCGAACTCACAAGAGGTTCTACCACCAGTAATTACGCAAAATAAAATTTGCGCGTTTGATTTTTATTACACGATGTTATTCCTTCACCGTGGAAGTCAATCGTGAACATTTGTTGAGTACGTATTTCATTAGAAATATTGGTAACCCGCCTGGGATTCGAACACCGGTGCATCGCTCAACACTAATGCATCGGACGTCTTATCCTTTAGGCCACGATAACGACAATGGCCATTGAGCGATATTCCACATTGAAATATGTGAGTACATGCATAATGCATAATGTCGATCTTTAACCGTCTTGAACGGGAGTTGAGTACGATACAGCCTTTTCTTACTACCTATTCGATGGTAACCTAAGGGGCTATTCCAACTCACTCTAACCGGCGCCATCTAGGCGGGCTTCGGATAGCCTGCTGACCGAGAGGGCTGGTGGTCGTGGGACCGACGTCCGCCAATCCGGCGTCCCGAGGAGGAGGGTGATAGGAGAGATGTGCTCCGCACTAAACGCTTCACTTTCTCCCCTTTGCCCTTTTATGAGTTCTGTCTCATGCGAGGTTTGGACGTTGGTTGTTCAGCGACAGGAGATTTTAGTCGGTTCGACTCTGACATGCTCCGCTCGCCATCCCCAGTGGAGGGCGGAAGTCCGGCGATTTCCTCCTCACCAAAAAATAAAATAAAAGGGGCTATTCCAGCTACGCCCAAACGAGTAGGTGAGCTCACGGACTCGACCTGAGACATTTTATTAACACTAGAGCAACAGCAGTGCTTCGCAGAATCTAGATGTTATTTCTTTTCACACGACTAAGGATACGGTTACAATGGCGACGGTTCTAAGATGTTTGCATAAGAACTGCGCAATCATAATACTGCTGAGAATGTACAATAGGTGAGAACAGTTCACGAACCAAATGTGATTTATTGATATTTTGCAGTTAATTTTTTTATTACCATATGATCCAGGCCGATTGTAATTAGTTTTCGTCAGTCACAGAGAATGTCCGAATCTGAGCTTATCACTAGGAAATCCTTTGAAAAATCCTTTGATAGAAAAAATCAAGGCTTAATTTCATTGTATTATTGAATTGTGTATGTTGCAAAGATGACCTTGACCTCTGGAAAAGCACTATTGATGATAGCATTTGTATTAATACTGAAAACATATCCGGTGAACGACGCTGTGATGGTACAGAAGAGATGGAGATGGCTTTTTTTATTTTATTACATAGATGGGTGGACGAGCTCTCGGTCCACCTGATATTAAGTGGTTACCGGAGCCTAAATAGATGGGGCGAAATAGAGGGGGTGGTTGTACCTACCTGTGCAGCGTAAGCAACGATTAGAGGCAATTAGGTTGTTAGGTCAACTTACAGTTGATACCGGATAAACTAAGGACTAGAGCTGACTATATTATATGTATGACTATGACGAAAACACTATCATATTTAAGAACACTGAAATCTTGACATGAATCTAGATTACGGATACATTAGTGTTGATTTGAAGGGGACTAATTAAGTGTAATGGGCGTCCATTATCTGGAATGTACATCATCGTAGCTAGATCGGCTTTCACTTGTGAGGTTAACTGGTTCGTACAATATTGCGAGGCGGGGTTGCCGCCGTCAATACTGTAAAATGCCGAGGATAATTTTTCCCTAAAAATACGTTTGATATATTATATTTAAATTTCACAAACATTACCCTTTTCTTTTGTGAGAACTTGTTTTACTTCGGATAAAATGGAAAAGGGAAATAAATGCTTAAAACAAAAATGAGGGAAAAATTCTCATTGTTAACGTAAATACGACGGTATCAATCACATGGGAATTAAAGTATAAGGAAGATAAATGAACTCTTTTTATGGATTGAACCGTGGCTGATCTAATGGGTAAGAAGGTCGGAAAAATAAAGTATTTTTTATCCATTATAAGCATTATATTTTTATAGATTTAAAGTAATTTACAATATTTAAAACAGATAATACTATGTATTAAATTCATTGACGGAAAACCGCTTTAGATGGTATGGCCGTATCATGAGACGGGACAAAGAACATGTATTGAAAATCGCATTAAGCTTGCCAGAACAAAAGAGGGGGAGAGGCCGCCCGCCAAGAAAGCCCAATTGCCAAAACCGACAACCCAGGACAGATCAGCCTGGCGTCGTAGAGTGAGGAGACCCGACTTCAGATAATGGGAACAGGGACAGAAGAAGAAGAAGAATACTATGTATTTTGAAATACCAGTTAAATACATTAGTTTAAATTATGGCGTATAGCAATTTACAGCCAACAATGGATTTAGGAAATTGTCGGCTCTAAAAATACAATTAAATTAACATTTTCAAGGTCATAAAAGTTTCGACTTAGGAATATTTTATTCGGTTTACTTAGGCAAAAATTATTAGTCTTCCATATTCTTTTATAGTCTTCCCAATAACTATGTTAAATTACGAAATTATCAGTAACAATAGTTTAGCACAAAATCGCAGAGATTTTACTCTATTTATTATTTAGATCTATTATTTATTTATTTATTTTATTATAAGATAGTAGCTGACCCGGCAGACTTCGTAGAGCCTCAATCTATAAATAAAAGACCAAAGCTTTTGTATAAGATAAACTTAAAACAAACAAAAGGAATCCGTCCGACGGGGGACAAATCAAAGGAAAAACAAAATTGTTATTTTTATTTAATTCCGAGAATTTTTATATTTATCTACTTTTTAAACCTTCTCTGGACTTCCAAAAATAATTCAAGACCAAAATTAGCCAAATCGGTTCAGCCGTTCTCGAGTTTTAGCGAGACTAACGAACAGCAATTCATTTTTATATATAGAGATAATTCTATTGATTTCCGTAAATACAGACACGACTGGCAGCCCAGAGAGGGAAAGGTGTATAATATAATAAATACAATTCTGCTCCGGACCCATGACCCGTACGCAATGACATGAAATAATTAAGTAGAAAGGCAAATTGGCAGAAGATTCGAAAATAATACTATTATGACTTATACCTACAATGTGAATTGCTGCATAATTCCAATTTATCATTTGTTTTAATTCATTTGCGGATTATTTGAAAATTAGTACGTATCTGCATGTCTTTAAAAATGCACACTACTGTATTTTTTCATGTATTTCTGTGTTTTTTGTGGAATGTTTACTGGCTGCCCAAAGTCCTTTATAGTGCATTGCAGGTTATGAAGCCACCACCGTCGGAGCTCCATAATTCGCGAGGAACGTCGACCTACACGACGACCTGGGCCTCGAATCGATCCGAAAACACATTAAGTCAGCGTCGGAACGTTATTTCGATAAGGTAATGCTTCATGATAATCGCTTTATCGTTGCTGTCGTTGACTACTCCCCGAATCCTGCCCACGCAGGAGCAAGTCACGATCGACGCCCTAGACAACCACACCACAAACCTAAACGGATTCATCAGATCCAATAACTATTGCATTAGACGTCTTCAGCTCTAACACTAGGAGTAGGCTTAGGGACCCCGGTAACCCCACTCGTAGAACTTGGCAATGAGTTTGACGTGCAACCTAACCCATGCATCAGCCCGCTGCTTTTCTCGCCGGATCTTCTCAGCGGGTCGCGACTGCGATCCGGTAGTAGATTCATTCGCGGGCTGCTGTTAGCATATCCCACCTGTCCTGGTGACCCTGGAAAGGCCCCCTGGCCACCAGTAATGCCGCATTCATAAAATAACCCCTATCAATTATCCATCCATTAAATAAGGTCTTTTTGAATAAGTTTTTCTGGATGTAATCCTGAAACGGTTGGTTGAATTTCTAACACTTATGTTGTGATCGTTTGATAGTACCTACTAATAATATTTTACGTGTTTAACATTTATTAATCAATCAAATACTTCTATATACTTTTTATTTATATGTGATCACGAACAATATACATAAGCTTTGTCATTAATGTTAATTTAAAAAACTGAAATCTACATTAACCTTACTAACATTATTAACATTACTAACCATAATAAATATTTTTTGTAAATATGTATATAAATAAAACGCACTATCGGTTCCTTGCAACCACGGTACTTTGAAATACCAGTACAAAAGTATCTGCCAATATATGTAGGCATAGAAGAATAAAATGCGATGAATAGCTTCTTTATAAAACAGGAAAAAAAAAATCGTAAATATGTAAAAAAAAAACCTTTTTGCACAGACAAGTTCACTCACCTGTCATTCAATGAAGAGAAATAATTCAATCTTACACAATATAATAATAACGTTTAGGAAATTAATTTCATTAGAGGTATTACGTAGGCTTTAAATGTTGTTTTCGTTTTTATATTATGGTCTCGAGTATTTGATATCATTATAAATGTATAAAATATCAAAGATCCCATTATTTGTTAAGAATAAAGATTAAGGTATCCTCGAGAGAAAACCCAAAAATATCTTCAAGGAGCGAGCTAATTTTGAAGTTAAAACGTTATAACATTCTCTAGACAGAATTATATCAACTTTCAAAAGACTTAAGCCTTATTTGAATGAGTTCTTTCAATGGTTTTAGTGCGTGTCTGGTTTATTATTAAATGTACTTAATTAAACGGCTCGTAATCATATTGTTAGTCATACTGTTTAGTAGTAATTAAATTCGTAATTGATTCGTATTTAAATCGAATACACATCAAAGTGAATCGTGGTATTTTGTTATGTTTCGACGAGGTTAGAGTGAATCTAGATACAGTTTTTCGATTTCATAAATAATATAATGACAATATTAATAATGGACAAGCTACTACTATTTCTTATAAAGAAAAAAAAACTTAGGTATTGGTATCAACGGATCAAAAAATAAAGAGAGCAAGATGACCTCGCAAAATTGCCTTTTTAACTTGGAGTAAATATTTTATTGGAATTTATATCGAAGAGAGTTCTTTTAAGAAAGCAAAAATATATTTTCGTGTTTTCCGTCATTAAAGAAGTGAAGTGAAAATTAAAATTGACTATAATTATGCCGCAAAAACATATTACCTGTAGACCTTTCCCAGTTTGTTAATTTGGCTAATTTAAAAATGGCTATTGCTGGACATAGGCCTCCCCTGCGCTTCTTGGATCCAGCAGATTCCCGCGACCTTCAAGAGGTCCTTTCCATCTGTTGGGAGGTTTACCCACACTAAGCTACCTACGCGGTCGTCACTCGAGCCCAAAGTGGCTATTTGTTTTGCGAGCTATGTGTACTGCCCACAGTCACTTCAAGCTCGCCATCTTTTGGGCTAAATCGGCTACCGTGGTTCTCTTGCGAATTTCCTAATTCCTAATTTCATTTCTCACGTAAAGTTCCATATACACATTTATATTTTTGGACGATCTTAAGGCATTTGATACGATCTGTTGTAACCGGCTACTTCTCAGTGACATATGTCATCAAGGGCAACACACACTGGCCAAAGACGTTTGTCTCCAGACACTAAGGTATTTGTTATGAGTATATGCTACAACTCGACCTGACAAGCAAGTAACAATAATAACAATTTACAGATTAATAACAAAGCTATAGAAACTAGTAAATGTGTTATTACTATATTTGTACTGAACCGGTTTGCGTCTATATCGTCAACTTGGGAATCTATATATTAATACGTGAAGCAAAAACTTTGTACCCCTTTTTAAGAAAATTGCGCAGACTGAGGAATTTGAAATTTCCCACACTTATTGAGACTAAAGAGAAGGAGTGCAGAATGTTAAAATCTTTGAAAATTACGCATAAAAATTTCATTAAATTAATAAAAATAAAAACATTACACACACTAAAATGTATTTCACACAGACGCATGCATATTATTTGCGTATTGTCAAGTTTTTCTTACTGCTTATAGTCTGTGGTTAAATTGAGAATAGATTAAATATTGTTTGTCCTTATTAATATTTGTGTAAAGCGTAGTCTTGGCGAAATCTGTGATTATAGAAGTCTTTGATAATAGTATCATAATAGTGTACCAACTTATAATTTCAATTAATTATACTCGAATTTCGACTACCCGGGGGACCACTAGTGAGTAGAAATCCACACCTAATTCAGTTTTAGTTTGACAGTATTATACCTAAGTTCGTAGTTGGTTGTCGCGCTTGTCAGTAAGTAAAGGATTACGTTGAGCTACGGTCGTATCGATTAGGTACGAGTTCAGGATGTTCCAAGATAGTTTCCTGTGTATCCCGGGAATAAACTAGCATAAAATAAATGAAAAGCAAGGCATTAATAATTAAGCTAAGCGTTATAATAATGGCCGGGGAAACGTCACACGTAGTCACGTAATCCCAAATTAAAATTTTCTGGACTATTCGAGTCGTCGTGGTCTAACGGATAAGACGTCCGGTGCATTCGTGTTGATCGATGCAACGGTGTTCGAATCTCAGGCGGGTACCAATTTTTCTAATGAAATACGTACTCAACAAATGTTCACGATTGATATCCACGGTGAAGGAAACATCGTGTAATAAAAATGAAACCCGCAAAATTGTAATTTGCGTAATTACTGGTGGTAGGACCTCTTATGAGTCCGCGCTCGTAGGTACCACCACCCCGCCTATTTCTGCCGTGAAGCAGTAATGCGTTTCGGTTTGAAGGGTGGGGCAGCCGTTGTAACTATACTTGAGACCTTAGAACTTATCTCAAGGTGGGTGGCGCATTTACGCTGTGGATGTCTATGGGCTCCAGTAACCACTTAATACCAAGTGGGCTGTGAGCTCGTCCACCCATCTAAGCAATAAAAAAAATCTCATTAAGTTAATCGTTTTAATTGAACCCAAAAGCTGAGCTGCAAATAAAGTACACGCGTTTTTTTTATTTAGACCAGGATAGTAACTATCGGCTTTGCTAGTTTTTGTCGAAATTATTTATTGACATTTACGTTTCTTTGCACGTAGAAATTCTGGCATTTTATTAGATTTAGGGCATCACTTACACGATAATCGGATCACGCTATCGTCAGGTCGGATCACACTCATATTTCTTTTCTACTAGAGGTCCCGCAGTAGTCGAAATTCGACTATAATGAATTGGAATTGTAAGTTTGTACACTATTATGATTGTATTTTCAACGCCAAGACTACACTATAGAAAAATATTAATAAAGACAAACAATATTTAATCTATTCTCAATTTGACCATAGACGTCAAGAACAAAAGTTTGACAATAAATAAATAGTATGCATGCGTGTGTGCGTCAAATACATGGTAGTATGTGTAATGTTTTCTTTATTGATTTAATGTATCTTTTATGCATTATTTAAACAAAATATTAACATTGTGCACTTCTTCTCTATATTCTCTATAAGTGTGGAAAATCTCATACTCCTCCGTCCGCGCAATTTTCGTAAAAAGGGATACAAAGTTTTTGCTTCATGTATTAATATATAGATAACGTTTCCAAAAAACAATTGAATATTCTCTTACAAACTAAGATATTTCTTTTATTCGTTTTAGTAGCATTTAGGACTTTTCGTATAGTTTTTTTTATTACTGTGTAGTACAGAAACAAAGTTATAAACAGATTATGGTATCTACCTAGTTATCTGTTTGGATGGCCCGACTCGTCAATTCAGTAGGGTTGGCACTGAAAAAACTTTTCCGATATATTTAATGCTCCACTACGACTCACTTATCCGGTGGTAGATTCTGCGAAGCGAAGCACGGCTCTTGTTAGGGCTAGTGTTAGCAACGTCGTCAGGTTTGAGCCCCGTGAGCTCACCTACTAGTTCGGCGAATCTAGAATAACCCCTTAAGGTTACTAGAATAGGTAGGGAAAAAAAGGGTGCGTGTACTTATGTACGCGCGTAAGAAGTTATACTTAATTTTTATTAATTTTTTTTTTATTTAAATTTTAATCAATTTGAAAAAAAATCGATTAAACAACATCCTCAAACACGCATATTGGACATCCCTTTTCTTGACATCGTATAAATTCGGTAATTCTCGGTACGGTTCGGAAAGTTCACCTGCGGCTATATTCAGACTCGCCAAGTTACGTCGGTCGTATTGTAATGAGCGATTTAGTGGGCAAGTTCGTTCTGTTAATTTTGTGTCACGGTGCGCGCGAATCGTAAAATTTCACTCTCATCAATTTTTCATAATGCGCCTAAAGAAGTATAACTTCAAAAAAGTCTCACTAATAATATCAAACAAAAACCGTGGAGTTAACAAATTTCTATACAATCCCTGTTCTGTTTGTTACAAACACAATGAGAAAGTATTCAATCAATCGATCAAGCAGTTCTCAAGTGATGCTGATATATGTACATATGATGATTTCTACGAAGCCTGAGACTAAGGGCAGTGAACAGCATTCATTAGTTATTCTAATATATATACTTTTCTAAGTAAACATGTATCCAACACCTGTTCACGAAAGTTGGAACGAAGGAACTGTTTTATTTCTATCAATCGATTAACAAAAAAAACATTTTTCCGCTTCTAGTTAGATATAGACAGGATAATGGATTCTAATCGTGCCCTATTCTCCGAAGCATCCTTTAATCACCCTTCACCCACGACGACAATAAGAAATCGAGTGTAGTAAAAGTTTGATACCACACAACCAGCGCTACATTGGACAGTCCGTAAAATTTCATTGCCTAAATCTGCCGCGACATACGTTCCGAATTAAATAAATAAAAAAAAAACTTGACAGCCCTATTTAGTTCCGCGGTAAAGCTATGTGGTTGAAAAGCTGCGGTATTCACGGTCGGTTACCGAGTTATTAAGCATGTGTATTATTTCATAGCTCTTGGGCACGTACAAGTATTACAATATTGCCTATTTCAGTTCTAAATCATTCTATGTACACATAATATATATTTTTTCAATTCCATGATTTTATTGCATGCTGTGGGATTCGACTGGGTCATTGACCTGTTTCTAAGAAAACAATATACTAAATTGTCATTTCGTATAGTTTGTTTACAAACATGATAATAAACTTTTTTTTTTTTTTGGTCAGGAGGAAATCGCCGGACTCCCACCCTCCACTGGGGATGGAGGGTGGGGCATGTCGGAGTCGAACCGACTAAAACCTCCTGTCGCTCAACAACCAACGTCCAAACCTCGCATGAGACAGAACTCATGAAGAGGCAAAGGGAGGAAAGAGAAGCGTTTAGTGCGGAGCACATCTCTCCCATCACCCTCCCCCTCGGGACGCCGGACCAGCGATCGTCGGCGCCACGACCACCAGCCCTCTCGGTCGGCAGGCTGTCCGAAGCCTGCCTAGATGGCGCCGGTTTGAATAGGTTATCCTACGAAATACCCCGCTGGGTCAGAACCAGCGTGGGTCGGGGATAGCCGGCCTTCCATCACCCAGACGCTCTTGCGTAAAACGCGTGCAGAGCAGCTTGTACGTCGTCTTCTTAAGCCCCCTTCGCCGGGCCCCAGACCGACATATGAGGGGGACCCGAAACACTTAGAGGGCTAGGGCTTGGGCGAGATCCGCCTCCCTGGCCCCCGCTCGACGGCGGCGGGCTTGTGCGTCTCTCACGCGCCCCGCCGCCTCCTTCTGCGAGATGGTGCACTCGCAGAAGTCGAGCATCGCCTTCCACGACTCGTCGTCGCCGAGCATCGATGCCACAACACTCGGCAACGACAAGTCGTTTCCTATTTTTGCGACGAGGACACGGCGCCACCCCTCCCATGCGGGGCAGGCAACGAGCGTGTACTCCGCCGTGTCCAAGTCGCAACCACAATGGTAACACTCTTCCTCTCTCTGTATTTTATTTAATTAATTTATTTGAAAATCATTGATTTACGTGCTTTATTATTATTATTTTTTGCTTGGATGGGTGTACGAGCTCACAGCCCACCTGGTGTTAAGTGGGTACTGGAGCCCATGGACATCCACAACGTAAATGCGCCACCCACCTTGAGATATAAGTTCTATGATCTCAGTATAGTTACAACGGCTGCCCCACCCTTCAAGCCGAAACGCATTACTGCTTCACGGCAGAAATAGGCAGGGCGGTGGTACTTACCCGCGCGGACTCACAAGAGGTTCTACCACCAGTAATTACGCAAATTATAATTTTGCGGGTTTCACTTTTATTGCACGATGTTATTCCTTCACCATGGAAGTCAATCGTGAACATTTGTTGAGTACGTAATTCATTAGAAAAATTGGTACCCGCCCGGGATTCGAACACAACGATAATATACCCACCCTGTAAATACTAGGGAAGGACCACGCTTCGTGCTTAATCCCATTGAATCTGTTAAATACATTCATTAACTGAATCGACTCACGTGACATTTCGCGTACGTCACCGATTTTATTTTAGAAACATTCTCTGAAGTCCCAAATACAGCACTACACGAAAATTCTAATCAAACTGATGAACAATATGCAAATGCGTAATACCCGCTTTAGTAAATAGATATCTAACAAACAAACAAAACAACTATACAATAACGTTTTATTTTTGCAAACTTTGAAATTGCTCTGAGGAATTGTTCGAGATGATACCGGCATCTCGTTTTTACCATCGCACCGCCCGCCACCGGAGTAGAGTTCATCCATACTACCTGGAGCTACTGCGGTCATATACAGTGCGTTTCCAGAGAGCTTTTTTGCCACGTACCATCCGGCTATGGAATGAGCTCCCCTCCACGGTGTTTCCCGAGCGCTATGACAAGTCCTTCTTCAAACGAGACTTGTGGAGAGCATTAAGCGGTAGGCAGCGGCTTGGCTCTGCCCTTGGCATCGCTGAAGTCCATGGGCGACGGTAACCACTCACCATCAGGTGGGCCGTATGTTCGTCTGCCTACAAGACCAATAAAAAAAAATTGAATATTCGTGCCTGTTGAAAAGTAATCGGATAATTTAATTGCTCTTGAGACATCTTATGAGGTTGAAATCCTTGAAGGTTACGTACACTACTTCTAATTTGTTTCCCGAGCGCTATGATATGCTCTGCGACAAGCTTGATATATACTTCGTCATCGTAGATTGATATAGGAAGAACTCTCCGAAGCAGACGTTTGGCTGTGCCTCTCTTCTTCCGATAAATATATATGTCAGAAAAGCTACAATTAATAACATCATCGTCAGACATCGCAAGGGCGAATAGGGTGATCGAGCTAAGAGAAATATTGAGTACGCCAATCACGTTTGTTATCTTAGAACAATTTAGAAATTTTCTCTTGGCGTTAGCAAACGAAAACGAATGACAGTTCTTTGGACGGAGGCACCGCTCTTCAAGAAGACTGGTTGGTAAGTGTGTAATGGCGTCGATGCGCCTCCCTCAGCTCGGCTCTGTCGTAGCACGAAGTTAGCCGATTTCCGACGATACCGCAATCGTGCTGCCATCTCTCGGGATTCGTGCTGCGTTTCGTTTAGCTTCTAAATTAATGACCGTCTCCGACATATATTTATCTTTATGCGCTCCGTAAACCTAAGATATGTCTTTCTGTATATGAAGAATATGGTAAATAATGTTTAAGCTAATAAAACATATTCACCCTACCTATTTTTGTAGCGTAGCAGTGCGTTACGGTTTGAAGAGTGGGGCAGCCGTTGTACTATAGAACTTAGACTTAGAACTCATGTTCCAAGGCGGGTGGCAGCCTCAGCTTTCTTGATATTTTTGGGATTCGTTAACCACTTAACACCAGATAGGCCATGAGATCGATGATCTGTCTAAGGATTAAAAAATAGGTTGGAGTTCCAGTGGGCTAAAGGATAAGAAACCCTATTCAGTCGTACCAAGCAACTACGCCAATATTCAATTCCCGAAAACAAGTATTAATGTTTCTAGAGAAAATACATAAATAAATCTAAGTATCATTTAAATATATCATATAAATTAACAATATATCTATTATAACATTTATAAATGTATATCCAATAATTGTAATTAGTTACTGAATACATTATTAAAGTTACTAATTACTTTGTTGCTGTTC
Organism: Bombyx mandarina; assembly: GCF_030267445.1. Lineage (NCBI taxonomy): Eukaryota > Metazoa > Arthropoda > Insecta > Lepidoptera > Bombycidae > Bombyx > Bombyx mandarina. The sequence goes on from NC_143215.1 coordinate 4,154,453, forward strand.
CAAGACGCCGTTAATCATTTAGCCCCAAAACTTACGAAATTTTGTAATTTTGTTAGAATTAATTTATTATATTGACGCTTAGTTGGGTTATAATTTAATCAGCCGACGGTGATCTCATAAGAATAATGATTTTTCCATGTCATCAGGTACATTTTGAGATTTCGGCGCGTGGCGATTCAGCACCAAACGTAGGGACACTGTCTAACTCCATACAAATTTGACTTAACTTTTACGCTATCGAGAATGTTAAAAAACTCGGATTAAGCCCACTGGTGTGTGTGCTTAGTGCGAGTTTTTTAACTTGGAGTTGGAACGTTTGCCTATGTTTGTCGCTAGGGGCACTGTTCCAGCTGCATACAAATTTCAGGTAACTTTAACGTTATCGAAAACGTTAAAAAATTCGCACTAAGCACACTGTTCTACACATTCGTTAAGTCTTTCGAGCGGATTGTGACAAACGTAGTGACAACACATTATCTATTATGAAATGATGAGTTTGCATTCGATTTTCAGACTCAATCTCGAGTGAATAAAGCTGACGTTACGAGAATGACATGGAATAACGTCGTATTTTGGAATTTGGTAGAATTTCCATAGATACAGCCCACTGAGTTTCTCGCCGGATCTTCCCAGTGGGTCATGATTCCGATCCGTTGGTAGATTCAGGGAAGCACTGCTCTTGCTATGGCCAGTGTTAGCGATTATCTCAGGCCGAGTCCGTGAGCTCACATACCCGTCCGGGCGTAGTAGGAATAGCCCCTCAGGCTACCAAAAATTAGGTAGGGAAAAAAAGATAGAATTAAAAGCAAATTTGCTAAGTTTTTTTTTATTGCTCTTGAAGGCAGACGAGCATACAGCCCACCTGATGGTGAGTGGTTACCGTCGCCCATGAACTTCAGCAATGCCAGGAGCAGAGCCAAGCCGCTGCCTACCGCTTAATACTCTCCACAAGCCTCGTTTGAAGGACATGTCATAGCGCTCGGGAAACACCGTGGAGGGGAGCTCATTCCATAGCCGGAAGTCTCTTGATGTAAAACTAAATATGTCATATGAGCCCGAATTACAATCGTTCAAACCGAGATCAAGTCGTTTAAGCACCACACATCACCGCAAATGCTTAGAAAGTGGTTTTAGCAAGTTAAAGGGCAACGAGTAGCCCGTATTTACATATTATTTTAGCAGTTATTAATATATGTTACGTTACGAAGCATTGACGCCTTTGAGATGTGGTGCTGGAGAAAGATGCTGCGTATTCCGTGGACAGCATTTCGGACCAATGTATCATTTTGCAAGAACTAAAAATCTCCTCGCAGCTGTCATCCGAGTGCCTTCGCAGAGTCCTTGAATAGTTCGGTCACGTTGAACGGAAGGATGGTAGCAATCTCGAGAGGCTCATCGTGACTGGTAAGATAGATGGGAAAAGATCTCGGGGGCGCAGCCCAATACAATGGTCCGACCAGATCTGCACCGCTCTTGATTCCACGTTTCACAATGCCCTCCACACCGCCAGAGACAAGAATAAATGGAGAAAGACCGTGCGTGCGAGGGTGATACAAAAGGGTGGTCACTACCCTCAGCAATGAGGAATACGACGTTACGAATCTTAGCATGGCGTGTTTTGTCTCTTTGTATGGCGTTCGACTGTCAATGCGACGGAGTTACGCCTATATTTCGTAGCATTTTGTTTGTTTATAGTCAAATATTTTCAATCTCTAAAAATCCTTTCGGAAGTTGATGATTAAGTTTTATCCAATGAACTAATTACCCTAGATAAAAATGGAAATGTCTGGTAGAGGTCGCTTTTTAAGAACACCGAACAATTATGTATACCTTACTTGCCTGTTGTATATGCAAAGAAAAACCTTTTTTATGTAGGTTTTATATAAAACCTTTTTAATTTAAAAAAACAAAGGCTTTTTTTTATATAGATTGGCTGAACTCTCTGTCATTGAGAAAAAAGACGAGTTCAGTTTTATTTAATTCATGAATACTGTGTAAAATAATTTGTATAAAATAAATGCTTTAAATGTTGTTTTCTTAATGTTGTACATAGAACGCAATGAAGTCTTTTATTATTGTTTTATCAATTTTAGAATATTTATTTATTTATTTATTACATTGGCGGACGTAATGCCTAAGGCATTCTCTACCAGTCAACCAAAGGTAGTGCAGAGTAAATATTCCATATCAATAAATATATTTTCAATTTTAATTATGTTTTATTGTGAAACAAGTATACCTTCTCTTTTTTCTCTCTCTCTCTCAAATGATGAGCGTTTTAGGTTTTTTTTTTCAGAGATTTTATGACCTGGTAACTAGGACCTTTAGGTCAAGTCTTACTTTAATTTTAATGAAAACTTTATATGAAAAATGATATTATTTTGATAATATTTCAATATGTGTTTTCGAACTGTAAACGCACATTAGAATTTCGCTTTCACGTTTCACACAACCGCAAAATAAACAACGGCCACTTTCAATTTGCGTACTGCTATTGTGTATATACTGTGTGCTCATGCCACGTGCGATTAAGAAGCCAGTGACAGGCAAGAGGCTATAATTATCGTATTATAGAAATACTAGCCTTTGCCCGCGACTCCGTCCGCGTGGACTAGCTACTTTGGCATAACGCAAAATTTTACCCCCCCACTTCATTTACGTAGAAAGTGAAAATATTTTAGAATTATAGTATGTTAAGGAGCTATTTAAACCCCTATTTTGAAACAATCTTTATTGGTGCTCCACTTATATTGGTCTTACCGTGACGTTGTATAGCTTATAGCCTTCCTCAATAAATGAGCTATCTAAAACTGAAAGAATTTTTCAAATCATCCGGCTTTGGAATGAGCTCCCTTCCACGGTGTTTCCCGAACGCTATGACGTGTCCTTCTTCAAACGAGGCTTGTGCAGAGTACTCAACGGTAGGCAGCGGCTTGGCTTTGCCCCTGGCGTTGCTGAAGTCCATGGGCGACGGTAGCCACTCACCATCAGGTGGGCCGTATGCTCCTCTGCCTACAAGGGCAAGAAAAAATAGGCATAAGCCGATCGCCTGGCCATTAAATAGGATTCCCTGTGTCGTGTGAATTATATACAGACATACGTTCTTACATATGTTTATGCATAATCATAGATAATAAACATTCAGACAAGGAGCAAAGAAATCTGTTCGTAACGCGAATGTTTGACGGACGTGAGAATCGACCCCCACAATCCTTGACGCAGGAGTTTAAAATAGGAAAGCATTTTATTTAATATAATCCACAATATCACTAATTCTCTTTTTTTTTCCACCTTCAATTTTTAAATGCTTATTCAACTCGCGATGAGCTATTATTAAAATACCCTTTTCCATTTTTTCCATACACTGCTGGTAGTTTCCGGTAAAGATATCCCTGGATATTCAAAATGCTGAAACATTTCACCTTAAATCATTAGTGTGGCCTTCCCTGATGCGAATTTAAATACACCTATTGTGTTCGAAGTTCACAAACGTGTAGGCGAGGCTGGCGAGATAACTCAATAATTTAATTAACCGAAGTAACCACAAAAGTTAATTGAGCTTCCTCGGAATGTTATTATCCTCTTCATTTTAGAGTGTGGATCAGTTTGTTAAAAAACATCTGTTCATGGAAAGTTATGAAGTAATCGGGTTTTTTCTTCTAGCTTCTGCTGCCGGAGCATGGCTTGGAAATGATTGAAACTTACGTCTGAAGCAGACAATTCTATGGAGCTTGTCTTCGAGTCGGGTAAACTAAATTAGTTTAATCGAACCATTTAGAGATTCTGAATTATTTGTTCTCTCTAGAGACCCGTTTGAGAACATACTATGTCATATACTTGTATATGATATATTATCTGATATACTATACTTCTATACTCACATCATATACTACATGCACTATAAGAGAATATGATGTGTAATTTCGTAGTCAATAACGTTCGACAGATTGCTTGTAGATACTAGATATTAGTTACAAACAAACGAAACAGAAAGCTGCACAAATAATAATGCTAATGATACCTTTTTCGACGAGCGAACTAACCTTTAGACACAGCTCACTAAGTTTCTCGCTGGATCTTCTCAGTGGATCGCGACTTCGACTCGGTGGTAGGTTCTGCGAAGCACTGCTCTTTTTAGGGTGTTAGCAAATTCTCTCATGTTGAGTCTGCGAGCTCACCTACCTGTCCAGACGCAACTGGAATAGCCTCCTAAACTACCTGCAAATAGGTAGCGAATTGTTTGCTAAACCATTTTTATCTTTTGCTCAGATCAGAAGTTTTGTAGTCGTCGTGGCCTAACGGATAAGACGTCCGGTGCATTCGTGTTGAAGCGATGCACCGGTGTTCGAATCCCGCAGGCGGGTACCAATTTTTCTAATGAAATACGTACTCAACAAATGTTCACGATTGACTTCCACGGTGAAGGAATAACATCGTGTAATAAAAATGAAACCCGCAAAATTATAATTTGCGTAATTACTGGTGGTAGGACCTCTGGTGAGTCCGCGCGGGTGGGTACCACCACCCTGTCTATTTCTGCCGTGAAGCAGTAATGCGTTTCGGTTTGAAGGGTAGGGCAGCTGTTGTAACTATACTTGAGACCTCAGAACTTGTATCTCAAGGTGGGTGGCGCATTTACGTTGTGGATGTCTATGGGCTCCAGTAACCACTTAACACCAGGTGGGCTGTGAGCTCGTCCACCAATCTAAGCAATAAAAAAAAAAGTGGTTATGAGCTTACGTGACGAAACCTGGCCATTTTGAATACGATAATTTTACGCGTCTAAGCGATGGCTTGATCATTGTTTGGTAGCTGTGGCGGCATGTCTTACTGACAGCTATTTACAAATACATTATGATATTATTTTATTTGATCATTTTCCATTGGAAATAGTATGAGTCATCATAAGGTAAGGCACCGCATCGACGTAGCGCGGAGTGCGTGTGAGCTCCAACAGTACCTATACTAAAGACATTATGGCAAAAAATAAACAGTCCTTTTAATAGTTAAGCATTGGATTCATTTGACCAACCTAAGCTCTAAGCCACCGGCCTGCCGCATATTGCAATCCCATTCATCCTAGACTATATTTACTAAACATTTTCAATTGCTTCCTAATGACAACTATATGTTATTTCTATATTCTGAAATAAAAAACTTCTATACTATAAAATAATAATTAGCATTATTCACGTCTATGTCAGTATGAAATTAAGCTCTCTGTATAGATCAGTTCTGCAATTCTCCTGTTCACTTATGACATTATAAACAACGATAAATTCGTTTTTATTAGAACTAGTGGTCCCGCAGTAGACGAAATTCGACTATAATTAATTGAATTTATAAGTTTCAACATTATTATGGTCCTATTGTTACAGATTTCGCCAAGACTACCTAGACTATAGAAAAAATCTCGTAATAATATTAAAGATAAACAATACTAACCTATTCTCAATTTGACTACAGACTATAAGCAATAATAAAATTTTGACAATTAACAAAGAGTATATGTGTGTGTGTCAAATACATGGTAGTGTGTGTAATGTTTTCTTTGTTGATTTACTGTATATTTTATGCATTATTTTAAAAAAATATTACCATTGTGCACTTCTTCTCTATATTCTCTATAAGTGTGGAAAATTTCATACTCCTCCGTCCGCGCAATTTTCGTAAAAAGGGATACAAAGTTTTTGCTTCACCTATTAATATATAGATATTAAGTATACAGTTTATAGGGAATGTTCGTTAAGACGTATTAACCTACATTTATTTAACAGCATCTCTCTCGTAATTGCAATTGCGTTCCATTGCAAGCAATATAATACAGCATTACAAGCTATATAAACTTCGATTTTTCTTTAAGCATGTGTGACCTTATTGTGACCCTTTAGATATATCTGAGATCAGTTACTAGCTGCTTTCAAAGGCGATTTTAATACAGCCTGTATGTAACAATTGCAGATAAGCAACAGCAAAAAACATACGGAAGATTATTTCAGATGGAAAACGTTCAAATTTTTATTTTTTATTTTTTTATTTTTTTTATTTATAACTTCTTATACTAGAAAGTATAAAGGCGGACTTAATGCCATAGGCATTCTCTAACAGTCTACCTTAGGGGAGTGCAGAGATGAAGCTTGGTAGGTGTAGTGTGAAGGGGATATTACTTAAACATATATTATGTGTATATATAACATACATAATACATAGTACTTAAATAAATACATATACATAAATATATAGATATATATACATATAAAAACATATATAAACAAATATTATCAATTAGATGACTCTGCTAACTCTCTGAGAAACAGTTCTCGAACCTTCGTCTTAAACGCTTCACGTGTAGTGGCCGACCTTATTTTGAGTGGGAGCGCATTCCATAGAAAAATAGACTGAATTGTGAATGAAGAATGTAAAAAGTCAGAACTATGTGGAGGACAGCGAAGAAGAAGATTGTGAGATGAACGAAGATTTCGGCTGTGGTCAGACCCTAAGTATTGAAAGGAATTAGTTAAATAAGCAGGTGGATTTGGGGAGTGCAACAAAGAGTAAAGAGTACTGAGAGCACGCAAGCTACGGCGTTGACGAATGGGGAGCCATTTGAGTTGGGAGCGATAAGAAGATACGTTAATTCTGTATTAGGTTTACGCTTACCGCACGTGTTATTAACATATCAAAGAGATGCTTCCCTCTTTTTTATTTAAATAAAAGTAGTCAGAGATTCGTGTCCGTTCAAATAGAATCAAATGATTTATCTCTTTGTATGGCAAACAGACTTTTGGGTAAAATGTCATTGTATTTTTAATATGCTTTCATTAGCTTCAGACGTATGTATGTAACGGAATCTTTGAACATGATTTTGACCCCCTTCAAAACGTCGGATTAACTAAAAATTTGGCATACTTATTAGGGACCGATGACAATACAATATTTAAAAAAATTTAGAAAAAAATGAAATTCAACTAAAAAATGAAAAATAAATAATAGTTATAAAAGCGTATTTTTTTAAGTTATTTTAAACTATTATTTAATAATAGTATAATTTTTAACTGTAACTCTCATCGTTTATTAAGCATTAAATAAAAACGAACCGACACAATTCTATGTGTATTTATGTCTTTTATGGGTTCCTAAAACCTTTAAGTCACAGCGGTTCGAAGCCGTAAGTTATAATTATTCTAAACACCGGAGACGATTAAACAGGATTTAATCGATTTTTTTATTCGGTTTGTCAAACAAGCATACTTATTGTTTTACTTAATACTCGTATACATATTCAGTTCTAAAATGTCAACTTTGTAATTCGCAACTTCATAAAAATAGCCACATACTCCGGTTCGTGCTTACAAAATTCGAGATTAGCACATAAAATCGATTAGGTGTTGCAATATCGACTAATTCAGAAAATAATCGGATACAATTAATTTAATGCATCAATGTGAATATTAACACTTTAAAGTATATTTATATCCGCTCCGATTTCATTTTATTAATATCTATTACTAGTTGACCCGGCAGACTTCGTAGTGCCTTAATCGATAAATAAAAGGCCTAAACTTTTGTATAAAATAAACTTAAAACAAACAAAAGTAATCCGTCCGACGGGGGACACGCCGAAGGAAAAACAAAATTGTTATTTTTATTTAATACCGAGCATTTTCATATTTATTTACCTTTTAAACCTTCTCTGGACTTCCACAAATAATTCAAGACCAAAATTAGCCAAATCGGTCCAGCCGTTCTATCTAGAGTTTTAGCGAGACTAACGAATAGGAATTCATTTTTATATACATAGATGTATGTGGACGAGCTTCATGGCCCACCTCATGTTAACTGGTTGCCGGGGCTTAAAAACATCAAAAACGTTAATATCGTCACCCAGCTTGCGATATGAGTTCTAAGTCTCAGTTTCATAATACAACGGCTTCTTCACCATTCAAACCGAAACGCATTACTGTTTCATAGTAGAAATAGGAAAGATTTTTTTTCTATTCTTATTCTAGTAACCTCGAGGGGTTATTCTAGATTCACCGAGCTACTAGGTGAGCTCACGGGGCTCAAACCGAGAATGTTGCTAACACTGGCCCTAGCAAGAGCAGTGCCTCGCAGAATCTACCACCGGATCGGAAATGCGACCCACTGAGAAGATTCGACAACAAACTCTGTGGGCTATGTCTATGGGCTAATTTACTCGTCGAGCCCTTCGTCGCAAGCGATGGGTTCGGCGAGAACGGTGACCGGTGCTTGAGGTACCTAAAAGCACCGTTAATGGACCGGGAGGATCCGTAATGACGTGTTTATGGCGGGGCAGTGGTACCTACCCGTGCGGGCTTGTAATACGCCATTTACTATACAATGTTATTTCTTCGTGGAAGTCGTTAGTTAACGCTCGTGTACGTATTCCCATAGAATTAATTTGGAGGCGAGATTGGCCTGAGGGGTTTGAACGCTGGCATAGTCACGTTACTTGATAATTGATACTCCGGGCGTCTTATCCTTCAGGCCATGGATACAGGAAGATGTTTTTGTGCAAAAGAAAATTAATAGTAGTTTATTCTTCGAAAACAGTTTTTGGTTTGAGAAAGATTTTCATACTCTGTACTATTAGCTAAAATAAATTAGGTATGTTAAATAATCGGGAGAACATGCTTGTAAATTTTCTCTCGTGAACCCGCGACCTATTCTTACCACATCTCTCGACAAGTACATGTAACATGTCACAACGCACCATAGAAATAACGTTTATAAAAAGATTTATGCAAATAAGTCTTGGTATCCCATGAACACACACGTGTGTGGCAATAATGTTAACATTTTAATATGAAATCGTAAGTTATTCGCTTCGAAACCGTATTGTAACATTTGTTTTTTACTTTTGACGGATCGATTTGATTCCACGGGCAAGCGTAGTTGTGCCGCGTGAACTTATTGTGACTACAACTAATATATTTTGTTTAAAAACAATAAACTACTGATGGTAGGACCTCTTGTGAGTCCGCGCGGGTGGGTACCACCGCCCTGCCTATTTCTGCCGTGAAGCAGTAATGCGTTTCGGTTTGAAGGGTGGGCAGCCGTTGTAAGTATACTGAGACTTTAGAACTCATATCTCAAGGTGGCTGGCGCCATTTACGTTGTAGATGTCTATGGGCTCCGGGAACCACTTAACACCAAGTGGGCCGTGAGCTCGTCCATCCATCTAAGCAATTTAAAAAACAAATACTTCAAACTGTATTGTTTGTTATAATTTCAAATGAGAATTCAATATGTTGCTATCTGTAAAAACCTGTAAAAACCTAAGTATTTTACTTGATTTGTTTCAATGAAATACTAATGTACTACCCTTACTACTAACCTGTAAAACAAAGAAACGATATTTAAAGTCCATTCTTATAGTAAGTAAATTAGTTATCAATAATAAATTGAAATTATTTTCATAACTTCGTATTTTTTCATCTATGTCACCGCTTTTTTGTTGATATTACACATTAATTTGGAGCTTTTCAAAGAGCGCAAGCGCGGCAAACTTGAGCTTAGAGGGAGTCCACTTCATTTACATTTACCTTACCTGTTACCTGTATACAATGGCGAACTTAATGACTAAGGAATTTTCAACGCGTCAACTAAAGGTGATGGAGAAAATAACATAACCTTAAATTAAAACCAGGTGCATTCATTCACGGCCACATAAAAAAAACCCTTTAAATATACACAATAGAATAGACAGGAGTATATTTTAAACATCATGACCTTAGTAACCTATTAATCCTATTATCTATACATAAAAAATACTGCCTTGTCCAAGTGGTTCGTTTACGAATACCGTAATATCTTTTACTTTTAATGCTGTTCGACTTTGGTCACCGTTTTTGTTTGTATTCTGTACCCATAATACATTGTATTAGTACTGAGCAGAGAGTTAATTTCAATAAACATCTAATGACATTTATCATTAATGTCGGAAATCTTTCTGCTTCACCTTGTATACTCGATTTTTGCTTTAAATCCGGTCTGCGGTTTCTTAAACCATCATTAACCCAAAAAATAAAGTTGTTGGCAGAGATTCGCTTAGATTTAATTTAGCTTAAAATTACTGAGGTCACAAGATTTTACTTTCTCTATTTGGTATCAAATTGACCCTGTTGATAAGTCGCAATGGCAGTACTGTCAATCACGTTGAGATTAGGGTTAGAGTTTCTATATTGTTAACGGCTGTTTTGTCCCTTGAATTTTGGATGGAAAAACTTTTTAGTGCTATTGAACTCTTCGCTAGTTCAGTGATAAGCGAATCTGACTCGTTTCACTCCCGGTACGACTCAATTGGTAAATGCGGTGATTAAACTAAGCCAGATAAAACTGTTCGCTGATAATCTACCGGAATTATTGGGAAAATGGTAAGAATACGTTTTAAAATTAAATTCATCTAAATAAGATTGCTCAAGGTCGATTGCAAAAAAAACTTCACCACAGATTTGATTTTTATTGAATGAGGTCAGCATACGAGCTAATAGTAATAGGCTGACGTTAAATAAAGCCAAAGTATTATCAAGCGCAATGTATTGATATTCTATAGTCACAACTGAGTTTCTCACTGGATCTTCTCGTGGGTCGCGATTCCCATTCGGTGGTAGATTCTCCGAAGCACTGCTCTTGCTAGGACAATGGTTAGCATATTGTCTCAGGTTGAGACCCATGAGCTCATCTATCAGTCGCAGCCGTAGTCGCAGTCGTAGTCGTAGCCGAAATAGCCCCTTAAGCTCACAGCGAATATATTAGAGCAAAAAAAATCAACTAACCTACCCTTTAGAGCAGTATGCAGAAATAAAAATACTTGCAGGTGAGTTGGATGCGGATTCACCCACGCGGAATTCCACTACGCCCTACCAATAGGACATAATATGTGTTTCCAGAGTGACCGGACTGATGTTTCTTATTTGCCAGGGGAACGCGGCCTTGTATGTTTGGACAACCTATTTACTCGTATTTGTTGACATTTTACAAACACTGTACGAAATATATTTCCTCTTTTTTTTTTCGCTCCTTTTAATACAATATACACTGTACAAAATATATTACCGCTTTTGTTTCGTCCTGTCCTGTAATATATTACAATACGAATAATATAATATTAGGTTTCCTCCAATTGAAAAGCTACAAAGACGATGCGATCTCTCTGAACCCACAACCTATTCCGGATTGTACATTCACTTTTCGACATTGTTCACAAATAATTAGATTAGATAGATACTTAAATAAAAAATAGTGGTAATGCGTCTTTTGAGCCCACAAGGGAACTATTTACATAGTCTAGTTCTGCCGTGGAATAGTAATCTAATCCAGTTAAATGATGAAAATTTGTACCGTCTAAAACTAACAACTTACCTTAAAGTCTCTTTCTTTCTTTTACTCTTTCCAGGATAAATCCTATTATCGGAATGAAATCAGGAGTCATTCACTTGAGCAACAAAAGCCCACAGATTTGAATTGTCATTTCTGTGGTAGATTCTGGGAAGTACTACTCTTGCTAGGACTAGTGTTAGCAAATTCTCTTAGGTTGAGTCCTTGAGTTCACCTACCCGTCCGGGCATAGCTGGAATAGCCTTTAGGCTATCAACGAATGGGTAGAATTATTTTTTCAGACAAATGACTTAAAGCTTACCTACTGGGTCGGTTATTAAAAGGCAGTATTGAAATCTTTAAAAAAGTCTACAGCAAAAATTGTTAAAGGGAAACAATACAACAAAACAGTAAAAAGGGCTCTGTCAATCTGTGAATAAAACAAAAGGTGAATTTCTCAAACCAAGCCCTCACGACTCCTTTGTAATTACGTACAGAGTACAGGACGGTAATATTTTATGAGTGCGCGCACTCCTCCTGCCAAAAAGTCAAGTTACAAAACAGGTCTTCGCGACTCCAATTCTGCACAGAATACTAAATCATTGATACCGAATCAGACACCCACGCTTTTATGGCACTTTCGTACATATACCTTAGTATTCATGATTTATTTTGTAATTCTAAAGCATTTCGGTGTTATAGTTAACGATTCTCGGCATCAACACGAAATATATATTTAGACGGAGTGAGATTACTGTGTGAATGTTATATCGCAAAGGTGAAGTGGGAACATGCTAGGGCTACAAATATTTTGTAAATATGCTCTCGGATAACAACCTCCTGACTGAGCCCGGGTTCGACCACGTGTCCCAGTGAAGCTGCGGCTCGGAAAAAGCTCGGATAATTCATCTCCATTTCATTAAGACGAATTTATTTATTTTTTATTGCTTAGATGGGTGGACGAGCTCAAAGCCAACCTGGTGTTAAGTAGTTACTGGAGCTCATAGACATCTACAACATAAATGCGTCACCCACCTTGAGATATAAGTTCTAAAATCTCAGTATAGTTACTACGCCAGTATAGTTACTACCCACCCTTCAAACCGAAACGCATTACTGCTTCACGGCAGAAATAGGCGGGGCGGTGGTACTTACCCGTGCGGACTGACAAGACGTCCTACCACCAGACAAATTGTTACTAATAATGTAACAGTACATTATCAGTGTATGTTACAACACTAAATCAATTTTAAAATGTTTCACGGGATCAAAGTCAGTAGCGCAGTGAAAACCTTTCGTCAATGAGTCATGTTGGAGCAATCGATTTTACTTGCTATCACAATCAGGGCACCGCTGGACCTAGGACCGCTGAGTTAGGTACCAGAGATGCGAGCCGTCATAAACATAGCTACATGAACAAGGCAATTAACGCCTAATTGTACTGAATGAAAATATGGTATTTTAAATGTTTGTATAATAAATTAAAACAAATCGCACCATCATGCTCACTAATTTAGTGTGGTAAAATATAGAGTTCAGTGAATCGTCACCGAAATTGAAAAGGTAATAGTGTTGTACCGTTTCTAAGGCAGAAGACATTCTTCATTTATTATTCTTAGCATATTATTATTGTAGTCTATATAAAAAGGTGAGATTGGGAGTTCGACCTGAAGTCAGAACCGTTGCGGTAATTCAAGTAATTATACACAGACTTTTCAGGTAGATGATAATCGTAATTAAACCCGAATTCGCATATTGGTGCGTTCATTAGGCTTTGCACGAAGGAACAAGAATGAATCTTCAGAAGTGTTTATCTTTTTTTCTCAAACGGATCGTAGATTTTCAAATGATATCATTGGTAAATAATTGTTCATTAAGGTCTATGAGGGTCAAGTTTGTCATTTGTCAAATACGAAAACAATAGTTACGTATTATAAATTTTACGAAAATATTAGTTGTGATAATTTTTATCAATTAAATTTGTCTTTAATCGCGTTACAATCAATGATATCGTTACAAATCGTTACAATTTATTCTGATGTTAATTAACACTTTGTGTTATCATTTTAATTTTTAGCCACCTAATTAAGAATTGAAGTCGCCGTGGCCTAAAAGATAAGACGTCCGGTGCATTCGTGTTGAAGCGATGCACCTGTGTTCGAATCCCGCAGGCGGGTACCAATTTTTCTAATGAAATACGTACTCAACAACGATTCAAGATCGACTTCCACGGTGAAGGAATAACATCGTGTAATAAAAATCAAACCCGCAAAATTATAATTTGCGTGATTACTGGTGGTAGGACATCTTGTGAGTTCGCGCGGGTAGGTACCACCACCCTGCCTATTTCTGCCGTGAAGCAGTAATGCGTTTCGGTTTGAAGGGTAGGGCAGCCGTTGTAACTATACTTGAGACCTTAGAACTTATATCTCAAGGTGGGTGGCGCATTTACGTTGTAGATGTCTATGGGCTCCAGTAACCACTTAACATCAGGTGGGCTGTGAGCTCGTCCACCCATCTAAGCAATAAAAAAAAAAGATATTTTATATCATTCTCGGCGAGGCAGTTATGCGAATTAGAAAAAAAATCTCTCACGTTCCACCCGTAGTTAAGCGGTTACCGGAGACTATTAGGAGGTCAACAACGTAATTGCCGCCACCCACCTCGATACATGCCATTGGGTTGTCGTGTTCCCTAGTGGGAATAGCCCGGACTTCGAGACACGAGTTCCAAGTCTCAGTTTCATAGTACAGTGACTGCCCCTTGAAACAAAAACGCATTACTGCTTCACGGCAGAAATTAGCAGAGTGGTTGTACGTATCCGTGCGGGCTCACAAGACGTCCTACCACCGGTAAGAATATTTTCGTAAATCATTATATTTTCTTGTATGTAATTGTAAGCAATAGTACAACCTACCAGAATATAGTGTATGAAACTAATGAGGATGACATTTGCCCATTATTTATTTGCAACTATTACAAAGATTTTCTTTTCAAAAATTATCATAATTATTGTGTTAGAAGACCGTGGCTTCTTTCAATCTATGCAACCAGCGCTTGCAACATATCCCATACTGACCAGTACCATGGTCCACTGCCCAATCATGCTATTATAACCCACATTCGTTTACAGTGAAATCGACTTTGGGATTAAAGAATTAGATTTATTTTTCTAAAACAATTTTTTTTATTTTTTTTTATTGCTTAGATGGGTGGACGAGCTCACAGCCCACCTGATGTTAAGTGGTTACTGGTACCCATAGACATCTACAACGTAAATGCGCCACCCACCTTGAGATATAAGTTCTAAGGTCTCAAGTATAGTTACAACGACTGCCCCACCCTTCAAACCGAAACGCATTACTGCTTCACGGCAGAAATAGGCAGGGTGGTGGTACCTACCCGTGCGGACTCTCAAGAGGTCCTACCACCAGTAAAACATTGTATACGACAAAACAGTTATTTTGTATTCGCATTTTATTTACTTCAATAGATCCACAAGGTTGTATTTCGAATATCTTAGACGTTAAGTGCGATCGAAGGTTGTCTCAAACATGTCACTTTGTAATGTAATTGATGGATGTGGTTGAGTTATGAAATGTTTAAATTACTTTATTTTTTTTATGAATGCCATATTTGTTATAAGTAACAAACGACTTAACAAGTTTTTTGGTTAGGTTTTATATATATAGACTTAAAAATGGGATGTGAATTTTTAATAGGCTTTTATTAGGTTCTTAAGTGTTAGGTTTGCCTGTAAGGGAAACTTTGAACGTCATTTTCACTTACTCCAAGACGTCCGCGTCCAAGTTTAATTAAAATGTGGGGCACGCACCAAATACCGATTATAATAATTATATAATAGTTTTATAGCTTCGTTCCAATACCCGGACTAGTATCGATAGGATTAAAATGATAATAATAATAATTGTGGGTTCAGTTTGCTATTTAAGTAATTTTTCTATTTGAATCTGCAACTGTAACAAAATAATTGAAATGATTTCAGTCATAGAAGATCTACATTATGGAAATATTTCATATACTTTCAAACAATATAAGCTCTCAGTGTATGTTGATTTAGTTTTAATCACACATTTCGAGACCAGACAACTAAAGTATTACTTTTGTTAATCAATGTTTTTTTTTTATGATTGGCCTTTCCAGTTTCACCAGGACAGGTGGGCGAGCAAAGGCTCAGCCAGGAGGGGTGGGATTTGCTAACAGCTACCCGAGCGCCTCCGAAGGAGACCTAACAACTCAAGAGTAGCTGCTTCGCGAATGAATCTACTACCGGATCGGAATCGCGACTCAGCGAGCTGATTCATGGGTTAGGTTGCACGACGAACTCTTTGTCGAGTTCGACGAGTACGGTTACCGAAATCAATGTTTTGCATAAACACATCCAAATTAGGGTTGCTACGTATAAAAATGTATTCTTATAGCTCTTAATATAAAATGATAACTTTGAGTGACCGTGGTAATCCAGTGCTAATAAGCTTCCGATTTAAGGTCGCCTATGTGATTATTAATAATAAGTTTTATAGTGTCAGCATTAAGCTTCAAAGTAAAACAAAACATCACTCACATAGGAAATTAGGTACATAGTAAAATAAATAACATAATAAACCTTTGAGGTCAATTTAATGCAGGTTTCATAGACTTATTTTCATATTTATGACTCATATATTATTCCCGAGCATTTTCCTCACGTAGTCTCTCGGGATACCGGCCCAAATAATCATATATCATATCTCTCCTTGTTTCTGAGTCAAAAGACAAATTCTTTTATCGCTTGAAAACAAATGTAGCTTAGTTTAATTAAATAATAATAAATAATTAAATAATTAAAGGAGTAATCCTGATGCGTGACTGTTTACGCTGAATTTTTTTTTCGAACATTAGTTTTTATTCGAGAATTATCGAGAACATTCCTGACATATTGAGTAGTTCTGATATGTGTTTCCGCTAATTGATTAATAGATGGCGTTACTGTTGCCGGCGCAAAAATACATGTTTTACCGAGTTAGAACGTATTGGATGCTCACACGCATCGTGCCAGGCATAGGCAAAGCAGTCTATTTAACTCAATTAGGAATACCCGAAGAGATAGCCGTAGGCCTTGAAGTACCTAGCTAAGAGTTTATAAAATCAATTTTCTTCTATCATACTTCGTAGACAATGTTAGCGTCTGAAAATTTAAATTTGCTTCGAATGTAAACAGATTTCATAAAATTAACTTGCCACTTTAGTAAAGCGCGTCACCAGAACTTTAATTGCTTTAATGGGCGAACAAGCTTAATGCCCACCTGATCTTGAGTGGTAACAGCAGTCCATACGACTTCATCTTATACCTTTAAACGAGCAGTTCTTGTATATATATATGTCGCATCCGGGTCAATAGTTCGGAATATCAACGATACACAAACGTCAAAGTGACAGAATGGCCGTGTCGTGGTTGACGACTTTTAGTAATATTAAGACAGTGGTTTTGATTATTATTTTAAATGATGAAATGTTGTTTTGATAAATATCACAAAATTAAGGGTAGACTCCGTAACGCCACAGTTATAAAATGGCGGTACGTGGACAGAGTCGTGGCATTCGTGTCAGACAGTGATTCCGTCCGTTTCAGTCAGTCAGTCAGTCAGTCGGTCTGTCGGTATGTGCAACGAAACTGTCGGTTTATCCTGTCATTGTGAAAGTTGTGTGTGTTGAGTTTCACTAATAATTATTGAAAAGTTTTATTTACTAAACTGAGTTCAATCGAATACGAGTGATGACGAAACTACCGCTTAGCCATCCCTGGAGCCGCCTACGACATATATAATCTGAATCTCGGAAACGGCTCCAACGATTTTCATAAAGTTTAGTATACCGGGGATTTCGGGGACGTTAAATCGATCTAGCTACGATTTATTTTCAGAAAATGTTTTTTTATTCGTGTTTCCAATAATCAACTCTTCCCGACATCTATTGGCGAATAATAATACTATTTTTCTTAATTGAGGGCAACTAACCGCTTCAAAGACACAACAAGATGGCGTTATCAAAAAAAAAAAAACGAGCAAAGCTCGGTCATTATCTAGTAACCTAACTCAATTGAGACAAGGTTCAATTTTCAATTGTTTTACCAATTTAATTGATCACGAATACTAGCTCGTAGTTCAGACATTTTTTTTATACCATAGATGGGTGGATGAGCTCACTGCCTATCTGGTGTTAAGTGGTTACCAGAGCCCATAGATATCTAGATCGTAAAATCTGCCATCCACCTCGAGATATGAGTTCTAAAGTCTCAGTATAGTTAGAACGGTTGCCCCACCTTTCAAACCGAAACGCATTAGTGCTTCACGGCAGAAATAGTCAGAGTGGTGGTACCTACCCGTGCGGGCTCACAAAATGTCCTACCACCAATAAAAAACATTTTTTTCGAGAAACCCCCTCTCTAGAAGTTTCCCGAAGAAAGTCTAAATATACAATAGATTTTTAAATGATTGTAGATACGAACAAATCAATCAAGTTGGCTTCCTACAACCAATTTACCGTTTACATAATGTTCACGTCATTTCGTTTCGACCCCGGACTCAGAGTCAAGTCCAAGACGGGACCTTGAATTTACGAGGCATAAATGTGGTGAGGCTGACCTTGAAGATGTCACACGAAGAAATCTGTCAACGGTTGGGTGACGAATCGTAAAACTTTTATGTATAGCGGTAAACATGCCGTCTTAATATTTCTAATTTTATTTCTTAGGTTTATATTCTGCCGTGTGAAGCAGTAATGCGTTTCGGTTTGAAAGGTGGAGCAGCCGTTGTAACTATACTGAGACCTTAGAACTTATATCTCAGTGTGGGTGGCGCATTTACGTTGTAGATGTATATGGGCTCCAGTAACCACTTAAAACCAGGAGGGCTGTGAGCTCGTCCAACAATATAAGAAAAAAAAATGAATTCGCGAAAAAAACATAGTTGTGAACCCAGTATCCAACTGATCGACTCCTGAATGAAAAGGCAAGCGTGATACGGTTTGCCCACGAGAGTAAATATTTGTCTGTGCCCGATCAAATAATTTAAAAATGAGATAATACAGTACACACTGTAATTCCAAATATTTCTTTGTGAAAATCAAAGAAAAATATAATTAAAATTGTTATATTTTCCTATAAAAAAATCGTCGACGGATTTGTTTCTTTTTGTCTTGTGTCATTATTAATATCTCGTGCACGATTTGTGGCTGAGCTTTCGCACTTTATATTCAGGTATTACGGTATTAAGATGAATCGAACTTTATTATCGTGGTATTATGGTTTTATTTTATACGGCTAAGCAACTGAAGTGAAAACAAACAAGAATTGTTATATTCTACTTTTATGTTTACTTAGCTTTCTTTTACTTTTGAAAATACTTCCTCATCTATCGAACCTGTAGTAGATTTCTCACCTTTTAACTTAAGATTCACTTTGTTATACACATTTTTGTTAGAAGGTAATCCTCTTATAAGTTGGGAGTGATAGACGAAGTATAAATCGAATCGAATAAAAAATCTTATCATACGCGTCCAACTACAGAAAGATGAATGAAGTATTGATATTCCGTGGTATTGATTATCTGCTTATCCGCCCGGCACCGCAGGCCATTCTAAGATAATAATCTAACAAGTGCTTATAAAGATCTCCACAATGGAGGAAAAGTTAATTAAATAATATAAAAAAAAAAAAACTTCCGCTTTTTGCAACCAGTTTCCGTGAATTTCTTTTTTAATATCTTACGTATTGTTAATGCTACTTAACGTACCCAATTAGTGAATGATTCTGTTTACATTTTCTCAGCATATTAATCCTACTTGCGCACAGGAGAAGGAAACAAAATTAGCCCGGATAATGGTATAATTCGAGTTAATAATGGCGAAGGAGATTCAGCATTTACGCATTGAGTTGCGATAGAGCCATAAGCCATATTTGGCCAAATAATAATATACTAGTGTGTATAGACTTCCAAAGCAAAATTAAATAGTCTGTTCATATATTTTTATCTATTTGATTTGATTAATGTTTAACGTTAGAAAACGTACAAGTAGCTGAATAAAGTATTGGGCCGTTTAATTAATATGCAGGGCAATGCAGATAATGGAATGGTTAGACGAGGAGAAAATGTACAAAAAGGGGAACTAATTTGATAATAGTAAATAAAACACATTACGAATAGTTATTTCTTACAAAATTTCTAAACAATATACCCATTTAAATAAAAGAAATACTCGAATGATTCAGTGATAGACACAAAATACGATGTTTGGTCGATACGATATTTTAGACTAAATTTAAGTTACGTCGCTATCAAGTGTCTATAGCCTTACCTTGATTGTAATGATGCGATTATGAGTAAGTTGACATGAGTCTCCTCTTTGCTTACTATAACTAGGACCTGCGCTACTCAGTAGATTTTTGTGATATTCACTGGTATTATTAATCAACTGGTCTTTTTGTGGTCTAACGTGAGTATCTTTAGGTACCATAATCGCTGAAGGTATCGGAAAGAACAAGTGTTCTAAAGTTGGAGAATAAACGCCATTGTCCACTGAATTACATTCGCCAAACTAGTAATAGTAGTGGCTATATTAAAACTTTTTCAATATGGTTTATAACAGGGGTAAGTTGACCGCTATCAGGCATCAATACTTTGGACTAATGTGTCAAGGCGAACTTGCGTCATGAGATCATGACCACATCATATTGACACATAACTAAGTCCTAAGGCAAGAACTTAAAAGCTCCCTTCGTTACATCACAATTGAAACACGCAAGGTAATTTTGAACTATTGACCCTATTGAAGATCATGTCGTTAGAATTACGATGATGCTTTGGCAAATAGACGTCAAAGGTCGAATCCGAAGTGTTCGGACAAACTGTTCAGTGTACTCAACTTTCACTGCACTTACATAAAATATCAGGAAAACTATAAATAATATCATTTGTAAGTACATTTTCGCAGCGAATTGAATTTACAACAAATATACTGGTGGTAGGACCTCTTGTGAGCCCGCGCGGGTAGGTACCACCACCCTGCCTGTTTCTGTCGTAAATTAGTAACGCGTTTCGGTTTGAAGGGTGGGGCAGCCGTTATACTGAGACATTAGAACTTATATCTCAAGATCGGTGGCGCATTTACGTTGTAGATGTCTATGGGTTCCAGTAACCACTGAACACCAGGTGGGCTGTGAGCTCGTCCACATGTCAAAGCAATCAAAAATAAAAAGTATATTTTCCTGAATTTATATTATTTTATAAATTAAACGGTTATCTGAAGAGATCTCTAAAAGCGATCTCTGACGGAAGAGATCGCTTTTAGCGAAAAGACCGCCTATTGTACAAATGTATCATGTTTTAGAAATCACTGGTAAGCTATTGAGTAGATTTTATGATAAAGTCAACAAGAGGGTAGTTCGTTACTCTGCTTATTAAATTCGAAGGTCTTAAGGGAGAAAATGTAACTAAAGATAAATTACGTGAGTTGAATATTTCTTATAAATTAGCTAAGGCTCGGAGATCCAAGCGTTTTAAGTTATCGGTGGGGATTGAGAGGGGATAGTCTCCCCCATTCTCGCAAAATGCCCCACTTGAACCTTGTATTCAGTATTGTTCGTTCTGTCTATATAAAATTTCTTCTAAATTCTTTATTTGTCAATAGATTTCAATTTCTTTTCCATCGGTCATTTGTACTTTTCCATATTGTTCACTTTTTAAATCAGTTAATACGTATTAGGGTTTTCTTAGCAAACTCTTCTAGAAAATCAATAATTCTGATTTTTATAAGGCCCTTGAAGAATTTTATTTTAATTGACGGAACAGATGAGCCAGTAACTTAATAGCTATGGCATCAGGTATCATGAGTCCCCGTGAACACACTTCAGAGTTCATGATATAAAAAATATATTAAAAAAATCGATCGCCGTAACTACCCACGAATAAATTAATTGCCATAATTTTATAGTTTTTATTTCATTTATTACTCAAATAACTCAGCTATCAGTAGTTTCATTTTTCTTTGATATTAATTTACTCACTGACACAATCAGACGTTAGTCACAATAGAACAATTCACTAATGTACCCCAATCTCATCTCGAATCTTATCTGATCTACCATCTATCATTGCAGATTTAATAAAATTAAAATGTCCATTTTGAAATAGAAATCTAAATTAAATTCATTCGTAACTGCTCGTAGCGCTTTGATAAAACGCTCAATTCGAGATTAGTTTGCCTAGGTATTTTGAAATCTACATTATTGTATAAAGTAGATTTAGATTTTCTAAAATCTAAAATAAAGATTAAACATTACGAAGGCTATGAAGTTGAATTCGACCAGCGAAGCGTTTCTCAATTGTGTATTCATATTATACATTTAAATCTTTCTCACTCTTCCAGATTTAAAAGATACGTCGTAGAAAGTTTTTTATGTATAAATATAGTTAAAAAAACGAGTTTACGCCTCAGCTGAGGTAACGTAAGTAATTATCGGAGCCCATGGACATCAGAACGTGAATACCGATACCCACCTTGAGAAGAGTCGCTAAAATCTTAATAGTATAGTAGCTTTTCCATGTTTTATGCCGGGATGCGTGCTTGGTAACCTCTCGTCTTCTTCATTTTCTCCACCTTATTCCACTAGGTGGGGTTGGCACAGCAAATTTTTCTCTTCCGTTCTCTTCTATCAGCCGTCATCTCAACACTCACTTCTCTCCCTCTCTCATATCGTCGTTCACACATTCCATCCATGTCTTCTTCGGTCGACCTCTTCCTTGTTCCTTGCTAGCCTCTCGTGTGGGATCATAAAAATTGCCTTAGCAAACAAGGCTTTTTAAAACTTGAAAAGTTTTTTGAAAAGTTTTAAAGCTCACAATTAGTCTACAGATTAACACGACAATGACGACAATACAACGATCTTTTATGTTAGCATTTGCGTCCCTCGGTGGACACACTTCAGCTTTATTGTAGATAATTACTGAAAAACTAGAAAATAATTTAGTGTATTCTTTCTTGCTTATTCGCTGGTAGCCTAAGGGTTAGTTATTTCAGTTACGCGCAGACGGGTAAGTGAGCTCACGAGCTCGATTTGAGAGAATTTGCTAACCTAGGAAGAGCAGTGCTTCGCGGAATCTACCATCGGATCAGAAATGCGATGCCCACTGAGAAAATTCAGCGAGAACCTCAGCGTAACCTGAGATGTAGCGTGGCCAGCAATGTAAGCATCAAGGAGACTTCAGTTCAACAATTACTACACCTCAGACCATATTGCTATGTCCACATGAGTCAATTTATTCCGACACGTCTTCTAACGTTTGTGACGTAAATTCATTCGTTCATAGTTTATGTGATACGTTCTAAATTATTTGCGAGCGTGAGGTCATGCATCCGCCAGTCTCCCGGCTGTTTCTCAACTGCACTGTCACTGCGCGATGAAGCTTTGGTCACACCTTTCTAAGATACCAATTGCATAATGTTGGAATAATTAACTATTATGCACTATTGAGGCTTAGAATGTGTTTCATGTAGTTTTTTGCTTGAATCTTTCTCTAATACATATAAACAATATTCATTCATAGTTCGCAGAATAGTAAATTTTAAAGATTTTTTTTCTAATTTCGTGTTTAGCTCGAAGAAGGTCGATTGAAATTACGCTATACACGGAGGGATTTCGGAAATATGTCGTCTCTGATATGTAAAAAAAAATAAGGTTTTTGTTAAGGTTTTCGTTTTTCCGGGATCTATGCGTTCCCAAGTTTTACCGTTTCCGATTCAGTTCTTGACACTTCAGAGCATATTTTTGCCCTAGACAAACTCGGCAAAGAGGTCGACGTGCAACCTAACCTAAACATCAACCCGCTGAGTTTCTTGCCGGATCTTCTCAGCGGGTCGCGATTCCGCGGGTAGTAAATTCATTCGCGGAGAAGCTAAGCTTGAATTGTTAGGTCTCCTTTGGAGGTGCTCGGATAGCTGTAAGCAAATCCCAACCCTCTTGGCTGAGTCCTTGCTCGCCCACTCGCTCTGTATTCGCCATAAAAATAATTGTATTTATAATCACGTTACATCAAAAAATATTCCGTTTCCAAACGCAATGGTAATCCAAATTCGATCTTTTTACGAAATAGGCCCCTATGACATGACATTTGCCGATGCAACGCGTCGATACGAAATTACCTAATAGATGCTTAAAATAAAATAAATAAATGACATTCTGCTCGCGATTTACATAATATCAGGCAGTGGATTATGATTAACGGTTTGTGTAATCTCTATGGAATGACAGCGGCAGGTTAACGCGACCGGGCGGGCAACGTCATTCGTGTTTTTATGTTGACGTTTAAATACTTAACAACATCGTATACAGTTGGAGCCGTCGGCCGTCTCGACTGCTCACTGCAGCTTGTGTGGCTAGAAAATAAGCGGGGACGTAGAAGAAGCGATCTAATCGTAGTGTTTTCGCGAGTTGTAGAAGTAATTAAAACATCTTTTACTGTTCAATCTCGTATTTTTTTATTAATTTTATTGAAGTGAAACTTCTTTAGGCGCGATGAGTGTAAAATTTAACTCGCGACAGAGTCGTTACGGATAGAGAGAAAATATATAATTTAGGAAGAGCGAGAGTGAGAAAATAAATAGAGCGTCTTGCGAAGCGTCTCGACCGTAAAGAGAAGGAAAGGAAAAAGCGAGCTAGGTCGTTTCTCTTATACGCAGTACTCCCTATTAATAAGGATGAAAAATTAAGAAGACCACAATACTACACACCGCAAAAGAAGTTTTACTTCTTTCACGTATACAAAGTTGCACGCGCACTATTTTTATTATTACGTTTACACAGGTTTTTTAAGAAAACTGTAAGGTATTCGAAACATCGGATATAATAATAACAATAAAAAGCACGAAATTAACCCGTAAAAGTAGCTTTGATTATGCTTTAAATGTGTTCTGTTGGTTTTGTGTCTGTAGCACAGATAAAACGTTTCATCTATTCTTTAAGCAGATATTGACAGTCTTCAAGATTTCTCAAGGTTACTTAGTGATGGGTATTTAGGATTTTTAACGTTTTAGGATATTTTAGTTGCATAAATTTTTGTATTATGTATTAAAAATTTAGTTGAACTTCAGCGAATTTTTACAATTCCGCCATTAATATGTAACAGCTAACTTTTTTTCCTACCTATTCTCGTAATCTCGAGGGGTTATTCCAGATTCGCCGAATTAGTACGTGAGCTCACGGTACTCAAACCTGATGACATTGCTAACGCGAACCCTAGCAAGAGCCGTGCTTCGCGGAATCTGCCACCGGATCGGGAACGCGACCCACTGAGAAGATCCGGCAAGAAAATCAGTGGGCTGTATCTATGGCTTAATTCTCTCGTCGAGCCCTTCGTCACAAGCGACGGGTTCGACGAGGACGGTGACCGGTGCTTGTGGTACCTAAAAGCACCGTAAATGGATCGGGAGGATCCGTAATGACGTGCATAGGGCACAGTTATCGTCATTATGTTCGTATATAGTATAGCCTCCTCAAGTAGCCTACAAAATAGAAAAGAATGCACAAAAGGTCATAAGTAAGTTAAGAACTTTAATCTTAAAAGTTATTTATTAGCTAAGTATTTTCAACGCAATATTGTTCATTATTCTTAAGTGACAACGAAAAATTAAAAGTTTTTTAAATTAATTGCATATTAGGCCATATACCTATATATTACCCTGATTTATAGCTTATTTTGATGATCACAGATAAACAGAAAATAGTTAAAATGTCATTTGTATATAAAATTCTTGGGGAAAAAATGTTATTTATAATACAATTTTTTTTATACAATATTATTTTTTGTGAGTGTACGTATTTATTGTTAAATACCACACTGTTAAATCATAGCTCACATTTTTTTTTTTTATTATGACTTGTTACATCTTTCGTAAAAGTGTTATCTTACATTTCATCATCATACATTATTTTACATATCTCTGTGATCTTGTGTATCTAGGATTAGAGGGTCCTAATTTTTAATATGACATTTATAGTAACGTGTTTTTTATTAAATAAAAGTTCATAATACTATTAAATGTAAGAAATCGCGTTTTTAGTGGCCATATTAAGCTTACGTAACAGATACATAATTGCATACGAACCGTTGGATTCACGGTCCATTCACATGTTGCACAAAAGCTATTTTTGTTTTTTTTTTTCCTCTTATTAAATGTCCCAACTGTTTCTGCACTACGTGTGTAACGAAGCCATTCAAATTAGCCTCTTCTTAATTGAGTCAAGGAGAATGAGGAGTAGCATATAAAGGTCGTTTTCTATTTTGCAGCCAAAAGAGTAACGATTTCATGAATTTAAACTTTCTCTAATTTTCCATTTTTTTTGTATTTAAGCATGTTTAGAATAAAAAATGCTTCATCACAATCAAGTCAATCACTCATTTATTGATAATATTATATAATATTTATTTATATTATTCATTTTGCGCATTTTAAAACGCCAACACGGATGGCAATTTAAATAGGAACTTTTATACAAAGCTTAGAAATCGTACTTCTTTTGTTTTTAATAATGTTCTAATATCCAGTTACTTTTCCTTTATTATTGTGTTATATACTGATTAAATAAAATTGCCGAATTTCAACACGCATTACTGGAAAAATAGCAAACAAGTTAGAATTTGAATTTCGAACCAGTGATACGAATGAGTTTGGGGTAGTTTTTAACCCCTAATTTAACAGTGTTTACAAATATATAGGAGCACTTCCCTGTTGTTATGACAACAAATTTACCGTACCTATAATTGCGGTAGCATTAAGGTTATGAGAATTAAATCAAATAACTCGCTTTTGGCCCGAAATTTGAAAACGACCCTTAAGTGTAACGCAGTAAGTGGCAACTCCTTATCAGAGCTAACGCACTAGAAGCAGGCTTAGGGACCCTGGTAACCGTACTCGTCGAACTCGACAAAGAGTTCGACGTGCAGCCTAACCCTAGCTCGCTGAGTTTCTCGCCGGATCTTCTCAGCGGGTCGTGATTCCGATCCGGTAGTAGATTCATTCGTGAAGCAGCTGGAGTTGTTAGGTCTTCTTCGGAGGCGCTCGGGCAGCTGTTAGCAAATCCCATCCCTCCTGGCTGAGCCTTTGCTCGCCCACCTGTCCTAGTGAAACTGGTAAGACCTCCGGGCCACCAGTAATCCTTCAAACCTAAAAACAAGATTTCGACTGGAAACCTTGGACGAATCAAAATAGATATATGTTTTGATGATTATGGGTTCCGATATCTACTCATTATCAGCGGGGATTAAGCCTATCACAGTCACTAAATTCTCAGAGTTAAGTTTATTTTGATTAGCAAAATTACCACATCGTCATCATACTCATCGTCATCATACACTTACATATAAGTAAATAATCAGTCATAGGAATTGCTAAAACGATGGCTATAAAAAATGGTAACGTAATTAGACCCCAGCATCAAAAATTAATTGAGACTGCAACTTTCGGATGCAGGTTGCCCGGATTTGAAGTTGTAGTGTAGAGCTTTAGCTCTACACTACAACTTGACACATGACACAACTTGAACACAACTTGACACAACTTGACAACTTGACACAACTTGAAACATATCTTTTCGGATCCATTCTCAATGCTTTTAGTCTCTTCAAGCACCGCTCAGTGTTCTCGTCGAACTTGTACACTACGACGGTCGACGAGCGAATTAGCCCATAAACATAATCTACTGAATTTCTCGCCGGATCTTCTCAGCGGGTTCCGATTCCGATCCGGTCGTAAATTTTGTGAAGCCTCTTGCTAGGACAAATCTCTCAGCTTGCACCCGTCTGCGAGATGCTGAAATAGTCTAATAGGCTATCAGCGAATAAGTATGGAACAAAATATCAGAGCCGCCACAAGTTCATGTATGACTCTATGTCAGTCGTTATTTCACCTTCAGATTTTTAACTCATGCTTGAGAAGCGGTGACTTCTACCAAGCCAGCTGCTATACTGTAAGGTATTTACTGGTGGTAGGACCTCTTGTGAGTCCGCACGGGTAGGAACCACCATCCTGCCTCTTTCTGCCGTGAAGCAGTAATGCGTTTCGGTTTGAAGGGTGAGGCAACCCTTGTAACTATACTGAGACCTTAGAACTTATATCTCAAGGTGGGTGGCGCATTTACGTTGTAGATGTCTACGGGCTCCAGTAACAACTTAACATCAGGTGGACTGTGAGCTCGTCCACCCATCTAAGCAATAAAAACAAAAAAAATGATAGCTTAAGATCACAAGTATACATTTTTTTTTGTCTATCTAATCGCCAGTAACTTCGAGGGGATATTCTGGTCTTATTTATATAATAATATGTGTTCTTTTCGTTTCCTCTCACATTTCGAATATCAACAACCACAAACCATAATGATATACAATTATGTACAATCTAAAGTAATTACATACGTACACAATATGTGAGGTTCATGTTTCCTTTGTAAAATAATTCGTTCGCGTTGATAAATCTTCTAGTGTATTATAATATAAAATGGAATGTTTGTTTGTCTGTAACGTATTTGTATTTGTGAATTATTCATCTTATTTAAATTTTGAAAATAATAAAAATATATATGTGGGATCGCGGTGCACAATTAGCGAATTTGTTAAATTTTATTTAATCATCAGCTCACAAAAATATACCTACGTCTTTTCTTATTTCGTCTTAATCATTCTGTCACTTATACTTCATGCACCATCTGTCATCTGTCAGGTCGGTGTGGGCAATGGTTACACCTAATTATTCCCACATATATAAAGAATTGACGACGGTGATTCTTCTAAATAATTTTTAAATAGAAAGATAATAAAGTAAATATGATATAGTACGAAATTCTTAAATCGGATGGTTAAAAAGAAAAGTGATGATATCTATTGAGTATGTATTAGTATAAAATTATAAGATATATATCTTTCTGAAATTAGAATTGTATCGAGTTTAGATTACTCTGTCTCGAGTCTTCCTACAATAAACAGACCGCAAACTTGTCGTGTCTCTGTGTTTTTGACTGTGCATAATAGACACGCTCCAGATACAAGACTCAAAACACTTTAAGCAATTATATAATTACTACATCCTACACGACGCCAGTCTTATCACCAAATGGGTTTAAATCAATATAGAACCGGGGTCTAATGCTTTAGATATCACTTCAGTGTACCTACATTTATCGAGTGAAGAAGCGGTTACTTATTAAGAATTCGCACATTGCTGCAAAGCAGTCATTGCGATTTCGACCTTATAGTATTTTCACTAAATAAACAAAGTTCATAAATAGCTCGAACGAAGCCACGGAAATAACACAATATTCAATATAAAACAATTAACGTGTAATGAAATGTGAACAGAAAGTGAATTGGAATAGTGATTTTCGATAAATATCGAGACAGGAAGCGAATCTTAGACTATAACAATGGTTTGATCTTTTCCGACGTAGCACCGAAACGATTTCTATCTGATTATTAATTACATCCTGCTTGGAGAGCTTTCGTAATCGGAAACAGATTTTTTAAGACCGTGTCCTGAGTTTTTATGTAGTAAAAGTATTGTTGAAGAGATGCAGGTGAGTATCATGAAGAAGAAACATCATAGAAACAATACAATAGTTGCGGCGGTAGCCATCACAGAACACAAGATATTTGACAGATGCCTGAACCTCGCTTACGACATTTTCAAGACAAGCTTGCATATATACAAGTTCTAAAAAACAATATTCGGACCGTCGGTCTACCGAGCAATATCACCCGCTCGGTGGAAGATCTTTCCTTTGTCGTATATACCTACAACAGTCTTCAGTGGTAGGACGTATTGTCAGTAAACACGGGTAGATTCCATCCTCCCGTATCTACAGGATAGCACACGGGTGTTTCAATCAGGCAGACTGTATCACAACATTGTTATTGATAATGTCACTAAGTCTTATCTGTCAAAGTCTATGTCTCAAAGTGGTAGAATTCCGGTTGATCTTTATGAATTTCGATAAGTACTTAGCAGCAGGGGAGCTGTAAGCTATTAAATTAATAGAATATTAACAAACAATATAAAAAAAAATGTGATTTTGATGAGTTCTAAAATATTAACAAATGTTCATATTTCTGGTTTAATAAGTCAAGAAAATGTATTTTTCTGTTGGATGTGTCGGTTGATTAAGCACTCAATATGCTAATTGTTCTTAGTATACATGTCTCTTACCCGTAATAGAAGTGAACCATTTTTTTTTTTTTTTTTTTTTCCACAGGAGAAAATCGCCGGATCCCCACCCGCACAGCAGGTGGGGTATGTGGGAGTCGAACCTCACTAAAAACTCCTGCCGCTCACAGCCGGTGCCCTACCCCGGACCGGGTGGGAACCCAGTCGGAGCTATTGAGACGGCGGGACAGGGTTTACGCAGTGCACATTACATCCATCCCGCCGTCCCCCAGACGCCGGACCGGCGGCCGCCAGCAACACGACCGCCGGTTCCCTCGGTCGACGGGCCAAGAGCCCGATTGATAGCGCCGCGCTACACCTTCCCCCGGAGCGGTCGGGGGAACCCGACCTACCACGCCGCCCCACGCCTAGGTTGCTCCCCGCACAAAGCGGGTGGAGCCCGAAGCCCTTAGGGGGCCGGGTTACGGACGGGACCCCGGTCCCGACCCCCTGCTCGGCGGCGGCGGGTTTCTGCGTAGTGAGGAGAGCTTTGCCTCACTCGCCCCGCCGTCTCCTTCTGCGAGATGGTGCACTCGCAGAAGTCGAGCATAGCCTTCCAAGACTCGTCGCCGCCAAGCATCGACGCCACGACGCCGGGCAGCGACAAGTCCGGTCCTATCTTTGCGACAAGGACACGGCGCTGCACCTCCCATGCGGGGCAGACAGCGAGCGTATGCTCCGCCGTGTCCAGGTCGTGTCCACAATGGTGGCACCTCGTCGTCGGCTCAGCTCCTATCCGGTGCAGGTACTTTCCGAAGCATCCGTGCCCAGTCAGCACCCGCACCAGACGGAAGGTGAGGCGTCCTCGGCCACGATTCACCCAGTCATAAAACACTGGGTAAACCGCCTCGACGGTCCGTAGACCCCACGTGGGGTTGGCCAACCGCCTCGACCACGATTCGAGCACGGACCGCCGAGAATGGGCCTTCCGCGCCCGCAGCTCACTTTTGGAGGGACGCGCCACGCCCAGAGCACGAAGCTCACTGCGCCACCGA
Source organism: Bombyx mandarina (assembly GCF_030267445.1). Lineage (NCBI taxonomy): Eukaryota > Metazoa > Arthropoda > Insecta > Lepidoptera > Bombycidae > Bombyx > Bombyx mandarina. The sequence continues at coordinate 4,185,034 of NC_143215.1, forward strand.
TAGTCGGCAGCGAGCGACTCCGCCTCCAACTCCCATGGCGGCGTCCCCGCCAACACACACGCCGCCTCGAATGAGACGGTGCGATATCCACGGATGACCCTGATAGCAACGGTGCGCTGCGGCCGGCGCAGGAACCGAGCCATAGTAGCCCGATTGCGCGGCTCAGCCCATACAGGCGCACCGTACAGGGCCATCGATCGCACCACCCCAGCGTAGAGGCGGCGTACAACCTGATCCGGCCCCCCGATATTTGGGAGCAGTCGGTTCAAAGAACCGGCCGTCCTCATTAACCGGGGGACCAGCTCCGCAAAGTGAGCACGAAAAGCCCACCGGCCGTCCAACACGAGGCCGAGGTACCTTAACTGCACCCCAACCCCTATCCGGACGCCCCCAACCACGATGTGGGCGTCGACAGGTGGCGCTCTCCGCGGCCCGTGAAACCACAAGGCCTCGGATTTACTGAGCGCCACGTCGAGGCCCAGTCTCTTTATCCTCCCGACGACGAGGGCCACTCCCGCTGTGGCGAGACGGGCAGACTCTCTATAATCATCCCCCCGGGCCACGACCAAAGTGTCGTCCGCGTAACAAATAACACGGAGGCCCGGGAGGAGGGCACCCCTCAGCACCCAGTCGTACCCGATGTTCCACAAGAGGGGTCCGAGAACCGACCCCTGTGGAACACCACGCACGACCGGAAAACGGTGAAGGGTCCCACCGTACCCGGTACATTCGACCGACCTGGCCTCCAAATAGGAGCCAACTAGCCGGCGGAGGTAGAGGGGCACTCCATGCCTCTCCAGTGCCCCCCCTATCACAGACCAGGGCAGGGTGTTAAATGCGTTGGCGATGTCAAGAGACACCGCCAGCGCCACCCCACCCCGTGAGACAGCCTCGTCCGAGAGGGCCCGCACGCGAAGTATCGCATCCACGGTCGAACGGCCCTCCCGGAAGCCGAACTGCTCCACCGACAGGTCAGGTCCAACCCCGACCAGGTGCTGAACGATGCGGGCAGCCAGAATACGCTCCAGCAATTTTCCCGCCTCGTCCAGCAGTACGATAGGACGATACCCGGCGGCTGTATCCACCGGGCGCCCCTCCTTTCTCAACAACACAAGTCTGCCCGTCCGCCAGAGCAACGGAAACCGTCCCGACTCCAGGCAACCATTAAATAGCTCCAGGAGCCGGTCCCCCAGGGCATCGAGGGCCAAGGCCAGCACCCGGCCATGGACTCCGTCCGGGCCGGGGGCCGTGTCCTTTGCAGTCATCCTGACAACGGCCACACGGAGCTCTGCCCCAGTGATACGGGGCACCTCAGCAGGGGCTTTGCCGTCGATGGCGTCCGACGGCTCACCCATAGCAGGGGGAACAAAACCCTCCCGCTCCTGCGGGAACAACGCCGAAACGATGTCCCGCAGCTGTTGAGGCTGAAGTCGCTCAGTCAAAGGGGGGGCCCACGGGCGTAGTTTGCCGCGCACCAGCCTATACGGGCTCCCCCATGGATCCGCTTCGAGCGCCTCCAAGAGTCTCTCCATGTTCTGCTCCTTGGCCCGCCTGATGGCCAGCCGCAGGGCGTCCTTCGTAGCACGATATTCGCCGTGCAGCCGGGTCTCCTCCTCCGCAGAAGTGAACCATAATGTGTTCTTAGCTATTAGTCCACGGACAGTGCCAAACTTTTCACCCAAAAGATAACCGTAAAAGTGAAGAACAACCACAACGTAGGAAGCTTTCGGAGTCAAATTTTCACTAATGCAAATTTTACCGAGTTTTAGAACGAATTTTAAGTTTGACACGTTTGGAAGTGAAGCTTGTTTGTGAACCACTCTGTCTTGCTATCGTCACGGCTTATCGAAAAAGTTGATGAAAAATTCAATCAAATATTATAATGTCAAAATTAGAAATTTTGTTGTTTGTTTGCATATTTCAAAGATTTTATTATTTTATGATTTAATACCTCTTTGTACAGTAATTTTGTTCTCTATATTTTCCATCGTGATTTAGGAAATCGTTTGAAATTATGCTGTCATCTATTTTTGCCGTATTACCACATGCCACCGCTACATTTCTTCTTATGACCTGGAACCGCTGTGTTCATCAGCAGTACATATTAAGGTATCATTTTAGGATGTACGGTTACCGCCCTAACGAGTGAACTAACCCATAGATACATTCCACTGAGTTTCTGGTCGGATCTCCTCAGTGGGTCGTGCTTCCTATCCGGCAGTAGATTCTGCGAAGCACTGTTCTGGCTAGGGCTAGTGTTAGCAAATTCTCGCAGGTTGAACCCGTAAGCTCACTATACTGGTGGTAGGACTTCAACCAAGCCCGCTGCTATACGGTAAGGTATTTACTGGTGGTAGGACCTCTTGAGAGTCCGTGCGGGTAGGTACCACCACCCTGCTTATTTCTGCCGTGAAGCAGTAATGCGTTTCGGTTTGAAGGGTGGGGCAGCCGTTGTAACTATACCTGAGACTTTAGAACTTATGTCTCAAGGTGGGTGGCGCATTTACGTTGTAGAGGTCTATGGGCTCCATTAACCACTTAACACCAGGTGGGCTGTGAGCTCGTCCACCCATCTAAGCAATAAATAAAAAAAAAGTGAATAAGTAGGGGAAAAACAATCATGTTGCCGCTCTTGAACGCACTCTCCTCCGTGGTGTTTACCGAATGGTGTATGGCCTTCTCAAATAACTCAACTTCTAAAATAAGGTCGTGCAAATCCAAATAAAAATATTTTTGAACATTATTTAAACAAATATTAATAAATAGAAACCATTAGATTATCCCACTCATACAATTTCAAACGATTGTTTAAGAAATAGACGTAGCTTGGGGCAAATGTTTGTTCAGGTCCAATGATACAATTGGCATAGCAGTGGTTAAATACCTTTATCCTACATTTGATTTGATCAAATTTATGTAACGAGTGTCGCCGACAATCCAATGAAATCTATGTCCAAATTATCGCTCACTATCAATTCAACACAGAGCTCCAAAAGTGATAGGTGAGATTAGAAACGGCTCTTCAAAAACATTCCAGTGGATGTAGTTCTATTTACGAAATGAAAACATTCAATTTTAAGAGCGCTTCTTAAAAATAGCACTTTATGATTCCTGAAATAAGCATGTTAAAAGTGGTGTTAAAAAATATGGTGTTTTTATTGCTTAGATGGTTGAATTAGCTAACAGCCGACCAGGTGTTGAGTTAGTTGTATAATGTAACGGCTGTTCTACGCTTTAAACTGGAACGAATTACTGCTTCGTGGCCGAAATTTACGGTAGGCAGCGGCCCCTGGCATTGCTGAAGTCCATGGGCGACGGTAACCACTCACCATCAGGTGGGTGGTATGCTCGTCTGCCTAAAAGGGCAATAAATAAAAAAATAGGCAGGGGCCCTTCTTTTTTATGGTCGGGAGGAAATCGTCGCTGGAAATCGGAACGCGCCACGCCGTGGGTACGAAGGTCAGATCGTCACTGATAGTCAGCGGCGAGCGCCTCCGCCTCCAGTACCCAAGGCCAGTTCACACGCCGGCTCGAAGAAGGTGGTGCGATAACCACGGATGGCCATGACCGCCATGGTGCGTTGCGGGCGTTGTAGCAGTTTCGCCACCCGCACGGCCTGGACCACGGACTGGCCCCAGTCGAGGCACAGGCGGGGCATGACGCCCTAGACGCCCAACCACCAGTAATAATAGATCGTGCCCAATACATTGAAAAGTAACCCCGACTGTTGCGTACAACAAGTGCACCGCCTCACGGAGCACATCTTAATAGGGCTAAATAGGCGTAAACAAATCCCGACCGGCGCCCTCTTCTTCGATGTAGCGAAGGCGTTCGACAAAGTCTGGCACAACGGTTTGATCTACAAACTGTACAACATGGGAGTGCCAGACAGACTCGTGCTCATCATACGAGACTTCTTGTCGAACCGTTCGTTTCGATATCGAGTAGAGGGAACTCGTTCTCGTCCCCGTCATCTGACTGCCGGAGTCCCGCAAGGCTCCGCACTCTCCCCGTTACTATTTAGTTTGTATATCAACGATATACCCTGGTCTCCGGAGACCCATCTAGCGCTCTTCGCCGATGACACGGCTATCTACTACTCGTGTAGGAAGATGTCGTTGCTTCATCGGCGACTCCAAAACGCAGTAACCACCATGGGACAGTGGTTCCGGAAGTGGCGAATAGACATCAACCCCACGGAAAGCACAGCGGTGCTATTCAAAAGGGGTCGCCCTCCGAATACCACTTCGAGCACCCCACTCTCCAATAGGCGCGCAAACACCTCCGCCGTTAGCCCCATCACTCTCTTTGACCAGCCCATACCGTGGGCCTCGAAGGTCGAATACCTAGGCGTCACCCTCGACAGAGGGATGACATTCCGTCCCCACGTAAAAACGGTACGCGATCGCGCCGCGTTTATACTAGGACGACTCTACCCAATGCTTTGTAGACGAAGCAAACTGTCCCTCCGTAACAAGGTAACCCTCTACAAAACTTGCATACGCTCCGTCATGACGTATGCAAGCGTAGTGTTCGCTCACGCGGCCCGCACCAACTTGAGACCCCTTCAGGTTATACAATCCCGATTCTGCAGGATAGCCGTCGGAGCACCATGGTTCCAGAGGAACGTGGACCTCCACGATGACCTGCAGCTCGACCCCGTCAGTAAGTATCTACAGTCGGCATCGCTGCGCCACTTTGAGAATACGGCACGACATGAGAACCCTCTTGTCGTGGCCGCTGGAAACTACATACCCGATCCTGTAGACCGAATGGTAAACCGTCGACGTCGCCCAAAGCACGTCATCACGGATCCTCCTGATCCATTAACGGTGCTTTTAGGCAATACACGCACCGATCACCGTCCTCGTCGAACCCGTCGCTTGCGACGAAGGGCTCGACGAGCGAATTAACCCACAGACACAGCCCACTGAGTTTCTCGCCGGATCTTCTCAGTGGGTCGCGCTTCCGACCCGGTGGTAGATTCTGCGAAGCACTGCTCTTGCTAGGGTCAGTGCTAGCAATTCTTCGGTTTGAGCCCCGTGAGCTCACCTACACAAGCTAGGGTAAGCTGAAATAGCCTCTCAAGGCTCTCAGCTTAGGTAGGAAAAAAAAAAAACTGTTGATAATAATACTAATCCCTTTACCTATAGGTATTTTGACTACTATTAACAAAATTAAAACATAATTTTATCTTACTTTAAAAGACAGATAATGTAACTAATAAAAAATAAAAAATAAATGTTGCAAAGATGATTAGTATTAAATATATCACATGTTAAACCTCACTCTCCTGTAAAATTAGTAAGTTTTGAGATTATGCAGTTTTAATGCGAGAAGACGATATGTACCTTCATGCAATATTTTGACGAATACTTAACAAAAATATTTGACTCAAAACAAAAATTCAGGTGAACGTTTTATCCGAAATCTAATAAAATCATCAATTTTGTTTGATCAAAGATACACGAGACGAAGCTATTTGATAAGCAGCATGCCACTGTTAGGAATAATTATCAGGACAGAATCTCTACCAAATATTAATGAGAAAATAATTTTTATAAAGAATCCTCTACGTAAATAATTCTGTCAAATACAACACTGTCTAGGGTTGCCGCATTGAATATTTTCAATTAATTACATGTTGTATTTTGACTGGATTTGGAATATTTTTGTCATGAACTTTGTCAAAAACTCCGTCGGCAATTTAAAACGTTCTCAAATCAAAGGCACCTAATAACTATACATATAATTAATAGCGTAGAGTAATTAGTCACGCCACATTCCATGTAGATCGGAAATGCTAAGGGAATAGTTACGCTTTTCCAAACCGAAAAAGAGCCAACCTTTTTTTTTCTCCTACCTACTCTGATAGCCTTGAGAGGCTATTTCAGCTTCACCCTAGCGTGTAGGTGAGCTCTCGGGGCTCAAACCGGAAGTGTTGCTAACACTGGCCCTAACAAGAGCAGTGCTTCGCAGAATCTACCACCAGATCGGAAACGCGACCCGCTGAGAAGATTTGGCGAGACACTCAGTGGGCTGTGTCTATGAGTTAATTTACGTGTTGAGCCCTTCGTTGCAAGCGACGGGTTCGGCGAGGACGGTGACTAATGCTTGAGGTACCTAAAAGCACCGTTGATGAATCGGGAGGATCTGTAGTGACATGTTTAGGATAAGAGCCAACCAAATGAACCGAATATATATAAACTACCTTGCACAAAGAACCATTGAAAATAGTGTTTTGAGCCATATAAAAATAATAGAATTCAATTGTCATCTTCGTTATTTTGTCATCTCCAGACACGGCGTATCGTCTCAAATATCATTTGAACAAGATTATATCATAGTGCTGTAGTATCGTAACACCAAAAGGGTTAACTCCAAGCCACTTAGGAAGGTAAGTTTATTTGAAGTGTTATTGGAAAAGGCCTTGACAGCCCGCTTAGCCAATATCAGGCTTACCTTAGCAAATAAATATATATTTTTAGATCTGGTAAAAAACGGTTCATAAAAGTTGTCCATCATGTAAAATCTGACTTAAAAAATTATAAAGATAGACATCAGTACAAGAGTCTTCCAATTTGAGTTATGAGGCCAAATTCGAAAACAGAGTGTAATGTTTTTTTCTATTGTATTCTCCTAGTAACTTAGGGACTATGCCAGCATATCCGGTAGGTGAGTAGGTGGGCTCACGGGGCTCTAACCTGACGACGTTGCTAACACTAACCCAAGTAAGAGCAGTGCTTCGCAGAATCTACCACCGGATCAGAAACGCGACCCACTCAGAAGATTACAGAGATTAAAGATGGCTCCACCCATAAAACTGAATGTTAAATTAGTGGGCGGCAGAAGTAAGATGGATACTGATCTTTTTGATTTCCTATTAAGTTGCTATCGAAGACCATAGTCGTCACAATTAATGCCGCCTTCACATATGAGCCTGAAATCTCAATTGTACGGTCTAGAAGCTCTCTCCTACCCTTTAAAATGGATCCGATGACGGCTTCGCAGGAGAAATAAGCAGGATCGTGGTACCTATCAATGAAAGCTTACTCTACGAGATCGAAAATCCTCATCGTCGTGCTTGTTACTAAGCTCGTATTAGGAACGGATTTAGAAGTAACTTATTATTGGTTGCTCGTAACAATTACCTTAATTGTCTTACCCAATAAGCCACGTAAGTAATTAACCCATAAATTAATTATTAATTTTTCTAAATGAACATTAGATTTAATAACATTTATTGCAAAATGATAGCCCTGAATTTTGTTTGACGTAATGAAACTATATAAAATTTGAATATTGTTTACTTTGCTAACATAATTTACAGGACCGGATATTACTTACGAACTAAAATGAAGAAAATTGCCAAAAAAAAAATACGACTTATATAAATAATATTCTTCTAAGTAAGTACTTCCTTTGAACTAACTTTATTTAAGACGTGAAAAGTTTCACAAAGGAAACTACGCTTCCGTTGTTTGAGGGTAATTTATATTAAATTGATGTTTCCTGTACAATAAAACGTGTAGACAAACTCATGTATTATTTGTTGCTACTTTAGAAGTAAGGTTTTGGAACGAAGTTCCTTATCGCGCGTTGTGAAAGGGGGCTAGACGGAAAAAATTCTTACGAAAAGTTGTCACGACACTTTTTAGATCCGTCATTCTGACCAATCAACGTGTAGGCGCTTATCGCGTGACATTGCTCGTATCCGATTGGTCCGCGTAATGAGTACAGTTTCTCGAGATAGCGTTTCAACAATAGTAATTTAGTTCATAGTATTGTTTTTTTTTTTCTTCATAATGTCGTAATTTATTATTATAACTTAAAAAAAAAAAATTACAATTCCTTCACTAATTAATCGAAAGGAACTTCGTTCCATCCGGGTGTCCCTTGACACCTCTGAAGTTTTTTTTTGCTTAGATGTGTGGACGAGCTCACAGCCCACCTGGTGTTAAGTGGTTACTGGAGCCCATAGACATCTACAACGTAAAATGCGCCACACACCTTGAGATATAGTTCTAAGGTCTCAGTATAGTCACAACGGCTGCCCCACCCTTCAAACCGAAACGCATTACTGCTTCACGGCAGAAATAGACGGGGCGGTGGTACCTACCCGTGTGGACTCACAAGAGGAACATGATCAATGCAAAATATATTTGGTGTTGATGACATTATCATAATATTTTCTTCTTAGTCGGTCCCTTCATTGCTGAAGGTCGTGTCTAGCTTGAAATAAAGATCACTCGATGCAGTATGTTTCTCCACGTCTTCCTGTCTTCGGCGGTTTTTATTGGCAGGTTATCGGTAGGCCGATGAGCGTCTATCAGATCTGATCAGCGGATAAGTGAGCCACCGTGTGATCTTCTCCCGTCAACCTGACCAGCTATCATCAGCTTTTCTTAGTTATCAGGGTCTCTAAGAGTGATAGGACCGAAGTCTCAAGTACTTCGGTCATTACGCTATTATAATATAAATATATCCCATAACTAAAATTATGTTTCCTATATATATATGTTCAATACAATAACGCGTTTAGGGTGCTGGTGGTGCTGCCCCGCTTTTGTAGCGCATCAGGGATGTTTGCAGACGCGCACATAGATTGTTTTTACGCTACCATGCGTAAGAGGTGTGCATCTCTGGTAAACAGAGTGAGGGCCAGCTCCAACAGTATCCTGAGCATGATCGCAAGCAGGCTGGACTGTATATACATGGGTCGCTGTGGTGCCATCTCCCATGGGATGTTACCACAGTAATTCATTGTGATCTAAATATAACTACTAACATAGGTCAAGTTTTATTAACAATTTATATGAGTCATGGATACTTGAAATAAAAACATTATTATTATTATTATTATTATTTTTTTTAAATTTTTATTTTCTCAGCTTATGCTGGTAGTACTTTAGTGACATTTACGGACTCGGTCAAGTAAATGTCACGGTTTCTTGGGGTTGGCTAATTATTGCATTATGTGGTTGATCATATTCTATTTGCAGAAACTTTCGTACGATTCTGCACGTGTTTAATATAGCAGCTTTTTGAAGAAGTATGTAGGTGCTAGGTTTTAGGTCAAGGAGCTTCAAACCATGATGTATATGTTTTGGAATAACACCAGTTGTGGACAATACTAGAGGGACAATGTATACTTTTATTTATTATTATTATTATTATTATTATTATTATAGACTCCGAAATGGCTGCGTCAATTTGGATAAAAAATTCGGAAAATCATCATATTTGCCTAGCAGTTGATCCTGCGGCGGCTTGATACCCAATGAAGTTAAATCAAAGAACGACCAGAAAAGCGGCCCGGGCCTCTTTTTAATCATAAAAGACAATCTCGCTGACTTTGATGGGTGGGGTTTCGCTAAAACGATGAATGTTCTTGAATGGTATTGACAACACTAAAACACCTCAATAGCAATTGAATACTAACAAATAATAGTATAAGAAAACTAACACAACACGCTTTTTTACCACAAAATCATTTTTTCTTACACTATTTTTAATTCAAATTTATTAAATTTTTTTCTTCTATTTTTTAGTTTCGATTTTCTATAAAAGCGTATTATGTTACTTTTTTTGAACTATTATTTATTTATAATTTTTAGTTGAATTTCAATTTTTTCATTTTATTTTTCACTTTTTATTTAATACTGAATTGTCATCGGTCCTTAATAAGTATACCAAATTTCGAGTTAATCCGACGTTTTGAAGGGGGTCAAAATCATGTTCAAAGATTCCGTTACAAACATACATACGTCTGAAGCTAATAAAAGCGTATTAAAAAAGAAAATCGCTTGAGAAACAGACCGGAAACAGCACTAAACGTATTTGCCTTGTTTATTGGTATATTATAAAATCATGTCGAGAATTGGTATCGGATTGGTAGCATTCTATTGCATTGGTATGACCAGGTTCATCCGAAGACAGGACGAGATGACACAACATCGTCACTATTAGCTCTGACTACTTTCTTTTTACACCTGCTTACTACAAAATTATCCTGCTAATTCTATTTACTACTGGTCGTACCCTGCTTCTCTCTTTGTCCAAGTATCATCACACGTTTCGCATTGAAGAGTGCCATAACTTTTACTTCAATTTTATTAAAACTCAGTCTTGTGTGTTGCAGTTAACGTAGTATTTACTACGCGCTATCCACGAGCCTCTGCTCCATAAATACTTAAAATTTGTAATGAGTTTTACTCATGGAAAACTGACACCAAAGTCGGTTGAGACTTTACCATTAATTTATTTGCGTTCCACGTTGCTTACTCCGAAGTAACTAGTTTTAATTGTGTTAACGCCAATTTCACACCGTAACAGATAGACACAGGTTCGGTTCGTCAAACATTCGACAATGGTTTTGGGATGAACTGGATAATTTAAATGGATGTTACATTGTTGGGGACTTTTGAACAAACCAATTTTTTACTACTAGCGCGTTTCTGATTTTTATTACATTTTTTCATCGTCGATAATTACAGATGTTGATTGGATTAATTTCTAGTAAAACTTTTTGTTCAATATGATTTGTGGGTATTATTATATTCTTTATCATACATAATCATAAAGCAGGATAATGAAAGGTGCGGACTTTGGCTTATGAAATGAGATACACGAACGTGACAATGGTTGATGAAACACACGTGGGTGTTTTAATTTTATCGATTAGATGAATTTCAATAGTGATTAGACCGTAAGTCGATTTGAATCATGACCATTCGTTCGACCAAAAAATTCATTCGAATCAGAGCGAGTATTCTATGTCATTTACCTTGAGCTGGCGATATTTTATACAAACATAACGTTTTCGTTCGATATAAAGAGCACACAATATAATAAAGTGGTCGAGGAGTCGCCACTAAGTCAACTTTTACCGGAATTCACGGAGCTAACACTCCTAACTGGACACGAGTACATATTTACGTAATATTAAACCACTGTGGCAGGGATGACAACTCAAACTTTTTTATTTTTATTTTTCTATTACATTAAGTGTCGTTAGAGATTTTATTTAGTTTTGATACGAAATGTACCTAATTCGGAAATAAGTAAATAAATCATTTATAAATCGTTCTACAAGTAGTATTTAGATGGCACACTGCAAGCCTGTTGACGTAGATGGAGTGTCTTTGCTATTTCTGCCGCGAAGCTCTCTGGCGTTCCAGTTTGGATATTATAATTCAACCTTCGATCTCTATACATCCCGGTGTCTATTATGCCTTTTATTGCATACTAGTGACCCGCCCTCGCTTCGCTTCGGAAACTGTAATTTATTATTGATTTCTCCACTATTTAATGGATGTATATAACCTTCCTCTTCAATTACTCTATCTATTAAAAAAAACCGCATCAAAATCCGTTGCGTAGTTTTAAAGATTTAAGCATACATAGGGATATAGGGACAGAGAAAGCGACTTTGTTTTATACTATGTAGTGATATGGGTGGACGATCTCACGGCCAACCTGGTGTTAAGTAGTTACCAGACTCCACAAACATCTACAACGTAAACGCCGCCACCCACCTTGAAACATAACTTCTAAGGTAAGGTTTTAGCAGTACAACGGCAGACCCACCCTTTAAACCGAAACGCATTACTGCTGCACGGCAGAAATGGGCAGGCTGTTAGCACCCATGGACTTACAAGACGTCCTATCGTCTATGAACTAACTAGCTTAAAGATTGTGATATCTGACAAGCAGACAAAGGTCGCTCAAGGCAATTTCAGGGGCCAAGCCTACGTCTGCCTTTTAAACAAACCGCCCGTAAATAACAGTTTTGTTGTTATTTTGAGTTGTTGTTATTTTATTATCTTCTCTTGTTCAGAACGAAGCGTCAATGAGTTTAATGAACTCAATTGTACAGCTTTATTATTATATACACGTTTCACTGTTGCTTCTTGTGCCCGTAGTAAGATAATATTTTGTATCAAGAGCGATTCATTAAAATTATTTTTTCGGCTTTTATATACATATTTGTGATAAAAACAGACAATGTACCTTTGATGATGAAATTAAGGGAAATGTCAGATTGATCCAACAATGTTAACTATCCGGCTAAAATGGAAGTGGGCGGGACACATGGTCAGAGGAAAAGAAAAATGGAGCAAAATAACTACACGTTGGTACCCAGGGCAAGGCAAGAGGACAAGAGGCAGATAACAAAAAAGATGAGACGATGATATCAGGCAGGTTGCGGACGTGGATGGAGTAGAGTAGCCAGAGAGAGATCAGAATGGAGTTGGTTAGAGGAGGTCTTTGCCAACTGGCAAACGGACTTACAGAAAGTAAAGAAGCACCAAATACGTGAACAATGTTAATTTTGTAAAAAAAATACATATACATAATACATCAGTAGTGTAAGAAACATAATTGTATACCTGTTGTCGGAATAAAAGGCTTTATTATTATTATTACATCACGAGCGACCCAATTTTAAGTGGCCACTTAAGTACCAAAAAATTAATACCGTTGCCCATATTGGTACCATACACTTCAAACCCAAAAAAAGAATGGTTGAGTTGCAGCCGAAACAGGCAAGACGGTAGCTTCAATTCAATTTAACTCGCGCCTTAGCATCGATTTGAGGCAAAATTAGGCGAAAAATCAGCTGAACATATGCCCCGAGGTTCGCCAAATTTCTGGCTATACCACTCCTTCCTATATGTGTTCGCCACTTGAGAACCTTTTGCCGTCAGCGAGCCCGCTGTTTTACGAACAATATGCTCTGCCCAATGTACCTCGCGATCCTTCGGGCTGTGTCACCATAGTTTTGCTAATGATCATTCCAATAAGTGATTCAATGACGTGGAGAGACTTTGTTCATAGGTTTCTTCTTAGCTCACGGTTATTCAAGAAGTTACATATATTGATACGTATAATGTAATTATATGAATGCATGATACATTAAAATAGCCGAAAAGCGCTCCTATTTTTGTCTTTTCCTTTTATGTAAAACTTTTTTTTTTTATGATTGTAAGATTACTGGTGGCCCGAAGGCCTTTCCAGTTTCACCAGGACAGGTGGGCGAGCAAAGGCTCAGCCAGGAGGGGTGGGATTTGCTAACAACTGCCCGAGCGCCTCCGAAGGAGACCTAACAACTCAAGAGCAATTGCTTCGCGAATGAGTCTACTACCGGATCGGAATCGCGACCCGCTGAGAAGATCCGGCGAGAAACTCAGCGAGCTGATGCATGGGTTAGGTTGCACGTCGACCTCTTTGTCAAGTTCGACGAGTACGGTTACCGGGGTTCCTCAGCCTGCTCCTAGTGTTAGAGCTGAAGGTATCTAATGCAAGAGTTATTGGATCTGATGGATCCGTAAGGACGTGTCCAGGGAATATAAAACTATCAAAGTGCTGCGTGTCACCTAATCAATGGTAATATACGATTTGTATTCAAGAAGAGAAGTATATCTTAAACGCTTAGAAATCATTTTGTTACAGTGTTTTACGTAAGAATGAGTCACGAAAGACGTGCGGAATGTTAATAGGTACAGTGCCGAGGAAAATACACTAAAAACTACGACCTCCTAGATCGACATGTCCGTTTGCAATTCGGTTGAATCAGTGTTCTAAAGACACCAAATAGACTTGTAAATATAAAGTGAGATGTAATTTGTGTAAAAGATTGAATGCATGTTTTTTTTAATTATTAGATGGCTGGATGAGTTCATGGCCCACCTGGTGTTAAGTGGTTTCCGGAGCCCATAGACATCTACAACGTAAGTGCCGCCACCCAACTTGAGATAAGAATCTAATATAGATAGATTCTAAGGTCTCAGTATAGTTACAACGGCTGCCTTCAAACCGAAACGCATTACTGCTTCACGGCAGAAATACGCAGGGCGATGGTATCTACCCGTGCGGACTATTACTGGTGATGCGTTATGAATAAGCACAGTACAAGTAGGTACCATCAGTATTGTCGGACAGAAATCCATGAAGCAGCTATGGATTCTAGTTTGTAGAATGTGGCAGTGAGTCTTAGACAATACGTCATAAGGTGAGTAGCGGCTCCCGCAATGTCTACGCACTCTGGTGAATACTTAATACTAGGTCGTCTAGTAAGATAGCTTTACATTTTTTCCCATTGAACTTTTTTTAACAATAATATTAAAAATACTAATCAACACGTAATTTCGGATCCTCCCGATCCATTAACGATGCTTTTAGGTACCTCAAGCACCAGTCATCATTCTCGTCGAACCCGTCGCTTGCGACGAAAGGCTCGGTAAGTAAACTAACCCACAGATACAGCCCACTGAGTTTCACGCCGAATCTTCTCAGTGGGTCGCGTTTTCGATCCGGTGGTGGATTCTGCGAAGCACTGCTTTTGCTAGGGCCAGTGTTAGCAACTTTGACAGGTTTGAGCCCCATGAGCTCACATACTCATTTGGTAACGCTGATAATATAGCCTCTCAAGGCTATCAGCATTGGTAGGAAAAAAATAACAATACCATTCAACAAAAATGTCCTTCGACGTATCTTATCCGGTTAATATTATACTTATGGTTTTAGTCGTCACTCAATATTGCTATTGGCACCGCTTTTGAAAAGTATTCACACCCCAGATTACAATATATTTTTTTTGCCTTAATGGTTGGACGAGCTCACAGCCCACTTGGTGCTAAGTGGTTACTGGAGCCCATAGACATCTACAACGTAAATGCGCCACCCACCTTTAGATATAAGTTCTAAGGTCTCGAGTATAGTTACAGCGGCCTCCCCACCCTTCAAACCGAAAGGCATTACTGCTTCACGGCAGAAATAGGCAGGGTGGTGGTACCTACCCGCGCGGACTCACAAGAGGTCCTACCACCAGTAAAAAATAAAAATAAAAATAATAAAATGGATATTCAAAAGGAAGAAATCATTACTTTAAGATGACCATTGAGTAATTCGCTATTAAAATTCAGAATGCGTGCCCACGGACGGAAAGAAAGTTTAGCTCGTCTGGCTTGCGAATAAAATAAATATAATAAATTAAGTATTCATTTATTCGTTGCATTTGATCGCCTTGTGTTTACCGGGCCGTGGCCATTGAATCAGGTTTGATATCCAATCGTAATTGATATCCATATGTTCTCTAACAAGCTCCTCATTGCTTCTGAGTTTGTCCACTTACGTACTAAACCACGGAAAAACCGTTAAAAGAAGTAGAATCGGTGAATATATTGCAAAAAATAAATGAAATGTGATGGTGTTTTTGTACTCTACTCAAGTTTTTTCGTAAATCTCAAGGGAAAGTGCAAGCCGTTCGGTCAAAGCTAGTATAATAGATTTGGTACTCAGTATATGTAACCGGTAACAAAAACAATCAATGATAATCCTAATCTGAAGTCATTGAATATAGTCTAAGACGTGCTATTCGAGAACTATCCAACTGATGGTGTAGAGAGACCATGTCAACGTCACCGGGGTAGTAGGTGATCTCACGGGGCTCAAACCTGACGATGTTGCTAACACGAACCCTAGCAAGAGCCGTGCCTCACAGAATCTACTACCGGATCGGAAACGCGATCCACTGAGAAAATCCGGCGAGAAACTCAGTGGGCTGTACAATACAGGCGACGGGGCAACGCAAAACTGCCGCTGTCCATAAAAAAAAAGACTTTTCGGATCCCCCGGATTCACTCTCAATAATTTTAGGCTTTTAAGCACCGGTCACCGTTTTCGTCGAACTTGTCGATTACGTGAAGAGTTCGACGAGCGACCTAATCCATAGACAAGCTTATCGCCGAATTATCTAAGCGGGTCGCGATTCGGTCTGCTGGTAGATTTTGCGAAGCACTGTTTTTCCTAAGGTCAGTGTTGGCACATTCTCTCAGGATGAGCCCCGTGAGCTCATCTACCGGTCACTAGCTACCTCAAGCTAGGAATAGCTAGCTTCTTAAACTACCTACCAGCTAATAAGCATAGAAAATATATATAACTAGCAGACTTCGTAGTGCCTCATTCGATAAATAAAATACCTAAACTTTTGTATAAAATAAACTTAAAACAAACAAAAGGATACCGTCCGACGGGTGACACATCAAAGGGAAAACAAAATTGTTTATTTAATCCCGAGCATTTTTATATTTATCTACCTTTTAAACCTTCTCTGGACTTCCACAAATAATTCAAGACCAAAATTAGCCATAATTATGTCCGGCCGTTCTCGAGTTTTAGCGAGACTAACGAACAGCAATTCATTTTTATATATAAAGATTTTGAGAACAACATCACACAGCTAACGATACAGTCTATATTATTACTTAATATCTATCCTTCTTACTCACCGCGTTAAACTTTTGAAAGGGTTGATGTTAGCATGTTTTTTTTCTGTCTAAGCACCAATCGATGAGCCTGGTATTGAGGGTGGTAAGTTAGGCAGAGCAGTTATTAAAAGGATTTTTGAATACAGCAATTTTTGTCACGATTCATTGAATTGCTCAAGACAAGTATTGGTGGGCGTTCTGTGACCACGTGCGAATAAGGACCGTTTTTCTGCCTATTTCCGGAAAACAGCAATCCCACGTTACCAGTTCAGATGGAACCTACATTGTTATAATTGAAATAGAGATTATTTTATTTATAATTTGAGACGCATTTATCATATTTTTATGGCATGCAGCATTTACGTTGTGGTGATAGCTCAAAAGATTAAATGGTGAATAATCATTTTCCAATTGGGATTACTCCCACATTACCACACCACTGCCCTAATACGCTAGATAATAAGACTATTATAGTTCCCAGATATCGAAACCAGCGAAAAAATTAAGGGGTACAAAAAGCCAAGTTTCCAACCACATTATTAGCCGCCATTTTCAATAGCAATATATAGTTAGTTTAGATAATTTTGTAAACGTAACGTTCTTGACAGTTTTCGAACCGTGAACCCTCTCGAACTTGCCAAAGACAAAGAAAAATGAAGACGTGGCTTCGGCCTTTAAAACTACCAAAATTCTCCAATTATTACCAAAAACAAGACCTGGCTGTATGGACTAAAGTCCTTTGCCTTTCCCATTAGGGATAAAATAATATCATCATCATCATCATTGCCGAAGACATTACGAAATTAAGTTTCGGAACGTATTGTAATTAATGATTTTATTAAAATAATGATTATTCATAATATTTCGTACGCAATTTAAATATCAATAGGAACGTGTAATATAATACGGTTGATTTAAATATTATAATGACCATGGACCGGATCGGTTATGTGTATTTCAAAAGAATGTTTTTTGTTTAGTTTTATGTTTCTTTCTTTATATTACACTAGCTGTACCAGTCCGCTTCGCTGGGCATGTAAAATTAACATTATTATTTCTCACCCCCACAAAGATTCTCATCATTAACGCCCCCGCAACTTTTTTTTTTTTTTTTTTTATTGCTTAGATGGGTGGACGAGCTCACAGCCCACCTGATGTTAAGTGGTTACTGGAGCCCATAGACATCCACAACGTAAATGCGCCACCCACCTTGAGATACAAGTTCTAAGGTCTCAAGTATAGTAACGACGACTGCCCCACCCTTCAAACCGAAACGCATTACTGCTTCACGGCAGAAATAGGCAGGGTGGTGGTACCCACCCGCGCGGACTCACAAGAGGTCCTACCACCAGTAATTACGCAAATTATAATTTTGCGGGTTTCATTTTTATTACACGATGTTATTCCTTCACCGTGGAAGTCAATCGTGAACATTTGTTGAGTACGTATTTCATTTGAAAAATTGGTACCCGCCTGCGGGATTCGAACACCGGTGCAACGCTCAACACGAATGCACCGGACGTCTTATCCGTTAGGCCACGACGACTACGAACTGGTGTAAGGAGTTCATCACTCATATAAATATTAGCCTATCCATTAAGTACATGTATTTTCTACATGGATACCAAGTTTCAAATCAATCAGATGCATGGTTCAGTAGTTATAACGGAACATCCGTAAAACCACTGTAGATTTATATATTAGTATAGATATAGAAGTATAGATTTGTACAGCGCTATATAGCTCTTATGTAATCATATAGATGGCGCTGTCGATAATGGTGATATGCATTGCTATTGAAAATGACATCTGTCATGTTCGGGCATATTGTTACTAAATTAAATTGGATAATTATTATAATAGAATTGAAAGCGGTGGACTTTGAATGTCTTTTTATAAAACTTTTTCTATTTAATTTTAATAAAAAAATAATTTTAATATTTAATTATCTATACTAATATTATAAAGAGGAAAGATTTGTTTGTTTGTTTGTTTCGAATAGGCTCCGAAACTACTCGACCGATTTGAAAAATTATTTTTCCATTAGAAGCCGACATTGTCCCTGATGAACATAGGCTACTTTTTTTTTTTTTTTTTGTTTCATGTGTGTTTTAATGTTTCCGAAGCGAAGCGAGGGCGGGTCGCTAGTATTTTAATATAATTATCGCACTTAGAAGTGGATCCCTTTTTGTGGAGAGGTAATAAGATCGACTTAGTCCAGTCTGAAGGCTATCATCTTCCAGTTCGCCAGATTACTGGTGGTAGGACCTCTTGTGAGTCCGCACGGGTAGGTACCACCGCCCCGCCTATTTCTGCCGTGAAGCAGTAATGCCTTTCGGTTTGAAGGGTGGGGCAGCCGTTGTAACTATACTGAGACCTTAGAACTTATATCTCAAGGTGGGTGGCGCATTTACGTTGTAGATGTCTATGGGCTCCAGTAACCACTTAATATCAGGTGGGCTTTGAGCTCGTCCACCCATCTAAGCAATAAAAAAAAATGTTGTCGCAGATTCTGCGTAGGACATTTACAGTTTTAGGACAGGAGCGGTAGATAAACGGGTATTAAAAAGCACATTCCGGCGTGAAATGGCCTTGAAATTAACCCTACATAGTGATTTTAAGAAAAATCTTAATAGTAAGTAATAATAAAAAAAGTAATTTAAAACAAAGAAATTAAAAGAAGTTTCTTTGCCTATTTCTTATTTGTTTGCGGGCTACACGAAATCAGTTTATGAAATATTCTTTCTTTTTTAATACTAAGATTGAAAGGCTTAGGTATTGCGAGTCTTCAGCTTTATTAAACTACTGAAATTATATTATCGTCTTCGTATATTAGGTGCGTGGTTAAGCATGTTATTATATTTGGGTTTCGGTTCTGTTATCAAAACTAATTCTATGTTATGAAATTTCTTGGGAAATTTAATCTATGACAAGAGACAGAAATTAAACTATTTTTATGGTTTAGTTTCACGATGTTTGTCGTTTTTTTTTTTAATTTGATGCGGTGATCTCAAATATAGGTATGTACGATTTCTATGGACTTTTCATTATTCTGCTGCTGGGCTGAAAACTCAAATTTTTTAAGTTTATATACTCGTTTTTATGAAAATTAATCCTCTTATCGTGGCCGCCGCTAATAACGTAACCGACCCAGGCGACGCGAACGGGGCAACGCGTAGCCTCCGTCGCTCAAAACATGTGTTATCGGAGAATGATCCGGGGGAGCGGGGGTCCGAGAGAGGATCCGGGGGGATCCGCGAGAGCATCGGGGGGGATCCGCTCTCCGTGGCTTGAGGCTTGAAGCACCGGTCACCGTCCTCGTCGAACCCTTCGATTATAACGAAGAGTGAACTAATCTATAGACACTATTCACTGAGTTTCTCCCCAGATATTCTCAGTGAGAAACAGAAAAACAAAAGAATTTTTCTGTTCTAAAATGATTTATTTTTAATTTAGGTGACTAAAACCTCTTTCGTATATTTTTTTTCATCCTCAACAACAATATGATTTGTATTTAGTAAAAATCTAGCGATTCCCCTCTTTTGTACGGAGGATTAAGAAAACCGTGAAAATTATGTGGGTTTTTTTCTTCTATTACAGTAACATTTTCAAAAATTCTCATGGTAATTTACTATCTTCAATTACAAAAATATATACTATGTGTACAATTGTTCAGTTGTACAGTTCTGATTTTTTGCATGATCAAAGGGGTCGTGTGAAATGTTTTTATTTAAAAAGTCCAGTCAAGCTTCAAAGAGACAAAAACCATATTACAGTCATTTTCTTTCTGAAACAAAAGGGAACGCGGAAACAAAAACAAATATGCGTGACGGATTTGTTTGAAGATTTTATTGTTTGGCCAGTTGTACGATTGCTAGTTAATTATAATTTGTTTATTCTAGGTTGATGGACTGTGATTTTTGGACGGGGGAAATTTATGAAAAATGTTTGGCAAATCAATAATGTACAGGGTGTTTAGGAATCGTTATCATAAATTAAGACAGATAATGGACTCTACGTCGATGTCCAATTCCGGGGACAAAACGTGAAGCTTAGTGAAAGCCGCTACCACAAAAGCTTCAACTTCAAAATTGTATAAGTAGTGGTTGTTGGATCTTCGAAATAGGCGCAAATCATTACGTCGCAAGAAGACGTAGGATGATGTAACCCAATCGTGCGTACTCACAATTCACCGTTCCCAACAATAGATAGCTAAGATCTTTAGCGAGATTTTTTTTTCTTACATATGCCGATAGCTGTTAGCCTTGAGAGGTTACTTCAGCTTCACCCTAGCGTGTAGGTGAACTGTCTGGGCTAAAACCGGAAGTGTTGCTAACATTGGCACAGAGCAGTGCTTCGCAGAATCTACCACCGGATCGAAACACGACCCATTGAGAGAGATAACATTTAGAAATCGCTATGGAAAATAATTATTAAATTTATATTCACTGTATGCGGTCGAACGCACATGAAAATCAAGTGACATGTGATTCTTATGCTCTCGTATAACGCGGAAAGGTGTCAGTCCGCTGTATACGCTAAGTTTGTTACAGAGCCCTAAGTATTTATACTTTGCAAGCCAATAAATAAGATCCCGATTTCTTAAATTAGAGTAAAACAACATTCCCTTTTCCATTTCTGTTTATGAAACGCGAGTGTAGTTCGACAACTGCCGTTAGCATTATAATTACCTTGTCATGAAAAAGGGAGGCAATTAACAGTTGTAATTAGGCTAATTGAACGGCTACGTAAACCAACGAAGCAGATCCTTGGATGACCTTTAAAAACAATTCGTTATCCTGAAACAACAGTTAACCAGTGAATAACATCAGATAGGTGCGTAAATAAAAAAAAACAATCGTTAGGTAAACCTTTTCGAGAATTTGAAATTTGGACAGCTGCTTAAAACACGAGCACCTCAACTTTTAATTAGTCTTACACTGATAACTTCGCTTCACCGCATTGTAATATCGAACCCCTTTTGTATTGATTACTAGCTGACCCGGCGGACTTCGTTGTGCCTCAATCGATAAATAAAGGACCTAAACTTTTGTATAAAATAAACTTAAAACAAACAAAAGTATTCCATCCGACGGGGGACACATCAAAGGAAAAACAAAATTGTTATTTTTATTTAATTCCAAGCATTTTCATATTTATCTACCTTTTAAGCCTTCTCTGGACTTCCTCAAATAATTCAAGACCAAAATCAGCCAAATCGGACCAGCCGTTCTCGAGTTTTAGTGAGACTAACGAACAGCAATTCATTTTTATATATAAGTATATAGATAGATAGATAGATAAATAGATTGGCGTGTATGATGGTGATTTATATGGGCTCATGTTATCTCGTTGATGTGTTTTAACTAGCACGTGAATTGAACGCCTTCAAGATTTGTTAACACAGGATCCTGTTTCGTGTAATGACTGATTTACAACAGGCGTTTTGAGATCATCTTTTTGCTAAGGCGCTTTTGTTGGTGTGACGCAGAAAGCGATGAGATTAGGTATAAATCCTTTAATTACGATTTGAAATCTTCTTTGGAATTTTGAAGGTTATCAATTAACTAAAATTGAAATTGCCTTTTCACAACACTACCAACTTACTGAAATACCTTTGATTATTGCTGAGCAATTGTTATGGTATTGTCGTTTTATATATCGACTAGCGACCCGGCCTCGCTTCGCTTAGGGAGCTGTAATTTATTATCGATAACAGTATTTCTACACTATAAAATGGATTTTATTATATACATAAACCATCATCTTCAATTAATCACTCTATCTATTTAAAAAAAAACCGCATCAAAATCCGTTGCGTAGTTTTAAAGATTTAAGCATACATAGGGATATAGGGACAGAGAAAGCGACTCTGTTTTATACTATGTAGTGATTTAAAATTTAAAAAAATTTTAGGATTTTTTTTTATTGCTTAGATGGGTGGACGAGCTCACAGCCCACCTGATATTAAGTGGTTACTGGAACCCATAGACATCTACAACGTAAATGCGCCTCCCACTTTGAGATATAAGTTCTAAGGTCTCAGTATAGTTACAAGGGCTGCCCCACCCTTCAAACCGATTTTAATTAAATACATTTCTGTAATACGAGGAAAGAATTTAGGCGTAGCTTTTTTTAGTTTCGTAATAATTTCTGTAAACCTATTGTGTTTTGACGCTCGCTTAGAAGGGTTTCAAGTCGTTGGTACGGAAACAGGAAATGAATTAATAATTAAGTTTCGCTACGACGGAAACGTGACCGTCGCGTCGAGAATATTGCTGTTGTTTTACTTCTTAAGTAATTCATCAGGCAATTTTAAGGCACCATTTTGAATTTTGGCCAAAAAGAGCACTTTCTGGCTATTTGTGCAAAACAAAAATTGCCATCGAAGGCAGACGACCTCGTGTTAGCCGTATCTACTTCTTTAGGCTTGTGCCTAATATCTTCTTCTAATATCTTAAATGCATAATTAGGATCGTGGCTTATAAAAAAAAGTATTTCTCTGTTTTAGGTTTATTGTTCTCTTCTGAAGTGTTCTCTATTTTTTTTTTACTGGTGGTAGAACCTCTTGTGAGTCCGCGCTGGTAGGTACCACCACCCTATCTATTTCTGCCGTGAAGCAGTAATGCATTTCGGTTTGAAGGGTGGGGCAGCCGCTGTAACAATACTTGAGACCTTAGAAATTATATCTCAAGGTGGGTATAAAAAATAAAAAATAAAAAAAATCTGCTACCTTTTTTACACCTTGCTCATTCAATCGTTCCCGCCATCTTCTTTTTCCCTTTCATTCTTTTCTCCTTTTCTTACCGTTTTCTCTCACTCACACCTTAACGCTCCGTTTTACGCCCATACTTTGTTTAAAATGTGTACATGTATAAAAAAAACACTCAAAAAAAAGTTAACCCTACAGCCTCTAATAGTTATTATACGAGAAAAAGAATATCAGCTGACAGACATAGGAAAAAATTGTAATTAACTTTTTTGACGTGGTAACACCGACTGCACGCACGAAAAAGTCACGTTCCCTCTGAGCCCGATCGTGTAAGCGAGAGCAAAGTACAATCGATAGAGAGGCACGATCGGCCCAAGCGTTAATTTATCGAAAAACTTGTAATCAATCAGCTCCTGCTTTTTAAACAAAATAATGATAATACATTGATAATACAAATTCAATTCATAAAAGTATGCAATTTTTCATCAATATTTCTTTATGACGTTGTAGGTTTACGACAACCGGAAGGAAGATCTTCCACCGAGCTGATGTTATTTCTCGGTTGTTGTTGTTGTTGTTCGGAACTTGATTATATAAGCTTATCTGAAAATGTGGTAAGCGAGATTCAGGCATCTGTCAAATATCTTTATTTTGTATGATGGCTACCGCCACAACGTAATCACGTAAAACTATCGTCAGTAATCCGACTTTAAAGATTTTTTTGTTGACAATTTTTTTGTTGCCATTTTAGATAGATGGTCGATTATAGATAAGGCTTACTTGACGGTGAGTGGTCGCAATGGCGCATGGACGTCACCAATACGATAGGCCCGAATAAACAGTATACGGATATTCTGACCTCAAATTTAATCACGCAAAAAATCCGCAAAAGTAGTGGCATATTCGCGGATTTATTTTATGCTATAGCTTTATATCGATTTTAGCAATGACGGAAAGCACATCGCCCTACGGTCGTGGAGAGGAAAACAATTTAAGTATTATTATAATTCTTGCGCCAACCATGACAGTTGTCACAGTATGACAGGGTCGTAGCTTTTCCTGTAATATCAGAATGAGGAAATCTCCGTCATCTTCGTGGCGGAAATACAAAATTATTGCTTTCAGAAACATCACTCATACGTTATACGTCCCTTACGATTATTATTCACGTCTTTAATAATTAAATCTGGTACCTATTCTAATGGAAGCCGCGGTATTAACGATCACAAATATCAAGTATACACATTTAAAAGCAAATCGTTTGTTTTTTTGTATGAGGGCGTACAAAGAAAGGGTATTTTCTAATTTTATGGTGAACTTATAGGGCATCACTTGGATGTTTCTAAGACATAATTTAATAATAATATGTTTGATGTGCCTGAAATAGATTAATATAAGAATCTGAAGAGAAAAAATCGGTACGCGTGCATCTTGGTGCACGTGAAAGAAGTGAAACTTCTTTTGCGGTGTGTAATATTGTGGTTTTCTTCATTTTTCATCCTTAAATCAAATTTCTCTTGTAATAGGGAATGATGTGTATAAGAGAAACGACCTAGCTCGGTTTTTCCTTCTCTCCAAGGTCGAGTGGTTAGCGAGACGTTCTGTCTATTTTCTCACTCTCACTCATCCTAAATTGTATTTTTTCTCTCTAGCCGTAACTGTTGCGAGTTAAATTTTATTCTCAACGCGCCTAAAGAAGTTTCACTTCAAAAACGGAAGACGTTGTTTTATTAATACTGTCGAATTTTTCGGTTTGTTGTAGTATAAAGCCTACATCTAAGTACTCACATACGCAGCTGTAGCGGGAACCATGCGGGTCGGCGACGCATCGGCTCAAGCGGAGCGGATACAGGGGCGGGGCGGAGAGCGTTTAATAACCGCTTCACGCCTCGGGCACTAACTGCTATGACAGCGGCCATTGCTAATACACAAGCACCACCGAAGACTGCCCACAGAACCTGGTACCAACATGTCAAGTTTGGTATCTATTTTATAGATACTTTCTTTTTTATATATATATTTTATATTTTTATATCTATTGGTATATATTTGGTAGAAATGACTTTGTATAAATCAGAAACAAAAATACACTTACATAGGTCGCGAGAGAGCCTTCATTAGCAGCCGTTGGATCTGAAAGTAAAACCTGTTTATAGCCACTTCAATTAAATTACTTTGAATTAAATTACCTCTTTATTTTATGTAATAGCATTTATTTGTGTACATTTATCAATACAAAATAGAATTTTTGAAAACAATAATTTTGAAGTGAAACTTCTAATGCGACCTCCAACAAGGTTGTGTAAAACGTTTAATGCTACCATTGAATAGAAAGAGACAGAACGAGAGTGAATGCGTGGCACTCGAACGCATGCGCGTAGTATACCTACTACAGGCTAGCGCGAGCGTTAGCAACGAGTAGCGTCCAATATTTTAATGAAGTATTTAAAAATGTTAAAGAAATCGCATCTCTTATAGACAGCATTCCCTATTACAAGAGCAATCTGATTTAAGGATGAAAAATGAAGAAAACCACATTACGAAAAAGAAGTTTCACTTCAATCACGTGTGGCAAATTGCACGCGCACTTTTTTTTAAGTATTTTAAGCATTTCGAATTAAAAACACTAACCGTATGCGGTGGCGTTTCCTGTTGGGCCTACGCAGCCTCGGTCGTCAATTAAGCTGACTCTGGCGAGCAGCTTGACGTCGAGCACTATATCTCGCTGTCGCTTGTCGCGCCGCTCGACACCTTGCCCACTGTGCCGCTGCGCAATAGGCAGCAGTAGCCACCGTGGGCCGTCACCTTTCGAGACTGGCCCATCCGCGTCCACATGACGAGATATCGTATTCGCGAACCACGGTGCTGGATGCGCTTTCGATACCATTTGCTTACCTAAGCTGTGAGAGAAAAAAAACATTTGGATTACGATCAAATAGAAAAACCAGTCATGATAGGCTTTTGTTTTGCGGATATTTGCTCCTATTTTAGAGAAATCTACATTAAAATTTATATGTGTATGTCTATGTATGTGTATATGAATATATGTGTATGTATGTGTATGTATATATTTCACTGGATTGATACACCGCGTGTAATTCATTTCCAAATGATTCTTGTCCACCTGATGGATGTCTGGAAGAGATCGCTCTTAGTGATAAGTCCGCCAATTATACTTTTTTGTATTCAATATTGTTTATTTATTTTTTGGTGTACAATAAAGAATACTCTCCCTCTCTCTCTCTCTCTCTCTAAATTTAATATAGGATTTGTTTTAAAAAGAGAATTTGAATTAATTTTAAATGCGTGTGTCAGATTATCTTTGAAACTAAAGGCCTTCTCCAGACCTTGTTAAGATTAATTTAGTTTACATTGAATTAAACAACAAAAGAAAACAATACCTAAACGGAATGGTTTTTTTTTCCACAGGAGAAAATCGCCGGATCCCCACCCGCACGGCAGGTGGGGTATGTGGGAGTCGAACCTCACTAAAAACTCCTGCCGCTCACAGCCGGCGCCCTACCCCGGACCGGGCGGGAACCCAGTCGGAGCTATTGAGACGGCGGGACAGGGAGTAAAAGTATGCCAGATTATTTACATTTTCCAGTCCATGAATGAAAGTCCAGTAAATTCCAGAAGTTCCAGTAAATGAAACCCGCAAAATTATAATTTGCGTAATTACTGGTGGTAGGACCTCTTGAGAGTCCGCGCGGGTGGGTACCACCACCCTGCCTATTTCTGCCGTGAAGCAGTAATGCGTTTCAGTTTGAAGGGTGGGGCAGCCGTTGTAACTGTACTTGAGACCTTAGAACTTATATCTCAAGGTGGGTGGCGCATTTACGTTGTGGATGTCTATGGGCTCCAGTAACCACTTAACACCAGGTGGGCTGTGAGCTCGGCCATCCATCTAAGCAATAAAAAAAATATATCACGCTCTCTAATCACAAATATAAACACAAAATAAAATAATCTTAAGCTTAATTTAATATTCTTTGTATAGTGCTCCACAAAGACATTGATGAAAAACAATTATTAAATTGTTTCATTTTGTTTACTTTTATTCCTCACATTCCATTGCGAATAGCAACGTTCTCGGTGACAGAGAATTTTCAATAACGTGTTAACGTAAAATTAATTTCGTGTTTGTTACTTTTGTCTTTCAAATATATTTTGATGGTTGACAATAACCCTTGTTTGACTGTTACTTTTGGAAGGGTGTCTTGTGAGCCCGCACGGGTAAGTACCACGACCCTTACTATTGCTCCCGTGAAGCAGTAATGCGTTTCAACCTGTGAGGGTGAGGTTGCAATGGGTGAGGCAGTCGTTTATAACAAGCTGAGATTAAGAACTCATGTCCAAAGAGGGATGTCTAAGGGTTCCGCTAATCCTTTAAGACCAGATGGACCATCCCGCCCAACCAACGAAAGTATTATTAAAAAAAAAAGTGGACATTACAAGCCTAAAATCGGAAAAGGTCAGATCCAAATTTTCTATTTGGATTTCATCTGTGTTGTTTTTCTGTATTTTTCTAAATTTTTAGATTTATCATTTAAATAAATTTTAAGGGAAAAGTAGTGGCTGTTGATACTTAGACGTATATTACATTAAAGCCTTGCTGGATTGGTACTTGCATAATGCTGCATTGAAAGCGTAAACGATTTTGCATCATGTATCCTCATTCCAATGTAGAATCGGTTAAAAAAATTATACATTTTGCTAGTGCCGCAATTTTTCTCAAATTCAGATCAAGGCAGCTTTGTAAGATACTATAATTAATCACGGAAATAGAAATAAAACTATCATCAAGCAAAAATGACATTGGCTTGATGATGATTTAGAATTAAATGAAAATAAATGAATTAAGTTTTTATTCCAAAGCGTACATAAAATTTGTTATAAAAGTTATCATTGTGGTTGATGTTCTAAAATTAGAATAATATAGGTTTGCTATGTACGTGATTGGTATTGGATGAATTTGAGAAAACAAAGCTTGATTTCTTCGGTTCAGATGCTTTGGCGAGAGGCGAGCTTACGTGCGACAATTAAAACTTCGTGAACCAAAATCTCCTTAAAAATGGTCAAAAATAGGATATTGAAGAACAATACCATTGAAGAACAACACCGTCTGGTAGTAGATTTGGGATGGAGTCATTTTCCTTCTTCTTAAAAAAAATCGGTTGTCTGTAAAGTCGGTTTACTGATGATAGTTGAACGTGACAACGTCATAAGAAAATACTGATGGAATCGTTTCATTTTTCAAAAGAAAATTTTAATTTTATTTGTTTGATAGATATTTTGTATAGGAAGTAAATGGAAATCACTATTGAATTGATCAAGTTACATTAAATTTATTTGTACGCATAAATACAATTATGTCATTATTTTTTTACAATGTACATAGTTTTTTCATTACACATTAAATGTATTATTGTATAGCAGCTGTCCACGCGGATGCATCGCTCACTCAAGTAGGAGAGAGACAGACGTCGAACGCTGCCGAACGCGGAGGCCGACTGTGCCTCTTTGTCGCTCGTTGCGCGCTCTCTCTTGCACTTCAAGCCTTAAATGGAACGCCTCAGAGCGATTTTGTCGTCGTCGTGGCCTAAAGGATAAGACGTCCGGTCCATTCGTATCTAGCGATGCACTGGTGTTCGAATCCCGCAGGCGGGTACCAATTTTTCTAATGAAATACGTACTTAACAAAATGTTCACGATTGACTTCCACGGTGAAGGAATAACATCGTGTAATAAAAATCAAACTCGCAAAATTATAATTTGCGTAATTACTGGTGGTAGGACCTCTTGTGAGTCCGCACGGGTAGGTACCACCGCCCCGCCTATTTCTGCCGTGAAGCAATAATGCGTTTCGGTTTGAAGGGTGGGGCAGCCGTTGTAACTATACTGAGATCTTAGAACTTATATCTCAAGGTGTGTGGCGCATTTACGCTGTAGATGTCTATGGGCTCCAGTAACCACTTAACATCAGGTGGGCTGTGAGCTCGTCCACACATCTAAGCAATAAAAATAAAATAAAAAAAGATAACGCCGCATGAGTCTTGTAATTCCGTGCGTGCAGCCGGCTCCATCGAATTATAAGACGTTGTCACCTCAAAAATGCTGGATCATCCAAGTTCGCTTAGTCATCGCTTCGTGACCATGCATTTCGTTGAAAATGTTCGAAAATATCAAACATGTAATTGAAACAACAAAGACAAAGATACTTTTTTAAGTAACGTGTGTACGGCTTGGCTCGGTAGGCAGCGGCTTGGCTCTGCCCCTGGCATTGCTGAAGTCCATGGGCGACGGTAACCACTCACCATCAGGTGCGCCGTATGCCCGTCTGCCTACAAAGGCAATAAAAAAAAAAAAAAACATATTTTATTCACATATAAAGTCTTTATTTATATAATTATCGTTCCGAATGCTCCGTGTTTACAGAGGACTCGAAATTGTAAACTTTTCGGTGTTATATTGTCTAAACAACGAAAATCACATAGAATTTATTTACATTAACTTCTTACAATGCTAGCTGTATATTCTGGAATAATCGTGTTTCACCGTAACTACCCCTAAATTTATGAATTCAAACCCTTGAAACAACGGCCACTACCTGCCACTTGATGTTATTATGCTACTCTAGTACAAAATCTTCCAACAAGCTCCAATACAAGCTATACTAAGCTTCAATAAAATAAATAATTCACAATTTCACTGTTACATACTTAACTGCCTTATTAATATAGTGAGACCAGACGACGCGGCTGTCATCATCCTCTCTATACCTCAAGCAGGTACACGGTCTAGTTTGAAAGAACGCCGTTTTATATTATTACAGTATTATAACAGTACCGTTTTATTACAGTATTATCGAGATTTTGACCTTTTAAATTGACGAATCACGCCATTTGTTTCAGTAACCTCACAATATTATATAGCAAACAAAACCTTTACTAAACAAAAAAAAAAGTGAAATGGTCATAGTAAGAAGATTTGATTTAGGAAAATCTCTCGAATTGTGTGCGTCAGTCCGCAACCGTTAAATGAGTGCCAAAATATATTTAAAAATCCAATATACGAGTAGGTATATCCAATTTAATATATGATTACAAAACAAAGAGCTGACTAATAACAAAACATTCTTTAACTATCAAGATAGATCAAGATTTTAGTTATGTGTTATTTGTTCTACACACACTCATCACTTTTTATTATTATTCTCATTATCCTCTCGCAGGTCTGCTGGAAGAGATTTCTCAAAGAAATAAGCAGTGCCTTTGTACATAATTTTCCTATTACTCTGTACTGTGTCTCGTTTTCTGTGTGTACATAAATAAACAAATAAAAAATAAAAATAAGATAAACAGAATTAATTTTTATAACCGGTGGAGTATTGCCATAATATAACGACAAACGGAGACGGTCATTAGTTTGGTAGCAAAACGAAGCGCAGCACGATTTCCGAGAAGAGAAAAGTCTTCGGAGTTCGGCTAACGTCAAGAGAAAAATTCTAGATTGTTCTAAGACAACAAACGGGTTTTTTGTATTCAATGTTTCTCTTAACTCGATCACCCTAGCTATTTGCCCCTATGATCTCTGACGATGGTCTTAAAAATGCGGATTCTTCAACATGTGCATAACAAAACAACGCGCGCCTAGAAGATTCTGGTCATTTGATGTACATAAAATTCAGGAAGATTGCTGAACTATTTAATTTGTGAAATACCTGCTACATGAGTTTTCAATTAAATTAGTTATACATTTTTACCTTCATGCACTACCACCAAAAAAATAATTATGAATAACGGTCAGATTTGGTCACTACGCAACTCAGTTGATCTTGGTATGATTAGATTCGATTTTTTTAATGATAATCCATTTAAAAAAGCTTTCAAATTCAGTCTTCATCGAGACGAGAGTGTTTGTTTACGTTTATATTATATTTATATTGTTGTTCTATAACTGACTTGTTGTTGCTTGACATTGTATTGACATTTCTTTTTTTTCTTCTTTTCGATATGACATGACATTTTTAAACATTTTTATTAATATTTCAACGAATAGTACTGTTTTTTTAGTTAATTATGATTGTATTCCATTTTCGAGCCGATGAATTGCCAATGCTATGTACGCCATTGTTGTCACATGCATCAGGCCATAAATTAAATAGTTTATGTTTCTTTTCAATGTTAGATGTTTGCAATGTGGCAGTACTTTTTTAAATAAATAAATAAATATTATCAGTAACTTTAACTAGTTCACAAAGTTAAGTTTTAATTCAAAGCAACTCGTCCAGAGCTAATGGAAAACGTAGAATTGGAAACCGCATCATGTTTTATGTGTTCGCTTGATTCTACTTAATGGTTCTCTGTCAGTTCTAGTAAAAGTTTTCGATAAGTGAAAAGTTTATGTGAATCGTGAACCGCGTCTAGGGGTATGTTTCGTGTGTCGGACCTACCTGAAAACGTAAAGTCAATAAATTTTTGGATATCATTATTATATTGGATAATAATTATATACTCGTAATGTTGACAGTTGGAAGAAGGGAATAAAGGCAGGATTTGTCCCAATTCTTCCAACTAATCGTTTTTGTGGCCGCATGAATCTTTACAAATTGAATGGCTTTTGTTCCTTTCTTCGAACTCACAATTTAGCGCTACGTCCATAGAATACAAAAGTACCCACGTCCTTACGGATCCATCAGATCCAATAACTCTTGCATTAGATACCTTCAGCTCTAACACTAGGAGCAGGCTGAGGAACCCCGGTAACCGGACTCGTCGAACTCGACAAAGAGGTCGACGTGCAACCTAACCCATGCATCAGCCCGCTGAGTTTCTCGCCGGATCTTCTCAGTGGGTCGCGATTCCGATCCAAATTCAAAATTCAAATTCAAATTCAAAATCATTTATTTCAACTTAGATGTCAGTATGACACACTTGTTGAATGTCAAAATACAAATAACAATGTTAACTCTACCACCGGTTCCAAAAAAAGCCACAGTCCTGAGAAGAACCGGCGAAACAAACTCAGCGGGCTCAGCTCCGGTAGTAGATTCATTCGCGAAGCAATTGCTCTTGAGTTGTTAGGTCTCCTTTGGAGGCGCTCAGGCAGTTGTTAGCAAATCCCACCCCTCCTGGCTGAGCCTTTGCTCGCCCACCTGTCCTGGTGAAGCTGGAAAGGCCTCCGGGCCACCAGCAATATTTCAATCATAAAAAAAAAAGAAAAACAAAAGTGTAAAAAACTGAATAATAATATATCGTCTTCTCGCATGAAAACGGTATAATCTCAAAACTTACTAATTTTACAGGAGAGTGTTTTAAAGGTTTAACATATTATATTTTTAACATTAATCATATCTTCAACATTTATTTTTTATTTTTTACCAGGTACATTATCTGTCTTTTAAAGTAAGATAAAATGATAATATTAATTTTGTTAATAGTAGTCAAAATAGGTACCTAAACTAAAAAAAACTAAAACTAAACTTCGCTCTTTTGACAGTATTTATGAGAAAATACTGGTGATACCAAATGTTTACGCATATTAACCCAATTTCGAATATTTTTGGAAATTGTACACTTTTAATGCGAAAAAGCGATATGTCAAAAAGTGGCGTTTACTCCCCTTTTCCAATTGGTGGTTCATATAATAACAATGTTGAGTTGTAATTTGTGACCGATCTTGTTAAGATAACGAATGATTAACCAACATTCTTGAAGTCTGCGTACCTAGACCAAAAATGCATGAGTAGTGGGCTAATAGGTGTACTTTGAAAGCCTTTCGACAAACAATACAAATTCTTGCAAAATGGTGATATCAAAATGGCTAATTGAAATGATAATAACAATACTGATCAATAAAATATACTTAGTCTTGGTCAGTTCGTATCCGGAACGTTATTAGAACGTAATAAATTGTAGAATGGGCTTATAAAAAGCCCGCTGGGAACTCGTTAATATAGGTTACGAATTTCAAAATATGGCTCCGTAACAATAAACAAGTAAGTTTTAAACTCGATAATTAATATTACGTCCTAAACAAACGTAAGTAACACAAACTATCCAGTTATCGATCGAAGTTGATCACCGCGGGCTGTTTGCTATGAATTGTAAATACATAATATCTCGTGCGTGGGATAAAGTAAAAACAAAATAACAAAATATAATGAATACATTTGTAGACACTGCCTACGTTATGTACAAATTTTAAATAGGATTATTACCTACATACTATATGAGAGAGAGAGAGAGAGAGAGAGACAGAGACAGAACAAGAACTCGTTTTTTCATGAACTTGTAATAATAATAAATATTTACTAACAATCACGCCACGTTAACTGGTCCCGTGATAAGTTCGTAAAGAACTTGTGTTACAGGTACCAGATAACGGATATAAATGTAAGATTTTTATTATACACATACATATATTTAATAGACATCCATAACCCTGGAAAAGACATTTATATTTATCATACAAATATCTTACCTTGGCGGGATTCGAACCCGCGACCCCCTTGTGTAGTGACCATGTCACTTACCACTACACCAGACGGCCGTTAAATATTGTAATGTTTTGATGACACACGATTTCAAAATATGTTTTATCAGTTATAACGTATGTATTGTTTCCCGGAAGCGTTTTTAAAACGCATGTCATATTTTGTCACTACTTTCATAGCTACTATCACATGTGATGGGCCTGGATATGGAGTCTGCTTTGGAAAGGTTGTGAAGGTTAATGTGTATGGCGTAATTATGGAAAATATACATACGACCGAAAAGAAACATATTATATGGAAAAGAAAAATTCGCTATACGAGGAAATAATTATTATTACGGAAAACCATTCGTCATACTGTTACAAATGTTATTTCCTTAATAAAAGAGATAGATCGGCCTTGGTTGCTGTGTAATTTTTGGGGATAAAAAATATGTCAAAGAAAAAACATATTTAGAATGTCACATATCCCGTCTGAGTTTCATTGGCCATAAATAATTTTCATGTACACAAATCCCCGTTATCTTATACCTTTAAACGAGCAATTCTTGTATATATTATATATAATCTGAATCTCGGAAACAGCTCCAACGATTTTCATAAAATTTAGTATAACTGCAGGGGATTTCGGGGGCGATAAATCGACCTAGCTACGATTTATTTTCAGAAAATGTTGTTTTATTCGTGTTTTCAATAATCAACTCTTCCTGACATCTATCGGCGAATAATAATACTATTTTTTTTAATTGAGGGCAACTATCCGCTTTAAAGACACAACAAGATGGCGTTATCAAAAAAAAAGACGAACAAAGCTCGGTCATCATTTAGTTTTATTTATATATCTAGGAGTGAAAGACTGATTAAGTGACATTTCGCGACAATACGCGATATTTATCTTTGTAATTAAAAAAGCGTTTTGAATTTGAAATAGAAATAGCTGAAAACGTTTTTTTGTTATTATATTTTTCCCAATTTTAATATTTAAATGGCACTCCTGTCCAGTTGCAACAATGTCGTTTGAACCAAATATACTTTCACCGTGCATTTCTATCAACGATAATCACACTAAAATATTAAACTCCAGTCGCGCGTTGGAACAGACGCGCACATTTTTCTTATCTTGCTAACTTTTCGTAAAATTATCTCGTATTAATTAACTGAAAATAAATTAGGTTACAATTTTAACTAAAGTACTTTTTAAGGAATACCCATCGATATATTACCACTAGATCCCGCGTAAAGGCGTCAAAAGTAACCAAACAAAACAGTGCTTAGATTCATATTAAGCACTGTTTTGCCGTTAGTGTCACACCGACCGTCGAGTGGAACGATCCTAAAATGCGCTGTAAAAAGATGTAAAAAACACGCTTATAAAGAGAAAACAACATGAAATTTAGTATTTTTGGTAAGTTTTATAATTTTTATTAACAGATAGTGATAAATATTTGAAATAAATCAGTTATTCTTACCAAATTAGTACTTCAAGAAATTAAATCCTATTATTTTGCTTCGCAGTTATTTCTTTCGCACACATAATAACGGTTACATGCAAGACAAGGATGAAATAGGGCTGTTTCAGAACAAGTGTAG
Organism: Bombyx mandarina; assembly: GCF_030267445.1. Taxonomy (NCBI): domain Eukaryota; kingdom Metazoa; phylum Arthropoda; class Insecta; order Lepidoptera; family Bombycidae; genus Bombyx; species Bombyx mandarina. Next base: position 4,220,104 of record NC_143215.1, read on the forward strand.
TGGAGTCACATAATTTTTATTTTTTTATTATTTTTTATTGCTTAGATGGGTGGACGAGCTCACAGCACACCTGGAGTTAAGTGGTTATACTGGAGCCCATAGACATCTACAGCGTATTTACGCTGCCATTTGCGCATTTGCGCCACCCACCTTGAGATATAACTTCTAAGGTCTCAAGTATAGTTACAACGGCTGCCCCACCCTTCAAACCGAAACGCATTACTGCTTCACGGCAGAAATAAGTGGGGTGGTGGTACCTACTCGTGCGGACTCACAAGAGGTCCTACAACCAGTAATTACGCAAATTATTTTGCGGGTTTGATTTTTATTACACGATGTTATTTGTTCACCGTGGAAGTCAATTGTGAACATTTGTTAAGTACGTATTTCATTAGAAAAATTGGTACCCGCCTGGGATTCGAACACCCCGTGTATCGCTAGATCAGATACGAATGCAACAGACGTCTGTACAACGGACGGCGAAGTGAAATCTGTAAACTGGAATTTGTTTTTACATTTTTACAGATTTAATAACAGAGTAATAAAATAAAAAAGAAGCGACAATTATTTCAAACCTAATTGCTCCAGTGTGGTTTGTGCAGACCATTTTACCGAATCTGACATGTATTTAATAAATAAAACAATTTGATGGGGATTATATTGTTGTGATTTAAAAAGCTCTTATCCATTTTCCCCACCGATGTGCAAGGTACAATATAGCTAACTCAGGTATAATTATCTATAGTTATACAATATTTGTTGTTAATCATAAGAAATTAAAATGAAAAAATTGAATGAATATGAATTAAAAAAACATAATAACTAAATAAATTACTCAAAATATTCTTACAAAAAAAGTATAAAGTGCGACTCCGTAGTACTCTGTTCGGAGCAGTAAAGTCTTAATATCGTAAGTTTAAAAGGGCGTAAGTAAAATGCTATGCGTGTAAATTTTTGCTTTATTTTTAGGAAAATAAGGTTAAATTTGGAATAAAAGTTATTGTAAAAACTATCTTTTTCTGTCATTCATGGCGTAAGGTCGTAAGTGAATGTTAAAATAATCTAAACTGCACTTTATTGCTTAGGAAATAGGCATAGTTTAGGTTACAATTATTATATTATACATAGTTTTTCTCCACTTGATGGTGTAGTCAGATCAGTTAGTCGATGCCATATTTGTGTTTGGTTTTTGTATGTGTTGCGTTATCTAGTAGTAATATATCGATGGGAATACCACTATATATTCGTATTTCGTATACTGGACCCCATTTTATTGTTTTAATTATTTTTTGGGCAGCCGAGTTATACAAATTGTTAAAGGCAATTAAATTATTTATTATACATTATTATATAAATTATAAATTAAATTAAAAGTGTATTTAATACATACTCACAATCACAGTGGTGATGTCAATTAAAGCGGAAACTGAGTAAGCATTATATCTCTCAAAAAAAGTTCCGAGCTAATCTCATTAAGCGCCTAAATAAATTCACAAATATGTTAAAACGCATTGAAAATATAAGCCGTTTTGTGTACAATGGTACAATAAATATAACAAGTGATAACATTGTGGTTATTCTGTTTATCGAAAACATAATATATTGGGAGCCGATGGAATACGCAAGAGATTCTATTAAATCGCATTCGAAGCTTTATGGCTTAACACTTATTTTTGAAAGGAACCAATAATAAACTGTATTTATTGAATTCGGCTGAAATATTTTATTTTCTATTGTCGGTACATTTCTGAGGCTTCCGACCGCATCTGGAGTGCTCGTTTAATTTTATATTATACAAGCGGCCCGCTCCGGCTCCGCTCGGGTCTTTAACAAAAATTTCATCGATATTTGACGTTGTTTTATTTTTTTAAATAAAAGAACACTTATTGCGGCATAACTATAATAGTTAGACATAAATGCTGTCGTGACACTTTTTTGTAAATAATTATGTGTTCTACAAAGTCGCAGTATATTATTTTATTCTATCATCAATCGTTTTCGCAGGGCACGCGATGTTAAGAATATTTTAGGTATTTTTTTTTTGCACCTTGGGTTACATTATTGGAGTTTTAGTAAGGATCCCTAATTTTTTTCAAAAAAGATTATAGCCAATGTCACTTGGGAATAGCGTAGCTTTCAAACAGTGAAAGAATTATGCAAATCGGTTCACTAGTTTCTGAGTCTATTCAATACTTATATACTCATATGCACGTAGTAAAAAGCGGTTATTTCAATGTTACAAACAGACACTCCAATCTTATTTATATGTATAGATTTATTTTGTCGATTAAAGAAGTCAGTATTTTCACGACAGAAGTGTCGTATATATCGAAAGAGAAATCCTACAGTTCTTTTTTGGGCAACTTATAGGAAAATTAACATCTCGCCATCACCGTAAGATGTTTCTGGCCTCAACCATATTATTATGATCGGTGTGATCAGAGACCTAAATTTGTGACCAACTGGCATTAATTTTTTTAATCTTGTTTAAAAATGGCCCGTCAAATTGTATGACAAAGGAAACGAATAATTATGTCCGTCGTAAGATCGTCTATCAGCGAAACAAACAAAAAAAACGAATAGAAAGATGAATTAGAACAGAATCGATTTCGTGGTTCACCCAATCAAAATTCCTTCAAAAATCCTTTTGCTGTGATACAGAGAATATTAAAGACATTAAATTTTCTTCTCGGAATAGGCCTACAATGTTAAAGACAATTGAGACTCAGGTCACGGAGCATCCGGATTTTAACCCTCTCGAGCAGTTAAGCGATTCTTTAACTGCATGCCTCTGACGCTAGAAGCGTTAAAATGAGAATTAATTTACCCGGTTCTGACGTTGTAACTGTCTATGGGCTCCAGTAACCACTTAACACTAGCACTGTGAGCTCATCCACACATCTAAGCATTAAAAAAAAAACATCGGAATCCTTATCGACGCTTGAAAGGCAAACGTGACTAAGCGACTATGCGTAAACTTTACAGTAGACTAATTTAAAGTTGGAAATGCCTGAAAACAAAATTTATTTTAACGAATCTAGCTGTAGTAGAATCTAGCTAGCTAACTAACTAGCTAACTTAGCTGTAGGATTGAAATGATTTTAATAGACCTAGAAATATATATTTTTTGCGCATCGAATATGGTTATTGCCTATCATTTATGTACAAAGCAGTTATTGTCGCTTAGTCACGTTTACCTTTCAAGCGTCGTTATGAAATTAGTGCTCACCTAACTACATAACTCTGTTTGTTCAATCCAGGCGGTAGTCTTTGCGGATATTTTGGAAAGGGCAACGTCCAGGTGATATTGGCGAACAGCTCGCCTTGAATCGAGACGGTGTGAGCATCCACCAGGGGCGCCGGTAGACGAGGCGAATGAGCACAGGAACACACGCCGGACACGCATTCTGAAATAAAACAGCTAATCAAAACAGCGTTTCGGAATAAGTAAATATTTACTAACAATCACGCCACGTTAACTGTTACTGGTTCCGTGGTAAGTTCGTAAAGAACTTGTGTTACAGGTACCAGATAACGGAATTAAATGTAAGACGTTTATTATAAGATGTTTATTATACACATGCATATCTATACTGATATTAAAAAGAGAAAATATTTGTTTGTTTGTTTGTATTGAATAGGATCCAAAACTACTGAACCGATATGAAAAATTCTTTCACTGTTTGGAAGTTACACTATTCCCGAGTCACAAAGGCTATAATATTTTTTGAAAAAAATTAGGGTTCCTTACTAAAGCTCCAATAATGTAACCTAAGGTTTAAAAAATTACCTAAAATATTCTTTACATCGCGTGCCCTGCGAAAACTATTGATGATAGAATAAAATAATGTACTACGACTTTGTAGAACACATTATTATTTACAAAAAGTGTCGCGACAGCATATGTCTAACTATTATAGTTATGCCGCAATAAGTGTTCTTTTATTTAAAAAAATAAAATAACGCCTAATATCCTTGAAATTTTTGTTAAAGACCCGAGCGGAACCGTAGCGGGCCGCTAGTATTTAATTAACATCCATAACCCTGGAAAAGACATTTTATATTTATCATACAAATATCTTTCCTTGGCGGGATTCGAACGCGCGACCCCCTTGCGTAGTGACCATGTCACTTACCACTACACCAGACAATAACAACATTAGTTTTTTTTCCTGCCTATTCTAGTAACCTCAAGGGGTTATACTAGATTCTCAGAACTAGTAGGTGAGCTCACGGGGCCCTAACCTGACGACGTTGCTAACACTAGTGCTCGCCCTAAGAAGAGCATTGCTTCGCAGAATCTGACACCGGATCGGGAACGCGATCCACTGAGAAGATCGGGCGAGAAACTCAGTGGGCTGTATCTGTGAGAAATTCATTAATTTTCTTGTACATATATAGCTAAGTTTCTCGTATATAGTAGTATCTTATATGTAGTTGTACTGTAGAGCTGGGACTATAGAATCATCTCTCAAGATTGATGACGGCATTTACGTTGTTGATGTCTAAGGGCTTCTGTAACCACTTAACACTAGGTGGGCCGGCAGCTTGTACATCTAAGCAAAAAAAAACCATTAAGTAAGGTTTCCCGATCAGACTGTGTACGTACTCATGTCAAAAAAAATCATCATAATTGTATTTCTGTTTACCGTTAATGGAACGTTGAAGTTTAAAAAAAAAACGTGTGGCACTCGGGAACAGCCGCGGTAAAGCTATTGCATAGCATTTTTTATCAGCTTATGCAATTATAATTAGATAATGATAAGTTAATATTAAAACAATAATAAAACAAGACCACGTTATAATAAACATTAATAAAAGCAAAACATTAACTGTCCCCTTCACACTCATAAGCTAGACTGCGCGAGAGAGAGATGGGCCGACTTTTCATGATGCGCATGCAGTGTGACGTCACGCCACGCGCTTATACAGAAACACTACACAAGCGCAACGTGTGAATGTGTTGAACGCGAGCTACACGGTAGGCGGACTGAGGGGTGTTAGGTTTTTTCGTTACGGAATTTCATGATTCGGTCGCCGCGCTCAAGGCCCGCGATAAAAGCTATGCAATAGCTTAATAATCGGTAAGTAGTAACGTTCCTAGATTCCAATTGCGATTTCGAATCATTGCTCCGAGGATTGTTAAGTCATATCGAATGCAGAAACCGTTTTGAATTATTACTAACGCTATAACTAACTATTATTAACTTAGTTAACTGATAACTACCGCCGCACAATAATATTGTGGAGTTAATCTTTTCACTAATAAAACTATTAGAGATAAAACAAACGGGTTATCGGAAATATTCGGTGAGTCACTATAATAATATTGACGTTGATATTATATTTTTGTCCTCAAGACATTAATATTACGCATTACATATGTAAGTATTGAAGTGTCCTTCAGTTGGAATGTTCGGGACAGCGAAATCTTTAATCACTGAACTAGGTTAATTAGAATTGAGTCACATTTTCTTTAGAGTTGCACTTTGACATTTCGATTTACCCGCTGAGTTTGTTTCGTCGGTTCTTCTCAGGACTGTGGCTCTTTTTGGAACCGGTGGTAGAGTCAACATTGTTATTTATATTTTGACATTCAACAAGTGTGTTATGCTGACATCTAAGTTGAAATATATGATTTTGAATTTGAATTTGAATTTGATTTAGTTACATTCCGATATTAGACTAAAAGAATTTACGTTGCACTTGATAATTGCCTATTGATTTCATTATAATATCGATTATAATGCAAGAAACAAACTCCGCCGAACATGTTACACATTTTATTTGCGCTGTGCTTGTTCAAACAAAATCTATTGGTAAATTTGATAAACACGTAAACTATGATAACTCGTGAGAAACGACTCATTGTATATACTGCGCACTGTATATGCAGAAATGCGAATAATAAGAAAATTTTTTTTTGCTTTCTGTAACACAATCTTACATGCTTACTCTTCAATTTATCAATTTTAAGCTGTTGGATAGCCTTTATCGCGGGTTGTGAGCGCGGCGACCGAATCAAGAAATTCCGTAACGCAAATAAAACCTAACAGCCCCACTCCGCCTACCATGTAGCTCGCGCTCAATACATTCACACGTTGCGCTTGTGTAGTGTTTGTGAATAAGCGCGCTTCGTGAGGTCGCACTGCATGCGCATCATGAAAAGTCTGCCCATCTCTCTCTCGCGCGCTCTAGCTCATGAGTGTGAAGGGGGCAGTTAATGTTTTGTTTTTATTAATGTTTATAAGTATAGCGTGATCTTATTTTATTATTATTATTATTATTGTCTAATTATAATTGCATAAGTTGACAAAAAATGCTATGCAATAGCTTTACCGTGGCAGTCCCCGAGTGCCACAGGTGATTTTTTTTTCTTTTAAGGTAGTACTTTATTTTCGGTTTTTACAAACCGTAGATATATTTTAAACTACATACTTTGATTTATGGCATTAGCATTGTATTAGTTTTATTATTTTTTACGTGACAATTATTTCAAATATTTAGAACGACTAGTTATAGTTATTTGTTTCAATATTATGGACAAATAATAAATACTCTGTTAAATTTTTATAAAAAATTTGATTCGATAAATGAGATGCATGTCTTATCATCATCATCATCATCAGCCTTTATCTGCCCACTGCTGGACATAGGCATTATCGAATTCAAATAATTATTCCCGTGACACTGTATCGAAATAAAACAAAAATATGTAATCTCGAGGGGTTAAAGGCAATTAACAAAAAAACTTTGTCAGCGGTATTAAGCGGTAGGCAGCGGCTTGGCTCTGCTCCTGGCATTGCTGAAGTCCATGGGAGACTGTAACCACTTACCATCAGGTGGGCCGTACGCTCGTCTGCCTACAAAGGCAATAAAAAAAAGCTATTTGAATGGAGTAAAATTAATTGAAGTTCAGTTAAAAATATCAAACTGTTCATGCTAATCTATACATATAAATTAAATTAGAGTGTCTGTTTGTAATATTGAAATAACCGGTTTTTCCTACATGCATGTGTATACAATACATAATATACACAAAAATAACATTTTTTACAATTTTTGTCTGTCTGTCTGTTTGCTCCGGCTAAACTCTGGAACGGCTGATACGATTAATCGATACGATGATAATAGTAATAATAACCGGGGATAAGTCACACATCGTCATACTATATGAGCATCAAACTTGTGTTGCTGTACTATACACAAGAGAAACAAGAGACTGATAAGCACGGAATAGATATTTATCTATTAGATATTTATCTATTCCTTGCTGATAAACGTATAAATATATACATATTAAATACTCAGACAAATTTATTAATCACAAGAATGTTTAAGGTTTTTTTTCCTACGTAAGGTGGTGACTTTGTTAGGCTATTTCAGCGTAACCCTAACAAGTAAGTGAGCTCACGGGGCTCAAACCTGACGACGTTGTTAACACTAGCCCTAGTAAGAGCAATGCTTTTTTACGGGTGGTAGGACCTCTTGTGAGTCCGCGCGGGTAGGTATCACCACCCTGCCTATTTCTTGAAGCAGTAATGCGTTTCGGTTTAAAGGGTGGGGCAGCCGTTGTAACTATACTTGAGACCTTAAGAACTTATATCTCAAGGTGGGTGGCGCATTTACGTTGTAGATGTCTATGGGCTCCAGTAACCACTTAACACCAGGTGGGCTGTGAGCTCGTCCACGCATCTAAGCATTAAAAAAAATTACATCTACCGCCGGAGCGGAACGTGACCTACTGAGAAGATCCGGCGAGTTACAAAGCTTGTCTAATTATGACAGCGTTTAAGACACTGCAAGCATTACGAATTGTTTACATCATTAATTGGCACAGCTGGTATTTAACTGCGAGACCGCGTCGTGGATATATTCAATGTTCGTCGTTTATGATGGTACACGTTATAATTTGATTATTTTGTCTTGTACCTATAAAACTGCTTTTAACGCATTATGATGGTGTCACCAAAAAAGAAGCCGAATGCTGACCGTCAATTTTTGGGATGGGGAACGGACGTATGTTTTAACTTTTAGTTTTTTATTGCCTATTTTGACACCTGATGGTTACCGTTACTCATGCTGATCGCCAAAACTGTGCTTCGGCCACACTGTTTACTGACTTCACTTGTTGCTGGCTGGAATGTTGTATTCCTAAATCTGTTCCGAGCTTGAGGGTCCTGCTTAGGTTCCAAGCTGATCCCACGGACATTCGATCGTCGGGGCGATATATTATATTGTCGCGGACTAGATCAATCATGACCGAGAAAGTTCCGGATCACACACGCTGGTTTGGGTTAGCCGTGTAGTAGCAACGTGTTGCAAAATCAATGGCCGTTACCATGGCAATAACTTTTAATAGCGAGGGATCGTGGAAGGCGATGATTTACTTCTGAGAACGTCCGATAAAAAGAGGCCGTAAATCGTGCTATAGAACTCTTTCTCTCCCTCTCTCGCCAGACCAATTGGTATTCGTCGAAACGGGAATACACTTGAGAAGGATATAACCTATTGTCAACTGATAAAGAGCCTTTAAATGGGCTTCGCTGATCAGTTGACCCCCTGCCGCCTCTATCGCAGACTCACAGAAGAAAACAACAGTAATTCCTCTTAATTTTAAACGTAAACAGTTCTTAGTCACAAAGTTAATTGTGTTATATAAAGTAATTTAAAAAAAAGGTCGTTATGGAAATTTCTCTTTGAATTATGAGGAAAAAAAAATCTTTATAATCATTAATGAAATGTCCGAACAAAAGTGCCTTTGTGAGTTGGAAACAAAGTTAAAGTAAGCTTCCGAAAAATTACAGGGAAAGTCTCGTGTTATTTTCATGCTCAATTTAATATGTGTTTGTTCATGTCAGCTTGCAGTTCGAAGACTTGGAGGTTTTGGTAGGGGGAAGGAAAACGAGGAGTATTGCTGCTGCAAATGAGCTAGGAATCTAATTTCAATCGCCAAAAGTAGGAGTGGAAGTGAATAGCCGGTAAAATTTAGGGTTCTTTTTTATTGACGATCTTTCGGTCCGTTTGGTGTTAAGTGGTTACTGGAGCCCATAGACGTCTACAACGTAAATGCCGCCATTCACCTTAAGACAAGAGTACTAAGTTCACCGTTTTTAACAGTACAACGGCTGCCCCACCCTTCAAGCCGAAACGCATTACTGCTTCACGGCAGAAATAGGCAGGGTGGTAGTACCCCCCCTCGCGGACTCACAAGAGGTCCTACCGCCAGTAATCACGCAAATTATAATTTTGCGGGTTTCATTTTTATTACACGATGTTATTCCTTCACCGTGGAAATTAATCGTGAAGAACATTAGAAAAATCGGTACAACATACGGATCGACAAACCTCAAATATTTACACAGAGACCATGAATACAGAAAGTCAATGACTTACCGTCTAATTCCACGTGTAGATTGGCCGCAGTATGACCGTCCCAAGGATGAGCTATCAACCTAACGCGGTATGCGCAACCCGGTCTGACTGCGCACATATCAGCAACAGGACTTGGGTACGCTGGTATCGTCCACCATTGAACGTCCTAAAACAAAGAAGAATGTTAAATATAAAATTCTAATCGGCCGGATAGCCCGCTCCAACTAATTCTGAGACACTAAAGGAATTTTCACAGGCTGGTGTTTTTAGGAACCACAAGCACCGGTCACCGTCCACGTCGAACCCGTCGCTTGCGACGAAAGGCTCGACGCGTGAATTAACCGATAGCCCACTGAGTTTCACGCCGGATCTTCTCAGTGGGTCGCGTTTCCAGTCCGGTGGTAGATTCTGCGAAGCACTACTCTTGCTAGGGCCAGTGTTGCAATACTCTGGTTTGAGCCCCGCGAACTCACCTGCATGTTAAGGCGAAGCTGACATCGCCTCTCAAGGCTATCAGCATAGGTAGGAAAAGAAAAAAAAATCACAGGCCTGTTTTTTTGCTATTTATGGCACACATCCAAGAGAATCTTTGAGGGACCAGTCAAAAGAATTAAAAGTTATAACTATTCCTTTTAGTAAAACTTTACGTTGGTTTCTTGTTACTGCTAGCTTTTAGGTGAGTGATAGGATTTCTTTTTACCTTTAGAAGACGAGAAACTAAACCAAAGAGAAATTTTCGTGTCATTTGGTAAAATGTTTACCAAATTTTTTATCTTGCGTGATATTCTAGTAAAAAAACTCACGCGCTACCGGCAAGGAATACGCGCTGGACGTATTTATACAAATAGCTTGATGTCATTCTTCTAAGGTATTGGTGTTTAAATGGAAACAGTCGTCAACGGATATATTTTATGTAGCTGAAACGCAGTAACAATTTTATTATTCTGACAAATGAATAAAACGGGTCACGTCGCACCCGGTTCTACATCAATGCCTAAAATATTTCCATCAAAGTCACAATTTCATTGGACTACTATTATGGCACAGAATATGGTTCCCTATTATTATTAGTTTTTTTTTACCTATTTGCTGATAGCCTATTCCATTGATATTATATTGATGATATTCCAGTTACAACCGGATGGCTGGGTGAGTCAAGAGCTCAACCTGAGATGTTTTGCTAACACTAGCCTTAGCAAGAACAGTGCTTCGCAGAATCTGCCACCGGGTCGGAATCGCGACCCACTGAGTAGATCCAGCGAGAAACTCAGTGGGCTGTGTCTATGGGTTAGTTCGCTCGTCAAATTCTTCGTCGTAATCGACGAGTTCGACGAAGACGGTGAACGGTGCTTGAGAGGCTTAATAGCACGTGCTTCGGGTGATGGCGGCTTTGCATAGTCCCGTCGCCTGGGTCAGATAAGATCTCCATCAGCTTAAAGCGTGCGAACTGTGACGTTTCTTTTTACAATTTATCAATTTAGTTATCCAAATTATGCAATTACAATGTTTTTCATATATCTATACTAATACTAGCTGACCCGGCAAACGTTGTGTTGCCTTAAATAAGGTTTCTAGGGAAATTCTAGCGTAGAAAAAAAAACCTCATTCAACCAAATAATACCTCATTAAAACCAACAAAAATTATCCGAAAAAAAAAAGAAAAAAATGTTTGGGGTGGACAACCCTTATCACTTAGGGGTATGAAAAATAGATAGTAGCCGATTCTCAGACCTACTGAACATACTATTGATACACAAATAAAACCAAAAAAACATGGCTGGCAAGCTACGATTGATACACAAATAAAACCAAAAAAACATGGCTGAAAAATGTATAGTGAGTAAGACAGGAGACCGGCTTCGTCCTCATCCCTACTTCGTGATCTTTGCTGGATGAGTGGTGACACCTGGCGGGGATAACTGATCGATTGATAGTTAATCACTAGTCAACCGGCGAGGGTGGGAGATCGAATTGAATTTAAAAAAATCATAATTAAAGGAACTTGAAATTATAAACTGAATAAGAATTTTTGATTGCCATCTTGCAACCTTATTACAGAACAGATCTGTGCATAGAATTAAAAAAAAAAATCGGGATGAAAAAATAGGGGTCGATCGTACCTAGTCAGCACATGTTTAATGTAAAATAATTGAAACAAGTTTATTCATTATGTAACCATTCATATACCAAAATGAACTTAACAAAACATAGATTCTTATGACACTAAAGTTTATTCAAAATGACCTCCGTGATTTTGAATACAGGCCTTCAATCTGCGCGGCCAGTCGTCTATCGCAGCACGAACGAGGTCCATGTCAATATCGGCGGCTGCCTTAATCAAGGATGTCTTGAGTGACTCCAAATTGGGATGAGGCTTTGAGCACGCCTTTTCCTCCAAGTGTTGCCGTATCTTGTAATCTAACGGATTCAAATCTGGACTGGAGGAGGGCCAGTCTTCGTGCCGGATGAAGTCGATTTCACGCGCCGCCAGCCAGTCTTGTGTGCTCTTCGCTCTATGAGCTGGCACCGAATCTTGTTGGAATACCCAGTGCCTGTTATTGAACATGGTATGAGAAACAGGTTCCACAAGGTTCGTCAGGACTGTATTTTGATACACAACTGCATTCGTTTTTACACCTTTCTCACAAAAATGTACCTCTGTTAAGCCCCAATAAGAAACTCCCAACCATACCATGAGCGAGGATGGAAAATGACCTCGTTGGACACGCGGAATACGGTTGCTCGCTTCTTCACCACTGTGTGCGTACACCTTATCATTTTGTTTGTTGTAGCTCTCTTCTACGGTAAAAATTTTTTCATCCGAAAAAAGAATTTCCCGATATTTTTTTCCCGCGTACCGCTTCAACGAAGCGCGGCATCTCTTCAGTCTCAGGTCCATTAGACGAGCATTCAAACGATGTCCTGTTTTTCTTCGATATGCCCGAAGCCCTAAGTCTTCATTTAACACCCTTTTCACCGTGGTTCTGCTTAACCCCATCTGAAGGGCCAACAGTTTCTGCTTACGTTTGGGATTTCTTTGAATTCGCGCCTTCACAGCTTTTATCACTGCTGGAGTCCTAACAGACCGAGGGCGACCACTTCTTGACCTGTCATCTACACTAGAGTCTTCATTGTATCGTTTGATGGTACGATAAACGAATCTTTTGGTTATATTCAAAATTTTCTGTATGTTAAAAATTTGAATTGGCGCGTAACCGCAACGATGCAACGCAATAACTGCAACACGGTCTTCTTTAAGCGTCCACTCCATATTTAAAAATGAGTAAAATTCTAAAAGTATACATTTTTATTTTCATGAACAATTCGAAATTCGAATTCAATAAACTTTTTTGTGGCCAGCATTCTAAAAGAAAAGTTTTTACTGTGTGACAATACTTATGACCTGACTAGGTATAAGTCATGACAAAAGCTTTTAATTAGCAAATAAAACATAAGGGTTGATCGTAGAGGGGTGAAAATTAAGGGTTGTATGTATTTTTGTATGCTGTATCATAAAAAAAATAAAAAAATAAAAATTGTCAAAAAAATTAAAATTAAAATTTAGGGGTGGACCACCCTTAACATTTATGGGGATGAAAAATAGATGTTGTTCGATTCTCAATCCTGGCCGCTATGCACGCTAAGACTCACGAAAATTGGTCGAGCCCTTTCGGAGCAGTTCAATCACGCACTCCGTGACACGAGAATTTTATATATTAAAGAAAGATTTGTTTGTTTGCCCACTTCGATAAAGCGGCACGACACGAGAACCCTCTCATCGTGGCCGCCGGTAACTACATTCCCGATCCTGCGGACAGAAAGGAAAGCAGTCGACGTCGCCCAAAACACGTCATCTCGGATCCGCCCGATCCACTAACGGTGCTTTTAGGTAATTCAAGCACCGGTCACCGTTCTCGTCGAACCCGTCGCTTGCGACGAAGGGCTCGACGAGTAAATTAACTCTCAGACACAGCCCACTGAGTTTCTCGCCGGATCTTCTCAGTGGGTCGCGTTTCCGATCCGGTGGTAGATTCTGCGAAGCACGACTCTTGCTAGGGTTCGTGTTAGCAACGTCATCAGGTTTGAGCCCCGTGAGCTCACCTACAAAAGTTAGGGTTACGCTGACATAGCCTCTCAAGGCTCTCAGCTTAGGTAGGAAAAAAAAAAAAAAAAATTGTTTGTTTGTATTGAATAGGCTCCAAAACTACTGAAGCGATTTAAAAAACTCTTTCACTGTTTGGAAGCTACACTATTACCGAGTGACATAGGCCACAATCTTTTTTGAAAAAAATTAGAGATCCTTACCATAGCTCCAATAATGTAATACAAGGTGTAAAAAAATTGCGTAAAATATTCTTTACATCGCGTGCCCTGCGAAAACTATTGATGATAGAATAAAATAATGTACTACGACTTTGTAGAGCACATTGTTATTTACAAAAAGTGTCGCGACAGCATATGTCTAACTATAATAGTTATACTGCAATAAGTGTTCCTTTATTTAAAAAAATAAAACAACATCGTTGAAATTTTTGTTATTGACCCGAGCGGAGCCGGAGAAGGCCGCTAGTCTTCTATATACCTATATATAAAAATGAATTGGCTGGACCGATTTGGCTAATTTTGGTCTTGAATTATTTGTGGAAGTCCAAAGATGGTTTAAAATGTAGATAATAATGAAAATGCTCGGAATTAAATAAAAATAATAATTTTGTTTTTCCTTTGATTTGTCCCCCGTCGAACGGATTGCTTTTGTTTGTTTTAAGTTTATTTTATACAAAAGTTTAGGTCTTTTATTTATCGATTGATGCACTACGAAGTCTGCCGGGTCAGCTAGTAAATAATAAAAAACTTAACGTAAACAAATATGGATTTCAATCGAAACTTACCCCGGGAATGTTATATTCGTAACACATTTGCGTTCTGCAGTCGACTGTGTCTGTTAGACTGCGAACTTCCAATGAGTAGTCCTTGGGAGGTGGGTCTGGGGAAAAGACAAAATAATAAAACTTATTGATCACTGGTGGTAGGACCTCTTGGGAGTCCGCACCGGTAGGTACCACCACCCCGCCTATATCCGCCGTGAAGCAGTAATACGTTTCGGTTCGAAGGGTGGGGCAGCCGCTGTAACTATACTGAGACCTTAGAACTTATATCTCGAGGTGGGTGGCGCGTTTACGTTGTAGATGTCTATGGGCTCCAGTAACTACTTAACACCAGGTGGGCTGTGAGCTCGTCCACCCATGTAAGCAATAAAAAAAAATGAAATTACATTTTTCTCGTTAGAACCTATTTTATTGAATACTAGTTTTTTGGCCGCAGTTCCGCAAATGTGTACCACACTTATCCGTAGGATTTGGTCGGCGTTAGCTAACACTAGCTAGAATTAACACCATCAGAGTTCAGATATTTTGTTCAGAGTATAAATTTCATATACCCCTCTTTAGTACTAGTTATAACTGTATCACAATTGTTTATGGAGTTTAGCAGAAGCTAACAGAGAAACAGACAGAGGCAGATAGCTACTTTATAGAGATAATTATTAATGGATATTTCTTCATCTTTCGATAAACCTAAATTCCTAATTTTCGACTTTAATGGTTTTGTGTTGTGTGTTCTAATTTTCGACTCTATTACAATGTTCTTAGATCTTATTATCCGCTTAAGAGATCAATATCGTCTCCATCGAATTGCGATTCTCTTGTTGATTTCTTTTGCCATTATGTCTTTGATAAGAATGGTTTGACTTATGTATTGTTAGCCCGTTTGGGTGAGGTCGAGCTGAGTTTTGTCGCGAAGAAGTCATGTTTTCCGGTTTGAAGATTGGTACAACTGTCGAAAGCCAATTGGGACTCTTTGCTATGAGTCTGTGGGCTCCAATAACTAATTTACGTTAGGTTGGTCAGTATCACTCTCCTCCCCTTGCCTTTTCATGAGTTCTGTCTCATGCGAGGGTTGGACGTTGGTTGTTGAGCGACGTGAGGTTTTAGTCGGTTCAATTCCGACATGCCCCACCCTCCATCCCCAGTGGAGGGTGGGAGTCCGGCGATTTCCTCCTGACAAAAAAAAAAAAAAGGTTGGTCAGTAAAAAAGTAAAGTTTTGTTATTTGCGAAATTTCAATTTAAGTTAATATTCCTATTTCCCTCTGTTGTCATGGTTATTACGTTCAAATTCATCTGTTGTCATGGTTATTACGTTCAAATTTTCAAAACCATTTTCTTTTCAGCTATTGTAATTTTTTTTTATTGCTCAGATAGGTGGACCAGCTCACAGCACACCTAGTGTTAAGTGGTTACTGGAGCCCATAGACATCTACAACGTAAATGCGCCACCCACCTTGAGATATAAGTTCTAAGGTCTCGAGTATAGTTACAACGGCTGCCCCACCTTTCAAACCGAAACGCATTACTGCTTCACGGCAGAAATGGGCAGGGCGGTGGTACCTACCCACGCGTACTCACAAGAGGTCCGACCAACGGTAAATATTATTGTTTAAAAAAATCAATCCGTTTCACCCGACATTAAAGTTCGTATTAGCAAGTCCTTAGTTCAAACATACAAGTAGATTTTATACGGCAACTATCGACCCGCTCTCGCTTCACTTCGGAAACTGTAATTTATTATTGATTTCTCCACTATTTAACGGATGTTATTATACATATAAACCTTCCTCTTTGATCACTCTATCTATTAAAAAAAACCGCATCAAAATCCGTTGCGTAGTTTTAAAGATTTAAGCATACATTTCACTGGTGGTAGGACCTCTTGGGAGTCCGCACGGGTAGGTACCACCACCCCGCCTATTTCCGCCGTGAAGCAGTAATGCGTTTCGGTTCGAAGGGTGGGGTAGCCGTTGTAACTTTACTGAGATCTTAGAACTTATATCTCGAGGTGGGTGGCGCATTTACGTTGTAGATGTCTATGAGCTCCAGTAACCACTTAACACCAGGTGGGCTGTGAGCTCGTCCATCCGTCTAAGCAATAAATAAAAAATTGGGACAGAGAAAGCGACTTTGTTTTATACTTTGTAGTGATAATTGAGTTTTTCGTTTATGGGAATTTCGACCAAACTACATACATTACTAGGTCAACAAATTAACTACTGTGTGCCTTAAAATTATATAATTCCAGACGTGCGAGTTACAAACAAAAAAAAAACGGTAATAAACTTTATAAATCAAACGCAACTCGTGAACATTTACGTCACAGTTTGTTTGCACTGAAATTTAACGCACATTGTTCAAATGTTTGTGAAACATACCCACACGATATACCAAAGCTGTGACGGCGTATGGAAATGCAATCATAACATTATTTCCGTTGACGCTAAGTGGATTTATTTTTAGATCTAAGCGATGGATTCTGAGTTTTTTGGCGCTAAATTGGCCACGCCACTTCACGTCACGTTGAGATTTGATTGAGGACCAAGTATTATTGTTTGTATTTGTTTTGTGTAAGGGCTGTGCCTTCAAACCGAAATGCATCTAACAAACAAAATTGGTTCACTACAGAAACAGTGGGCACAATGTTCGTTTTTAGAATCACAATACACCTATAATACCAGTGATGAGGCAAATTTACAAATTTTACTAGATTAACTATACTTGAGACCTTAGAACTTATATCTCAGGGTGGGTGGCCCATTTACGCTGTAGATGTATATGGGCATCTAAGCAATAAAAAAAAAGATTTATGTATACAACCATAGACTTTACGGTAAGCAGCGGCTTGGCTCTGCCCCTGGCATTGCTGAAGTCCATGGGCGACGGTAACCACTCACCATCAGGTGGGCCGTATGGTCGTCTGCCTACAAGGGCAATAAAAAAAAATTAAGGCATGAGAAGTTATATTTTTCCTCGTCTGTTTCGTGTTACGGTTTATTTTTGGAAGATATGAGTTTTAAAAAAACAACAAAAAGTTAATCTAGACCTTGGGATGTCAGTAAATAGTGTCGAATTTGGATCAATTCGTGGACAAAAGTTTTTACTATACGACATAATTATTTAGACTGACTCGGTGGTGTTAGTTAGTATAATAATAATATAAGTATGTAGTATAATAATATAATATAAGTATGTTTGTCAGTCTCTGGTACCCATAACAAAGGCTATTCTGATTTGGGGCCGAATGACCGTGCGTGGTTTGTTCACAGTTATTGATTATTTATCTTATATTGATTATTATAATCAATAACAACGCGCGGTATTAACGCATATTATTCATCGTGAAAATCGTTTGAATTGACGTGTTAGATATACAACGAATTTTATTCTGGACGCGAATATGTCCGACGAGTTATCATTTAAGCCATGGGCGTTTCAATCTTAGGTGTCAATGTAAAGAGCATACATTACTTCGCTGACCCCCCTTAAGGAGGCAGGCAAACCCCACTACCCGGGCATGGGCTCCCTGCTCTAGAAACAGGAGTGAAAATTATGCAGAAAGGATTTGAGGAAGGGTCCGCATGCGTGCACCAGCTACAGCATAACGACATAATATATACCTATACTTAATATTGCAGGTCTTCAGTGGTGATGGGATGGACAGCGCCCGGCACCAAACTCATCCTGGCTGTCTGGCTGTTGTCTGTTTATTTTTTACTGTTACATTTATTTAATATATCTATATTTTGCTTTTTATTTGTTTTTCATACCTAATCCTAACTATACTCTAACTACAAATTATCCTAACTACTATTAACGATCAGACAACAGCCACCGGAACCTGCCACCGGCTCCGTGCCAAGGCCCCACCCCCTACAAACTAGAGAAGGGGCCTCGGCATCGTTACTGACACTCACCCACACCGTGTGTAAGGGAGTAACCCTACGGGGGCGGAAAAAAATGGGTCCTCTGAGGGGGAATACCCCTCCGGACGTGGGAGAACGATGGGGAGAGTGATTGACAACTTGTTTGGACCCTCCAGATCCCGAGCGATTACGTCATTTCTGACGTAACGCCCGGCTTCGACAATCGCGTGAAGAGACAGACAGGTTCTCCTGAACCCGTAACCTTTAACGCAAAAATCGCGAGATGAAATGGTACCAGGCCCCAGCTGCGTAAGTGATACGGGAACATATTCGAGCGCAACATACGTCTTGTAGATGGCGACCGTAGTTCTAACTGGCAATCTGGAGGCCAAGACCGGCCGAAGTAGGAATTTCGCAAACCGGGCCGCCGGGGCGCCGTCAACACCTTGTTGGCGTGAGCGGTCATCCTCAAAGCCCGGTCAATCTCGACCTCCAGGTATCGGACGCTGAATCCAAATTCGACAACCACGTCCCAAAGCTGAGCTGTCCTAGGACGAATCTGGTCTGAACTGGACCGAAGAGAATCGCCGCGGTCTTTTCCATGTTGACCGCGACTCTTCGCCGGTCAGGCCACTGGGGCAGTAAATCCAGCAATCTCTGTATCTTCGAAATGGCCGCAGAGGGGAAATTAGGTGAGGGTGGAAACAGCGCAAGCCTCACGTCGGCTTCCCACGCATGAAGGTTACCCTCGAGCATAGGAATGTCGTTGGTGTAGAGAGCGTAGAGGATTGGTGACAGGACACTGCCCTGGGAGCCCCAGTCGTTATTGGGCGCTCCAACGATTTGGCGCCTTCGACCACGACAAGAAAGGTTCTGCCCTCCAGATACGACGCCGGCAGCCGCACGTAGGCGTGCTGAAGACCCTTATTCTACATACATGTTGTAGGCCAATCCCGCATGCCAGACACGGTCGAAGTTCTTCTCGATGTCGAGAAATACCGCGGCCGTGTACTGGCGCGCATTGGACCGATCCGTTAATTGATGCAGGACTCGGACCAATTGCAGCGTTGGCGAGTGATCGCTGCGAACCCCGAATTGTTCAAGTCTGAGAAGGATGTGCGGCGACACTCTTCTCAGACCCTCTCTCACCCGTCTTCCCTTGAACTTGCACATTTGCGATAGCAGGGCAATTGGGTGATAGCTGGAGGGCCTTATCTTGTCCTTATCGGACTTGGGTTAGGCGATCACCTTGCCCAATTTCCGGGGAAGATATCCTTGTGAAATGCGGCCTCCGGGAATACGAGGTCGTTTGGAGCAAACTGCCGCTCCGCTGATTCGGCCGGGATGTCAGCACGAGCCTGAGCCGAAAAGCATCGGTTTCCCCTCTTGTCCAAAAGTGTACAGACGGGGACGGGCCGATGGCTTTTTAATCGTATCTGCTTATAACAACATATTTTCAGTGTTTGTTTACCAGTGGCGCTTGCAATAGCACTGAAATATCGGAATCTGGGTTGTAGTGAAAGTTGATCAAAACAAAATAGTTCTGATTTATGTACTAGTCTTATTGTTATTGGAAATCTTAAGATGTATTCCGAAATAGAATTTATTTATGCAACACATGATGAAGATGATGTGTTATATACCGATTGTGGAGCTAAACTGATATGCTTCTGCTAATGGGTGATTACTTATGCGTTCCTGATATAAGAAAGCTTAGCTTCAAATATCTTGGAACGTATCATTGGATAATTGTGACTAGCTTTTTGTAATAAGCCTACAAAAAATTAAGAAAATCAGATTAAGCTGGTTCCTAAAGTAAACTAAGATTATGTGATTTAGATATTTGTGTTGGAGCCACAAACATCTAAAATTGTTTGGAGCTAAAATTGGGAATTAAATAGATTATTTAACAAGACAAGGAGTAAGCGCCCCAACCAGATAGCCATCGGGTCTGATAAATTAGCGATAATCTTTATTATTCTGTTTATCATCGTATACAAAGATTGATCAGTAGTACATCAGCGTTGAAATTTCAAAACCACACTAGATACGGTGAGTGATGCGTAAAGGCTAGCGAATAACAAATGCTTGAAGCAGAAATAGAAACGATGTAATCTTGCGAAAATACTGCACGTACTATACGAATACGGGGGATTTTAATAAAATTTGCATGTTCTCCATTCGGAGTATGTACTCTTTCTGCCGGGAACGTGTTATGAGTTTCTTCGGACACATCATGCGGTCTCCCAAACATGAATTAGAGAAGCTCATAATTACGGGTCGAATAGAAGGCAAGCGCGCCGTGGGCAGAACACCAGCCAGATGGTCAGATCTAGCAAGAGAAGCACTCGGTGGTAGTCTGTACCATGCAGTCCATGCCACCCATGATCGGGCGCATTGGAAGTACGTCGCATGTGGTCGCGATCCTCAGTAGTGAGGGAACGATATAGAAGAAGAACTCTTTGGGAATGGGTATTTAAACACATTACTATTATTATTTTGTATTGCCTTGATGGGTGGACGAGCTCACAGTCCACCTGGTGTTAAGTGGTTACTGGAGCCAATAGACATCTACAACGTAAATGCGCCGCCCACCTTCAGATATAAGTTCTAAGGTCTCAAGTATAGTTACAACGGCTGCCCCACCCTTCGAACCGAAACGCATTACTGCTTCACGGCAGAAATAGGCAGGGTGATGGTGCGCGCAACTCGCAAGAAATTACGCAAATTATAATTATGCGAGTTTGATTTTTATACACGGTATTATTCCTTCACCTTTGAAGTCAATTGTGAACATTTGTTGAGTACATATTTCATTAGAAAAATTGGTACCCACCCGTCTGAGCCTCGAACACCGGTGCATCGCTCATGACGAATGCACCGGACGTCTTATCCTTTAGACCACGACGACTATCAAAGTAATATATTAATATTGCCAGGGTTTTTTCAAATTCGAAACTCTTATTTTTGATTTTGACTGGCCAAACCTTAACACATTGGCTGCGCCGCCACTAAAAACGATTTTGCTCACTGTGCGTTACGAGTCACATGCTTCCCGTATCGAGATTGCCAGCTTTGCGTTACGGCTATTATTTTCCCGTACCAGGTCCTGACTTTGAAGGTCCCTGGAGACGTGGAAACTCATAGTATGATTTCAAAATTTAACTCACCTTCAGATCATATTATTGTTTATATAAAACTGGCGTAGCACGGGGATTTTTTGCTTATTTAAAAAGTTAAAGCATTTTAAAAAAGCAGTGATTTTACGGGAAAATACTTCCCCTGGCGTATAGAAATTAGGTACTGCTAGGGATGGGGTGTAGTTATAAAACCATTTCGTATTTTTTCCATCGTATATTTTATACCATGCATAATTAACATTTCGAAACTTAACAAAACTTATCTGAAATAATAGGAACTCAAACACTTTAACTTACTTAGTTGAAAAAAATATAAATTCAAAACTTAATAAATTTAAAAATAATAGGAGCTTAAAAAAATACTTATTCAAAGAGTATTGCTTAGCTCTGTTTATCTTAAATAATAGGAACACGGACACGTTTTAACGTACTTATTGGAAAAATATATAATTCAAAAACTTTATGATTTCAAAATAATAGAAATTAAAAAAAAAAGTATTGAAAGAATATGGCTCAGCTCTGTTTATCTAAAATAATAGAAACTCGGACACGTTTTAACTTACTTATTGGAAGAATATAAAATTCAAAAACTTAATGAATTTAATAATAATAGGAACTTAAACAAACATTTTCTTGCCATTTGACAGAGAAATTCGGCTTATCCGCCTTACAAATCTGACAAAACAGATTTTTTATACACAAACAAACATTGGAGTAAACAAACATAAAATTTGAATGAAAATAATTTTAAGTAACTCTTTTATTAGTGATACTACTACTATAATTTAAAGTATAATAATGATTTTAATGTTTTATTTAGTTATCAAAAATACAGATTTTTGTGAGCTGTGCGCGTCACTACAGCAAAATGACGACATGCGGGCGCGCTGCTCAGTGCGTCACGGGGTGGTATTGTACGACAAAATATTTCCCGTGTCGCAAGGAAAGGAAAAAAATATCGTTCTGTGCGTTACGCAAAAATACTTCGCGTACTTTTTATTTACATTAATAGATTACATTAGAAGCAAGGATGTTAGAAATATAGTTGTCTCTGTTTTACTCCCACGGGTACATAGAAAACCTGGTGCCGCACCGGGCGCAAAACAAGGAAAACAATAGCCGCAAACTGCGAAAGTCAAATACGGCCAAATACTGGTCGTAACGCGCTGAATGTGTTAACTAAACGTGACAGTTGACAGAGACTGAAAAACAAATACATGTTCCACATTCAACAATCCCAACCTAGGTCATTTCGTCTCTTTTCCGATTATAAAAATACAAATTCGAAACAAGAAGAATATTAATCGGAATATCTTGAACAAAACTACTGAATGTGAAAGGTAGCTTGGTACAATAGATGGGGTGAAGAATCATAAATGTAAAAGATACATGACAATGAGTCTGGCACTTTAAGAGAACCGACTTTTGACATTGGGGTTCCCGTTCCGTTTCTAACTGGATAACAAAATCTGTTGAGATCGTCGCACGAGGAGAAAGAGTGAAGCCCGAACTTCTTGTCGATTCTCTTCAGAGGTAATTTCTTTTTTTTTTTTGTGATTGGAAGATTACTGGTGGCCCGAAGGCCTTTCCAGTTTCACCAGGACAGGTGGGCGAGCAAAGGCTCAGCCAGGAGGGGTGGGATTTGCTAACAATTACCCGAGCGCCTCCGAAGGAGACCTAACAATTCAAGAGCAATTGCTTTGCGAATGAATCCACTACCGGATCGGAATCGCGACCCGCTGAGAAGATCCGGCGAGAAACTCAGCGGGCTGATGCATGGGTTAGGTTGGACGTCGACCTCTTTTTCGAGTTCGACGAGTACGGTTACCGGGGTCCCTAAGCCTGCTCCTAGTATTAGAGCTGAAGGCGTCTGATGGATCCGTAAGGACGTGTCTAAGGGTCTAGGTAAAATTGCGAAGGTACACAGTCCGCAACTAAGTTCTCGCTGTTATTTTTCATGAAAATGCAACTTTATTGTGAAAAATGCTTACAAATGAATTATTCAAAGCATCGCTCATTACCAGCCAAAAGTTTTACTCATCTTTCCGGCGGAGTTCGAATATCTTGACGCTACAAGTGTTCGCATTTTGAGACTGTCCACGAATTAAGCCATTCTTTGATATCATAATTTCATGATTATATGAAAGCGCGCGTGTTTGTTTATTTGAATAAAAAATATATTTGATTTTTAACACTTCCAGAGAGCGCGTCGAATAATAATATTATATTTTACAAAAACGCTCATAACGAAAGCCCCGTACCTATAGCTAGATTCAACATTTCAAGAAAGTTATGAATGGATGAGTCGACCGAGTATTGTTGACATAAAACCATTACCAAGAAAAGATTCTGTAGAGGTATTCTTCATTTTAGAAACAGTCATTATGGCTTTAAAAACTCCTAATGTTTCATTCAAATATCGAAGCAGTTTCGAAGATGGTCACATGATCTCTTTGAACCACCGATCGATCGGAATTACATTTCGTGTTTGCGTTAATGAAATAAAAATAGCAAAACCAAAGCCATGGGCAGAGGAATTCTTTCATGAATGCGAAAATTGATTTTATACATATAAACTTCGTTAAAATTTGGATGCATTCCAGATTTTGTGTACATTGTACACTAGAGAAAATCAGTTATTTGAATGGCTTTACGTTGGTTAAACAAATGAAAGCGTAATACGCTTGATTTTATAGTGTTATTGTTACGCGCTGAGGTTCGGAATAAATAAAATTTTACTAAAGTACAAATTAAAACTGCAGTCAACACTTAAAACAATTCACAAACACTTTTAAAACTTTCAATTCGCTTGTTCCGCTTCGCTTCAGGTGATCCGTTCGCTGTTTCGTTTCGAGTAGTTCCGATTACTTACTGACTGCGTGCCATCTTTACAACGCTTTTATAGCCGATACCTCATGCCTAGAATTATCGAGAATATTCTACACATCTCTGGTGTTAGTTTCCGCTATCTGTCAATAGATGGCGTTGCACTTCTCGAGCGTTCTGGGCGCTACTAGATCCTTCGATATTCGTTCGACTATTTGGCTATAGGTGGCGTTACTCTTACCGGCGTAACATTATGTTTGCACCTTTTATTGCATGAGTACGACAAGTTCACTGCCTACGTAATGTTAAGTGGCTACCGAAGCCCAGAGGCATCACAGCATTAACACCGCTACCAACCTTGATTCAGAACTCATGACGTGCATGCATTACGACAGAAATAGGTGAATACTCATTTCGACTCCCGCTACAGTCTACCACTATGTAGCAATGTTATTTGAAACATAATAATTGTAATCGTTAAATTTATAAGTTTCAATATTTTTTGTCTCTTTCTTTCAGGCAACAATGGAACAAAAAATACAAAAATTGTGAAATCCGGGTGAAACCGCCAAAAAACATCTCGTTTCATAGTACTGTTGTAATCCTGAGGGGTTTGAGGCCGCGGGGCGCGCTACCAACACGCTAGCGCGCTGCCAAGGAAAACTAAAATAAAAGCAACCGGTTGGCGGTGTATCGCGTCCCGACCCGGCAGGCTGGTTTTGGGCCAACCGGGTATTCCGGGACACCAGCGGCACCGTCTGGGTGATTCGACGGGCTGCCGTACCAAAATGACTGACGTTTTCCCTTCGAGCCTTCGATTCGCCTCGAAGGCTCCGTTGGCCGGGCGTCCTTGGGGTGAGCTGCACCGTCTGGTTGTTGTGTTGACTGCGGTAACCCGCCTTACCTCATCCGGGTTCTGACCGCGGAGGGGATCGGACGCTTGGGCGAAGAGTGCATAGGAGTCGTTTAATGGGTAGGGTCCCTGAAAACATTCTTGGGCCCGCGGTTCCGCAGTCACGGACCAGTCCCACATACCCCCCGGCCCCCCCTAGCAACGGAAATCTCGTAGAAGGTTCAAAGACTGGCGCGAAAAAAAAACCTACTGTTGTAATGCGACAGTCAGAATCAAGTTAAGGAAAAACGATTCGGTCGATTTGACGTACATTGACAGTTTCCACGTATTCAAAATGAAGAGTCCTTTCTAAGTACCTACTGAATAAGTACAGTTCTAAGAATTTGAAGAATAACGATCAAGCTTCTAAACGTAGATAAAGTATTTGAGAGGCAAAATAAATAAATAAAAACCTGGTCACATCACGTTTTCTCTTTCGATAGTACCTATTCGAAGTTTACTGACTACAAAAAAAGACAGCAGTGAAATAATTCTTAGCTCAATAGTAAAACAATTTCTAGCTTAACTATGAAGAGCAATGCTTAATCTAACTAGGAATTGTTTTAAAGATTTAAAAAAAAAAAGCAATTCTTAATTTGACTACTAACTGTTTTTAACACTTCAACTTTTTTGGCCCTGTGTACAGACGAGCATACGGGCCACCTGATGGTGGGTGGTTACCGTCACCCTTCGATTTCAGCAATGTCAAGGGCAGGGTCAAGCCGCTGACTACCAAAAATTTGATTTGTTCAATCGTAATTACGAAAGACAAGTTAAATCTCGATTAAATATTAATTCACTTCGACATTTTTTCCTATCCATCAACATAAAACAAAAATTACATTCCTGCCAATACGTTACTGACTTATTTCTGATCTGATTCGTTCTGGATCTGGATGGAGTGTATGCTTATGTGTATAATGTGACACATACGTATAATGCTGTATAATTAGTTTGGTTGTCACTTGTAGCATATAGAAAAGCTATTTTGGAATATGTATAAGGTGATTTAGTCCGATTTTTCTGTTCACTTTCTACTTATATATGATTTTGATAGTGGAAACATGTTTGGTTATTGTTTTAGCTATTTTATTTTATTTTATATGTTTGTATTGTTTCCCAATGTTGGTTTTCCAAATAAATAAGTAAATAAATAATGTTCGATACAAGTAATTATTTAGTGATTGGCTACCGCTAATATCTGTTGCGACATAAATCGTCACAAATAGCTCAGCGACGTCGTATTCAAGTCAATAAGTCTAAGACAGAACTTACCCAGTTCCGGTAGCCAGGATACGTTGAACATAAGTTCATGGTCAGAGTCTTTGAGTGGCTGCGGGTAGACAGTCAAGCCCCGCGGGAGACCAGCATACTGCACTGGATGCGACGCATCGGCTAGAGCGGAACCACTGTTCTGTAAACAAAAGACAATATAGGATAGAATACCTAGGAAAAAATAGCAAGCAAATATCGGTAAAAAGACCCTCAAATTTATAAGGAATCGTGAAGGTTGGGCTCAATAGCGCATGATAGAGGTTTCTATGTGACGTAAAATTTCCCAACCGAATATAATTGTACAGATATTTTCTTCGCTTCGTAGCACAGCTTAAAATCGAGTCTGAGTCCATGGCCCCGTATGACGTCAGCAGCCTTGCACCAAATCCGAATTTATTTTATTTTTATTGCTTAGTTGGGTGGACGAGCTCACAGCCCACCTGGTGTTAAGTGGTTACTGTAGCCCATAGACATCTACAACGTAAATGTGCCACCCACCTTGAGATATAAGTTCCAAGGTCTCTAGTATAGTTACAACGGCTGCCCTACCCTTCAAACCGAAACGCATTACTGCTTCACGGCAGAAATAGGCAGGGTCGTGGTACCTACCTGTGCGGACTCACAAGAGGTCCTATCACCAGTAAATCATCACAAACGGTCGTTAGATAACCGTGCGTTTTCAAAAAATCTCCGCATGTGCCGTTAACTATGTTAATGACGTTAAAGTTTTGCACATCAAAACATCGGTTCGCTCCGGAATTATTTCAAAGAATTAGATGAGAAACGTAATAAAGGTCAGAAATATGTGGTTAGTATAAACTTTGTGCCTGTTAATCTAAAAGTATACGAAGCATAAATTTAGATTCTCATATAATTCATCGTTCATTTGGGGCGCCAATCAGATTCAGATTTTTCCACCTTTAAGCAGACACTGCTTCGAAAATTGCAAATTGCAAAAATTCGAAAATCGAAAATTGACAAAGCTACAAACTTTTTTTTTATTATTTCTAGTTAATTTTTGCTACCAATATTTACCGTCCAGCTTACAGACTCTCACGGCTGCATAGTTTTGAGCTTGTGAGTGTAGGGAAGGCTCTATGCTCTCCCTTGTAAGGGATATTCTAGGGAAGTTCTCTGATTGATTGTTCGAGATAAATCGTTATCACATTAGTATAATAATATCACCCATTACTGGAGAGCGGAGTGCAGCCTAGGACTTCTGCCTCCCTAGTCAATGTGTTTTAATAGATTAGTTTTGCCACCGATGCGCCGATGTTCGAATCCCGCAGGCGGGTACCATTTTTTCCAATGAAATACGTACATAACAAATGTTCACGATTGACTTCCACGACGAAGGAATAACATAGTGTAATAAAAATTATAACTGGCGTTAGGACGTCTTGTGAGTCCGCACGGGTAGGTACCACCACCCTGCCTATTTCTGCAGTGAAGCAGTAATGCGTTTCGGTTCGAAGGGTGAGGCAGCCGTTGTACTGTAAAAACTGAGACCTTAAAACATATAGCTTAAAGTAGGTAGCGACATTTGCGTTGTAGATGTCTATGGGCTCCGGTAGCCACTTAACGTCAGGTGGGCCGTGAGCTCATCCACCCACCTAAGCAATAAAAAAGACAGGAAGAAACTTTCTACTATCTCAAGATTTCGGACCGGCTGTCGTCGGCATTATCTGAAGCCTGCTACTCCGCTGGCCAAATACAGCGTGGGTCGGTGGGCGCGTCCTTCGATCATCCAGATGCTCTTCCACAAAGCACGTGTACCGCAGCTGACGCGTTGAAATTATTAATATATACACACACACAAAACAGGTACTTTGTATAAATATTAACACAGCTCTCGAACTCGACGCACTCATGCAATATTTTATCTAATGGAGTTTTTTTATTTTTCTTTTATAACAACCATTTCATGTAACGTTCGTCGGTGAAAACGTAAATCAAAACATAAAACAGAACGTTATTTTTCAAGGCCCAATATTCGGCTCGTGGGAATAAATACACAAAGTAAACAAACAAAAGGCCCGACTTGTATTATTATATTATAATGAACTCCAGAAGAACAAAAAGACAAGAGTATTGTATTCATTGGCATTAGACATTAAACGCTTAAAAAGCGCCTACACCTGTCAAATGGATCGTAAATTAACTCTCTCTTTCTCTTTCCCTTCTTCAATCCGATTCCACCCTTCTTTTTTTTCTACCTATGCTGATAGCCTTGAGAGGCTATTTCAGCTTCGCCCTCGCATGTAGGTGATCTCACGGGGCTCAAACCGTGTTGCTAACACTGGCCCTAGCAGTGCTTCGCAGAATCTGCCACCGGATCGGAATCGCGACTCACTAAAAAGATCCGGCGAGAAACTCAGTGGGCTCTGTCTATGGTTTAATTCATTCGTCGAGCCCTTCGTCGCAAGAGACGGGTTCTACGAGGACGGTGACCGGTGCTTGAGAGACCTAAAAGCACCGAGAGTGAATCCGGGGGACCCGACAAGACATGTTTCGGGCGACACGGCGACTTTGCGTTGCCCCATTAATTTTAAGCCTGACAAAAAATCACGAAACCCTTTTGAATGATTTTGCTATCCATCTGTCGGTCCAACACTTAGATTGTTTCCTCAATAATGACTAAAGATATTCAGTTGTAATTAGTAGCAAATATATTCTCGCTCACGACTCGGTCGTGTGCGGACGTGCTTTCCGATCCGTTGCTCGCTTGTGATCTACGTCTCGGAACTCATAGTTGTGCGCGACAGTGTAGTGACCGTGAATACCCCATACCAAGTCTTTTTCAAGGCAAAAAGGATCGCTACGATCAGGCTTTCTGTGGCACTCTCACAGGCTAGCGATCTTCCCAAACCCTCTTTTACCCCCGCTGACTGCCGTTTTCACGGCATAGGCACTCCCCCCTCCCTGCTCCTTACTGTCTTTACAGCACAGGGGGGTTCTCCCAAATCAGGGGACTCGCCTTTCGGCGAGTTGAACAAAAGTCCCGGGGCCGCCCCCCCCGGGCGAAAATCACGTGAAGATGGACGAAAAAATTTTCATCGACTTCATTCGGGAAAAATATCCGTCAATCGCGCCCGAATTCGAAGCCTATAGGGCCTCATTTGGTAAATATTCTCCCCCCGCATCTCTCGCCGCCGTAGCCAAACATGCCTCGCAGGCATGCCTCGCGTGCCCCGCCGCCGGTCCGTGTTCAAGCGCACGTACGCACGCCGCCGCTGTAGCGTCTAACGCCCCCGCCCCCGCTACCCCTGCGCCCGCGTCAATCACGTCAGTTTCGTCCGTCGCGACCTCAATAGCGTCTAGTTCAGGCTCCGATACCGAATCGGAGATGGACTTCGAGTCCGCGACTAGCCCTCAACCTGGAACTTCGGATGGGTTCCAAACTGTAACGCGCGGTAAAAAGCGTACTCGCGTCGTGGAGTCCCGGACCTCCATGACGAAGCAAACCAAGTCCGCGACCGCCTCCCGACCGCAGGTAGTCGTGACGCCGGAGTCGGACTCCGCCCGCCGCGTAACCCCACCGCCGCGCCCAAAAACCGCGCCCGCGCCTAAAACAGTTTTTTTTTTTTTTTTTTTATTGCCTTTGTAGGCAGACGGGCATACGGCCCACCTGATGGTGAGTAGTTACCGTCGCCCATGGACTTCAGCAATGCCAGGGGCAGAGCCAAGCCGCTGCCTACCGCTGTTGTCCCGCCCCCGCTGATACTCCAGGAGAAGTCAGCGTGGAATCGCGTATCCCAGGCCCTTCAGGCCAACAAAATTAATTATACCCATGCGCGTAACGTCGCGCATGGGATTCAGATTAAGGTCGCAACGCCGGGCGACCATAGGGCCCTCTCTGCTTACCTCCGAAAGGAGAACATAGGTTATCACACCTATGCTCTTCAGGAGGACCGCGAACTTCGCGTAGTGATACGCGGAGTCCCCAAGGAACTCGACATAGACTACGTAAAGGAGGATTTGATCGGTCAGTCCCTCCCAATAGTTAGTGTGCACCGGATGCACAGCGGACGCGGCAGACAGCCGTACAATATGATTCTCGTCGCGCTAGAATCAACCCCGGAGGCAAAGAAAAGAATCTCATGTCTCAAAACGATATGCGGCCTCTCCGGGGTCACCATCGAAGCCCCCCATAAACGTGGTACTCCCGGGCAGTGCCACAGGTGCCAGCTCTATGGCCACTCAGCGCGTAATTGCCCCGCGCGCCCCCGCTGCGTGAAATGCCTCGGCGATCACGCAACCACAGAATGTTCGCGTGTTAGGGAAACCGCGACGGAACCCCCAAGCTGTGTCCTATGCCTTAAGCAAGGGCACCCGGCAAACTACCGCGGATGTCCTAGGGCTCCGCGTAAACGCCCGAACCACCCAGTCCCCCGAACCGTCGACCCAAAGACTTCGGCGCCTTCAGTGCCGAAACCAGCCTTCGTACCGGCTGCGGTTCCCACCGTCTCGGCGTGGAAAAAACCGCTGCCGTATACGAAGGAGGGAACACAAAACGTACCCCAGCCCCCGCCTGCGACACGTCCCGCGCCTCAGCCCCTGCTCGCACCTCGCCCCGCGCCCGCGTACCGCCCCCCGCAACCCTCAGCCGTCAACGACTTCGCGCTCGTGCGTGACTTGGTCACCGCGGTAAACTTTGACCGTCTGCGATCGTTCGCAGATGCTATCCGTAGGTCGGTAACCCCCGAACAGCGGCTTGCGGCCGCTTTTGATCACATGGACGTCTATGAGTCCGTATCCCGGACGTTTTAAATCTTTACCGGTTATCAATGGCGCGAAACGGTAGAGAAAAACTTTATTCCCTTAAGTTGGCATTCTACAATGCTAACGGACTCGCGCGGCAACGCGATCAAATATACGAATTCCTCCGCGATAACCTAATAGATATTCTGTTAGTGCAGGAGACCTGCCTGAAGCCCTCGCGTCGTGACCCGAAAGTCGCGAATTACGTCATGGTTAGGAATGACAGACTCACCGCCTTCAAAGGCGGGACTGCCATTTACTATAGGCGGGCCCTGCACATTGTCCCTCTCGATACTCCCTCGCTCTCACATATCGAGGCGTCAGTGTGCCGTATCTCGCTGATGGGACACCAGCCGATCGTCATCGCATCCGTTTATCTCCCCCCGGACAAGCCCCTCCTGAGCAGTGACATCGAGTCACTGTTCGGCATGGGAGACTCTGTCATCCTGGCAGGCGATTTAAATTGCCACCAAACTAGGTGGAACTGCCATCGTACGAACGTCAACGGTAGGCGTCTCGACGCGTTTATAGACGACCTCACCTTCGAAGTAGTCGGCCCCCCAACTCCAACATGTTATCCGTATAACATCACGCTCAGTCCGAGCACTATAGACCTGGCATTGCTTAGGAACGTAACTCTGCGCTTGCATTCCATCGAAGCACTGTCAGAGCTCGACTCAGACCACCGACCTGTCGTTATGCATCTCGGTCGCCCTCACAACCCAGTCACTGTTACGAGGACCATGGTGGATTGGAATAAGCTGGGCACGTGCTTAGCCGAAGCCGCTCCGCCAATCCTCCCTTACGGCCCGGATTCGAATCTATCCCCCAAGGACACCGTCGAATCCATAAACATCATTACCGATCACATCTCTTCCGCGATCATTAGATCTTCTAAAGAAGTCGATGTGGAGGATAGCTTCCACCGCATCAGACTGTCCCCCGAACCTAGGAACCTCTTAAGAGTTAGGAACGCGGCAATCCGGGCCTACGATCGTCTTCCCACGCATTCAAACCGGATTCGGATGCGTCGTCTACAACGCGAAGTCCACTCCCGCCTAAGCGACGCCCGTAACGAAAATTGGCATAGTTATTTAGAACAACTCGCGCCCTCCCACCAAGCATACTGGCGACTAGCTAGGACTCTCAAATCCGAAACTACCGCTACTATGCCTCCCCTCGTACGCCCTTCAGGCCAACCACCGGCATTCGATGACGATGACAAGGCTGAGCTGCTGGCCGATGCACTGCAAGAGCAGTGCACCACCAGCACTCAATACGCGGACCCCGAACACACCAAGTTAGTCGACAGGGAGGTCGAGCGCAGAGCTTCCCTACCGCCCTCGGACGCGTTACCCCCCATTACCACTGACGAAGTTAGAGAAGCGATCCACAACCTCCAACCTAAGAAGGCACCCGGCTCCGACGGCATCCGTAACCGCGCGCTTAAACTCTTACCAGTCCAACTGATAGCAATGTTGGCTACAATTTTAAATGCCGCTATGACGCACTGCATCTTTCCCGCGGTGTGGAAAGAAGCGGACGTTATCGGTATACATAAGCCGGGCAAACCGAAAAACGAAACCGCTAGTTACCGTCCGATTAGTCTCCTCCCGACGATAGGCAAAATTTACGAACGGCTCCTTCGGAAACGCCTCTGGGACTTCGTTACCGCGAATAAAATTCTAATAGACGAGCAGTTTGGATTCCGCGCTAAGCACTCGTGCGTACAACAAGTGCACCGGCTCACGGAGCACATCTTAATAGGGCTAAATAGGCGTAAACAAATCCCGACCGGCGCCCTCTTCTTCGATATCGCGAAGGCGTTCGACAAAGTCTGGCACAACGGTTTGATCTACAAACTGTACAACATGGGAGTGCCAGACAGACTCGTGCTCATCATACGAGACTTCTTGTCGAACCGTTTGTTTCGATATCGAGTAGACGGAACTCGCTCTCGCCCCCGTCATCTGACTGCCGGAGTCCCGCAAGGCTCCGCGCTCTCCCCGTTATTATTTAGTTTGTATATCAATGATATACCCCGGTCTCCGGAGACCCATCTAGCGCTCTTCGCCGATGACACGGCTATCTACTACTCGTGTAGGAAGATGTCGTTGCTGCATCGGCGACTCCAGATCGCAGTAGCCACCATGGGACAGTGGTTCCGGAAGTGGCGCATCGACGTCAACCCCACGAAAAGCACAGCGGTGCTCTTCAAAAGGGGTCGCCCTCCGAATACCACTTCGAGCATCCCACTCCCTAATAGGCGCGCAAACACCTCCGCCGTTAGCCCCGTCACTCTCTTTGGCCAGCCCATACCGTGGGCCTCGCAGGTCAAATACCTAGGCGTCACCCTCGACAGAGGGATGACATTCCGTCCCCATATTAAAACGGTACGCGACCGTGCCGCCTTCATATTAGGACGTATCTACCCTATGCTTTGCAAGCGAAGCAAACTGTCCCTCCGTAATAAGGTAACTCTCTACAAAACTTGCATACGCCCCATTATGACGTATGCAAGCGTAGTGTTCGCTCACGCAGCCCGCACCAACTTGAAGCCCCTTCAGGTTATTCAATCCCGATTCTGCAGGATAGCCGTCGGAGCACCATGGTTCCTGAGGAACGTGGATCTCCACGATGACCTGGAGCTCGACTCTGTCAGTAAGTATCTACAGTCGGCATCATTGCGCCATTTCGAGAAGGCGGCACGACATGAGAACCCTCTTGTCGTGGCCGCTGGAAACTACATACCCGATCCTGTAGACCGAATGGTAAACAGTCGACGTCGCCCAAAGCACGTCATTACGGATCCTCCCGACCCATTAACGGTGCTTTTAGGCACCACAAGCACCGGTCACCGTCCTCGTCGAACCCGTCGCTTACGACGAAGGGCTCGACGAGCGAATTAACCCCTAGACACAGCCCACTGAGTTTCTCGCCGGATCTTCTCAGTGGGTCGCGTTTCCGATCCGGTGGTAGATTCTGCGAAGCACTGCTCTTGCTAGGGTCAGTGTTAGCAACTCTCCGGTTTGAGCCCCGTGAGCTCACCTACACACGTTAGGGTGAAGCTGAAATAGCCTCTCAAGGCCATCAGCATAGGTAGGAAAAAAAAAAAAAAGTAGCAAATATTAAAGTGTACGGTGAAAGGGAATTGTAAAAATCTCGAAATTTTCTCGATTGTTTTTTATATACTCTTAACTAACTTTACTAGTAATTTATCACTTATAAAGTTCATAGGGCATTTCTCGTTGATATGTAGAAAGAAATATCTCAAATTAGTATATTTGTATCTTTGACCTATCAAAAAATCATTACCGTAATTTACAAACAGCTTTGCAGATAAAGCATCAACTGTTGCGAAGAAAATATGTTGGGGATAAATTTTTTTTCGATAACAAAGATACGTTTGTTTTGCCAACGTGCAAAAACAAAGTGCCCGAATCGCTTAAGATCGCGGTCATTCCTTTTCTTAATAAAAATAATTGAAAGATATTTTTGAAATAATTGTTTTGTATTAATTTTCCTCTTTCATTCTTTTGTAAATTTCTTTTGCTCTTTTATTCGTTCAATTGGAGAGGTAAAAGTAATTATTAGCATAGATTACATTAGGACAACAGCATTAGGACGAAACAGGAAGAAAATAGTCCTTAAACTTAAATAGTTTTTTGTTCGAAGAATCTGAATCCGGAACCGTACCGAAATCGCACTTGTCCGTCAGATAACGGTTCTAGTTTGGTTAAAAAATCAACGAGACTTGAAAGTGGATCCGGTAAAGTCACTTATGAGGATAATGTGTTTTTTTTTTGGTCAGGAGGAAATCGCCGGACTTTCGCCCTCCACTGGGGATGGAGGGCGGAGCATCTCAGAGTCGAACTGACTAAAACCTCCTGTCGCTCAACAACCAACGTCCAAACCTCGCATGAGACAGAACTCATGAAGAGGCAAAGGGGGGAAAGTGAAGCGTTTAGTGCGGAGCACATCTCTCCCATCACCCTCCCCCTCGGGACGCCGGACCGGCGGTCGTCGGCGCCACGACCACCAGCCCTCTCGGTTGGCAGGCTATTCGAAGCCCGCCTAGATGGCGCCGGTTAGAGTGAGCAATGTAAGTGATAGGTAAAAGTCAACGGCTCGTTAAAATATTGCCCACATTAAATCCACTGATTTTATGAACGTTACGTTACGCGGTTACGATAAACTCCAGGTGTGGCGTCTGCTTATACGCCATTGTAGTTTCAAAGTACTAATAAATCAGTTATCTGATGTTTTACCCGTAAACCAAATCTAGACGAAACATTTCTGACCTTGTTCACGTAAAATTAATCCAAACAGGGTATTCAAGATCAGTTCCAGAAACTATAACGATGATATTGATTTATACAGGGTGTGAGGAGATCTTGGCCAATTTATTTTTATGCCTACCTCTTCTGGGAACGTCGAGGGATTATACCAGCTTCACCGAACGTATAGGCGAACTTACGGGGCTCAGCCTGGCGAATTAGTTAAAACTAGCCCTAGCAAGAGCAGTGCTTCGCAGAATCTACTACTGCATCGGGATAGCGACCCACTGAGAAGATCCAGCGAAAAACTCAATGGGCTATGTCTGTGCTAGAGTCATGGTCCAGACGGCTGGCTGATCCTTCGGCCGGTCGTAGGACCGTCAAGGCGATTCGCCCGGTCCTTTTGGATTGGGTGAATCGTGACAGAGGACGCCTCACTTTCCGGCTCACGCACGTGCTCACTGGGCATGGTTGCTTCGGTGAGTTCCTGCACCGGATCGGAGCCGAGCCGATGGCAGAGTGCCACCATTGTGGTTGCGACTTGGACACGGCGGAGCACACGCTCGTTGCCTGCCCCGCATGGGAGAGGTAGCGCCGTGTCCTCGTCGCAAAAATAGGAAAGGACTTGTCGTTGCCGAGTGTTGTGGCATCGATGCTCGGCGACGACGAGTCGTGGAAGGCAATGCTCGACTTCTGCGAGTGCACCATCTGGCAGAAGGAGGCGGCGGGGCGCGTGAGAGACGCACAACGGCCGTCTGGTGTAGTGGTAAGTGACATGGTCACTACACAAGGGGGTTGCGGGTTCGAAGCCCGCCAAGGGAAGATATTTGTATGATAAATATAAATGTCTTTTCCAGGGTTATGGATGTACATTAAATATATGTACGTGTATAATAAAAATCTTACATTTATTTCCGTTATCTGGTACCTGTAACACAAGTTCTTTACGAACTTATCACGGGACCAGTTAACGTGGCGTGATTGTTAGTAAATATTTATTTATTTATTTAATCCCAAGAACCCACATCATAAAGACCCATAAGCCTGTTGCCTGTGCTGTCCAAGATGTTTGAGAGGATTCTCTTGAGTAGAATATTACCCATACTCAATGAAAACAAAATTGTACCCAGACATCAATTCGGTTTTCGACAACAGCACTCTACCATAGAACAAGTGCATAGGGTCTGTGAAAAAATTCGATCATCCCTTGAAAACAAAGAATACTGCTCTGCCGTGTTTCTGGACATCCAGGCTGCGTTCGATAAGGTGTGGCATAAAGGCCTACTATACAAAATAAAGGCATTCCTACCCCATAGTTATTATCCACTGATGAAATCATACCTGATAGATAGAATTTTCCAGGTGAGAGAAGACGGAGAGCTATCAAATATTCAGGATATAATGGCGGGAGTCCCACAAGGTACTATCCTGGGACCCGCCTTGTACACCATATATACTGCTGACCTTCCTGAAACACAAGGCGTTACCACAGCTACATTTGCGGACGACACAGCACTACTTGCAAGCAGCACGGACCCAGCTGTTGCCTCTGCTACCTTGCAGAACAACCTTGACAAAGTGACTGAATGGCTCCAGAAATGGCGAATAAAGGCTAATACTACAAAATCCGTCCACATAACATTTACGCTTAGGAAAGGAAGCTGCGCATCGGTAAAAATGTGCGATATCACCCTGCCACAATGTGATACAGTCAGATACCTCGGTATGCACCTGGACAAAAGACTGACATGGAAAAAAACACACCCAATCAAAACGAGATGAGCTAAACATGCGGTTCAAAAACATTTACTGGCTGATGGCACGTAACTCGAAGCTTTCCACTGACAATAAGCTCCTAATCTACAAAATGATCCTGAAGCCAATATGGACGTATGGATTGCAACTGTGGGGAAGTGCATGCGACTCCAGTTTAAATATCACGCAAAGAATGCAGAATGGCATCTTAAGAACCATAGCAAACGTACCATGGTTTGTGACAAACACTGAGATCCATGAAGCCATGAACATGAGAACTGTTAAGGAAGAGATAAGGTTGACAGGGACTAACTACAGAACTCGGCTGGAAAACCACCCAAATACCCTAGCTAATGCGTTGACAAAAGTCAGTTACATCAAACGACTGAAACGTCATTATATACAGGGAGTTGGTGACAGATGGTGATTAATGAGGAGTCTCCTGGTGAGGACCTCTTCGACGCGATGGCACACGCAACGGATCTGCTCATAGTCCAGGACTGATCGCAGATAGGCACATAAAAAAAAATATATATATATTTAATCCCGCCGCCGTCGAGCGGGGGCCAGGGAGGCGGATCTCGCCCAAGCCCTGGCCCTCTAAGTGTTTCGGGTCCCCCTCACATGTCGGTCTGGGGACCGGCGAGGGAGGCCTAAGAAGACGACGTGCAAGCTG
This sequence comes from Bombyx mandarina, assembly GCF_030267445.1. Lineage (NCBI taxonomy): Eukaryota > Metazoa > Arthropoda > Insecta > Lepidoptera > Bombycidae > Bombyx > Bombyx mandarina. The sequence goes on from NC_143215.1 coordinate 4,257,831, forward strand.
CTCTGCACGCGCTTTACGCAGAGCATCCGGGTGATGGAAGGCCGGCTATCCTCGACCCACGCTGGTTCTGGTCCGTCGGGGTATTCCGTAGGACAGCTCACTCTAACCGACGCCATCTAGGCGGGCTTCGGATAGCCTGCCGACCGAGAGGGCTGGTGGTCGTGGCGCCGACGACCGCCGGTCCAGCGTCCCGAGGGGGAGGGAGGGCGATGAGAGAGATGTGCTCCGCACTAAACGCTTCACTTTCCCCCCTCTGCCTCTTCATGAGTTCTGTCTCATGCGAGGTTTGGACGTTGGTTGTTGAGCGACAGGAGGTTTTAGTCAGTTCGACTCTGACATGCCCCGCCCTCCATCCCCAGTGGAGGGCGGAAGTCCGGCGATTTCCTCCTGACCAAAAAAAAAAGGCTATGTCTGTGATATAATTTTCACGACGAAGCTTTCGTCACATTCAGCACGAGAGCGGTCACCGGTGCTTGGAATGCCTAAAAGCACCGATTGTGAATCGTGAGGATCCAAACAGACGTGGTAAATACTATAGTTTTTTTTTTCTTTATTGCCCTTGTAGGCAGACGTGCATACGGTCCACCCGATGATGGGTGGTTACCGTCGCCTATGGACTCCAGCAATGCCAGGGGCAGAGCCAAACTGCTGCCTACCGCTTAATACTCTCCACAAGCCTCTTTTAAAGAAGGACATGTCATAGCGCTCGGAAAACACCGTGTAGGGGAGCTCATTCCATAGCCGGATGTAGTAGTTGTATTTTTATTGTGTTGTAATTATGTAGTGAATTTGGTATAAAATGTTCGACAGAGCCCGTAGACGTGAACGCTGCTACCAACCTGGAGACATGAGAAATTTCAATTGTATTTGTAAAATGGCTGCCCAGCCCTTCGAAACGGAATGCACGACTCCATCCAGTCAGTGCCATCATACCATACCGTATTATCAGCTTATAGCAGTACACTTTTGGACATAGGTCTCTCAGATCGCAAACCACCGAGCACAATCCTCCGCTTCTCTATTTATTTATCTATACTAATATTATAATCTATACTAATATTATAAAGAGAAAAGATTTGTTTGTTTGTTTGTTTCGAATAGGCTCCGAAACTACTGGACCGATTTGAAAAATTCTTTTTCCATTAGAAGCCGACATTGTCCCTGATGAACATAGGCTACTTTATTTTTTTTTATTTTATTTTTTTGGTTTCATGTGTGTTTTAATGTTTCCGAAGCGAAGCGAGGGCGGGTCGCTATCTATATCTATACTAATATTATAAAGAGGAAAGATTTGTTTGTTTGTTTGTTTCGAATAGGCTCCGAAACTACTGGACCGATTTGAAAAATTCTTTTTCCATTAGAAGCCGACATTGTCCCTGATGAACAAAGGCTACTTTTTTATTTTATTTTTTATTTTATTTTTTGGTTTCATGTGTGTTTTAATGTTTCCGAACCGAAGCGAGGGCGGGTCGCTAGTTTATTAATATATTTAGTACACATAGCTGTTAGAAGAAACACAACAATAAGGATACTGAGTACAAGGGTACTACTTATTTCATGTTGAAATCTCTTCCAGTAGGCCCGCAGAAGGAAAGAAGAATTAGGAACACCAACCTAGTGCATACAGTAAACATTACATATAATAATTATATTACAAGATACAAAACAATATACATACATACAAATACACAAACACACACACCTTACTTTATATTATTATACATTATACAAATATATATACTTTTATATAATATGGTAAAGATAAATAGTGTTCTTTAACAGATTTCTTGAACGCTGCTATGGTTTTGCACGCTCGTACGCTTGGTGAGAGGGAATTCCAAAGTATAACTCTGCTTGTACAGAAAACAGATTTTGCGTAAGCATGTGTTTTATGAACAGGGCATTTGAGGAGAGAGAGTAATCAACGTAAGCATTTACTATAAATAAAATTCACTATATTTAATTGTAAATTTTACCGCGTTCGGGCTGCTGGCAAAGTAGTTCGGGATTAATCTGGAATGTTTGGTAAAATAGCGGTGACGGAGACGAAAAAAATATGGCGTCGAGAGAAGTAAAGAGCGTTATGAAATTGATTTCTATTTAGAATTGGGAAACTAAATTACATTTATTATAAATAGTCTTGAAACATCGTTTCTTTGTTTTAACAGAACAACACATTGGAGTTTTATTTAAAACTAGCGACCCGCCCTCGCCTCGCTTCGGAAACATTAAAACACACATGAAACCAAAAAAAATAATTTAAAAAAAAATAAAAAAAATTGCCTATGTTCATCAGGGACAATGTCGGCTTCTAATGGAAAAAGAATTTTTCAAATCGGTCCAGTAGTTTCGGAGCCTATTCGAAACAAACAAACAAACAAATCTTTCCTTTTTATAATATTAGTATAGATACAAAATATTATTACTACCTATTTTTTGCCGTGAAGCAGTGATGCATTTCGGTTTGAAGAATGGGGCAGCCGTTGTAACTATACTTGAGACCTTGGAACTCATACCTCAAGGTGGGTGGCGGCATTTGCGTTGTAGATGTCTATGAGCTCCAGTAACCACTTAACACCAGGTGGGCTGTGAGCTCGTCCACCCATTTGCCCAATAAAAAAAAAGTCATATTAGAAACTAATACAAATTAGAAACTAATACAAATTAGAAACTAATACAAATTAGAAACTAATACAAATTAGAAACTAATACAAATTAGAAGCTAATACAAATTAGAAACTAATACAAATTAGAAACTAATACAAATTAGAAACTAATACAAATTAGAAACTAATACAAATTAGAAACTAATACAAATTAGAAACTAATAGATCCTATATACCTAGTAAGGTCATAAATTCTGTCACATGTTTGATGTAAAATAATTGAAACAAGTTTATTCATTATGTAACCATTCATATACCAAAATGAACTTAACAAAACATAGATTCTTATGACACTAAAGTTTATTTAAAATGACCTCCGTGATTTTGAATACAGGCCTTCAATCTGCGCGGCCAGTCGTTTATCGCAGCACGAACGAGGTCCATGTCAATATCGGCGGCTGCCTTAATCAAGGATGTCTTGAGTGACTCCAAATTGGGATGAGGCTTTGAGCACGCCTTTTCCTCCAAGTGTTGCCATATCTTGTAATCTAACGGATTCAAATCTGGACTGGAGGAGGGCCAGTCTTCGTGCCGGATGAAGTCGATTTCACGCGCCGCCAGCCAGTCTTGTGTGCTCTTCGCTCTATGAGCTGGCGCCGAATCTTGTTGAAATACCCAGTGCCTGTTATTGAACATGGTATGAGAAACAGGTTCCACAAGGTTCGTCAGGACTGTATTTTGATACACAACTGCATTCGTTTTTACACCTTTCTCACAAAAATGTACCTCTGTTAAGCCCCAATAAGAAACTCCCAACCATACCATGAGCGAGGATGGAAAATGACCTCGTTGGACACGCGGAATACGGTTGCTCGCTTCTTCACTACTGTCTGCGTACACCTTATCATTTTGTTTGTTGCAGCTCTCTTCTACGGTAAAAATTTTTTCATCCGAAAAAAGAATTTCCCGAATTTTTTTTCCCGCGTACCGCTTCAACAAAGCGCGGCATCTCTTCAGTCTCAGGTCCATTAGACGAGCATTCAAACGATGTCCTGTTTTTCTTCGATATTCCCGAAGCCCTAAGTCTTCATTTAACACCCTTTTCACCGTGGTTCTGCTTAACCCCATCTGAAGGGCCAACAGTTTCTGCTTACGTTTGGGATTTCTTTGAATTCGCGCCTTCACAGCTTTTATCACTGCTGGAGTCCTAACAGACCGAGGGCGACCACTTCTTGACCTGTCATCTACACTAGAGTCTTCATTGTATCGTTTGATGGTACGATAAACGAATCTTTTGGTTATATTCAAATTTTTCAGTATGTTAAAAATTTGAATTGGCGCGTAACCGCAACGATGCAACGCAATAACTGCAACACGGTCTTCTTTAAGCGTCCACTCCATATTTAAAAATGAGTAAAATTCTAAAAGTATACATTTTTATTTTCATGAACAATTCGAAATTCGAATTCAATAAACTTTTTTGTGGCCAGCATTCTAAAAGAAAAGTTTTTACTGTGTGACAATACTTATGACCTGACTAGTTATATTATTATGTATGTCTTATGTAGATCTTATACTGTCTGGTGAATCTAGTATAACGAGCTTAATGGCATAGGCTAGCAAAAAAATTACATATTTACTCCAAATATTAAAATAAATTCTATGATAATTTCTGAATTTATTTTTTTTAGGTTTTTAATGAAAGATTTTGTTTTTCACCGATAACGTCTAAGAAATCTGGATGTTCATTCACTCTATCTAATGGGCGTGCTTCTAATTATTTGAGTCTACATTGAAACTCGTAATACCAAATCTAAGAATTTTTGTATGACACATTTCCTGTGACGACGAGGAAAATTGAATGTCTCACAGAAAATAACAGAATTACAATAACATGTAATATCTTCAGTCTGTATCTTGGTTTGATTGATAGATTTATTTTTATTCTGTTAAGTAACCAAATATTACCAAAATCGAAAAATATAACATTAATAGAAACTAGTGGTCCCCCCATAGTCGAAATTCGACTATAATTAATTGAAATTATAAGTTTTTACACTATTATGATTCTATTTTCAAAGACTATTATACTTTATAAACACAGATTTCGCCAAGACTACACTTTAGACAAATATTAATACAATAATATCAGACAAACAATATTTTAATCTATGCTCAATTTGATAACAGACTAAGCAATAAGAAGAGTATCGATATATTACAATAATCAAATATAGGTAGTATGCATGCGTGTGTGTGTCAAAACTGTCAAAGACATTGTACTATGTATAATGTTTTTTTTATTGATTTAATGTATTTCTTATGCATAACTTTAAAAAAAATGTTAGCATTTTGCACTCCCTCTCTATTATCTATAAGTGTGGGAAATTTCATAATCCTCCGTCCGCGCAATTTTCGTAAAAAGGGGTACAAAGTTTTTGCTTCACGTATTAATATATAGATGATTCTTCATGTATGTATTGTAATGTCGAATCTTCATACATGAGTCAGACAAACATTTCAGAGGCCGAGCTATTCATACCTGTAATTATTTATTTTGGATTTACCGATGCAAAAACCGTTCTGGTTTGTTTTTGGATTTCTAAAATCTCATGAGTAATCTGAGTTTATTTGTTTAGGGGTTCCTTTTTCTCCGTAAATTGGGAAACGAGCTTGCGACTAAAACATTGCAATTTGAATGCCTCGTTTTGAAACACAAGGTCGAAATATCAATTCCACCAGACCATCACCGATCTCAATAAAAACACATAACTGCTTTGCGACAGAAATAGGTAGGACGGTGGTACTGTTTCTGTCCGGACTTACAATACGCCATAACCTCAGTAATTAGACTAATTGTATTTTTAGCGAGTTTAACTTTTAGCGCGCAGAACCTGGCGCGCGATTAGAAATATATTGTAGTAGGTAGGTACAGGTCTTTCAATCGAAAAAACTGGAATTTTACATTACATTAGCTACATTTTTTTTCCCTATCTATTCACTAGTAGCTTAAGAGGATATTGCAGCTATGCCCGGACGGGTTAATGAGCTCACGGTCTGAACCTGAGAGAATTTGTCAGAATCTTCTCAGTGGGTTGCGTTTCCGATCCGGTGGTAGATTCTGCGAAGCACTGCTATTGCTAGGGCTAGTGTTAGCAACGCCCCCAGGTTTGAGCCCCGAGAGCTCACCTACACGTTAGAATTACGCTGACATAGCCTCTCGAGGCTAGGTAGGAAAGGAAAAAAAAATAGTAGAGCTTAAAAGTATTTTTTCATAAATTATATTTCTGAATACTCGCACCATTTCCCCCTGAATAGAGCACGAAAAAGACAATTTGCTGTGACAGCAACTAAAATTAATTGTGTTGAAATCAACATTTCATTTTTCCCTTCTATTACTAATAATTTTTACTGATGGTAGGACCTCTTGTGAGTCCGCGCCGGTGGGTAACACCGCCCTGCCTATTTCTTGAAGCAGTAATGCGTTTCGGTTTGAAGGGTGGGGCAGCCGTTGTAACCATACTGACTTTAGAACTTATATCTCGAGTTGGGTGGCGCATTTACGTTGTGGATGTCTATGGGCTCCATTAACCACTTAACACCAGGTGACCTGTGAGCTCGTCCACCCATCTAGCAATAAAAAAAAACTACCACCAAAGAGAGTTTAAAAAAAAAGCTATGTTTATCCATACTCCCTATTTCGGCCGTTCCCGGAGCCGAAAAGCGGATAATAAACCTTGATCTAAATAGAAAACAATGTATTTGTGAATGTAAGTATCATTTTAAGAGTATCATATTTCGTCGGTCCGCAACCCATCCCAAACAAAAGTTCGGGGGTCAATGAACACGAGGTCAATGAACGAGATTATTTTATTTTACAGTTATCAGGACCCTAAGAGAAAGGCTTGCTTTTTTATCATTCATACTTTGTACTGATACTTTTCAAAAAATAAAGAAAAACTGAATTCGTTGCACATTACAGTCATGTCAGAGATCTATTTGTTAGAATTACGAAATTATATTCGATTTATTATATTATTCGTTTATTATTATATTAGTTGCAGGAATTATTAGCAAAGTCTTGTTTAATTATTGAATTCTTTATCTTAGAGATAGATCCAAACATTTGAATCTATAGGTACTTTGTAATATTATAAAGCTGAAGAGTCTGTTTGTTTGAACACGCTAATCTCAGGAACTACTGGTCCGTTTTGAAAAATTATTTCAGTGTTAGATAGCCCATTTACTGAGGAAGGCTATAGGCTATATAGCATTACGCTAAGACCAATAGGACAAATAGGACCAAGCGGACCACCAATAAAGAAAGTTTCAAAATAGGGGTATTTTTTCCTTTTTGAGAGCTTACGCTATATTTAAATATACGCCAAAGTAACTATTCCACGCGGACGAAGTCGCGGGCAAAACTAGTCCTTAATATGTTTACAATCTGATTCACCTTATTATGCTCAAAACTAAAATGTCCTCGGAAACCAACTCACGTAATGGTCCGTCTGGGGATATTCAGGAGCCGTCGCGGACGGATCGCGCGGGGAAACAGTCAGAACGTGACTATCCGGTTCAATCTTCAACTGAGCCACGCACGCAAACCACAAACACGCATTCAAAAACACAAATAAATATTTCCGTATTACGTTTCTTATCATTTTCACATCACTACCGAAGCATTCGTATCGTTATCATCGTCCTCGCAAATCCAAAAATTTTAATTTAACTTAACCCCTTCGGATCGCGGCGAAACACTGATTGACCGTAAAACTATTGCATTCGAAACTGTTACTGCTAATAGACATATTGTTTAGTGATTAAGATAGGAGCAGGTTATCAATTTTTGGTCCAACGTGCCGATAATAAGCGTCACGCACTCGAAAACCGCTGAAACGAGTTATCGATACAACACCGCAGATAAGATTACCGACGATATAAGTTGTAAGGGAATTGTTCCCGGCGAAACAAACGATAATCGTCCGCCTCCTTAATGGAAAACAAAACTTAATAAGCAAACAACTTTTTGACTGGTGGTAGGACTTCTTGTGAGTCCGCGCGGGTAGGTACCGCCGCCCTGCCTATTTCTGCCGTGAAGCGGTAATGCGTTTCGGTTTGAAGAGTGGGGCAGCCGTTGTAACTATACTGAGACCTTAGAACTTATATCACAAGGTGGGTGGCGCATTTACGTTTTAGATGTCTATATGCTCCAGTAACCACTTAACACCAGGTGGGCTGTGAGCTCGTCCACCCATCTAAGCAATAAAAAAAAAACGAATTCATTCTCTTAGTCACAGTTAATAAATATTGAACAGTTTTTGCATGCCAATAATGCGTTACTTATGTTAAGTTGTAACTCAAACGTTCGAATGCTTCTATAGACCTTAAGACATGAGAACGAAGCCTTAAATGTACCTATTCTATAGCGGCTTTCCTATCTTTCAAAAGGAATGAAAAGTTATTAAACTTGTACTACACAATAATATTACTTAGCATTTGAAGGCGTCACTCAGCGCGTGTTAGGTATGTACCTAACCTCAATATTTGGTACCTGCCTGAGCACTTTAAGACTTAATAGCACTACGATTTATCTACTAAGCTAGACACCGAACGTTTTGTCTACTAAGCTATTATAATTTTCCATTAATTTAGGTACAATATTGAAGAATTAATATTTTCTTCGGTTTTCGCTGGTGGTAGACACAATTCGACCGAAAGCTATGGAGAAAAGTCATGCCATGTGGTCGCGATTCGCAGCAGTAAGGGAACGATTAAGAAGAGAAGACACAAAACTAGTCGTCCCACGAAAACTGTGTTCGAAGTGTCGGAAATGAAAGACAATAAAAAAGCCGGGCATAAACAAAAAGCATAAAAACAGAAAAGAATTACAACGTAAATGCGCCCCCCACATTGAGATATATGTTCTAAGGTCTCATTATAGCCACAACGGCTGTCCCATTCTACAAAACGAAACGCATTACTACTTCACGGCGGAAATACGCAGGGTGCTGGTACCTACTCGCGTGGACTCACAAATGGTCCTACCACCAGTAAAAGTCCTACCACCACTAAATTTGAATTTATTTTTGAATAGAATTTTTTAGTATTTTAAGGGATTATAGGCATTATTTTCGACGTTATCCCACAATGAACCCCTGTGGTACGTGTTTATTGAATTATTTTTAAACTCTACTCGAATTATAAAAAAGACCAGAAAAAGACCAGGGACCAGATTTTGAAAGTGAGCACGGAAGGTCCAACGACTGTCCAGAATTAGGCCGAGGTACTTCAACTGCACCCCGACCCCGATACGGACGCCTCCAACCGCGATATGGGCATCGACAGGTGGCACTCTCCGGGGCCTGTGGAACCACATGGCCTCGGATTTACTGAGCGCCACGTCGAGGCCCAATCTCTTGATTTTTCCGACGACATGCGCCACCCCAGCGGTAGCAAGACGGGAAGACTCAGCAAAACTCCCCCCGGGCCACGACCAACGTGTCGTCTGCGTAATTGACTACGCTCAGATCCGGGAGGAGGGCACCCCTCAGCACCCAGTCATACCCGCTATTCCACAAAAGGGGGCCGAGCACCGACCCGTGTGGAACACCGTGCACGACCGGGAATCGGTGCAGGATCCCACCGTGTCCGGTACACGTGACCGATCTGTCCTCCAAGTAGGAACCCACCAGCCAGCGATGGTGGGAGGTTACTCCGTGTCGTTCCAGCGCCCCCCCCTATCACGAACCAGAGCAGGGTGTTAAACGCATTGGCGATATCGAGCGACGCCGCCAAAGAGGGTGGTGGTACCTACCCATGCGGACTCACAAGAGGTGCTACCACAAGTAAGTTTTTCATTCGAAAAATTGGTATCTGGTCACCGGACGTCCTATCCTTTAGGCCACAACGACTTCAAACTAGGCCTTCTGAAACCATTTAATATCAGGCATTCGATATCAAGCACTCAATAGTAAATAATCATGCACATATCTGAAAAATTTACCAATTTAATATAGCCTTGTGTTATTATAAAATAATTTTAAATTTGAACTTGTACATTTAAATTTAAAATAATCTTTAGCTCTCTTTATTCATCTAAATTTGAAACGACATAAAACGCTAACACATCGAACGTACCTACATATATTCTGACTTTGAAAATTTAAAAATAAAACAGTCCATAGTACAAATCACTCAAAAAGAGATTTACTTCTGCAAACACATTACAATGTCTAAATACGTTTTATACTAAACAATTTTATTGCTGAGTAAACAAAAAAAACTTTTTACTCAGCAAAATATAGCGTAAAACAAAAAAAAACACTCTGAAAATCCATAAATATTCGGACCGCAAAAAAATAAAGATATAAAGAGATGAATTGAACTTGTGTCGATAATGATGTAATTTATATGGCGTCGGCATTCTGACATGTCTGTATTTAGAGCGGGAACTGTAAATCAAAACTAAATAATCTTAATTCGAAATGCTTTATCTACACGACTGTACATTATCGGACACGGCTAAATACGTTTGGCAATTAAGATGTTTTGATACAAATTGACTATGTCAGTAGCCTCTCTGTATCAGATATACTAGTTTCAAAGTATTTACTTGATGTAGAATTTATTAACGAGATCGCAATATTTTGCCTTCTAACAATCTTAATGTGTACATAGACTAATAAAATACAGTCACAGTCGACGCTTGTAATTTATAACGCTTCGTGAGTAACGGATACAATTATAAACATTTTACGTGTTCGATGAAAGCTTTAGGGCATTTCGCGGCCGGAAATTGTGTGATATTGATTAATGTATACATATATATTAAAGAAGAATAAGAAGATTTTTGGAACAAGTTCCTTAAAGGACGATGCGGAGAGGTACCCTAACCGGGAAAAAACGTCCGTAACGTAAGATTTTTATTAGTAATGCACACAGTGTACGACTTAACTTTGTAATAACGTACAAAAAACAGCATATTTTTTTATCATTCATTGACCACGACGTTCGTTTGCGCAATACACTAACTCTTATGCAAACAACTGTGAATGAAGTGTACTACAATAAGTTCGCACGCTACCGAATGAACGTGGGTTGTTGCGAAACCTCCAGTTTCATTTTCTTTATACCTCGAATAGAACTTCGTGCCTATCCAGTGTCCCACGACACCACACATCTTTTTTTTTTATGTTTTACATACTTTTCGTCAAATTCTCAAGTAGAAGGTTAGGAAAAAAAACATTTTGTTTTGGCCAGGCGGAAATTTTCAGAATTTGACACACGCGACGTGGTGAGCGAACAGGGTATGTTGGAGTAGAAAAAACTTATTTTTTTATGTGGGAAAAACCTTTTAATCGATTTTTAGGCAGACGAGCTTACTGCCTTCTTGATGGCAGTAAGCTACCCTGTATTCTGTTTCATCAGTAAATCAGAAGCACTGGATTCTCTCATAGAATATTGTGTTTTGGTGCGGGCTGTATGGGCCGGGCCGGTTGCTGTGATTAAGAAAACTTGCGCTTTGTGCTGCAATACGGTTTATTTGTATGTTTATTGATATTTTATTATAAACACGTCCGCTTGCGGTGAAAAATAAAAAAGGAAGAGACTGACCTCAACAATGTTGCCAGTCATATAATTTTATTTTCCATACTAAAATGTTGGAGTTGCCCACAATTAGTACTCTTAATAAACGGATAAAGCTTTCGTTTGGGCTCTAAGTAAAATGGCGAATGATTTTATAAATCAGATAGGATTATTATTTGTATACTTACAGACATCTGATCCGGTCCTAGGCTCAGCAACTCCTGAGAGGGTAACGGTAGATTGGTCGTTCCAGTTGCAGTGGAATCCGCGACGGTGAGCCCCAGGATTTCCGGAATAGCGTTCAGGACGCTTTTCCCGGGAAGGAGAGAGTACCTCTGATTAATATGTGCATTCTCCCCGGTCCAGAGTACTGTCGCAAACCACACCGTGACTGGCCATTTCTTCATCGTGGTCTACATAATTCCACACCACATTTCACACAATGAGCACAGTATTTTTAACAAGTTTTGATTTGAACAACATTCACTCTCACTTGAGTTAATCAGAAAATTATTGCATTCCTTTAAGTTTATTACACTGAGCACATAACAAGAAAATACACTTAACACAAATACATACAATAAATACACTTAAATAACGTTTCATTAATTGATTGATTCATGATTTGTGCAATAATTGTATCAAATTTTTCTCGTAGCTGGTTATTTTACTAGGTACTCTTCGAGTCAATATCGTCTCAATAGCTTTTTCTCTTTGTCTCTAGAGGAATATAATGTACCTTTGCTGAAATCACTTTTAATTCATTAGCTAGAAACAAAGTGACACACGCGATCATTTAATGGGTTATTAGCAACATTTCTTAGAATCTACCCGTGATCATGGCACTTGCAACAGTACCAATATATCGTGAAGGTATTAAATGTGAAAATGGTGGTCAGAACCAGATAAATATTAGAGTGAAATGCCAATAGTCACGTGGTCAGAACCCGATAAATAATAGAGTGTGTAATGATAATAGCCACGTGGTCAGAACCCGATAAATAATAGAGTGTGTAATGATAATAGTCACGTGATCAGAGCCCGATAAATAATAGAGTGTATAATACCAATAGTAACGTGGTCAGAGCTCGATAAATAATAGAGTGTGTAATGCCAATAGTCACGTGGTCAGAGTCCGATAAATAATAGAGTTTGTAATGCAAATAGTCGCGAAAGCTTAAAACGAGTAAGTGAGTTAAAAGAATATGTATTTTGAGGTTCAGCAGATACAGCTATAATTATCGACTTTGCAATGAGATCTCATATTACCTCTATGCCTATAAATATTTATTTTAAACTATGTAAAAATAAGGCAAAAGTGATAACTATGGTTAGTTATCCACTTCTCTATTATATTTTCATTGACAATACGTACCGAAAACATCAAATAAAATATCAATTGAGTCGGAAAACGAGCGATTTGAAGCGAAACATTTGAATTCAACACTTTAACCTTTCGTGTCGCGATTCACAATTAGAATATGATGACAGGATCCGACGGAAGCGGAGTACACAAAGGTATTTGACAGGAATTTAAGATCGACGAACGAGATTAATTTATAAATTGGATTCTGGGGAAAGAGAGCGACAAACAGACGTCAAAAAACACGTTGTAAGCAGAAAAAATACGAGAGCTGATGTGATTTTTGTTTTCTTCGTTTAGTTCTTTGTAAGAGCAGAGGATAAGCGTAAATAAACGGTTGTCTGTTTTGAAGTGAATTCTATAGGCAATTCGACAACAGCCGTGTGGGTAAGACGCTCGGTATTTTCGTATCGAGTGAAGCGACAGACAGACAGGAGCATAAGACTGAAAGGAAAAAAAACTACAAACGAATCCGTAGAAAAGTCGAGAACTATAGATTTCTAATTGTGGTTCGTACGATTTTCGTTCTATTTGGAAGAAAAAAAACTCTCGATTAGTATATCCTTAATGGTTTTTGAAACTGTTTACCTTCGAAACATCAAACTTGACAAGTCAAGTAGATAGATACTCCGTAAACTATTCTCTATAGTTTATTTGCTTGAAGTAGGACGGGAGTCGATCCAATACCGAAAGCTCTTATGTAACTTGTACTTTGTTAGGGCCTTCATCAATTAAATTTCGAAGCGTGGATTTAAGCATTGAGTACTTTTTTATTTCATTAAACAAAATTCGTCTGTTTAGTATCGGTCTAATATAGCACTACAGCAACACTAGTGATACACCGAGAATGGGAAGTAGTTTTCTTTGAATATCATACCAGTGTACTGCAATCGTCGATCAGTGTTTACTGGTAGTAGGGCTTATTGTAAGCCTGCCTGTTTCTCCCGCGGAGAAGTCATACGGGCCAGTTTGAGGGGTGGTTCAGCCGTTATCACATTTCAGATTTCACCTTTAAAGTGGCCCCTGGACAGTGGTAACTTCACCCCAAGTTCCAATGAGCTTCTGGTTCTCATTCAGTTGGGTAATCCGGGACACTGACGTCATCACCTAGGATGCCTGAGGGGCTACCGTACCGACACGGCCGACGTAGAATCCTCGAATATCGTCTCGACGACCCTTCGGTTGAGCGTCCTAGGGGTGGCGTCTCGAGTCTGGCTGTAGTGTTGACCACGGAAACCCCTCTACTCTCCCCAGGTTCTTACTCCAAGCGGAGATCGGAAGTCGGGTGAGGGAGTACAAGGGGAGTCGTTTGATGACAAGTGCCCTAATGGCATCCTTGAGTCCGCGGTCTGCTGCTAACATTTTCAGACCGTCTAGTCCCACATATCCCGCGCAGATACGTTCAGCCCTCTGCCCGAAAAAAAAAGTGAAAAAAATTTGAGCTTGTTCACCAAGAATACCAATAAAGAAAAAATCTTCAATGATAATTCTGTCCTACTACGAGGGCGGCACTGAAAATTTCGGAAATTAACGAAGTGACACAACATTACTATTTAAAAATGTATTTATTGCTTTTCGAAGTATTCTCCGCGAAATTTGACACATTTTTCCATACGATGGAACCAATCATTGAAGCAACCATTCCATTCGGAAGTTGGGGTCTCCAAAATGGCCGTTTTGTAGGCGTCCACAGCTTCTTCAGGTGATGAAAATCTCTGTCCACGCAATTTATTCTTTATTTTAGGGAAAGTATAGAAATCATTAGGGCTTAGGTCGGGGCTGTACGGCGGATGGTCTAATAATTCTATGTTTTCTTGCTCTAAAAACTCTTTTGTTCTGTTCGCGATGTGAGAACTCGCATTCTCGTGATGGAGGATAATGCGGCGGTTGCAGTTCTCTTTACGGAGTTCAGAAACGACCTGTGGCAAACAAATGCTAGCATACCATTCTGCATTAACCGTTCTTTGTCCCTCGAGAGGAATAGTAGTAACATGGCCGGTTTTGGAGACAAACGTGGCCACCATTTTTTTTGCAACACTCCGTGAACGAACAATTTTTGTTGGCTTTAACTCATTTTCGAACACCCAAACTCGTGACTGGTTTTTTGTTTCGGGTTCGTACGCGTATATCCAGGATTCGTGACCCGATACAATGTTGTATACAGCATTTGAGGATCCTGCGTGGAATCTTTCGAGAGTTCTGACGCACCAGGTAACGCGAGCCGCTTTTTGCTCTTCACAGAGCGAATGCGGTATCCATCGGGAAAACAACTTTTTTACACCTAATTGTTCATACAAGATTATTTGTATTTGACTCAAGCCAATGTCTAAAGTTGCTTGAATTTCGCGGTATGCCACATGTCGATCTTCCTCAATCAGCTTACGCACAGCATCAACGTTTTCTTGAGTGACTGCAGTTTTTGGACGACCTTGACGGGGATCATCACTGAGCTTGACACGTCCACGTTGAAACTCAGCAAACTAGCGATAAATTGTGGTTTTGGATGGGGCTTCATCACCAAATGCAGAAATCATCCGGTCAACACACTGTTTTTGTGTTAAACCACTTCGATAGTCATAATAAATCATTGCTCTTGAATTTTCTCGAGTCAATTCCATTTTCTCAACAACTAAACAAGTTTGACAAAATCTCGTGACAAGACCGAGAATCTTTTTTTAAATAAATAAATGGTATTCGATTTTTAAAACCAAGGAGTTTTCAATTATAAAGATTTTAATATGACAGGAACACTGGAAATATTCAATTCCCGATACTTTTAGTGCAGCCTAGTATTGTTCAAAGTAAGCAACCCCGGCCATCCCCACTCCCCCGGTCCGGGAGCGAACTTTCTGGCTTCCGGCTTGAAGGATAAACAATTTTGAAATTGATCGCGTAACTCGACGGCTGTATTCATCTATAAGCCTCAGCAAACTCCTAACATGTTTTCATAAATCACACAAAAACAACTGACTCGTTAATAACACTAGATAGAAACTTATCAATCATCCTTTAAAATTTTACAAATTATATTATAGTGTTTTCTTTGGTATTAGCGTATCGTAGACAAAATTAAAACTAAATCTTCTTCTTCTATATAAGTATATATGAAAATGAATTGCTGTTCGTTAGTCTCGCTAAAACTCGAGAACGGCTGGACCGATTTGGCTAATTTTGGTCTTGAATTATTTGTGGAAGTCCAGAGAAGGTTTAAAAGGTAAATAAATATGAAAATGCTCGGAATTAAATAAAAATAATAATTTTCTTTTTCCTTTGATGTGCCCCCCGTCGGACCGATTCCTTTTGTTTGTTTTATGTTTATGTTATACAAAAGTTTAGGTCTTTTATTTATCGAGTGAGGCACTACGAAGTCTACCGGGTCAGCTAGTATAAAATAGAAAAGTAGCAAAGAGAAAGGCGTTAAGTTATTGTTCGTACTTAATTATTTTGTTTTTACACCATGGGAATTTTCCACTAAGCAACAAATAATAATTTGTTGTATTTATTTCCTTATCTCCCGCTTAATGCTACCTTATCATTTAGCTTCAAGATAATTGTCATTCTAAGAAGGAATATTGTTTGCCGATTACTAATGATAGGAATAATCTAATTAATGTTTAGACATGTTTAATTCACGTGACCATTTGTTTGAGCAACGTAATAAAAATCAAAGCGAAGACCATCATACTAGTTCTACATGAAAATAAAACTTCTATAAATATAAAGCGTAAATAAATATGTAGGTACATATTTATATAAATCATAAGCAAATAATGTACATATGTTTGTGCTTGCCAATTTCCAAACGGACTGTACTCGACCAATTCAAATGTGTTTTTTTTTTCAATGTTTTCATACTATTTCTGTGCTGTGGTTACTGGTGGTACGACCACTTGTGAGTCCGCATGGGTAGGTACCACCACCCCGCCTATTTCTGCCGCGAAGCAGTGATGCGTTTCGGTTTGAAGGGCGGGGCAGCCGTTGTAACTATACTGAGACCTTAGAACTTATATCTCAAGGTAGGTGGCGCATTTACGTTGTAAATGTCTATGGGCTCCCGTAACTACTTAACACCAGGTGGGCTGTGAGCTCGTCCACTCTGTTAAGTAATAAAAAAAAAATGCTTGCAGCTTGAAATCACACGATATGGTATTGCCATTGTCATTAGCTGAAGGAAGTACTCCTCTGCACACGATCTCGACAGACAGACAGACAGATAACAGATGTTGTTTTTACATGTGCATCAAAATTATACTGATGTATAGCATCAAAATGTAACTATACTGAGACCTAAGAACTTATGTCTCAAGGTGGGTGGCGCATTTACGGTGTAGATGTCTATGGGCTCCAGTGACCACTTAACAACAGGTGGGCTGTGCGCTCGTCCACCCATCTAAGCAATAAAAAAAATTAAATATAGTTAACGGACACAATGTATTTATTTATGTTGTAAATAGATGCATTGCTCCCCAAATTCGTATACAGCATATACGTCTTTGAAGTGTGGTGTATGAGGAAATTGTCGTAAATGAGAGAAGACAAGAACCTATGTTTCGTAAAATACTCGAATTCTTCAATCGCATAACTGGTAAAATTGGTGATAATCCACCAGAGCATACACGACCAGACCAGACCAGACTAGACCAGATAATCGACCAAAGCAGATTGTCATAGAGCATTTTCCATTCAAAGCAGGTTCACGCCGCCGTGTAATCTTACGTTATAGAAGCTTTGAGTATTATTGAGAGTGGATACACATTAAAAAAAAATTATGATCCCCATCATTAAGGAAACGATGTTAAGAGTGTTATTTATTAATATTTAAAATATACAAGAGAGCCCATTGCGTAATTCTTTGTTGAAAAAAAAAATTGTTTGATTAAAATTTGTCCAAGGGCTTTTGTAAAAGAAACAACGGAAAGGCCTTCGTTCGGCCTCGGGAAATCGCTTCCTTTTGCAGTATTTTTCTTACCGAACTCGTCTGACATACATAAATAATAAATTCTCGGGAAACGAGTTTGAAACTACAGTGTTTTCATTTAATGTTTTTTAAGCTATTGCATAGCTTTTATCGCAGACCTTGAGCGCGGCAACCGAATCATGAAATTCCGTAACGAAAAAAACTTTACACCCCTCACTCCGCCTACCGTGTAGCTCGCGTTCAACACATTCACATGTTGCGCTTGTTTAGTGTTTGTGAATAAGCGCGTGGCGTGACGTCACACTGCATGCGCATCATGAAAAGTCTGCCCATCTCTCTCTCGTGCGGTCTAGCTTATGAGTGTGAAGGGGACAGTTAAGGTTTTGCTTTTATTAATGTTTAATATAGCGTGGTCTTGTTTTATTATTGTTTTAATATTAAATTATCATTGTCTAATTATAATTGCATAAGTTGATAAAAAATGCTATGCAATAGCTTTACCGTAGCAGTTCCCGAGTGCCACACGTTTTTTTTTAAATATCGATTATTCATCGGTAAAATTAAAATCAATTAGTGACGTTCACTGGTTCGGGTTCGAAAATAAATCCGAACACGAAAATAGCTGATCGAACTATTATACAATCATCATGACACTGGATATCACCATCACGTATGACGCGACCTTGGCTTTACGTTGCGGCTCACGATATATCAACTTTCGAGGAAAAAGAACAAGTATTTTTACGTAAATTAAGGTTAATAAGTTTAATAATAATAAAGTATAACTTGTTACGCGCGTACATAAGTACACGCACCCTTTTTTTGTCATTACATTATTTCCGCGTTTCGAGTATTTCATTTTACTTTGGCCACGGACTAGTATGGTGATTATTCGTTGACAGTTGATTACTGTACTAACTACCCTCTAATTTTTCTTTAAGTACCTCATTGTTTGCCTTCAGGTGTGGTCTCTTTACTTGACAAAGTAAAGTCTGTAGGCCCCCGTCTATATTTCTCTCGACGTAATATTCTTTCCACAATATATTTTATTAGTTCCTTCTTCTTTTGTTTTTAACAGCATGTTTAGAAATACGATCCCACAGAATACCTAATAGTTAAGCTTAGCGGTTACTGAAACCGATAAACTACAAATAAGACACCAACTTTTAGAGCCATGATTCTATTTACGTCGATTTATATTGGTGGATAGAAGGGATAATCAGTTCAGCACACACGCGCTGTGAATAATCTCATAAAATCTTACATATCGTTATTGTCTAGCCGTATGTGCTCTGTGCAAAAATATAACATTTATTTTTATATCAATTCATATGTTTTGTAAAATATAATAGTACTAGCTGACCCGGCAAACGTTGTGTTGCCTTAAATAAGATTTCTAGGGAAATTCTACTGTAGAAATAAAAACCTCATTTAACCACATAATACCTCATTATAAACAAAAAAATATATCCAAAAAATTAAAATAAAAAATAAATGTTTGGGGTGGACAACCCTTTTCACTTAGGGGTATGAAAAATAGATAGTAGCCGATTCTCAGACCTACTGAACATACTATTGATACACAAATAAAACCAACAAAACATGGCTGAAAAATGTATAGTATTATATAGCTCTCAAATATATTAAGTGTATAATTTATGATGTATAGTGAGTAAGTAAGACAGGAGACCGGCTTCGTCCCCATCCCTACTACGTGATGTTTGCTGGATCAGTGGTGACACCTGGTGGGGATAGCTGATCGATTGATAGTTGATCAGTAGTCGACCGGCGAGCGCGGGAGATCAAATTCAATTTAAAAAAAATCATAATTAAAGGAACTTGAAATTATAAACTCTGAATAAGAATTTATCGTACTACAATTATAATATTTGATTGCCATCTTGCAACCTTATTGCGGATGGAAAAATAGGGGTTGATCGTATAAGAGTGAAAATTGAGAGTAATATGATTTTTTTTATTTTAATTCATGACAAAATAAAAATAAAAATGAAAATCTTGCCAAAAAAATTAAAGTTTATAATTAACAAATAAAAAATAGGGGTTGATCGTAGAGGGGTGAAAATTTCAGAGTAATATGATTTTTTTTATTCTACGTCATGACAAAATAAAAACAAAATTCTCGCAAAAAAATTTAAAGTTTTTAATTAGCAAATTAAAAATAAGGGTTGATCGTAGAAGGGTGAAAATTGAGGATTGTATGTATTTTTGTATGTTGTTTCATAAAAAAATAGAAATTAAAAATTTTGTCTAAAAAATAAATAAAAAATTTAGGGGTGGACTACCCCTAACATTTAGGGGGATGAAAAATAGATGTTGGCCGATTCTCATAGATACCGGATAAGCACAAAAAATTTCATCAAAATCGGTCAAGCCGTTTCGGAGGAGTATGGCAACGAAAACTGTGACACGAGAATTTTATATATTAGATATTCTTCGGTTTTCGCGGTGAACTCTAAATTTTACATTAGTCTTTACATAGTCTTTATATAGTTTTGAGTATTTGGTAAACTCAGTTTTGTTTGTGAATATTACTAATGTCAGTTTAGTTATGTCATATTTTATGTATATTTTTGAGGTAAAAAAGTATAGAGACGCATTTTAAAATTGACGTTCCGAATGCTTAACATTTTTCACGGCCACAGATCATTCTTAGTAGATTGTTGTCATAGCAGTCAAAATATTGACATTTCCAAAAAAAAAACAACAGATATTTGTTTGACAACGAAGATACTCGAGTTTTATTTGAGTGAGATTCGTTTGTTTTTTTTTTTACAAAATCCACTTCTTAACTACCTATTCAATTGATCATCTTGAAATTTTGCAATGGTAACGGACTGGTATAACCGTTTGATTCCCGAGGAGCAGATATCCCACATTAGCGCGAATCAAGTTGCCGGTAAAAGCTAGTGTTGTGCAATTTCGAAACAAAAACATCCGGACTGTGATGTACTCATTCCCATGGGCTGTTTTTCTGCTACTAAATATTTAGTTGGGCCCCTCGCGTTAAATCAGCACCGCTGAAATACTTTGCTGAAATAAAACTGGTGCATTGTACCGAGAGCCCCCCTTTTTTCCCTTACCTTTTCCCTGTTAGCCTAACGGGCTGGGTCGTTTTCAAATTTGGAAGTTATTTGATTTAATTCTCATAACCTTAATGCTACCGCAATTATAGGTACAGTAAATTTGTTGTCATGACAACAGGCACGTGCTCCTATAACTATATATTCGTAAAAACTGTTAAATTAGGAGTTCGAAATTCAAAATCAAACAAGTTTGCCATTTTTCCAGTAATGCGTGTTGAAATTCGGTAATTTTATTTAATAACTATCTAATACAATAATAAACGAAAACTAGGTAACTGGATATTAGAACATTATTAAAAACAAAAGAAGTACGATTTGTAAGCTTTTTAAAAAGCTCCTATTTAAATTTTCATCAGTGTTGGCGTTATCAAATGCGTAAAATGAAAAATATAAATGAATATTATTTAATATTATCAATAAATTCGTGATTGGCTTGATTGTGATGATGATTTTTTTATTCTGAACATGCCTGAATACAAAAAAAATTATGAAAAATTAGAGAAAGCTTAAACTCATGAAATCGTTACTTTATTTGGTGGCAAAATTGAAAACGACACGGCTATTCCAGCTTCTCGCGGATGGGGAGGGGAGAGCTTTCAAAAAAGCCACCGAGTATTTAATTACGCACACTTAACAAAACTTGTGTGTGCTACTTCGACCAGAATACGTAAATTTTTATCCACATTTTTTTATTGCTTAACTGGGTTAACAAGCTCACGGCCTAGTTTTAAGGGGTTACCGAAGTCCATAGCCATCATCAGCTTAATGTCGCCACCCACCTTTTCTTTCTTTTTTTTTCTCTACCTATGCTGATGGCCTTGAGAGGCTATTTCAGTTTTTCCTTGACGTCTACGTGAGCTCACGGGGCTCAAACCGGGAGTGTTGCTAACACTGGCCCTAGCAAGAGCAGTGCTCCGCAAAATCTACCACCGGATCGGAAATGCGACCCACTGAGAAGATCCGGCGAGAAACTCAGTAGGCTGTGTCTATGGGTTAATTTACTCGTCGAGCCCTTCGTCGCATGCGATGGGTTAACAACCCATCTTGTGACAATCACAATTCTATAGTATTACGGCGCTGGTTGGATGTTAGTACACCGGACGTCTTATCACGATCACAAGTTATCTCTACCGTTTTGTTTTTCTATTGAAATCAATTCTATACTTTTCCGTTTTATTTCACACATAACAAACTAATAATATCTTGAGGTCTACCAGTTTGTTTGACTTAAGTTTCTATCTAAGAGGATCCCGGGTGCTAGATAAGAGCCAAATAAACTAATCGATTCTAGATGTAAGTTATCTGCTGTATCAAGCTCTAGAATTTAATCATTGCAATCTTTGTGGGTTACTTGGAAACGCGGCTTAAGGATAACAATTTAATGAAGTCAGTGGCAAAGCTGCCTTCAAGCACACGGAAGTGAAACTTTCAATTTGGAAAATTGGTTGGATAAAATTTTTGTATGGTATTTATTATTTACTGGTTGGTAGGGAATCTTGTGAGCCCGCTCGGATGAGTACCACCACTCTGCCTGTTTCTGCCGTGAAGCAGTAATGCATTTCAGTTTGAAGGGTGGGGCAGCTGTTTTACTTTAAAACTGAGACTCAGAACTCATGTCTCAAGGCGGGTGGTAGCATTAACTTGATATCTATGGGCTCCGGTGACCACTTAACACCAGCTGGGTCGTGAGCTCCTTCATCCACCTTAGCAATAAATGACAAAATGCTATTTTATGCGTAATTATTTTAATCAGCAAAACATCAAATCTAACGAATCAAAGATTAAGTGCTATATCCTCCAATAAACTAATCTTAAGAGAAAAATACATTTGTTTAATCCTTCTGTTTTATTATTCACGAACACTATAGTGTAACAAGTGGTGTTTTACAACGCTTTTTTTTTTTGCTTCTTCTTTACGCACGTATTTTATTTTCCTCGCGAGACATCGCGCAAGATAAACGACCAAAGAAACAGAACATAATAACAATTGCAAATAACCGCTACCTAATTTTTTTTATTGCTTAGATAGGTGGACGAGCTCACAGCCCAACTGGTGTTAAGTGGTTACTGGAGCCCATAGACATCTACAACGTAAATGCGCCACCCACCTTGAGATATAAGTTTTAAGGTCTTAGTATAGTTACAACGGCTGCTCTACCCTTCGAACTGAAACGCATTACTGCTTCACGGCAGAAATAGGCAGGGAGGTGGTACCTACCCGTGCGGACTCACAAGAGGTCCTACCACCATTAATATTCCACAATAATACCACTAGTAATTATTTCAAGTGTTCATGTAAAGTTACAGATCATTGTAAATCAGACGCCTGTTTTCTTTCACGATTTTCCTTCGGCGGTAACTAAACGTAAACAGACGCACAGGTAATCGTCTAATCTAATTTTGCGGCACACCATTTTGAACTTCTCTCACGTTTTTTATATGCCATCGTAAAAATATAAATCGTTTAACGTTCCAAGTTAAGTGTTGGAAACGTAATTTTAAATGTCTTTACGTAATGTTTTGTTATCCGTTCGCATTGACGATCGCCGGCTACGCGATGTTACGGGCTGATACCGGCTTGGGCGGCGCGCCCAATCGACGGCCACGGTAACACTGACGATTCCTTCGCACAGGGCTACTACGGACGCTACTAAGATTTCAACTCGCTCAACTATAATAAATTCGAATTTGAATATTTACGTTGTAGTGTGTAAGCATTCTAGTATGTATACAGCCTTATTTAAAGTGCTTATTCGGCACTACTGTCTTACTGTCTTGTAACTAAATACATCTTTTACACAATAAACCGGACCTTCAAACTGAATGGACGTATTAATTCTAATCCAACGTGACCAGACACCACATGGCGATCCTGCCAGGATAGCAACTCTATACCTACATGGACCTTCTACAATATTTAACATGTCGAGTACCACTGTTATTATAAATGGAATTTCGCTCGTGATTTATTACGATATTATTTTCAATTTAATTCAACGGATTTTTGCAAGGCTTTATTCTTGTTCACGAAACTGTGTGATTCATTTTTACGAATATTCGTTTTGAATAGGTGGTCCTGCTGGTGGTAGGACCTCTTGTGAGTCCGCACGGGTAGGTACCACCGCCCCGCCTATTTCTGCCGTGAAGCAGTAATGCGCTTCGGTTTGAAGGGCGGGGCAGCCGTTGTAACTATACTGAGACCTTAGAACTTATATCTCAAGGTGTGTGGCGCATTTACGTTGTAGATGTCTATGGGTTCCAGTAATCACTTAACACCAGGTGGGCTGTGAGCTCGTCCACAAATCAAGGCAATAAAAAAAAAAATATTTTGAATATATAAATATGTTTGAACGTCCGTAAATGAAATGTATAGAAATATATATGATTATTACTTTAGCACGTGTATAGGGTGGTAATAACCGTCTCCAAAGATAGGAACGTGAACTGAAATTTATATTTGAAAGTATTTTCTTGGTGATTTCTCGGATCCCGTAATCTATTTATGTATTCGTGTAATTACTGTACTGATATCACAGTATGAATTAAATGGAAAAGTTTGTATTTACAGATCATTGTTTTTTTATTACATTATAAAATCTTGATATCCACATAAAACCATACGGTTCATAAAGTTGGATAAAAATCGAATTTTAGTTTTTAAAACGTACCCAATACATTGGCAATCGAGTTGAATTCGAGTTAACAAAGTAGCTTCATTCTTGACTGGCTGATAACAATACATCTCTGACAAATTTTCCGGGAAGATTTACTCGATTCAGTTTCATATTATTTTTTTGATCCATATTTAACGGTTTCTAATGAAATAACGGTCTAAAAAGAACAGAAATGTCGAATTATCCTCTTGTATTTTTTTGACGTGACAACGTCTTATAATTCGATGGAGCCGGCTGCACGCACGAAAAAACATGACTCATGCGGCGTTACCTCGCTCTGAGGCGTTCCATTTAAGGCTTGAAGTGCAAGCAAGAGCGCGCAACGAGCGACAAAGAGGCACAATCAGCCTCCGCGTTCGGCAGCATTCGACATCTATCGACAGATGTCTGGACAGCTGGACGCGTGGACAGCTGCTATACAATAATACATTTACATGTTTTCGTCAAGTATGAAGTTCAGTGAAAAGTGAATGTGATGTCAATTATTTATAGCAACGATAATTGCGACAATTGAAAAATTAAACCATTCCATTTTTAGTGGTATTTTCTTATGACGTTGTCACGTTCAACTATCGTCAGTAAACCGACTTTACAGACAACCGATTATTTTCATTTCGCTACTGGTTTATACATAATGAGATAAAGTGATGCTCTATTTGCAAAATACGTGTCAGCACTTTACTCGTATGAAAGTATTTCCCTCTCGTTCATCTATAGTTTTAGTACCCTAGTCATATTTTTATTACGATACTATATAGAAGCTATTTTTACATTTTATATTTTAGGTTTCATCCTATAGTTATATTGTATCTGTATACTGTAGTTAACATTATATTCATATATCGACGAATTAAACCTTAGTCGTCCGTGATAATACACAAAAGTTAGTTACAGATAAGCAACTCAAGCACTCAACAAAAATGCTTACGGGCGTCGGCCACTAGATGGCTTCGCTTAGATTCGTTTCTCATTGCTCCTGTAGATAGATGGCAGTAACAAATTGCCTATCCTATATTTAATTTTTAATTAAGGGTTTAGTAAATTTTCAGAAACCACAAATTGATAAAATTTAATCAATTTGTCTCTATCAAATAAAGACTTGTATTAGTAATTTTTTTTTTAGTTTCTGTGTTTAGTTACACAATAATTGAATGCCTTAACTTTAACAACATATAAGTTTAGGGGCATCCGCTACAAGATGTCGATAGTTTCCATACAAAAAAACAAAATATTTGTCTTAAAGTATCGCAGTTTCAGGGCCCTGACCGACTCGAAACATCAGAAATAATATTATATAGTATACTGACAATAAAAAATGCGAGATTAAACCGTATATGTAGGCTTAATTATATCTACGACTTGGGATAAGTATTTTTTGTTGTAGATTGAAAAACGAGACTCTGTAGACATCACGACATGATTGCCTCCACCCACTCTTAACCCTTTGACAGCCATGTAATTCACCGGTGCCCTACGCAGGGCACTGAAGTAATTACGTCGATTTATGTTACTAAGCGTCGAGATAGTGTGACTTTGCCTTCTTTTTTTTTATTGCTTAGATGAGTGGACGAGCTCACAGTCCACCTGGTGTTAAGTAGTTACTGGAGCCCATAGACATCTACGACGTAAATGCGCCACCCACCTTGAGATATAAGTTCTAAGGTCTCAAGTATAGTTACAACACACAACGGCTGCCTCACCCTTAAAACCGAAACGCATTACTGCTATACGACAGAAATAGGCAGGGTGGTGATACCTACCCGTGCGGACTCACAAGAGGTCCTACCACCAGTAAAAAATGTGTGTGAGCCTTTCCGGTGTCTTAGAAATAGATTCACCGTCATGTCTTCGGATTCGTCTTTCCAAAAGTCTATGTGTGCGCTTTAGTAACAAAAATTGACATAATTACTTCAGTGTTCCACGTAGGGCATCGGTGACCTACAAGGCAGTTAAAAGGTTAAGAGATGAGGTGGAGTGTCAATTGTATTCTGTAACAGTTGTCTTACCCCTCAAATGGAAACGTTTGATTAATTTACGGTAGACTTAAGTTGGATTGTGATACATACCGGGGAGGAATCACAATACTCCTCCCTACATACCGCATTTAACTCTAAGTTCATATTTATTTTCCTATGTTATTCGTCGTTATTATTTCTAATGTCTCGCTGATAATTGAGGCCGTCAGCGCAAAAGTGGCCTAACCCACAATTAATTATATACAAGCTTTTAAGTATATATATTGGAATTTATTTAAAACTAGCGACCCGCCCTCGCTTCGTTTCGGAAACATTAAATTTTATTATTGATGATAGCTGAGTGCCGCGGTTATTGTCGTACCGTGGGCTACGCCGCGGGGCGAAGCTAGTCTAAAAAAAGTAAAACCTAAGTTACTCCTTATTATATCATCAGCTACTTAGCAGTGAAAGTCTCGTCAAAATCGGTCCAGCCGTTCCAGAGATTAGCCGGAACAAACAGACAGACAGACAGACAAAAATTGTAAAAAATGTTATTTTGGTGTATGTACCATATATATAATTATATACATATGCATGTCGTAATAACCGGTTATTTCAATATTACAAACAGACACTCCAATTTTATATATATGTATAGATATAATAAATTTTGATGCAAAATCGGCCTATCTATAGGTTCACCCATAGATAACAGATGCATTGTAAACATTATTTTTGCGCGTATTGTTTTTTTGCCTACTCAGATTCAAATTCATGAAAATTCAAACCTAATTGACTCCATACTACCTATAGTAAGCTTTTTTTTTTTCCACAGGAGAAAATCGCCGGATCCCCACCCGCGCGGCAGGTGGGGTATGTGGGAGTTGAACCTCACTAAAAACTACTGCCGCTCACAACCGGCGCCCTACCTCGGACCGGGCCGGAGCCCAGTCGGGGCTATTGAAACGGCGGGACAGGGTTGATGCAGAGCACATTACATCCATCCCACCGTCCAACGGACGCCGGACCGGTGGCCGCCAGCGACACGACCACCGGTTCCCTCGTTCAGCGGGCCGAGAGCCCGCTTTGATGGCGCCGCGTTACACCTTCCCCCAGAGCGGTCGGGGGAACGCGGTCTACCATCACCCGGCTTCCTATTGCGGGTGAGCGTGCAAAGCACGCCACCCCACGTCTGGGTCTCTCCCCGCACAAAACGGGTGGGACCCCTAGCTCTTAGGGGGCCAGGTCACGGATACGACCCCGGTCCCGACCCCCTGCTCGGTGGCGGCGGGTTTCTGCATAGTGAGGAGAGCTTTCCCTCACTCGCCCCGCCGCCTCCTTCTGCGAGATGGTGCACTCGCAGAAGTCGAGCATAGCCTTCCATGACTCATCGCTGCCAAGCATCGACGCCACGACGCCAGGCAGCGACAAGTCAGGTCCTATCTTTGCGACCAGGACACGGCGCTGCACCTCCCAAGCGGGGCAGACAGCGAGCGTATGCTTCGCCGTGTCCAGGTCGTATCCACAATGGTGACACCTCGTCGTCGGCTCAGCCCCTATCCGGCGCAGGTACTTCCTGAAGCATCCGTGCCCGGTCAGCACCTGCACCAGACGAAAGTGAGACGTCCTTCGCCACGATTCACCCAGTCATCAAACACCGGGTAAACCGCCTCGACGGTCCGTAGCCCCCACGTGGGGTTGGCCAATCGCCTCGACCACGAACCTATAGTAAGCTTAGGCCACTTTTGCGATGACGGCCTCAATTATGAGTATGAGCCCGGAGAGCTCGGACTCCTAATTTTGACGTAACTAAATCCTTCCATTTTTCTGGATGGAATTAGCAATTTTTTCTCGTTACAATTTACATTGGGTCGATTAGCTTCTGTGAACATAAGGTGGGTTGCGGTTCGTGTCTGCATCAACACCAACTAAAAGCTAGCTTAAATAAAGAATCGGAGGAGCGGTTCCCAGTTTACAATTGAATCGACCCTTGGCTCACCAGGGGTATCTTACAAGGTGACTATGAGAATTTTCTGGTTACTTACTATCTAATGCCAACGATAGCATTTTCAGAAAGAGCTGACGTCACACAGGCTGGTAGTCAAATTCATGCCGAATCCTAATACGGCATGAGACAAAAGTTAAAATGAAGCAAGAGACATTGCTGCTAGTCGATCGTAGGCTACTGAGGGATCAAATGCTTTTATATGTGAGATTGATTCAAGCTATCTTCTTTCCCAAATTTCATTTAAATGTAGTCGTATAACTGCGCGTTCTAAGCACACCTTCCACATGTCCACGGCTAGAACGAAATATGCTTCTAACTATTGTCCGTAAATCTTGTAGGTTGTATGATACTAAGTTCTCTAATGCTGACATCTTTTGTTTGTCACTTGTACCATATAGAAATGCTATTTTGGAATATTTACAAGGCGATTTAGTCCGATGTGTATTATTAAGTTTTATAGTGTAGGTTGATGTATATAACATGTGCGTATTGTATTGCTTTGTTTTTTTTTGTGTAAACTGAAAATTTCCAAATTTCTCTTTTTTTCCTTTGATTTTGATGGTGGAAACGTGTTTGGTTATTGTTTTAGATATTTTTTTAAATTATTTTTTGTTTTGTACTGTTGGTTTCCCAAATAAATAAATACGGTGTGTGTGTCAGTATATTTATATAACATTATTATTATTTCCTTATTGCAATATAAAATGCACCTACCACAGGACGCTTCATACCACCTTTTGTTGGCTGGTAGAGAATGCCTCAGGCATTAAAGGAAGGCATTAGCATAATGCCTGCCATAATGCCTGAGGTATTAGCTCTATAGCTAAATAAATAAATAATAAATAGGAAAGTTAAACACTCAGTAGTGGCTTCTTATGTGTCACTTAAAACAATAGTCAAATTCCTGGAATTTTGGCAGATTTGGCTTCGTCACATAACAAACAGTTCTCCTATCAAACTTCCGTAAACAAACAAACAGAACTGCTAAGATTAGGTTGAATTTCGTTTCAAAACTTTTAACATTTAGATTTTAGACGATCGATGAATTTATATTTTAAGTTTTGTAAGGATTTTGTATTATTAAATGGGATTCAAGTTGAATCGTTTGATGGCCGGAATTATTTTATCTTATAACGCGTTTTCAGTTTGTTTTCCGATCAGTATTATACTTCGAAAGCTTCAATAGTTCTTATCCAATCACGGTTAGCTTACTAACACATCAGTTTTATAAATAAACTAGCGACCCGCCCTCGCTTCGCTTCGGAAACATTAAAACACACATGAAACAAAAAAAAAAAAAAAAAAAAAAAAAAAAAAAAAAAAAAAAAAAAAAAAAAAAAAAAAAAAAAAAAAAAAAAAAAAAAAAAAAAAAAAAAAAAAAAAAGTAGCCTATGTTCATCAGGGACAATGTCGGCTTCTAATGGAAAAATAATTTTTCAAATCGGTCCAGTAGTTTCGGAGCCTATTCGAAACAAACAAACAAACAAATCTTTCCTCTTTATAATATTAGTATAGATAAATAAATGAGGTGAGATCCTTAAATGAAACATAGTTTTATGTCAATAAAATGAGCCGTGAGAACGTAGACAACTTTACAGTATTTTTAATGTTCAGTGGCCGAAGCTGTCGTGGCTTAAAGAATGGGCAACGTAATACGTTCGTATCATGCGCGACGTGTATGGCGGAGTTCAAATCCCGCAGAGAGGTATTTTTCCAAGAAAAGACATACGCAAGACGTGTCCGACTGATTTCCACGGTGAAGAAATAACTTAATGCAATAAGAAACGAAACTCTTATAATATATAAACTTGCGTAATTATTGGTTTTGCTTTAGGATGAAATCGCCGGACTTCCGTTTAGATGTTGAAAGCGGTAGTGTGAAGAATCCAACTGAGATTTTCGTCATTTGTGCCTTCACCCTGGCAGGGCGTATAGTGGGCCCGATCCTATATGTACCAACACCCTGCATATTTCTACCATGTAACAGTTATCGGTTCAAGTTGTAACGTGGGACACACTTTAATCAATACAATTGGGATTTGACATTTCTCCGAGTTTGACCGCCGAGAGCTGGTTGCCTATTTGACTAATAAATAAAAAAAAGATAATTTTATTGTAAAGCAATTAACTGATTCAATTGATTTAGACAATAGTTTTCTTAGGTGAAACGTTCAAAGATGTTGACTATGTAATGTCAAGAATTTTTTGCCATATTTTTAAGAAAATAGGGCAAAGGCAAGACTGTGGAACGCCAGCTATTTTTTCCGGGTCCTCTTCAGGTATCGAACGAACGAATTTAACTAATAGTGTAGAATAATAAGTTTTACCGTAACAAGAATATCAGCAAGAGCATTAAAGCGACCTATTAAAATATTAGGTATTATACTCCGCGACTATTTAAATACGCACACTATTATTTAACAAGTTCTGACCGCGATTTTCATAATCACATTAGTAGGTATACTGTCATTGTTTACTCGTAACAAAGTGATACACTGAATTGGGTCGTTTTCAATTTTGTGGCCAAAAAAATAACGATTTCATGAATTTAAACTTTTTCTAACTTCCAATTTTTTTTGTATTTAAGCATGTTCAAAAAAAAAATGCTTCATCACAATCAAGTCCATCACTTTTTTATTGATAATCTAATATATAAAATTCTCGTGTCACAATGTTCGTTCCCATACTCCTCCGAAACCGCTTGACCGATTCTCATGATTTTTTTTATGCATATTCAGTAAGCCTGAGAATCGGCTACTATCTATTTTTCTAACCTTTAAGTGATAAGAGGTGTTCACACCAAAAATTTTTTTTTTTTTTTTATATATATTTTTTTAATGTTTGGTGTTTTGTTATTTTTAAACAACATTCCCTCATCGTTCACAGCGCTCCAGGCCTTTTTCACTCATATTCCACATCCTTATACACTTCCAATAAGTTAGTAATTTTTTTCTACACTAGAAATTCTCTAGAAATCTTATATATGGCAAGACAACGTTTGCCGGGTCAGCTAGTATTATATAACATTCATTTATATTTTTCATTTTACGCATTTAATAACGCCAACACGGATGACAATTTAAATAGGAACTTTTTTAAAAAGCTGCTAATCTATCTACTATCTAAACTAAATACTAAATCGTACTTCTTTTGTTTTTAATAATGTTCTAATATCCAGTTAGTTTTCCTTAATTATTGTATTATATACTGATTAAATAAAATTGCCGAATTTCAACACGCATTACTGGTGGTAGGACCTCTGGTGAGTCCGCACGGGTAGGTACCACCGCCCCACCTATTTCTGCGGTGAAGCAGTAATGCGTTTCGGTTTGAAGGGTGGGGCAGCCGTTGTGACTATACTGAGACCTTAGAACTATATCTCAAGGTGTGTGGCGCATTTACGTTGTAGATGTCTATGGGCTCCAGTAACCACTTAACACCAGGTGGGCTGTGAGCTCGTCCACACATCTAGGCAATAAAAAAAAAAAAGCATTACTAGAAAAATAGCAAACAATTTAGAATTTGAATTTCGAACCAGTGATACGAATGAGATTTGAGATAGTTTTTAATGTATAACTCCTAATTTGACAGTGCTTACGAATATATAGTTATAGGAGCACGTGCCTGTTGTCATGACAACAAATTTACTGTACTTAAAATTACGGTAACATTAAGGTTATGAGAATTAAATCAAATAACTCGCTTTTGGCCCCAAATTCGAAAACGACCCAATTACATATAAGTAGGTTACCCGTGATCATGGCTCTTGTAATAGCATCAAATTATCAGGAATTAGTGAATCTGTGATTTTATGATGCCAAATTTATTTATTTATTTATTAAGTTGCACCAACAAAGTGATCATCAATACAAAACATTGACAAATTGACAAAAGTTCATGGCAGATGTCACCTCAATTATAGGTGCAATCGACAGTGCATTAACATCAAAAATAAAAAAAATATACAGCTAAGATTTGAATACATTTCATTCATTGCTTAAGATTAATTTAATTGGGAGATGATCCGCGACAGATTTTTCCTGTAAGTAGTGAGACAATCAGAAAAAACATCTATTTCACTTAAAATAAGTTCAGCGCAATCGGACAACTCCGAAGGAACATTGACAAATAATAGTGTTTGCACAAGTTTATAATATACCTACTTATTTAAATGTAATTTGTTTCAGGTTTAGGGCATTTAGGAGCCGAGCTAGAATTTTATCTGGTCTTTTAAGTCGCGTAATGATATGTGATAATAATATTCAAAGCCTGAATACCGAATGTCTTTGAGAAAGACGGTGTTTTTTTTGTCCTTTTGGGGCACCTTTTACTGGTGGTAGGACCTCTTGTAAGTCCGCACGGGTAGGTACCACCACCTCGCCTATTTCTGCCGTGGAGCAGCAATGCGTTTCGATTTGAAGGGTGGGGTAGCCGTTGTAACTATACTGAGACCTAAGAACTTATATCTCAAGGTGGGTGGCGCATTTATGCTGTAGATGTCTATGGGCTCCAGTGACCACTTAACACCGGGTGGGCTGTGAGCTCGTCCAACCACCTAAGCGATAAAAAAAATCGACGGACGAGCTTACGACCGAGATATATTAAGTGTATTGACCGACACTGAATTAAGTACTTAGGAGAGCCCATAGCAATTACGACGGAAATGGCAGCATCTCAATTCGCTTCATATCATTTTTCTTATGTATTTAACAATTAATTAAATATTTTTATAAACTCGACAATGGCAACAATGGCGTCGCAGGCAGTCAGTTGCGATACTTAAAAAAAGAAGAACAGCTAGAAATATGATAATTTGAATTTAGATTAAGATAACAATGCAAGAAATCTTAACAAAGAGGAGTTTTGTACTTTTTAGCTCATTCCATACACGGAGCATTTACTGGTGGTAGGACCTCTTGGGAGTCCGCGTGGGTAAGTACCACCACCCTGCCTATTTCTGCCGTGAAGCAGTAATGCGTTTCGGTTTGAAGGGTGGGGCAGCCGTCGTAACTATACTCGAGACCTTAGAACTTATATCTCAAGGTGGGTGGCGCATTTACGTTGTAGATGTCTATGGGCTCCAGTCACCACTTAACACCAGGCGGGGTGTGAGCTCGTCCAGCCATCTAAGCAATAAAAAAAGCAATTCTGTCAAAATTACGTATTACTTATCTATTAGATGATGACCGAGCTTTGCTCGGTTTTTTTTTGATAACGCCATCTTGTTGTGTCTTTAAAGCGGTTAGTTGCCCCCAATTAAGAAAAACAGTATTATTGTTCGCCAATAGATGTCGGGAAGAGTTGATTATTTAAAACCCGAATAAAACAACATTTTCTGAAAATAAACCGTAGCTAGATCGATTTATCGCCCCCGAAATCCCCTGTATACTAAATTTTATGAAAATCGTTGGAGCCATTTCCGCGATTCAGATTATATACATATATATTAATATACCAGAATTGCTCGTTTAAAGGTATAAGATATATTAATACGTGAAGCAAAAACTCTGTACCCCTTTTTTAGGTACGCAAATTGCGCGGACGGAGTAGTATGCAATTTCTCACACTTATAGAGAATATAAAGGAGTGCAGAATGCTAATATTAAAAAAAAAATGATGCAATAATTCATTAAAAAAAGCATTACACACACTACCATGTATTTGACACACACACACACACACATATAAATACCCTTTATTTACTGTCAAACTTTTGTCATTGCATTAAAGTCTGTGGTCAAAAGGAGAATAGATTAATATTGTTTATCTTTATTAATATTTGTCTATAGTGTAGTCTTGGCGAAATCTGTGATTATAGAAGTATGATAGTCTTTGACAATAGAACCTTAATAATGTTCCAAGTTATGTATAATTTCAATTAATTATAGTCGAAATTCGACTACAGCGGGACCACTAGTTCTCATTCAGGTTTCAAATTCTGAAACGTCTTTGTTTGCCATTCATGTTTTAATATTTCGCAGCAATAAAGCATGTGCAAAATTGTATGCGGAAATAAAAAGATATTTTTTTATATCTCAAATATTTTCTCAATCCAATAATTTCCTATCGCGAAGTTAGTTAATAAAGAATGTATCTACTCGAGTGCAATTCTCGCTATATCCAAAGAGATCAAAGAAATAAATAAAGGATCCGCCGTACACAGATCTGGATCAAAAGTTACCAGCGCTCTTCGCTTGCGTGAATGCACGGTTGTTATGACAGCGGTTGAATTGGAACGGTGAAGATGATTTCCCGGGGAAATTCTAAGGCTGTTAATAAAAGAGCTCACGTTAAAGCATTCGGATTTTATGTGTATAATACTTCCTACTTTCTACTGCTTTAATATATTTTCAATCTTCCACACTGGGGCGAACTATATTTATTATTTTACTCAATCAATTTTTTTTAAATTTTTTAGTCATTGCTTTCTCGAACAATTAGATCACAAGCATTTGTTTTAAAAAATAATCCTTTCAGTGGAATTACGAGAATTTATAAGGAATTAATTCTATATATTTAAAAATAGTGATCGTTCCGAATTTTCGCTTGACACAAAATTCAATTGAAAAAATTTTTTTGAAATTCACACGATAGGATTCTTTACATTCCCGCCAAAAAATCCGTCCTGTGGTATCTAAGTTATTAGTGACATGTTAACGTTTCGATGATGTTCTCCTAATGCTGTATTCTATACATTTTCGAGACACAATAAACCTACGAATCGGAACTACTATGATCATGTTTGACGGACGAGGAATTTGACCCTACTATTACACTAAGGTACCTGTTAGAAACTGGGTCACGACAAGTGTATCCTCATTTGTACCTAATGTTCGCATAATGCAATGTCGGTTATAAAAGGACTTTAAAGAGGATGTCGGCTCACAATAACCCTGTAATGGTTTAATAAAAATCCTACTTTATATTGTCATGAGCACTCATGATAATAATTTCCTGTAGACCGAATGGTAAACAGTCGACGTCGCCCAAAGCACGTCATTACGGATCCTCCCGATCCATTAACGGTGCTTTTAGGTACCACAAGTACCGGTCACCGTCCTTCGTCGCAAGCGACGGGTTCGACGAGCGAATTAACCCATAGACACAGCGCACTGAGTTTCTCGCCGGATCTTCTCAGTGGGTCGCGTTTCCGATCCGGTGGTAGATTCTGCGAAGTACTGCTCTTGCTAGGGTCAGTGTTGGCAACACTCCGGTTAGAGCCCCGTGAGCTCACCTACACACGTTAGGGTGAAGCTGAAATAGCTTCTCAAGGCTATGAGCATAGGTAGGGAAAAAGAAAAAAAAGATAATAATAACGATACTCGTTTGAACAGAGCCAACACAGTAAAAGTTTCAAAAACACGTCGCTTCTTTCAGGTACATTCGTGTGATGATGTTCGTAAGTTCTTTGATGCGTTCAACTTCGTGACTCGTGAAACTTTGTGTGTTCACGTCACGGCTTAAGGAAATTTATGTGTGGTTGTTTTTGACAGAATAATGTATTGAGTAGATTAAGTGCGCTTATACAGTTGGGAATTTGTAAAAGTTCCAATGTCCATTGCAGGTCCTGTGAATTTCTAACGCCAAGTCCGCTCGTATTCTACCCAATTTTAATACGCTTTTATTAGCTTCAGACGAATGTATGTTTGTTTGTAACGGAATCTTTGAACATGATTTTGACCCCGGATTAACTCAAAATTTAGTATACTTATTAAAGACCGATGACAATACAATATATAAAAATATATATTGTAAAAATTTAAATTCAACTAAAAATGAAAAATAAATAATCGTTTAAAAACTAACAAAATACGCTGTAAAAAAGCGCGGGGTGCTTTTCAGGATATTACAAAATAATCATTTTTTCTTACACTATTTTTAATTCAAATCTATTAAAATTTATTTTCTTCTATTTTTTAGTTGGATTTTCTATAAAAGCGTATTTTTTTAGTTTTTTTAAACTATTATTTATTTAACCACGAAGCAGTAATGTTACCAGTTCCAAGGGCGAGACAGCCGTTTTACAGTAAAATGTACACCTGTGACCAGTGAGCTCGAGGACTTAGCAATAACGAATCGACCCTCAGACACGACACCAGGTCGAAATTTCAATAACTGCGACAATTATTACTTATATATTATTATAACCGCCCTCCACCCGGATAGTTAAACTGTTTCAAGGACGAAATGAGCAGATTTCAGGTGCTTATCTGTGCGAACTCATCTACCAACTACCAATAGGAAAATAAATAAAATATAGATAAAAAAAATATGCTACCTATGCCTTGAGAGGCTATTTCAGCTTCTCATTGACGTGTAGGTGAGCACACTGGCCCTAGCAAGAGCAGTGCTTCTCAGAATCTACCACCAGATCAGAAACGCGACCCACTGAGAAGATCCGGCGAGAAACTCAGTGGGCTGTGTCTATGGGTTAGTTTACTCGTCGAGCCCTTCGTCGCAAGCGACGGGTTCGACGTGGATGGTGACCGGTGCATGTGGTACCTAAAAGCACCGTTAATGGATCGGGAGTAACCGTAATGAAATCTAGTAGATTCGTGAGTACGTATTTAGTAAGCGTACATCAGGTGTATATCTCAATAGACCACAATCAATACTTCTTTTATCTCATTGCGAACGGAGTTTCGCGCTGATCTCCTCAGCTGGTCATGATCCGGTCCGGTGGTAAACTCTGCGAAAAATTGCTCTTGCAAAGGCAGTTGCTAGCTCTCTAACCTACCTTATAAACTAAGAGATATTAAGCACGCAATGAAAAACAAATTTTATCAGTAAACTTTTATTTTCTATGTTAAATAAACGACACACGTTACTTCACAGGCATCAAATCTCAAAGTAGAAAATTTCGACTGGACCTATCAAATTCGAACACAGCTACATTGAATTGATTTCGTTAATGCTAATTTTGAACAATTCTTTTCGTATTTTTTGAGATTTTCTTTTCCCAATAAAATTCTGGTCGTACTTGTTCATAGAAAGATATCAAACGAACACTTAAACATTAAATCAGTCATTCACACAAACGTTCTCGTTGTAATAATATAATCAAAATACGCAATTTATTTCATACAATCTTTCCGTTCGCAACTTGGCCCGCGTGAACTCACATTCCATTATTCCGTGAGTGGATCTCTGTACTCAGATGTAGGATAAAAGATAGCGTATATTATATCCCAGAGTTTCTTAGGTCCAAACTGAATTTCATCAAAATCGGTTCATTGGTTTAAATACCTTTGTATTCATAAAATTATTTGCTATGTACAACTTGTAACGTCCAGCTATGTAGAGAAAAAAAAAAAAAAAAAAATTGTATCTTTCCATTTTTAAGTTTGATTTAAGTCCTTTGCTTCAAATGAATATATATATGTCTAGTCATGAAAACTAACGAAAATCCCGCTTAAATCCAGATATGCACGCAAATAAACAAACAGAAAACGAAAAATTGCGTCCTCATGTTCTATTACTCATCTTTAGTTATCCTCCATTGTTTTCACTGTCTCATTATTTGTAATCATGATATAGATTTAATGAATACAGTTCTTTAGAATAAGTATTACATATACTAATGAAATCCAAATAATGATTAATTCTCACCTAAGCATAATTAATTCATCGCATGAATATTGGATCAAAAATAGCAATACTATAATATATTCCACCAGTTCTCGATAGCTTTAAGTTATAATTAAAACTAATTTCACAGTACACAATATAATATAATACAGACGAGACCATTATTTAATATATTGTAACAATAAAATTAACTTTGATTATAATTGTAACCAATGACATTTTTGTTTTTAAATCTGATATACATTTTCGAGCCAACACGCGCATTAAGATTTTTCATTGACACAAAAGTATATACAAAATAAACACTACACGAAAAAACAAAGTACATTTTATACATCATCAAAATCAAGCAATGAATTTATTGAAGTAATTAGATAAAATGAATAGTTTTAATTGAAAATAAATTAAAAAAAAAAACAATACATTTATATATTTTGTTTTTTAAATATTAAATAAGAAATATCAACAAAGTATAGTAATAAAACAGTAGTTAATAACTATTAAAAACGATAAAAACACATCATAATATATTATTTATATTATATTATTGTATTTATTATACTACGTAATACATTTATGTTTATGACAATATTCATTTCTCGAGGCACAAATTTTATATTAAAGACAAGAAAGTTTAGATGTGCTTCTGTTAATTGAAATATTATAAACATAGCTTTTTTTAAGCACTTGTTTAAGTTCAAAGGGCACGTCAGGGCCTTGAAACTGCGATACTTGAAGACAATTTTTTTTTTGTATCGAGACTATCGACATCTTGTATCGGATGCCCCTAAACTTATATGTTGTTAAAGTTAAGGCATTTAATTATTGTACAACTAAACATAGAAAAAAATAAAAAAAAACCTACAAAAAAACAAAAAAAAACATAAAAGTCTTTTTTATCAGTTTGTGGTTACTGAAAATTAACAAATACCTTAACGAAGAACCTTAAGAATATTTAAAAAAATCGAAGCGAAGCCATCTAGTGGCCGACGCCTGTAAACGTTTTTGTTGTGTGCTTGAGTTGCTTATCTATAACTAATTTATGTGTGGGTCATGCTGTGACGTCACGAGAAGGCACCGCGGTCCTGAGCATATTAACCACGAAGCAGTCATGCGGTTCGAAGGCTTGAGACAGCTGTTACACAATACAATTCGACCTCATGTCTCAAGGGAACCACTTAACAACAAGAGAGACGTGATCTAGTTCTCTCTACAATACAATTAAAGAACATAACTTAGTTTATTAAATCTAGATTATAATATTGCACGTTTATTAATCTTATTACAGTATCAATAAGTGAGTTAATTTCTCATTCGTTAATAATAGCGATCGATCTGTTAAATCGTTAATTTTGTGTTAGTGTTTTGAATTGAAGTTGATAATTTAATTTTTTTATTAACATATTAATAATTTCTCTTTAAATTTTTTTGAGTTTTATATTTAAGTATTAGGCATAATAAAAAGTAGTTAGTTTTAAAAATTAATTAGTAGTCACGTATAGTCTAATCGACCGGTTATAATCAAGTCCGAATTCGTAGGGCTTAGCAAAAAAAAATATGTCTTCGCTAAGCACAATCAAACGCCTCGTTGCTTAAGGACTGAGATCCATTATATTAATTTATAAAAACGGGAACAGAACTTCTATTGGGGTTTTCGTCTCCTACTAACATCTAACAGATTAACGTTACAAAATTTAATTGAAATATCATGATATGTTTCTTTTCACGTGTCCATACTATATATGTATCTGTAACGAAAGCCACTTATCCGATATAAATAATTTAATAAAAAATCATAGTCGAATATTGTATTAAAAATTGCAGTTGACAAAAATAATTTTATATATCGAATTAGTGACGAGAATCAAACGAGTTATTTTAATTGATTTAAAATGTAGTGTTTTTGTAAAACTTATGATTCTTTCTTTCAAGTAACCAAATATTCTGGATGCAGTAACTGCTATAAAGATGTTAGTAAGATTAATTTAATCTAATGTATTCTACGCTATTATATCGATACTAATTCTAATCGTATTTTATTAAAAAAGTAGGTCCCGATAACCTTGATTGATCGATATACATTCCTTTATATCAAATAATCGATATCCAGTAATAAATACCTTAATTAATTTATAATGTTAATTTATAATATCGATTTACGTCATATTGAAAACATGGCACAAACAAAATACACACACACAAAACAATCGATAAATTAGTAACGCTTTTTTAATTTTTTTATTTAGAGGAAAATAAAATAATTAATGTTACGTAAAAAATAGTTGTTCATTAAATCGATTTTTTTATCGATACTAATATCGAGAAGGTTATGATAAAATTAATATTCAAAGTATATATGTATATACTGAAGACATTACTAAATTCGTTGGAAAGGCAAGATATTCTTATCAATAAGAGTTCAAATAAATCACAGAAAAATAACTATACCTAAAATAAATAAACAAGAACATAAGCATTTCTTTTTCAAACTAATCAACAAAACTGATATGTCCGTTGGGTCGATTATTCGAGTTGTTACTATACGAATATCGAAAAGAATAAAAACATTATTAGTAATTAAAAAAAAAAACTTTCAACATTAAACTTTTAATCGATATCGTTTAATATCGATATTTACTATTGCCAAATAGTACAAACACTAATATGCGTTATTGCGTAGCGCATTACACAAAAATCATTGAAAGAATTAACTCGTTTAAATCCCATACGATGTAATTACCGATAATTGTTTTGACTTCCGTAATTTAAAAAGTCAATGGCTATAATTACTCTTACATTTTTCGTCGACATTAATTTAATAGAGGCGTGTATTTTTTCGATCAGTTACTATTCGATTCGCTTTCAGACGATGTTTTCTTGAAGCCTTGTGCGTACGCAGCTTGTATGCTCTCGCAGACGAATTTGTATTGATTCTGTAAGAAATAAAGGCCCACATTATTTATACACCTTTTTGTGAATTAAATTTAACACATTCGTTTATGGTTCGTCTTCTTTATTTCTAGATATAGGCAGACGCGGTCACAGACTACTTTTTATTAAGTAGACCGAGAGCCAGTAGACAGCATAACGTGAATGCCACCTTATGTCTTGAGTTGTAAGGTTAAAGTTCATTTGCATTGTATAACGGTTGTGTCACAGAAATAGGGAAGACAGTGGTAGCTATCGCGCGGCCTTATCAATACGTATTCATAAAATACGCGTTAATCTATACTAATATATAAATCTACAGTTGTTTTTACGGATGTTCCGTTATAACTACTGAACCATGCATCCGATTGACTTGAAACATGGTATCCATGTAGAAAATACATGTACTTAATGGATATTATATGAGTGTTGGACTCCCTAATAATAATGAGTATTATTTAGATTTGAGTGGCAGGTGCAGGTGTGGGCGGGGTGTTGGGGGGGGGGGGGTGTTGTTCCTACCGAGTTCTGTATGCACATGGGTCGCTGCGCGCGCATGGCCCGCACGAGGTCTAGCGGGTAGAGCGGCAGGCGGCGCGCCAGCAGCTCCAGCGCGGTCTCGGCCAGCACGAGCGCGCCGGTGCGGCCCACGCCCGCCGAGCAGTGCACCACCATCGGCGGCTCCACGACGCGCTCCTCCGAACCCGCCTCGTCGGTCAACGACGGCATCACTGTACATACAACGTTTTCAAAGTGATTTCAAACTCGATGAAACGAAAAAATAAGTCCATAGTAAGCTGATAACCTTGAGAGGCTATATCAGCGTCGCCTTAATTAGAAGTGAGCCCACGGGGCTCAAACCTGACGACGTTGCTAACACGAACCCTAGGAAGAGCCGTGCTTCGCAGAATCTACCACCGGATTGGAAGCACGACCTACTGAGAAGATCCGGCGAGAAACTCCGTGGGTTAGGACTTTTTTTTTATTGCTTAGATGGGTGCACGAGCTCACATCTCACCTGGTGTTAAGTGGTTACTGGAACCCATAGACATCTACAACGTACATGCGCCATCCATCTTGAGATACAAGTTCTAAGGTCTCAAGTAAAGTTACAACGGCTACCCCACCCTTCGAACCGAAACGCATTACTGCTTCACGGCAGAAATAAGCAGGGTGGTGGTACCTACCCGCACGGACTCACAACATGTCCTACCACCAATCTGTGGGTTAATTTACTATTTAAACGTAACGTTCAAAATTGTATTGACAAATGTATTTAGATAGTTGTTTAACCCAGTTAAACAACTATCGTCGTATTATTCAGAGCTTCAACTAATTTTTTTTACCGGCTCTATGATTCCTGAGGTTTGAGCACAGCTGGGTGAAGGATATGAAGGCGGCCGCGTCCTCCGGCACGCCGTGGTCCGGCCACGCCGTG
This sequence comes from Bombyx mandarina, assembly GCF_030267445.1. NCBI lineage: Eukaryota > Metazoa > Arthropoda > Insecta > Lepidoptera > Bombycidae > Bombyx > Bombyx mandarina. Next base: position 4,300,002 of record NC_143215.1, read on the forward strand.
TACTGCAGCTGCGTCACGTTGCGAGAAGCGCCGCTGCTCTCCTACAAACAAACGTATATGTGGGCGCAAACGCCACTATAAGTAGCAGATAACGACTTTTAATCTAAGACAGTTTTGATTTTAAATGATAAAATGTTGTTTTGATAAATATTACAAAAATGTAGGGTAGACTTCGTAACGCCACAGTATAAAATGGCGGTGCGTGAACAGTCGTCTCGCATCACCATACCAAAACGGCCAACAGGCAAAATCATCACCCCTGCCTCGTCAGGCAGGGAGTCCAAGCCCGGGCAGAGGGGATTGCCCCGATGCCCGACCCGTGCCTCCGCAAGGGGACACGAGGACCTAACGAAAAAAAGAGTCGTCTCAGTCTGTCTCAGACAGTCCAGTCGGTCCGTCGGTCTGTCGGTTTTATTGACTTTTATTGCAATTATTGCAATACACTGGGTTCAACCTAATATGAGTGATGACGGAACTGCCACTCAGCCATCCCTGGCGCCGTCATATACTATACAATAATTATTCTTAGTTTCGCATCTCATCCTGTTTCTTACACTCGAATTATTAAATTAAGTCAAGAGTTATCAAGTTTTACAAATCAAATATTACCTTTAAAGTCATTTCTCTCCTGATGTAATGTCCGAAATTCTGTTCACTGTTCGTCAGGACGGTCAGTGCGTTGGTGGCCTTCAACGGCGTGGTCCCAACTTTGGGCCAATATTGGTGACACTTGGCCCTCCCTCGTTCGGACACAACCGTTAACATGACAATCAAACTGCTCTCCGATTCCCAGACCATTTGCCAGAAATCACCCACAGTTGAGGCCAACGGACCTATTGAAGAATAGTATACTAATTTAGATGACAAACTAAAAATCAAACCGGCACACAAGACGTCGTACCACCAGTAATTACGCAGATTATAATTTTGCAGGTTTGATTTTTATTACACGATGTTATTCCTTCAATGTGGTAGTCAATCGTGAACATTTGTTAAGTACGTATTTCATAAGGAAAATTGGTACCCGCCAGCGGGATTCGAACACCGGTGCATCGCTAGATACGAATGCACCGGACGTCTTATCCTTTAGGCCACGACGTCTCCAAAGTATTTGACGATATTCAAGTTGTGATTTCTATAGGCGCCGGTAGCCCCACTTAACAAAAGATGAACTCCAATGCACCGCGTAGGGCACCAGTAACCTACATGACAGTCAAAGGGTTAATAAAGTTTGTAATTAAATAAAAAGTACCTTGTGTGGCAATGTAGGTCAATACTAAATCAGAATTCGGTATCGGCATGTTGATGTAGGAAGCGTTGATGTAATCTCCTGTGGGTCCGTTGTTCAGAATCACTCGGGTCGCATCGTCTAAAACGATAAAAATAATTGTAAATAGACATACTTTAACAAAAGCCGACTTCAAATAGAAAAAAAAAGATATTCCAAAACAAATTAATATACACTGAAAACAATAATAATCGAAATCGGTTGGCGTGATATTGAGTTATTTATCTATTTGTCGCGCAGGTACCACATGCAAATTTAAGACTAATATGGTTTTCTCATGAATACCATTATCAGAACTGGACTAAATTAAAATGTCACACGGGAAGCATGAGCTTTCTAATAAAAAAAGAATCATCAAAATCGATTCACCCAGACAAAAGTTATGGAGTAACCAACATATAAAAAAAATACAGTCGAATTGAGAACCTTCTCCTTTTTTGAAGTCGGTAAAAAAACAATAGAAAACATTTGAGGCTTTAGTGGCAGCATTGTTTTCGAAGTCGTCGTGGCCTAACGGATAAGACGTCCGGTGCATTCGTGTTGAAGCGATGCACCGGTGTTCGAATCCCGCAGGCGGGTACCAATTTTTATAATGAAAGACGTACTCAACAAATGTTCACGATTGACTTCCACGGTGAAGGAATAACATCGTGTTATAAAAATCAAACCCGCAAAAATATAATTTGCGTAATCACTGGTGGTAGGACCTCTTGTGAGTCCGCACGGGTAAGTACCAGCACTCTGCCTAGTTTGAAAGGCCGAGAACTTAGAACTTATATCTCAAGAAAAATTGGTACCCGCCTGCGGGATTCGAACACCGGTGCATTGCTTCAACACGAATACACTAGACGTCTTACCCTTTAGGCCACGACGACTTCTTGCGATCTTGCGTTGTATGATGGCTACCCGCCACAGCTATCGTACTAGAACGCGAATGTAAAGCAATTTAGTACTGACAAGGTGCGATATCCTTGTATCGGTTCTTGTTGATGTTGTGCGGGAGCTTCGAGGCGGCCGTGGGCTCGTCGGGCTGCCGCCGCAGCAGCGTCTCGTACTGTCGCAGCGCCGCGCCGCTCGCCAGCCCGTCGCCCAGCAGCAGCATGGACTGCTCGAGCGCGTTCCCCTCGTACTGCCCCGCCATCGGCACGAAGAACACGGCCGGCTCCTCCACCGCGCTGTCCGCCGTCACGTACACTGCTGTGACGCAACAATTTCAACATTAATTATTTTGTTTGGCTTAGACGGACGGACGAGCTCACAGCCCACCTGATGTTAAGTGGTTACTGGAGCCCATAGACATCTACAACGTAAATGCACCACCCACCTTGAGATATAAGTTCTAAGATCTCAGGTATAGTTACTACGGCTGCCCCACCCTTCAGACCGAAACGCATTACTGCTTCACGGCAGAAATAGGCGGGGCGGTGGTACCTACCCGCGCGGACTCACAAGAGGTCCCACCACCAGTAAAGATATATATCTCAAGTAAGCGCGGAGTCGGGTCGGTTTTGATCTCAACGCCTACCAGTGTGATTGGTGCGGGTTTTTTAACGCTGTCGGTAACGTAAAAGTTAACTCAAGTTTGGAGTTGGAACGTTTGCGTACGTTTGCCGCTGTTCCAACTGTATTCAAAACTGAGTTAACTTTTACGCTATCGAGAACGTTATAAAACTCGCACTAAAAAGTCAAAGTACTTTCTTTGAATTACGCTAGTCGTAGACTAACACTAGATACAATAGCTAGTACTAGGTAGATCGACTCTCCATTAGAGTATCGACCTGTAGGAACGTATCTCGGCATGCGCATTTATAACGTTTTTTAATAAATTAAAAACATTTATCTATATATATATAAAAATGAAACCCGTTTTCCGTTGTCACGACATAACATGAAAACGGCTTGACCGATTTGGCTTATTTTTTTTTTGTAGTTTTCTAATACTCTGTACAAGGTTCTTACGGAAACAAATATTAAGAAAATCTCTCACAAATATTGAAAAATATACATTTAATTTTGCATATTTATTTGTGAACTATTCCACGCGGACGAAGTCGTGGGCAAAAGCTAGTATATTATAAATATCAATTTAAGATTATTTTGCTGTGAATTTTGATTTGTTTGAAAGCTTTTATAAGGTACTTTTTTTTCAATAGCAATTTCTGTAAAATATTTGATAATAAATTCAGTACTAAAATAGTTAAAACTACTTTTAACGATTTTGCATGTTTATTGTCATTTATACCAGTTCCGACATTTCGAATACTAGATACGCCATACATTTATAGTGACACAGGAGGTGTTATTTTTCTACATTTGTACTATATTGTTGTAACCAAACGTTAATTTTTTATAGAACACTGAAACTACTAGAATAATGTAAAATAGACGGTAGTACGATATATTTAATATGAGAATATAATTTTAAATCGACGAAATATCGGAATATAACAATAACAAAATAGTTTGTCTGTAGAGTCGGTTTACGGACGATAGTTTTGCGTGATAACGTCAGTAGCAGAACTATTCGAACTGCTAGCTCTGACGTCACGCGAGAAGAGCGATAAATGTGTCACAAGCCAACGCTTGGGCCAATCGTGCCTCTTTATCACCTTTTTACGCTCTCGCTTGCACGCTCAGACGGAACGTGACACTTTCGCATGCATGCAGCCGGTGTTCATCGATTTATAAGATGTTATCACGTCAAAAGAATGATAATAAAAGTACTTTTTTTTATTGTCCATGTAGGCAGACGAGCATACGGCCCACCTGATGGTGAGTGGTTACCGTCGCCCATGGACTTCAGCAATGCCAAGGGCAGAGCCGAGCCGCTACCTACAAAGCAGGTAGTTTTAATTAGTCATTTGTATTGTATCCACCGCTAAAGCCGGAATGCAAGACTGCTTCGGGGTATGGGTAGGCAGAGGGCCTCTGTCTGTGTGGACCCACAATCTCTAATAACCTTCGACCTTGCAATGACATAACACACATGTCGAGAGTGGTTGGCGGTCAGTTCGCGAATGTACCACCACACTGACCCACCATTCGGTTTGACGAGCAGAGTCAGCACTCCCCTCGTGGTCCTGATGAGTTGAACGACCTGCTCGTGCGTCAGCTCCTCGACATCGGTCCCGTTTATCGATATCACCTACAACGAGATTAGAGCCAGTTAAAAAACAATATTCTGAAATATATTGCATAGTAGACTGTATTGTTAATGTGTTATGAATCATTTTACTGTGTTAGTTGAATGGTGTATCGAAGTATAGAGCTCACACATTGGATCACAATATTTCGTGTACTCTCTTGGATAATTTTTAATTAACTTTATCAACATATATTTATCTTACATAATATTTTAAAGTAATTTTTACATATTATTTTTAAACGCAATAATGCAAATTGCATGCAGGGTCACTGAGATGACAAAAAAGACATAAATTAATTTTTTAGATTTGTTTACGTGATTTTAATTCTTAAGTTTTAATTTTAATATATGTAAGGAATTTGTGTATGTATATGTGTATGTGTGTGTATATGTATACATAATAATATATATTTCAGATGACTGGTACACCGTGTGTAATTCGTTTCCAAATGATTCTTTTCCACCTGATGGCTGTTTGAAAGAAATCGCTCTTACCGATAAAACCGCCAAATATACCTTTATTGTATTTAATGTTTCACATTATTTTTTTTCTATAAAGAATACTCTCTCTATATTTACTTTATACTCTACTGAGTGCTGACCTGGTCACCCTCCTGTAGGTGTTTCCGTGTCCGCGGCGCCACTCGCGACACGAGCACGGGCGCCGCCCCTCCCCCCCGCACGTTGAACCCGAACAGTCCGTCGGCGCCGGGCGCCAGCCGTATGCAGACCGCGTCCTCGCCCCCGCCCCCCGCGCCGCCCGCCCCGCCGCCCTCGTCCCCCGCCGCGCCGCGCCCCTCGCCGTCCGAGCACGATTCCGACTCGTCCACATACGTCAGAGGGATTCTGACGAAGTGCTTGAGGATATCCCCTTCGCTATTTAAATCAGAAATATCAATTGTAAAGTCAACGAGAACCGACATTATTATCGTCATCTATATATTAATACGTGAATCAAAAACTTTGTACTACTTTTTACGAAAATTGCGCGGACGAAGGAGTATGAAATTTCCTACACTTACAGAGAATATAGACAAGGAGTGCAGAATGTTAATATTTTTTTAAATTATGCATAAAAATACATTAAATCAATAATAAAAGCATTACACACACTACCATGTATATGACATACACGCATGCCTACCATTTGTTTACTGTCAAACTTTTCTTATTGCTTATAGTCTGTGGTCAAGTTGAGGGATGATCGGGAGGATCCGTAATGACGTATTTAGGGCGACGTCGACTGTTTAACATTCGGTCCCCCGGACGAGTATGGGATTACTATGCGGATAACAGCACCGGGGTCGAGAGCCGGTCCACCCATCGATAAAGCAGTAAAGGGACCCGAGTACCCACGTCCGTTCTGGTTGGGGGGGCTCGTCGTCCCCGGGCGTCCAGGCGGGGCGGGGCGCGGGCTCGGTGTGTGACGTCACCCTGGAACCGCGGCACGGGACGGGCGCGCTGCTCGGCGACGCGGTGGTCGACGAGCGGTCGCGGGTCCGACTGCTGCTGCGTCTGCGGACGAACCCTTTATTAGTTAACGCATTCGCTAAGCCACACTAAGCTGTAACACGAGCGTCCGTTTAAGTCGTCGCGGCCTAATAGATAAGACGTCCGGTGCATTCGTGTTGAGCGATGCACCGGTGTTCGAATTCCGTAGGCGGGTACCAATTTTTCTAATGAAAAACGTACTCAACAAATGTTCACGATTGACTTCCATGGTGAAGGAATAACATACCGACCTGCCTATTTACGCCGTGAAGCAGTAATGCGTTTCGGTTTGAAGGGCGGGGCAGCCATTGTAACTATACTGAGACTTGAGAACTTATATCTCGAGGTGGGTGGCGCATTTACGTCGTAGATGTCTATGGGCTCCAGTAACCACTTAACACCAGGTGGGCTGTGAGCTCGTCCACCCATCTAAGCAATAATAAAAAGGGTTAATGAAGGTCACGATGACGCATCGACCCCGCGTGTGCAGGTAGCTAAGTATCGTGCGTGCACATTCCTACTGTCAGTGACATTTACTACCCGACGACTCACTTTAAAATGCGTCGACTATCGTTCATAGAAACCTTTTCCAAATTACCAATTATCAAAATGTAGAAACGATAGATTTTGATCCTTTACATCAAGAACATATTATCGTAATTACAGTAGATAGGGGGAATAGGGACTAGAGGTAGAATAGGGACAAATTTGGGATGTCACAATACTTTTGTCGGCTTGTTAGAGATTTAACTTTGTTGAACTGAAAATATCTTTTATTTAGTATTTAACAATATTAAATAGTTTAATTTAGTCATCAAAGTTTTGTAACTCATTTAAAAAAGTTAATGATCTAAGTTAGGTACCTACCTAACAACTAAATGGCCTTATCGACAAAATTTTAATGTCACCATACGTAACCCGATTCACCAACGCATGGGTGAATAGGGACAAATGTTTTTTTGTAACTTTTTATGATTATTCTTTAATAAACTATACCTTAATGCATGAAAATTTAAACTACCTAAACCATTATGATCTCCATTTTATGACTATAACTACAAACAAAAAACAATAAAAGCCAATGTCGAACTTAAAAAGTGTACCGACCCCCCCTCTCCACCACCCCCTTTTTACGGTACCTCACAAAGTTCCTGTTCGATGATCTAGATCGTCTCGCATCTTCCAAGGCCTGGGTTTCTGTCCGGGGCACCGCCGGAGCAGTGATCCCGGCCAGCGCGCCCAGGGCTTCGAACAGCGGCCGTCGTCGCGGCGCCCGCAGCCGGAAGAAGCCGTGCCGCTCCACGCTGCACCGCCAGAGAGCCTTGGCGGCACGACTCGATTGCATGTTGAAACCGAGAACTGTGTCGTACGACTCCGACTATAAAGCACAATATTCATTAATCTTCATTCCGGCTTGCCGTTTTTACGCGATCTTTACAATGATCTATATATCTATAAGGTTGTTTAATCTATGCTAATATTATAAAGTTGAAGAGTTTGTTTGTTTGAACGCGCTAATCTCAGGAGCTACTGGTCCGATTTGAAAAATTATTTCAGTATTAGATAGCCCATTTATTGAGGAAGGCTATACCAATACAAGCGGAGCACCAATAAAGAATGTTTCAAAATCGTGTTTTTTTCCCTTTTGAGAACTTCCGCTGCGTGCGCTGCAGAAAAGTTAAAGTTAAAGTTTCGCTAAAATAATTTATGACAGAATTGTTCCCCTTTAAAAGATCTAAAAAAAAGTCCGCGACAGCATATGTCTATATGTTAAGGTTGGCTCACTACAACGTGTTTTATGCTAACCAAATTTGTTTCTAAAATAAAGCATTTATTCCACGCAAACCAAGTCGCGGGAAAAGCTAGTAAAGTTTAAAACGGCTTTAGTTGTAAGTGCCTTTTTTACGTGATGTTTAAAATAATGTAGGTGAACGATGACGTGCTTATCAAAAATATTGTCTAATTAATTTAATAAGAATTTAAAACGGCTTAAGTTCTAAGATAAAAGCGCTTCGTATTTTTTTTTAAAGGGAATTTATGGAGAACGCTGATTATAATCTATTTATGCCTTTCCTGCAAAATATGTATTAGTTAGACAATTTAAATGTTTCCAATGTAACACGGATATATGTTATGTGAGAATATCAGTCTATCTCGCTCGCACAATCGTTCTCTGAAATTTTAATGACATTAACTTTATGAAGTTTTACCATTTATGTTTCTTAGTTTTATTTAAATAATACCCTACCTTGTATATCTAATCGGATATAACTGCATTTTTTTTTATTAAAGTGGCGTAAAAGGCTAGCCTAGTGACATCAGATAGAAAGTTCTCATTAGCATTTTTTCTCTTATTTTTTTATTACTCATTGTATTCTCGATATTGGATAAATATAATTAGGTAGTTGAGCCGGCGTTCGTACCGCAAATATTCAGCACGATTGTTTTTCGAAACATCTTATCCCGCCCATAAAACAGAAGCCTAGTGAAGTAACATTGACATAGAAATTTAACATGAAAGAATGGTTAGTAAAGAGGCGATATGTCCTAGTCTAGGCGGTGACAAGATCTGTGCAACTCATTAACAAGTTTAATGGTAGATTTTTACTGCTGAATAGCATGCTTTACTGTCTTTATCGTTATATTGGTTTTAGATGGTGACAATACCCGGATCGTAACGATAAAGAAGGAAATAAGAAAGAAGAAAGGAAATCTCAGAAGGAATGAAGAAAAAGGTAAAGTACTCGTAGAAATGAAGCGAATATAATATCTAGTTTAACGGTGGCTTTAAATAAAATTACTGAACAACAAATATAATATAGACAGTGGATAAATCTGTCAATTTTTTTAATTTAAATCGAATAGGGAACAGATCTTTTCATCGCCAAGAAATTTTACGCAATATATTATTTCCTTATTGAATTATCCATTTAGAGCGTATGTTGATTCTTAGTTATTTGCCTTATAAGAGAGGTTTGTAATGATATCACAAAATTTACAAGTTTCTTGATGATTATAATTTGAATAACGATAAGTTTAAGGCGAAGATTCTTCTCTTAAATTCACTTAAACACTAAAGCGGTATAACTATAACAACCCCATCGTAACGCTGTTTTTTTTTTAAATTATACTACGAGTATTAGCAAAAAATGTTTGTTAGTACCACAGTAAGCCTATACAGAAAATGACATACAGAATTGTTATGAAATCTTCTTGAAGCTAATCGTCTGATAAACGAGCGACGATGTTTCTCCTGAAATAATGGAGTATACATTAAGCCAAGACGCACTTCGCAAATCCGTGACTGACCGCCAAGTTCTCGATGTGGTCCAATGGTACTTTGTCCGTGCATTGTCTATTGGAATCTCACTAAGCCAATACTTCTTTTCTTCTCTTGCCTTAACACATTGTACGCGAGATTCGATATATCGTCGTTGTCAAATCAAAATCTGCTATGTGCACTTTTTGAGATTTTTACTTTTTGACCTTTTCGTATAGTTCACAGCCCTATCTACCATATTAAAAAAAATTGTTATGTGTCTATAGCTTTAATATTTATCTATAGCTTTCATTTCATATACTTAGTTCTTAAAAATTCAACTTCATATAAAATTTTATACGAAAATGTTTTTACTCGTTAATTCAAAATAGAGTTTTTGCACATAGCAGATTTTGGTTTGACAGCGACGACATGTCGCTTGAGCGCCGGCCCTTTTCAAATTGTACGAATATGGAAACAAATATAGTGTTTTACGAAGATGTACAAAATGTAATCATTGATTTTAAACAAGCTAATCATGACAGCGCTCTGATTTCAAACGGTCGATACGGTGTCCGCGCTCAGTATTTAAATTTCTCAGATGCCAAAGGCGTACAATAGGTTAAGAAGGGAAACTTGTCGAAACTTTTCGGACAAAGGAGTTGTCGTTAGTTGAAGAAAAATAGAGACGGAGAGTTAACAACAGCTGCCCACACCCTTGTTCTTTCAGATCCCTACCTTGGCCGGTACGGGACGTTTGGTTAGAAAAGCGACGATTGCGTCGTTTAATGTATTGCCCTTCCTCATACCAGACTTCTGATTAAGTTGGGGAAAGGGCCAAATGATCCCGCAGAGAAAGAGCCATACTCCTGAGAAGAACCGGCAAAACTAATTTATTGCCCTTCCTTATAGCACACCTCTGTCCAAACTGGGGCCTGGAAAAATGATTCCGCAGAGAAAGAGCCATAAAGAACCGGCAATACAAGCTCAGCGGGATTGTCTATTATTTTTTTAAATGCCATTATGTTTTTCTATTCTCGTTTTAGCTCGATTTGGCATCGAATTACCAATAGCCAACTGTTCGAATATTCTTCTAGCATCTTTAGTGCGAAGTTCGGCTGTACGACTAGAGCAATAGCAAAAAACAGAATCGCAAATGGTAATTACCCAAAAAAGGTACATATACTCTGAACTTTTGAAATGATACCATATTTTTTCGACTTAGAAGCTTTGGACCCTTCTAATGCCGAGTGATTGATAATGCTTGACCTAAGCTCAGCAGTGGACGTTTGTAGGCTGTTAAGGACAACGGTTGGGAAGAAACAGATAGATTCATTAGATATGAATATAGTATTTTTTTATTATGGCTGTTTGTTTAGCTTTCCAATTCAAATTAAGTAGCCATGTAATATTTCACTGGATGTCGAAATTTAAACTATTTCCACGTTTTCCTTGTACCAACATTGTTATACATATTTATTTAATAAATTTTAAATGAATGCTTCGAGTGAAATTCGTGATTCTTAAACGCATTTTACTCAAACGGAAAGTCACATCACATAATATACATGCTATAAGAGTTAGCTTTGTTTGATCGATCGTACATTTAAAATTTGCATTACAGAAGCAAGTTACTTCCGAAGCCAGTTTGACAATTAATTAGTCCATTTCCTAAGGAGATAATTAAACAAATCAACTTACGGGTTCACGTTTTAGTTGTATAAAGAACTGCTTCTTCTTGAAGGAAATCTTGACGATTTTACTCCAAGAGAATGTATTCACGCGTACGTTGTTCTGGAATACGACTATACCGATTGACGTTACGCCAATAAATATGTCTTTGCCGTTGTAGTCCTGGAAGGAATCAAAATAAATAACAAGTATCAGTAGACGTTCGGTAAAAAGTAGTTTAGGTTCTAAGTAGATAGTGGTAGTAATGTTATTGGTAGCAGTAATGGCTGTAGTGCTGGTGGTTAACCCTCAGACACAGCCCACTGAGTTTCTCGCCGGACCTTCTCAGTGGGTCGCGTTTCCGATCCGGTGGTAGATTCTGCGAAGCACGGCTCTTGCTAGGGTTCGTGTTAGCAACGTCGCGTCAGGTTTGAGCCCCGTGAGCTCACCTACTAGTTACGCTGGAATAGCCTCTCAAGGCTACCAGCTTAGGTAAGAAAAAAAAAAAAAAGCTGGTGGTGGTAGCATCGAAAGCCAAACAGTGAAATCATAAAAAAAAAAACAAAAAAAAAACAGATTCCTACTAAATATTAGATAGATTAGCTTATATACAAATTGTCGTGGAATTGAAACTTCGATATATATCATTTGAGTTATCATTCCATCGCGACTTATAAGCGACCCGCGTTCTGGTTCCAAGTATAATTCTATGACGAGAACGGGAAATTTTAGATTCGTCGTGAACAAATTGACATTGAGGGTGCACTTTCAATTATTTCAGTTTCGCGATATTTTTTAATGATCAATAATACTTTTAAATACTATTCAACTATAACGGACCATGAAATTCTCCGGCAATGAATCAACAGATATTAATTGCAAAAGGGGCATGCGAACTAACGCGCCCGTACTAAAAACAAATCGTTTCCTTTTAGCATGTATAATATATAGTACCTTTTGCTTTTTTTTCGTACCTATTCTTGTATCCTCGAGGGGTTATTCTAGATTCACCGAGGTAGTAGGTGAGCTCACGGGGCTCAAGCAGGGAGTGATGCTAGCACTGGCCCTAGCAAGAGCAGTGCTTCGCAGAATCTACCACCGGATCGGTAGCTCGACCCGCTGAGAAAATCCGGCGAGAAACTCAGTGGGCTGTGTCTATGGGTTAATTTACTCGTCGAGCCCTTCGTCGCAAGCGACCGGTTTAGCGAGAATGGTAACCGGTGCTTGAGGTACCTAAAAGCCACCCACGACCCTCGGCGCGACAGTCAGGGTCGCTAAATACTGCACCACCGAGTCAGTCAACATTCTGGTAAATTTTTTCAGTCAAAAAACACAGATCTTACTTTAGCTGGATGACAATCGACGCCATAGCAGTCTAAGCGTTTGGCGTGCTCGAGGAAATTCGCGTCCGCATCGGCGGGCGACTGCCCCTTGTGCATCTTGTGGAGCTCGCGGATCCGACGTTCGTCCTCGGCGTTCTGTTTCGGCAACAGACGGAATTCGGACAGGTAGCCCGAAGAATGTTCCGAATCGTTGTGGTCACCTATTTCGGCTGCAATACACAAGGAAAAACATATCTCAAGACCCGAAAGGGCGTAAGTCGTTAAATTAAAATTACGCGAATTACGTACGAAGGATCTACAGATAAATATGAATATTTGAAAACATTATTAAATAATACTTTTCGAATGACCATGACATGTTATTATCAAGGAAAAAAAAAAATATTATATTACGGCACATGATGGAATGCGCCTTAATTTTTGAGACATTCACACTATATTCTATATAAATGTCAATTGTTTACCATTATTTTATAGAGGAAAATAATTGTCATTTGTTATTCAAAAGCTACAAATAATCAAGTCGGAATAACAAGTGAAAATACAATTCGTGGCAGCGTTACTACGCATCTGTTTGATCTCCTATAATCTTATGCGTTTTTTTTTAATTCGATTAATTATAATTTCAACGGCATTGAAAATACTTTGGCACAAGCACGCTACCTATCTACTGTAAAAAAAAATGTGTCACGCTAAACATTAAAGGTCAAATATAGTCTAATATAATTATTACTACGTTCATCAAGAATGTTTGTTCGGGACCTGGGAGCAGTTACGTGCATTAACTACATACTGTACACGCTGAAATACGAAAAAAAAAAAAAAAAAAAACTTAAAAACGTAGCAGGTCACCGTTTCTCAAAGTTGGGGAAAATGCTTCCTATGTCCTATATACATACATAACGTTTTTTTTACATTTAGAAAGACCGAAAATAAATGTTTTAACGATTAAGGCGGTAATACCTTACCTTGAACAGTGAACGAAGCCAGGAGTAACGCCGTGTTCTTCGGAGCTACCATGCGTCCATCGAGAAGCAACTTCCTCAGTTGCAGACAGAGCAAGTACCTTGTGTATTCTTCGGCCAAACGTGACGGTTCGGGCGGATAGAAGCGTACGGCCAACCAGAACTGGGCGTTGACGCCTATCTGTTTCTTCACCGATTTACTACTGTCCAACCAACGCTGTCGACAAAACGAAATACTGTAGTGGCATTTTTAAGGATGAACCGGAATATATATTCCGGGTGCATATAACAAGAGGGCTTTCAGAGCCAAATTTAGACAAGACCGATATTGACACGGTCTAAAACGGCGTAATTATACTATCAAAAGTTGAATATCCCTAACAATTAACGCATTCTATAAAGAGATCGCTCACTACCCGGCCTTTCTTGCACCAATAACTAATGTATGAAGTCTATGACTTACGAAGGAATAGTGCTCATTATTAACGAATTCATAGTTATTTTCATAGGTTATCGAATTGTTATATTGTCATTTTCCTTTCGAAACCATGACTAGGGCTAAAAACGTTAACCAGCACATTGTTTCACGTTCCAGTGGACGAATGCTTAAAACCACAAAGTAATCATTTAACTATATCTTTATGGTCCTGAATGACAATAGCAATTGATTGTAGCTTTGTATAATCATTTGGCCCACTAGATGTTTCGTTTCACATCCCTACGATACACGTTTACACCTATTTGGGGCCCAGAAACACTAGTCTCGTAAAAGAAAACATCATGACACCGATGACTGTTAGTTCTTCAGCTATTTGAATGGAGTAAACTTAATTGAAGTTCAATTAAAAACATTGACCTGTTGGTGTTAATACCAAATAATACGCACTTTTAATTACAAAGATAAATGTCGCGTATTCAGTGAAATGTCGCTTAAAGCAAATAACCTTTCACCCCTCGATATGTTTTAGTTGATTCATAATCAAACATGGATCGATATTTTAATGCTACACCCCATAATCTCCCTTTAAAAAACAATACACTATAGAAACGAAATTGAATCGCCAATAAAACATGTTAAACTTGATTTTACATTTTACGTATCTTTCTACATATCCTTTTTTATGTATACAAAATATTTGAAATCCTCTAGAAACTTTGAGTGACTCACGCACGTAAATTAAATATTGCCAGTAATCGCAATCACACTACACAGAGAGTAAACAAGGAATTTTATGGATTGACGTGTACTTGTAACTTGGAGAATGTTTGGTCGTGATACGGGTTTGTGAGTCAAGCTTGAAAATAATCACAAAATTTGTTTTAATCACCAGTTGTGACCGTCTTACGTTAGACGATGCATGGGTTCAGTATAATTATTTAACCAGTGATCGAATTTCCGCAATAATTAGTGACACCTCAAGATTTAAATTAATTTTATGTTTTATTTACACTTCTCATTTGATTTGTCTTGGAATTATTATTTTTTGTAAGAATACAAATATTTTTTTTCCATTTGCTTTACCTAGAACTCTAAAGCTCGTCAATGGATGCTAAATAAAAAACTCTTAATGATGGTAGGCCACCTTGTAAGCCCGCACTGGTACCACCAACCAGTATAATAATACCTTCGGCTTGAAGGTGGAGCTGTTCATACTAAAGGTTGTTTTTTTTCTTTATGTTAGGCTCTGATAAAACTAGAACACCCACAAAAATACTTGAATGATCTCAACACTGGTATAAATTCACAACCCATCAAGATTACAACCACAGAAAATAAAATTAAATATAACTGCCTCAATGCAAAAGACATTAACTTACAAAATATTTAACATAGTACCCTAATTTTCACTTAACAAATTTTTTTTACACATTCTAAAAATGTAAAACCTTTTTGAATTGTTTCTTATTCACAGACTATCATTCTCTTTTTACTGTAGAATTACCAATCTATTGATACTTTGAGCACATGCATACTTAGTTGATGAAGTTATAATTCATTGAAAGCTAGAGTATCAAGGTATCTTGATTTTTTTGATCAAGATTTTTTAATAACTATGTATATTATAATGATTAGTATAAGCAAATGGCTGTGACCATTTACAAAAAAAGGGATCCCTAAAATTCAAATAGACTAAAAAAAAAATTGCATCATTCGAAATTTGATAAAACATTCAAGGTAAAGATTAGAACGGTGATTTTGTTTGTGATTAAAATAAAATCAATGCACATTCTTACAAATTGCATTAATCAAGTAATTATAGGCTTAATTACTGATTGTAATAACAGTAATTACTTTTCTGTTCATTTATATAATTAGTTTTGTATTCTAAAAATAACCGATGTTCACAACATGTTTTTTTAACCCAGAAATAAAGATTCTTTCTCTCTTCTTTTAACTCTAGAACGAGCTTGTAGTCCACCTGATTTTATGTGATTATTGGGACTACTAAACAATACAATGTAAAGCCTTGTTTGGACTAGGCGAGTATTTTAGTCGAGTACCGAGTAATTTAGTAGCTAAATGTGTCTCAACACCAAAAATTTAGTCCAGTATGTTAGTAAATAATTTAGTCAAGTCAATCCATTTTGTTCTATTTTTATCAGGTGTGTAGCGAGTAGTTTAGCCACTAAATTACTCTGTACTCGACTAAAATACTCACCTAGTTGAACAAGGCTTTAAGTCTTGCTAACCACTTAGACACTTGAATTTGAAGTCTTAAATAATGGTGATCAGATGATTGTTTCTACCAGTACATATTCACAGCATGCCATATACAATAAGATAGGTTCACGGCAGATTGCATTGGTTAGTTGTAACTAGAAGCTTGCTTGCTTGCTTATTGTAAGCTTCTGTAGAAGCTCATAAATATCAAGATGTGAATGCTAGCATCCTTGACATGCAGTCAACCGTGTAACTATGTATTTTTATTTATTTATTGCTTAGATGGGTGGATGAACCCACAGCCCACCTGGAGTTAAGTGATGGCTGGAGCCCATACACATCCACAACGGCTGCCCCATCCTTCAAACCAAAACACATTACGGCTTCACGGCAGAAATAGGCAGTTGTTGTAACAGCAGTCCTATATTTTTGAATTTGGAACACCATAAATAGACAGCATGATATATATTGTCAATTTTATATCACTCAACTGATTTAAAAGACCATTAACTTAACAAATATCAATAGTCACTAAAAACCACAGTCAAAGTCCTTAGGCCATTGAAATTATTTTTTGGATGTATGGATTTAATTCAAATGAACTCACCGTTATCTCCGTGTTACTGGCATTCGGAGGATAGCCGTTTTCAGTGTATTGCAATCCAAAATAATCCTTTTCTATTAACTCGAGATGTTCAAATACTTGTTGAAGCAGGACACTGCCCTTTGCTTTTTTCTAAAACACAATTGAGACTTGTAACAAATAGTACATGAGTAATGATTTATTTCTCTTTGATCATTTTAGCACTCGAGAACCTAATTTTAGAACTGGCATTTTTCTGTCTCCTGTAAATTATATGTATGCATTTTTGGTTGATTTTAAATATTTTTCCGTACCTCAATTTGAAATGTCTGCTGGGTATCGTCCAAAAACTGAACTGTAACATTGAATACACAAAGTTTCCTGTCGCGCGCAAGCTCCGAAGCTCTAACGTTGTATGTACCACTCGAACTGCTGAAAGCTCTCCTCGAAACACTTTCGATCATCATAAATAACAAAACAACGAAGCTAACACCCCACCGAAACGAAAATTATCACGTAATCCACTCGCGCAGCTACTACTAAACGTAAAACATCAATTAACCTCTTAATGAATCATGTTGACCACTGTCCGTACTCAATTTATGTGATCACCGTGCAATAATCTCGAGTTGCAGTGACGCAAATGCACCTGAAACCTTTATCCTGATTTTGCAAACTTTTTACATGTTTGTTTTTGTAAAATCCGCTGATCGTGATCGCGGATAATTTTTAATTAAATTTCAGACCGAACACACTAATTCGTGCATAATGAAAGTGAGGCATGGTTAGTGCTACTTAACTTGAAGTTATTTTACGATTGCTATACTTTTGCGCAACAATATATAGCGGCAAACGGCAAATAATTTATAAAACTAAACAAAAGCTGATAACAAGACCGGCCATCTTGAAATACGAATCGAATGATTTATCATCGAAAATTCGAATCGAATGAATCGAATATTTTCAGCGAATACCTACTTGATGGCTTATTTAACATGGTAACAAATATGTACATTTACATATTCATTAATTGTGTTTCGGTTTAAGTCATACATTTTATTTAATTTATATCATACATATGAATTAGTTACCTACACTTAGATGCAGATTCTGTCGAAATCTAACAGGAATGCATCTATGGTTAATTTGTCGCATAATTTAGCCTTGAATGACGTCACCCTTCTTAAATCTAGATTCGGAAGCATTTGATGAAGCACTAAGCAGCACTAAGAAGCATTCTAAAAAATACAAATTGTCCATGTAAGAGAAAACTGTCCCTATTATCACTCTTTAGTGAGAGTCACTAAGCTAAGTTGGCTCTATTATAGCATGCTAAATGCACGGTGACTAAAATCACAGCGGGAACAATTGTTACAACTGTGAACTGTCGTTTGAATGTATGACAAGGGCAAATTAATCGTTTCGGTAAATCCCAAACTAACCAAAAAGCGAATACATCTATTCCATAATCACATGCATTAAAATTTAGAACTGCACTTTTCAGAATGCAGTTTTAAAGTACAAAAACAATGAAATACAATTGATATAAACAACATAGGTTCATATATGTACATGAGACCGGCGTTTCCGTCCACTGTGAATTGCCTTAGATAGATGCTTAAGACACTGTTGAGTTAGTTAGCGCACACTGTTTTCAAACAACAGAAAGCGTATTTCAGTCATGTCAACATGTTTTTATTTTTTATTTGTAAGGACTAGTGGTGGCTCAGAGGTCTTTTCAGCTTCACCAGGCTCAGCGAAATGGAGTAGGATATACCAACTACTGCCCGAGCGCCTTCGAAGATGATTTAACAGCTCAAGGGCAGCTGCTTTTTGAATTGGAATTATGCAGTTTTACCTTAATACGAAGGTAAATTTTACTTTGCTTGCAGATCATAGGTCAAAGTCTGCCGAGGATAGACGCAGCGTGGTCACACTCAGACATTATGTGGATATTACGGGTGCGTTCAGGATTACTCTCAGATATTTGACCTTCCTGGTTGGTCGAAGATCGGGGGAAGGGTATTTTAATGTGCGGTAGATCCGGGATAGGCGAGAGTAGCACCAGTTTGATCTTGTCATTCTACTTTATTTATTGTTTTCTTCTTCAATCAGGGATGCCCCATACATTACTACCGACACAGCCACTGTGCTAGTCGCAGCGCAATTAGGAGCAGTAACTCCATTCCTGCCGTAAAAATCTTTGACCAGCCCATACCGTGGGCTTCGAAAGCTAAGTACCCACGTGTCACTCTCGACAGGGGGGTGACATTCGGACCCCACATTATATCAGAACCCGGCTGAGCTGCGTTCCTACTCGGTCGACTTTACCCGATAATCTCCAAGCGAAGTAAATTGTCCCTTCATAACAAGGTGACATTCTACAAAACTTAGAACGTTCCGTCATGACTTATATAAGTGTAGTGTTCGCTTACGCAACCCGTAGGTACACACATTAACTTTCTCCAAGACATCCAATCCCGTTAATGCAGGATAGCCGTCGGAGCACTGTGGTATGTGAGGAATGTAGATCTTCACGACAACCTAAATCTAGAACCGATACGTAACTATTTTAGAGAAGCGTCAGAATGCTACTGTGAAAAAGCAGCGTGACACGATAACCCTCTTATCGTGGCCACCGCTAACTACAAATCCGACCCAAGTGAAGGGGCAAACCAAAGCCGGTGTCACCCAGGATCCACTCTCGGTACTCTTCAAGCACCAGTCACCGTCCTCGTCAAACTGTCGACTCACACGAAGAGTTCGACGTACAAATTAGCCCTATAGACACAACCCATTGAGTTTCTCGCCGGATCTTCTCAGTGGGTCGCGATTCCGATGCAGTAAGAGATTCAGCGAAGCACTGTTCTTGCTAGGGCTAGTGTTAGCAATTATCTCAGGTTGAGCCCGTCTTTACCTACCGGTCCGCGTGAAGTTGGAATAGCCCCTTAGGCTACCAACGATTAGGTAAGAAAAAAAAACGGTTATAAAGAACGAAGAAGGATGCCGAAGACCGGGCAGAGTAGAGGAGCTTAAATAGGAAAACTACTCCCTACGCAAGCTAAAGCCCTTGCACTAGAGCGGAAAAACGCTAGGAAGCACCCCACACTTTTTTATAATAAATTTATTTTATATTGTTTAGTTGGATTTTCTATGTTTTTGAAACTATTATAAATTTTAGTTCAAGAAGCATTATGTATCCTAAATTATTCATTATTGTGTGTTCACACAAATACCTGCAAGAGTTTCTATAATATTTTGCTAAGTGGAAAAACAAGGCGCTTAAATTTGTTGTTTTAGCTACCGAAAGTAAATAACAGGTCTAAGGTCTAACTGTTTATAATATTGAATTGTCATCGATCCTTGAAAATGATGGCAAATTTTGAGTTAACCTGACGTTTTATAGGAAATCAAAATCATTTTTAAAGTTTTCATTGCATACAAACTAACATATATATGAAGCTAATAAAAAGGTATTAAAAAGATAAGCCACTCGAGAGTCCTCCTTACAAGGAAAAGCTGGCTTGACACATTCAATGGCTCTCAACAATAAACATGCTAACATCACCTCACCCTGCCTTCAAAAACCTAACACAAACGGTCCCGCCTCTAAGGAACTATTTATTACCACGAGAGGGCTTAAAGGGTAGAATCTACTGCTGGAACTGTCTATTGTGGATTTTACCGCAACAAAATCCAATCTGATGCTCGCCATAATGAAAAGCAAATCAAATCACATCAACGAAGAAAAGGCAGAATTGATAGAGTTCTATAGAGAACAATCGGCAACTTTTACGATGATTTCCTACATTTCAAAATAGGCCGGACGGTAAAACCCGCACAGCATGACGTTCTAATATTTTTTGCGAACGCTACTGCTAAATTAAGTGTTCCTCCCAATAAGTTAAGTAATCTGTAATTATCAATTTATCTTACAGCACAGAATTTTAAGGTCGATATATTTTAGCCCTTTTTTGTGAAAAGTTTATTCATCAAATCGAATTATTTTGTTACTATTTTTAGTTTCGTTAATGTCTTAGGCCGTTGCTGATTATAAAAAATAATGATAATTATATATTATGTAACTTTAAATATATTAATTGTAAACATTTTCATAATGGTTTTAAGAATGTGTCATAATTTTTATTCTAATATTTTTCGAAATAACCGAATAAGATTGAAATAGGAGTGCTTGATTTTTTTGCTTATGGAGATTTCTGATATAATTGGACATCACTGAAACTATGAAACAGAGATCAATAAGTACGATCAAGTCATGTCAGTTGCCCGTGAAAAAGATGATAGTGACAAATGGTTTTTATTTGACGAAACCGAGGCTTTTGTTTTTTTTACATTTACTACGAAAAGGAAAAGTGAATAAAACAAGCAATCAAACAGTTATCTGCCTTTATTCTGCATTCTTCGTTAACCAGCAGCCATAATCAATCGATCGGTGTATTATAGGAAGGAAAAAATTAATTTACTATTACATTATAGTTTGGTTTGAATATGCGTTGAAATTACATGTAGATTATTGTATTACTATTACTGTTATAAGATATATGAAAACCAGTATGTGACGCCATTTTGTATTATTTAATCAATTAATTAACGGGACTAGCAGTGTTGTAAAATTATATGATTTGTAATTTGTACTTAGTTCTATTACTTACTATTATACTATCTAGTATTTGTTAGAAGTCATATCGATCACAAAGTAGGTAATTTAACAAAAGTTTTTTAATAAAATCTATAGGCGTTTTTGCGAATTCTATAAAGAAAAATGTGTTTTCTTATTGTTTTACAGGTTTTTAGTATTTTAATTTGTTGTGATAAATCTGACTCCATAATTAGAAACAAAATGGCGTTGCACGTTAAAAACTGTTTACCGTACTGCTTTCTGTGGCTAGTGATGTGTACACGTCGATAAAAACCTTTCCGATAAAATTTTATTTCGTTATGGCCGAACATTCCATTTATATTAAATACATTTTTTTTGCATTTGTAATAATTTTTGAAAATATAAATTTTGATAATATTTTTTTCTTTTGTTCCTAAATATTAATCCAAATAGTTTTTTTTATATTCTTAATATCGTATTTACAATTTTCCAACAGCCGAAAAATATGTTCAATTTTTATAATATTATTATTTTAACGACTTTTGTTAAGTAGTAGGTAACAGTACAAATATTAATGATCACAAGTTGGTTTTCATTGGTCATTAACATACAATATTACATTAATTCCTTATAACTATTGGTAATACATTTAACAGCAGGTCTTTCAGGAGTAACTTATTCTATTTACATGAAATTATACATGATTATGATTTGAAATAGTGAAAATGAACACAAGAACTTAATTAAAAATACATTCAAAAGAGTTCTCTAGGCAGTTTATTTTTTAAATAAGGCACCTGCCTATATTTTTGAAAAATAATCTTGGAACCTTGTGGTTCAGTTATTTTACAGCTTTTTTGTACATAATTAGTGTGGTGGCACCCACTTTTTTTATTATTTACCGTGGTTTACAGATAATAAGGATATTTTGAAAATATTATTCGAATGTGAATTTTAAAAATAAATTTTATAACAATTTGAAATTTTTAGGTTTCTTGGAAAATCTACCATATTTTTTCTTTTATAATTTCATCAAAATCTACGTTTCCAAATGCGAGGTAATTTTTTAGTTCAATAAAACTTCATCACTCGAACAATATTTACAAAATTTAATACAATTATTGAAGACCCCCTGTTACATGTATTTCGCTTATGAAAAGTGCAATTTAAATACACATGAAGTAGTTTTAAACAGTCAAAACAACTGAATATTCGAAAAATTCACAATGTCTTACATTACACGAAATGATACGAACCGAAAAAAGACATCGGAAATCTACGGAAATATTATTTTGAAACATAAAATTAATAATACAATTATTTTTTTCTCGTTAAAAATTAAATTACGCGAAACAATATTTACAATTAACTGAATCACTCAACTATACAATACAGTTTTAAAATCTAATTATCTATCAACAAGAACCTACTGTCGATACAAATATTCGGTTGAGGCTTGAGACTGACACATTAAACTACATTCATTTGTCGTTACTGTTCTTAAAACTAACTATGAAGTGCAACAATCGCTAAAATAAAAACACAAAAGGGATCCATAATAAATTAATGTGTCATCTACATTGGAGAGTATCCGAGTTATATAATAATTAATTTTAACTATTTACAAAATGCAATATTTTTACAAAAGTCAGCTAACACTAGGGTGTACCCATTAGTTCAGTATCCGATCTAAATCGATTAATCGAATCTTCGTATAAATGTTCAACTGTTGTAACTGCATTTTGTTAGTTGAATTAAAAAAAAAACATTAAAATTGTCTATTACAATGACAGTGCTTGAAAAGTTCACATTTTTTGTACTAATAAAAGGCCTACAGTTAATATCTACCTCATTCCGATCATATTAATGTAAACTACATCGAGACGAATATTTCAGTCCAAATTTGTTTTAATACATTACAATATTCTTAATTCTACCCTTAATTTTCATGTCTCATATCTATTGGCTGGAATCGCTCAAAGATCGCGGTAAGGCCAGTTTTTAAACTAAAAAAAATAAAAATCGAAATCGAACACGAGATCTCGGATATGAATTTTTAAACACCAACTTCCGTTATTTTTCAAAATTAAGAATAAGAATTACAAAAAGAAAAGATTTTATTAAAACATTAAATTTGATTTAGACCATTCCTTTGGACATCATCCGGACAGTGTTCTTGAGGGCTTGTCGCTTGTTGCAGAACCATATTCTGATGACCTCTCGTTCGTAGCCTAACTGATGGGCAAGTCCGGTTATTTCAGTGCCTGGAAAAAGGAAAACATCAAAAATTAACGTCCGGCCATTGAGAGAATAATAATATGCTCCGAATAGAATTTACTGAAATATTATAATAAGTTTTTTAAATACGCGTAATGATTTATTTGTTTGTGAAAATTATTCGTTAGTAAAGTAAATAGACAATACTCGAGACAATACTAGACACATAAATACTGTATTACTTTTTAAACCGTATTACAGCCCAAAGAGAAAGTACATATTAAGAGTCTAAATTAAATTTTCACACAAATGTCAAACAATCTCGCTTTAGTTTTTGAAGTGAAATTTCTTTAGACTCAATCGATGACGTCAAATACTACCAAAACAACGTTTACTATTTTTATTTAAAACATTAACGGATTTTATTCATTTAATATGCATATTCTTTATATTTATTCATTCTCTTTAGAATTTTTTTAATTCTCGCATGTTTCAAATAATTATAGCCTTGTTTAGAGATAAACAAGGAAAGCGGCGACCGATGAGAGAGCTATCGCGAAAATTTTAGGCTCCATTAGCCGCTAGTTGTCATGATCATTCGGGAGTTTGCTTGATAACCTAAACCACACAAATCACCATTTAAATAAGGCTTGACGAGAGAGCTGCGTCATGGACACCGCGGCCTGAGTTGACAAAAAAAAAAAACATAACAATCTGTTATACCAGATGGATGGGTGTTCCTTTCGAAGTGCGCGTTGAGCAGTTCTAGGGCCTGAGGTGTGAACGATGTTCGCCGTTTGCGCTTTTTGCTCGGCTCCATTCCAATGAAGTCAGTCAGATGATTTTGACCGGATGCGTACCTGAAAGAATCACATTTACAATTGTACGGTTTGTCCGCATAATAATAACGACATTTGTGATAATGATAACAACTCTAATATTGAGTAATTGTTATTGATATGCTTACAATGATTGGTTACTGTTTATATGATAAAAATGACTTATTAAGCGAGTACGCGACGCCTTGCTGATGGCAGTACACGAACTGACTCGAAAATGAATGACTTTGATGTAAAATGCATCGGTATGCAATATGATGTGCGCGCTGGCCCGTACAACAATAATTAATTCTGTATCAATTTAATACAATGCTTATCCTTATCGCTTTAGCAAAATGAGCTAACTAAATTTTAAGAAAAATCACTGAAGAATTAATGTTCATACCCATACCCATACATACACCATACATACACCCATAGTGCTATAAAAGCTGATTTGTGTAATGAAATATCAATAGAGCATGCTTCTTTTCGTTGTTTTAATTCTTCAAATTAAAAGCAAAAGGTCAATTATCGATTATTTAAACTTTCAAATTTAACGCATTTATGTTCATATTGCGTTATATAATCTATACTATTTTCAGAACATTTATATGAATAATCGATTCAAATTTTTTAGTTTAGATCCAAAAATCCACATACGAAACAGACTTATGCGTTTCCTGCAAAACTAAATCGAACCTTAAGCTTTTTATTTCGAAAATTATAAAACTACAACACTATTACTGTACAAAATATTTGCTAATTTCTTAGTATATTTTAATGTTCGATTATTGCAAAGGATTTTGCAACTTTATTTGCTAATATGGGTGTATGCTGATGATAGAAATACAAGAGTGGTTACTGCTTTGAGGTAAAGAAGCAAGCAAGCAAAATATATATAGGCCGGACCGTACATGCTGTTTATAACATGCATTGATTTGTATTGCGTTCCAGCATTGTAGCGCTCTCTCTCTCTCTCTCTCTCTCTCTCTCTCCCTATCTCCCTCTCTCCCTCTCTCTATCTCTCAAACGCACACAAACAAACTCATGACAATGTAGAAAATT
This sequence comes from Bombyx mandarina, assembly GCF_030267445.1. Taxonomy (NCBI): domain Eukaryota; kingdom Metazoa; phylum Arthropoda; class Insecta; order Lepidoptera; family Bombycidae; genus Bombyx; species Bombyx mandarina. Next base: position 4,325,133 of record NC_143215.1, read on the forward strand.
AATCGCTCCTGCCCTGAAAACAATTGGCCTATTCGAAAACTATTTTCTTTTCATAGGTTTTTCGAGTCGTCCAATCATCAATTCAAAAAAGTTACAATGGCAAAATACATTCCATACCTACATTAAAACATTTCAAAATGAATAAAATGACAGTAAACAAAGAAATCACTGCTTAAATCATTATTGACGGTGTATATTTAGGTTAGGTTTAATTGTCATAAGTGTTGCCCTGGCAAAAAAAAAGATGTGTGGTGTCGTGGGACACCGGATAGGAACGAAGTTCCACATAAAAAAAAAAAAAATTACAAGAAAAAAATCGTGCGGTGAAATATCGCTGTGCGGAAAACAAGGCCTTAATCCACGGACTTTTTCTTACGGTTTTTACTATCACATTTTTTTCAGTTCGGTCGTGCAGCAAAATCCCTATCTCCTCCAAACCTGCCGTAAGGAACTTCGTTCCAAAAATTTAGCATAAATAAATTAAGTGCCTAAGAACATAATAAGGTACTTATACAGCTTGTTCTATGCCATTAAATCTTCATCGCTAAAACGATTGATACAGTTAAGAAAACTGTATCCATAACCCGATACGGAGATCATTTTAATGAGCGAAACAAAACAAAGGTCTTTGACCGATTAAGTATAATATTCAATACATTTCGCGTTGAAACTATTTCAATTCAATCCTTGTTCTGGTTTTCTCGTATTGACGTCTTTTGAATAATGTTCTCATCGGATAAGTAGAATTTCTTTAGCATTTTCTCAATGAGCTGATGTAGTGTGACTTTTATAATGCAGTTTTGTTGCTAAATTTACTTAATGGAAATAATTATCTAGTGTGTTATAATGATTACCGGAGTACATAGATGTTGTAAAGATATTACCAACACCTAGCTTGAGTGATGAGGTTGAAGCCTCAATTGGATTCTATCATGGCTGTCTCGTCTTAAGAACAGAGACCCGCATCTAAGGTAAATACGCAAAGCAGTAATATCCTTACGTGATTATAACGCAACAGGTGGTAGGTTTACTGATGGTAGGACCTCTTGGGACTCCGCATAAGTATGTACCACCACCTCGCCTATTTCCGCCGTGAAGCAGCAATGCGTTTCGGTTCGAAGGGTGGGGTAGCCGTTGTAACTATACTGAGACCTTAGAACTTATATCTCGAGGTGGGTGGCGCATTTACGTTGCAGATGTCTATGGGCTCCAGTAACCACTTAACACCTGGTGGGCTGTGAGCTCGTCCATCCATCTAAGCAATAAAAAAAAATACGATACAGGTAACCGTCCCATAACGCGGTAGATACGTTCCACAAAGTTCAGTGTTGTGCGAAGTAGTGTTATATGAGGAGACTTGAAGTTAGGTGAAAAAGGAGAGTAATTTTCTGAATGAAAAACTCAACTATGCCTGTATGTATTTTTTAACCTATTATACATAGAAAAATAAATATTAACATTTCGGTTATTCCTATATTTTATGTGTTCACAGTGCGTAATGTAATTTGCTTAATAATTTTAAACAAAAATCTCGTTATCGTGTTGTAGAAGTACCTATCGTGCTATAAGAAGGTTTTTGGTTTCTTCTATCATATACCATTTCTTCGCTCACTCCCCTCTTACTCATATCGTCTTTCACACAATCTATCCATTTCTTCTTAGGTCTCCTCTTCCTCTATATCCTTCCACATTCATAGTTAACACTCTCTTACCAACCTCATTTTCATTTCGTCTCATCACATGTCCATACCATCCCAAACGCGCTCTCCTCAGCTTCTCTGTCACAGGTGCCAAAAATTCTACTAAAGCAAGGAGTTTAAATGTTAAATACACTAATAATCACTTAACATCTTAAACAGAAACAAGTCCGGTACATTAATTCAAGTATCGCCAGCGGAGATGCTCGTTAAAAATTACCACCGAGGAGCCGATTGCAAATCCGACATTTGCAATGTTAAATAGTACCGTTGGATCGAGATAATGCATTTTAATTATACGAAATGTTAAATCTATAGACCTGTTTGGTAAATACCGAGTAATTAGATCGGTTAGCGAATTAAACAAGTTGCTCTGATGTTTATGGGCGCTAGTTTTCATTGTTGGATGTGGTAATATATAAACGGAATTTTTATTGCTCTTGTAGGCAGACGAGCATACGGCCGACCTGATGGTGAGTGGTTATCGTCACCCATGGACATCAGCAAAGCCAGGGGCAAAGCTAAGCCGCTGCCTAATGCCAATTCATAAAATGTGGATGCATGTGTTCACTGATATTTTAACTCCATAAAAAAACCTCGACGTCAATATAGCCAATTGGTGAGTGTGAAATTAATATTTCTTCAGATGTGAATAAAGAATAAAGAAATATAAAGCGCATCATATTGAAAATAACACCAAAGTTGACATCCGACTACATGTTCGAAATGCTGGAATTTGTACATAGCCTATTTAAAAACATATTTATAGTATTATAATAAACCCATTATAATAAACGCAATAGTAGTCTACTATCTCATTGGGTCGACGAAACATCAGATATTATGTGAGTATATAGTAACGGCTGTCTCCAAAAACATTATGACTGTGGCTTTGCGTTACCCCTTCGCCTGGGTCAGATAAACTTGTCCAACAACTCGTCAACCACGTAAGTGATAGAAAAAAAAACAAATGGTATGGTATAACAAGTGAAAATTGATAAAGGTAAGCTAATTTATTTACAAGAAGACATTTCTTCGAATAGGCTTTCATAGATTAATATTAGGGAAATTATCTACTGATTCAAAATTTACATTTGTTAAGAAGAAACGGTATGAAGCCATGAGTTGCAGCAGCAAAACATGCTTAATACAGCCATCGGTTATTTATTATCTAAAATGTCTGTCTTTATATTTTTATCAATGATTGACAATATAACAACACTTGTAGTGATCATCCATATATAAAGTCTATATAAAACTCATCAGGATAGACAGATAGAGATAAAAAAGGGAATGAATAAAAGGTTTCATTTTGTTAATTTACTTTTACTTCAGATTTAAATGCTTAGTAAAATATATATTTACTGTGGGAAGCTAAACCAAACCACTGAATGTAACCTCGCTGGTTTTTCCAAAAAGTCGACTAAAGTCTCAGTAATATATAATATATAATAATAACCACAATTTTAATGAGACCTTATGTCGTCCCATCTCATTTGTTTTCATTTAATTGTATCTCAATTGATTTGTCTTAAATAAATTAAATGTGTCTCATTTCGTTTCATATCGCTTTTCATACAAAAAAACATGTGTGTACATATTTAAAAATTTAAGATTCTGGCAATAACCTCATTGGAAAAATCCAATTGCAATACTTAAAAATAGAAAAAGGCACGATACATATTTTATCGTACATACAGCACACATACCGCATTATCATTTAACAAGTATCGATCCATATGATGCATTATCAAATTATGTTGTAAATGAGTTAATTTCAGTTAATATATTATTGGGTAATGAAACAAAATTAAGCATACATGCAAGCTTTGCGTTTAGATAAACGCGACCATCTGATCTAGAAATATAAAATCTTCAAAACAACGCATACCTTATTAATAACAAAAATGAAAATAATCCGTTTGAAATTGCAGTTTTTAAACAAGTTGAATCAAAGAGACTGACTTTTACATTAATGATAAGTATTCCTAAATCAGATGTCGTCATTAGTGATGCTAAGGAGAGAGGCGGGTAAGCGAATAACGAACGTAAAGCCTACACCGTAAAAGCGATAGTTAGTCCAGATTTGAGAAATGTCTTTGACAAGGTCGCTAAGCGTTTACAGGCCAAATGTTCCACGACACGGTGACACAACCACGGACACACTCATAATTACCTTTCCTCGGCTTCCTTCATCCAACGTTCGAGCACCGGTTTGATTTTCTGCGCACTTTTTGGTGTTATATCCAATTTCTCAAATCTGTATCGAACATAAATGTAATGTTAGATTCTCAACGCACCGATCAAACAAAAATCTACCGACGCGAAGCTGAACGCGGAAATATTCTCTAAAACGGTAATGGCATAACACAGGACATTGACATTGCGCTAACGATTTAAGAGAGAGAGGTAAAAAAAAACAATGGGCAATTTGAATTGCCAGTGTAATCAGTTTGATTAATACCGAACGAGGTAACAATAAAACAACGGATTCAATTAGGAACGAAAGGTAACGTATGCCAATGCCCTGGCTTTTGAATTGCGCAAAGTGAATATTAAAAAAAAAAAGTAATAATGAAATAATACATCATGCTATATTAGATGGAAAGTTAGAATTAATCATCGAGATGGTACAATAATAAAAATGATACAGTTCTCACAACAATAAGTCATGTTGTCGTATCGACACGGTCCGGTGGTTGTTGCTTTAAGCACGGGGCGGTTTGTCTTAACATCAAAATGTGAGTCCGGCCTCATGATGTATGGCGCCTTCGTAGTAATTACCCAAATGCAAATACCGTATACGTGTGAAAAGGAAAAAGTATGAACGCCAAAACAGGTAATTACTAATAATTATATGCGGCGAACGTTCAAAAGGTATGCACGGATCGTGGATCCAGATAAGATTACATTAAACAGTGTTGAAACATTTTGATTTAAAGACAATTCACTGGACCGAGCTGTGCGTGTGCGAGTGTGTGCCAAAGCGTGTACTTAATGCGTGTAAGTTAAGTATCTCTAAATTTATCTTCAAAAGTGTTTTGTTTATAAATGAACAAACAAACAAAAATGAAATTTATATTCAGTCCCCTACTTTATAATAAGGATAAATTTAGAGGTACGTGATGTAGGGATAAAAAACAAAACATACATGTTTTGTTGTTGTGAAGACAGTTGAGCTGCTAGCATCTGCGAAGCCAGGGCACTGGGGACGGTAACAGATTATATATTAGATATTGAACATCATTGACGAATACCCTGTGTGGAAGATGTCAACAAATTAATAAAATTATGACGGGGGATAAAGCCGCACGCTTCTGTTCTAAAACTCTGCTCGTTTTTGCCAATCAACCTGCGTTTTTTAAACAACTCTACAAAATATTTAAAGTGGTCTTGATAACATATTGAACGAGTGTAGTGTGATTTGGAATTGTAATGTTTTGGAACAGTTGACGTTATGTTAATATTCTTTTTGAATGTTGATCGAAAGGTGTAAACAAAGGTTCTTAACCGATGCAACGGCCGCATACATTACCCCATCACTTGTATAAAGATGTCTAAAAATAATCCTAGCCGCGTTTTCGTGTTGAGAATTAAAATAATGTCGAAGCCGTTCTATGAATCTTACATTATTGTAATCAATACTATTCTGGTTCGTCGTTTTAAAACAAACAAGGACTGTATTATGAAAAATGAATAATTTTTGTCGCCGTCTCGGGTTGATTATGTCCAAAAAAGTATCTATTATGAAAACGTTAGAACAAAAGCATCAATTTAGAGTCGAAACGACGAGTTAAACGAATTCTATTCTTCAATAATAATATGTTTTAATTAAAATGCAAATTAATTAAGTCCAGTATAATGAAAGGGGTAGCTAGCTACCATGTAGCGACGTCACTACACCAAATTGGAGGGAGACGAAAGAAAAATTAATGAAAAATGAAATCACGACGGGACAAAAGACAAGGGAATTTTACTCTTTTTAATTACACGAAAAAAGTAATTACCGGCAAGATAATTAATTAACTGGAACAGAAGTAACGATTAATGATTTTATTATACGAAGGAGGCCGTTCGGGGGTCGGATTGAAATTTCCTTCTGTCTTGGAGTTCGGTCACATTCCGTTTTGCATTGAAACACAATTAGTTCACCGTGTACCGCTCTAAGTGATTTCATTTGATTTTATTGACCTAAATTATTCTCAATTACTGACAGAAATCAAGAGCAATATCTATACTAATATTATAAAGCTGAAGAGTTTGTTTGTTTGAACGCGCTAATCTCAGGAACGACTGGTCCTATTTAAAGTGTTAGATAGCTTATTTATTGAGGAAGGCTATGGGCTATATAACATCACGGTAAGGCCAATACAGGTGGAGCACCATTAAAGAATGTTTCAAAATAGGGGCTTAAATAGCTCCTTAACATTCTATAATTCAAAAATATTTTCACTTTCTACGTAAATGAAGTTGCGGGTAAAATTTAGCGTTATGCCAAAGTAACTATTCCACGCGTACGGAGTCGCGGGCAAAAGCTAGCTTTAAAATAAAATACACGGAGAGTGTAAATATATATTTTCGGTGCAAAGAGATTAGAGATTAACTGTTTTGCCTCGGAAAACGTCCGTATAAACGTCGAATTGAGGTTAATATGAAAATCAATGCTGCCAACGTAACAAATGGAAGACACCTAAAAATAATTAGGAAGCCCGCGCCTAGCCGAGTAAAAAATGGTGTAAGCCACGACACCGCCAGCGAAACGGAAGCCGTCCAAATGGTAATTAATTAAACGAATTGTAAGCAATGAAAGGAGTCATGCTGTTTTACAAATCACTTCAATTAACGATATTAAAAAGTTGGGGAATCATAATTGGCCGGCCCTAGGCTGCGTGACCAAGAAGACTGATGTCCGAGATCCGAATATTCCTGTCAGTTCTTACGATCGTATAATTTTTTTATGTTAAGCATGCGTCTTTATCCGTCATCATGATAATATAGTGGGATGTTTGAATTCAATACTTTAAACGTTGTTACTGTTTTAACAACAACAATAAATAATACAATGAATTTTAGTGTGAACACGGACTCCAATCGTATTAAAATTTATGAAAGTATAATTTTGAAGGAATGAAGTTTAATAAAAATTCATATATTTAAAAACAAGTTTAAATTCAATTTCGATCGTTTCTATTTATTAATATCGGAGTTAGTGACTTTTATGAAAGAGTGTAAAACAATAAATTGACTTGAGTTAATGAAACACATTTCTAGGAAGTTTGGAATGATTAAAATGTTATGTAACGAAAATAATTGTTACATGTATGCAAGAACCTACCTGCAGATCGCACTTTGACTATATGCTGGTCCTTCGGTGACCGACAGGGCTTGGCCCACTTGTGTCTGCGTGAGGCCCAGACCAAGTCGTCGCAGTTTGAAGGCCTTCGCGAATTCCTTGATGTCTTCTAAGTTGATCCCATCGACTACGTTGCTGGAAGACTGGCTGATCGTTGGCTGGTCTGTTTGGGTAGTAATAAATAAATAAATAAATAAGCCTAACAGTAATAGTAGTTTTGTAGTCGTCGTGGCCTAAAGGATAAGACGTCCGGTGCATACGTATGTGGCGATGCAACGGCGTTCGAATCCCGCAGGCGGGGACCAAATTTTCTAATGAAATACGTACTTAACAAATATTCACGATTGACTTCCACGGTGAAGGAATGACATCGGGTAGTAAAAATTAAACGCGCAAAATTATTCTTCAAAATTATTATAAATTATTATTATTACTGGTGGTACCTCTTGTTAGTCCGCACGGGTAGTTTCCACCACCCTGCCTATTTAGAGGTAAGATAACTAAAAATTAACTTCAAATAAAATATATTCTCGGCATTCGGCTATTTCTCCTCGTAACAGCTTGTCATTCGGCAAAGGCCTCTAAGGATTTCAATTTGTTTCTGTTTTTTGCTGTATGTATATGGGTAGCAAGCATTACGGTATGTTAAAGAAAGCACATATTTGATTACTAATAAATATATTTTTTTTTTTTTGTCAACTTTAGATTGACTCTCATTCAAGTGAATTCGCTTCATTGAGTCTTCTGATAAACTCTAAACCACTAATTATCTGCCTTTTATTTATTATTAAAACTTACTACTAATAATAGGTTCAATAGATATAAAATTTTGAAGATAGCTCGGATAAATTTTGAAATAATGAGATTTATGTTTCTCAATTCTAAAATGTGCATGATCATTATGTGTGTCTTATTTTCATTTCTTTTATTATATTCAGTTTATGTTTTTTTAAATAGCTAATTGGTTAATTCAATAAACAGTATGTTTTATTTAGGTACATATTCTTAGAAGTAGGCATGTATGTAATGTATTGTAGTAGGAATTTGTGAAACAAAATTAGGTACAGGTACGGTGTGATGATTTGATTTTGAAAGTACACATTACAACGTGAATTTTATGGCTCTATAAATGATTTTTGTAATTTTACATTTTACACATGAATATTAAAAAAAAAACATTTAAATATTAAAATATTATTTTAAAAAATCTATATGTTACAAAAAAAAAAAATTATCAACATTAGCTTACAACAAATTCTCAATAGATTTAAATAAGTTATGCTATAATATTCTATTACGGTTCTATAATTTTACTGGTGGTAGGACCTCTTGTGAGTCCGCTCGGGTAGGTACCACCGCCCTGCCTATTTCTGCCGTGAAGCAGTAATGCGTTTCGGTTTGAAGGGTGGGGCAGCCGTTGTAACTAAACTTGAGACCTTAGAACTTATATCTCAAGATGGGTGGCGCATTTACGTTGTAGATGTTTATGGACTCCAGTAACCACTTAACACCAGGTGGGCTGTGAGCTCGTCCTTACATCTAGGCAATAAAAAAAAAACATAATCTTAATCAAAGCGTAGCAATATTTCAATTCATTAAAACCTCACAGAGCTACATTCGAAACGAGATGTTAAAGCATCCAGTTAAAGTGCTAAGCGAAATTATAGCCAAGTTTAGTGGGCAATTTATGTAATTAGTAGATGGTGGCAGTTCCTAATTATGCGGGATGTCATTAGTGGAGACGCTCTGGCAACACAGAGCCCGGTCCGCGGACTGGGTTGCCAGGTAAAAAACGTTTGAATTTCCTTTTATTTTCACGTGTCCTCCTTAAAAAGGATTTAACCGGTAGAATATCTCACAAAGTACATTTTAACAGAGCCTATTTTGATTTTACAGATTTTTAAACTATCAGGATTATCAGGAAAACTCCATCAAGAGATTTATTTTGAAAGTTGACAACATTACTCGCGGTCCCACCCGGGGCGTGCTTAGCTAACCGATGACAAATTACTCTGCCATTTTACTCCGTTAGTTCATGGAGTAGTAGTCTACATCAATTAAGATGGGGCAGGGGTTCGCAAATTGGCAATCGTACCTTCATTTACCGTTCGATGCAGACGATTCGTAATTATGTTTTGTTGCCAAATCAAGGTGAGCTTAAGGCGAAAATGGAACGTTTCGGTTTGATTTTGATTATTTTTACATGCTTTTTATTTGTCTTTAATCTTTTGTATAAAGACGCCTAAGTGGATTGTTGGATTTGCTCGTCATTTGGCTCGTGTTAGTAACTCATTTCTGCTCGTATCTATGACTCGCGGGAGGACGGGCCACGGCGTTCCCTAAGTTCGGCGATAGCTATACCAGCATTTATTGCTAGGATATATTGTGAAGCCCAGTCTGTAGTTCTGGTAGTACTGCTAACCTACGTATATCTGTTGCGTAGAGAGATGGAGACAGCTGATAGAGAATTTAAATTTCGAGCCTATGTCCCAAGGAGGTTTATTTACCTCCCAAAATTCAATACTTCGAATGAAAAAACACAGGAATCTCCCATATCCAGGATGAAAATAGTCTATATTATTTGAGAATTTGCACGTAGACCTGGATACAAAAGTCTCGTCTAAATCCGTGCAGACATTTCGGAGGTGAGCCCGGACAAACAAACAGATAGAATGTGGAAAAAACCAGTGCTCCACGTAAAATTTCATATTTACCAACTTAAATTATTTCAAGTCTTTCTTTCCAATAAAAATGGTTTTCTCGTAAAAAATAACCAGATTAGTTTTGTTTTGTAGCATGCATTGCATTTGCAGCAAAGCGTTTTTATGTGTTAGGCAGGGGCTTGGCTCTGCCCCTGGCATTGCTGACGTCCATGAGCAACGGTGACCACTTACCATCAGGTGGGCCGTATGCTCGTCTGCCTACAAAGGCAATGAAAAAAATATATTTTTGTGTAATGAAAATTTAACTTTAATTTTATTTATATCCTAGAACTTTAATAATAATATGGAGATTTATTCTTCACATAATACACGCGCGTACTATGTAATCCTATGTATTGACTACTAACTTTGTATGCCTAAAATAAGATAATATTTTCAGAGACAAAAATTCAATAAATTAATCTCCGTTTTCTGTGAATGAGTTTGGTAGGGGATTCTTATTGTAATTTGATTACGAGTCGTTTTAGGGGAACGTAATATAATATTCTTTACATCCTATTAGTTATTGCTTTTTCGTGTGATGACTTTTTTTATTAGGTTTGTCTTGGGATAACTATTGTTTTGTTGGAATGTCGTTTTGTTGGTGTTATTGTAGGTACCGCCATTTTGCTGCGAATCAATCACGTCTATTTCATCTATTTCTACCGCAAAGTTGTCACGCGTTCTACTTAGAATAATAGAACAGACGTGATACAATTGACATTTCGATATGACCCGAGGAGTGTACCTTATATTAAATTCCCGGAGCCCAAAGATATGCGAGCGAAAAAAAATTTCAAATTGTACGGATTCGTTTTTTGTTATTGTTAAACGACTTTTCCTCCATCGTGGAAGTCGTTCTTCATCACGTGTTAAGTACGGATTTCCTTAGAAATTTGTTTTACCTGCCTACGGGATTTGAGCGCCGGTTTATTCGCATTGCGGTCGTAATTGTTAGGTTACCACTCGTTTGGCCCACAAAAATTACTAACAGCATCTTGAAATCTAGCAAATTGAAGGTTCTCTATTAATGATATATTCTTTTCAGATTTAAAAAAGCTAAGGTCAATAAACAAATTTAATAATATAAGTGGGTATTTTGTAAATATTCGAAGCTGGATGACGAACTTACTCGTCATCAAAAAATTGGAATTGTCGGAAATAACCAAATAAAAATAATAAACGCGATATTAAGCCGTAAAAATAATAATTATTTCGTACTGTCACGTTCCTATCGCGTCTCAAAAGGTCGATGTCCCACAGCCCTTTTAAAGTAAAAAAAAAAACTTCTAATACCATAACAATTAGATCTGCTTTCGTCGCCCAATTAGATATCGCGTGATGAGCGCTCGCCCATTAATTCGAAAGATAAGTCAATTGGCCAAAGTCGTTACAGTGTATACCCGAATCCAATAACAATAATACATCGAGATACCGCTCAGTTAATTGTTTAATACATGTAATAAATTAATTAGACGCCATTTGCGATCGCGTGTCTGCGAACGAGAGTTGGCACGAGTTTTTTTCGGAAGATTAATTCGGGTTTACGTAAGACTCAGGTGGTTTGAGCGTTTTTTTTTTGGTATTCACGCATGTGTACCGCGATAAATTTTTGTATTGTAAACTTGCAATAGGTACCAAAATCCTGCGTATTTGTTGAATGGTGGGACAAACATTATAAAATACAATTGAGATTTAAGCTTCTTTTTTTGTTTTCAGGAAGGAAGTATTACTAGTGGCCCGGAGGTCATTCCAGTTTGACCAGGACAGGTGGGCGCGCATGGGCTCGGCCAGGAGGAGTGGGATTTGATAACAGCTGCACGAGGAAACCTAAGGGTTCAAGGGCAGCTGCTTCACGAATGCATCTACTACTGGAATGGCAAGCAGCTGAGAAGATACGGCTAGAAACTAAGCGGGCTACTTAAGCCTCATGTTTCAAATGAGGTTACAGGATTCCCGTTGTTTGTCTATGATACCTTAAAACCAAACTCAAATCCGGCTGGGCAATGTACCCCTTCAGCCATCTATGCAACATAAAAACAGTAGGACCTCTTGTGAGTCCGCGCAGGTATGTACCACCACTCTGCCTATTTCTGCCGTGAAGCAGTAATGCGTTTCGGTTTGAAGGGTGGGGCAGCCGTTGTAACTATACCTTAGACCTTAGAACTTATATCTCAAGGTTGGTGACGCATTTACGTTGTAGATATCTATGGGTTCCAGTAACCACTTAACACCAGGTGGGCTGTGAGCTCGTCCACCCATCTAAGCAATAAAAAAAAAAACAATATACCATGTCTTAAAAATACACAAACATAATGTTATTTGTATTTAAGCCTATTGACATAACTGTTTAAATTTGTTTGTTATATTACTTGGAGTACAATTACAATAAACTATAGTGTTTAATTTTAGTTAATGTTATTTCAATAAGAATTAGATTTGTTTTTGTTGACGAGAATTAATTTCAATGAAGTTTTTCGTATTTCCTACTTGAGTAGTAGTACGTTGTTACAAACATTTAGCTAATTGTTCAATACTTTGCCATAGCAATTACTGTATTGCCACTTTCTATCGAACAACGCTTTCGGTAAAGGCTTTCGTGTCACACAATAATTGCACGTTGTAATTACATTTAGTGAAGTTTTTTTTTCTCCCTAATAAATTGACATTTACAACGCCGACATGTCGAATTAGATAAATTGTCGTAACATTCACGTTTCGCCCGATGATAAAACTGTAAAATTGTTGATAGATAGATACATGCTGTCCTGTGTAGTGTTGTCTAGCTTCTACTTTATGTACGTCAAAATCTAAATCAAAATTATTCATTCTTCTTTTCTTTTTCTCCACCTTATCTCACTAGGTGGGGTCGGCACAGCTAATTTTTCTCTTCCATTCTCTTCTATCAGCCGTCATCTCAACACTCACTCCTCTCTCTCTCATATCGTCATTCGCACACTCCATTCACTGTCGTCAAAAAAATATGTTATTATATATTTAGCATTCTCGTTGAATGTCAAAATGAAATGGAATATTCACTCTACCACTTGTTTTAACAAGAACCACAGTCTCGCGAAGACCCTACAAAACAAACTCAGAGGTGCTTTTTTTGTTTTACGCTCATACACGTATTTAGCTTTTTAAAATCTAACATAAAAATTGTCAGAACAGTATTCTAAATGTATTTCTTTGCCTTTTTTCATCTTCTCTCTACATATCTCTATCAAGCAAACGTTGACTTGTTACATGCCTTTTTGCAAAGACATTCCTTAAATTTATGAACAAATTAAATGTTTGCTAGGATTTTTAAGGCGCAAAAAAAACATGCGAAAAAAGTTACTTATTCATATATTTTGGGACGCCAGTATTATAAGCCTACGACTAGGAATAGTTAGTTTAACACAGAAAACTTTATCATTGACTAGCTGACCCGGTAAACTTCGTAGTGCTTCAATTGATAAATAAAATACCTAAGATTTTGTATAAAATAAACTTAAAACAAACAATTGGAATCCGTCCGACACTACAAAAGAAAAACAAATTTGTTATTTTTATTTAATCCCGAGTATTTTCATATTTATCTACCTTTTTAAACCTTCACTGGACCTCCACAAATGATTTAAGATAAAAATTAGCCAAATCGGTCCAGCCGTTCTCGAGTTTTAGCGAGACTAACATGACTAACGAACAGCAATTCATTTTTATCTATACTAATATTATAAAGAGGAAAGATTTGTTTGTTTGTTTGTTTCGAATAGGCTCCGAAACTACTGGACCGATTTGAAAAATTCTTTTTCCATTAGAAGCCGACATTGTCCCTGATGAACATAGGCTACTTTTTTTTATTATTTTATTTTTTTATTTTTTTGGTTTCATGTGTGTTTTAATGTTTCCGAAGCGAAGCGAGGGCGGGTCGCTAGTATATTATATAGATGTGCTTGTGACTAAACAATAAGACTTTTGTTTGTTATATTAGTTGTTATTTTAGTATGCGCGTTGACTGTAATTGCACTAATTGAAGACCTAGTAAATTTAATATCAAACTCAAATCATAAACCTAAACCTAGTTCTCAAACTATTTCAATTAGAAACTTTTGAGAATGTACACACCCAGACACACATCATAACAACATAATGCTTCTGTATTCCTCTACTACAATCTCTTGGAATAGTTAGACGTATGTATATGTATTATTAGTTTTTTAAATTTTTTTGAATAGTTTTCAAATTTATTTTATAGTTGTTCAAACATATTTAGGAAAATACAAGAATTGGTATAATCGGCCGGCCATTGATAGAGCTGTCGTATCGAAATCATTATAAATACAACTACATACTTATCAATGAATCAGCCATTTACTTAACAAATCGAAAACCATGTACGTTCAAATCCATTACACTAAATCGATATTATATTATTATTATATTCATCTGTAAAAATAACCTCCAAAAAAGGAAATATATCCTTTATTTACCAGAGGAAGCATATTTTAAATAACATTGCTTTAACCGATTGCGGGTAAAAATCAAGATTCGAAATTCGCAAACAGAAAGTAATTAGAAACGAGACGTCATTTTACGTAAAAACGACTAAATGGGATTTTAATACCGAATAAACTAAATTAAAAGTCTTTGATATAAGTAATTAAGAAAAGTTTCGTAGTAGGTAGATACAGTCGATTATTTCGTTTGAAACTTCTGAAGTACTCAAGAACAGTTATTTTAATAATACTAGTTAATTATAATCGATATAGTATTTCGATTATTTCAATTGTATGTATGTAATCGTAATACGAAACGAGTCGATTCGGTGCGCGTAATTTCACCCATTACGTATATTATTCACAAATTTATAATTTGCGTGTCAAGTCGTTAAAATACACACGAATATAATTCTTATGTCATTGACACAGAGCTTATTGTTATATAGGAAACGTGAACGTTTTTAGGCGTACATGATACACCTAATCACTCGAAAACTTTAATTAAGAATAATGAAGCGTGGAATGCCGAATAGCGGACCGCGGTACCATTATTAGCTATGTCGAATTTTTCACTTTTTTTTTTAAATCTTTCGGGGTATCTGATTGAAATTGTGAGGAATTGATTAATTTTAATTATTTATTTACACGTTTTATAGCGTATTAATTAAATTCTATTTTTAATAAATGAACGAGCAACCCTAGTCTCATCTCTGATGATAAATGTGTAAGGAAATGTAACTTTATGTTAAAAAGTAGCCAAGTATATAATTTTTTTATTGCTTAGATGAGTGGAAAAGCTCACGACCCACTTAGTGCTAAGTGGTTACTGGAGCCCATAGACATCCACAACGTAAATGCCGCCACCCACCTTGAGATATGAGTTCTAAGATCTCAGTATAGTTACAACGGCTGCCCAACCCTTAAAACCGAAACGCATTACTGCTTCACGGCAGAAAACAGGGGAGGTGGTGGTACCTACTCGTGCAGACTCACAAGAGCTCCTACCACCAGTAAGTGTGTAAGTGTTTACTAGTAAATAGTTTTATGGGCAGGATGCTCGGTAAATTACGCAAATTAAAAATTTTACGTGTGCGATTTATTATACGATGTTGTTCCTTCATCAAATATTTTTCTTGAATTGTGTTGAGAGAGAGAGAGAGGGAGAGAATAGACTTTATTGCACACTGAAACACAATGTACATTTAAAAAAAACAGTCAAAAAGCAGATACCTTTGTACAATAGGCGGTCTTATTGCTAAAAGCGATTTCTTCCAGACAACCGGCAATTACGCAAATTATAAATTTACGGGTTTGATTTTTATTAGAAAAATTGTTACTTGCTTGCGGGATTCGAACATCGTTGCATCGCTATATACGAATGCACCGGTCGTCTTATCTTTTAGGCCACACCGTATTCATTATGCGAATTTACTTTAAAATAAATCATTAGTATAATAAACGTTTGGATTTAGTCGAAGGCTAAGTAAATTCGTTAAACTGAATTCTCGAAACTAGTTGGAAAATCAAAGCCAATATTTCAGTTATAATTGAACAAAATACACACGATATTAAATTACAAACCTTGGTTAACTACGTTTCGTGAAATTGTTGTCCATAAAATTATTATATCTTTACCAAAAAAAGATAAAAGATCATATTTATTTGTAACATATTCATAAGTACCTTACTGACGGCGATCAGAAAATATATCCTAAATTTAGCTATACAAGGTAGCATTTTGTACACAGCTTCAA
Organism: Bombyx mandarina; assembly: GCF_030267445.1. NCBI lineage: Eukaryota > Metazoa > Arthropoda > Insecta > Lepidoptera > Bombycidae > Bombyx > Bombyx mandarina. Next base: position 4,341,123 of record NC_143215.1, read on the forward strand.
TAAAACCTGTGTCACTATAGTTATTTTATTAATAGGCATAGAAAAATCTCTAGGTCTAACATCACGAAACATGAGATCTATCTTAAGTATCAATCGTATAGAATTCTTTGTTGTATAATATCTGGAAGTTGTTTTTAGACCCTATGGAGGTGCGTATCAAACATGGTATAGAAAAAGATATTGATAAAGGATTCCGACTTCAAGTCGATACTCGATGGGGACCTATGTGCTTAGTGAGTTTTTTAACGTTCTCGATAGCGTAAAAGTTAACTCAAATTTGTATGCAGTTGGAACAAACGTAGCGGCAAACGTAAGCACACTGGACCCTCTACGGTACAGTATCTTTACGATAAGGTCGCCAACACTTTACAACAACAACTTTGAAGCTGATACCAAAACTTACGTATCATTTTATAGTTGTGACACTCGTAGCGGGAGACTTATCCAATAATTTACTGGTGGTAGGACCTCTTGTGAGTCCGCACGGGTAGGTACCACCACCCTGCCTATTTCTGCCGTGAAGCAGTAATGCGTTTCGGTTTCAAGAGTGGGGCAGCCGTTGTAATTATACTGAGACCTTAGAACTTATATCTCAAGGTGGGTGGCGCATTTACGTTGTAGATGTCTATGGGCTCCAGTAACCACATGTGGACATTTAAAAATTTCAAACTATTCCAAAGGCGAATGTATTGAGTATCAAAACGATAGTAGCTTACGTGCGAAACATCACAATGCATATAATTGAGTCGTCTATTATCAAAGGTGGCAATCTGTGCATTTGGACAAAGAAATGTTATTGATATGTCAATACAGATTGATTTGAATATAATCGTCTCCTTCAAATAATACGGTTCAAAACCTGCATTAAATAAAGGTTAATACTTAACCTGTTATTTATCTAAGATGTTGTTTAGAAGAGTTTTGTGACTGCCAATGGAATACAAAGTCAATAATTCGTTTTTCTGATTTACCAATAATTGTCCAAAAGTCACATTGCCGGCTTTGATAATAGTCGACTCATATGTAATTAACTTTGTTTATACTACTGTTCTGGTAGAATGGAAAGTGTCTTCAATATACCTATGTCAAACATAAACAAGTCTAAACTAATTGAAGGAGAAACAGGCGAGAAAGTGAATAACCAATGTTCCTAGTTAACTTATTTAACGTGTAAAATGTTTAATTGAAATTTATAAACGTTAGAACGCTGCGATATTAAATTGTCGCAAATGTTCTAGAATTTTCTTTGAATTTATAAAGCTTAGAATTTTTACAAGAAAATATTCATAATTTTAAGGTCTGGTTTTTTATTGCGCAGTTGCGAGGACAAATCCGCGGCCCCACTGTAAAAATGGTTACCAGAGCCCATAGCCTCAATAACATAAATTCCGCCAACCACCTAAGACTGATGCCCACGTCATCACGGATCCTCCTGATCCATTAACGGTGCTTTTAGGCAATACAAGCACCGGTCACCGTCCTCGTCGAACCCGTCGCTTGCGACGAAGGGCTCGACGAGCGAATTAACCCACAGACACAGCCCACTGAGTTTCTCGCCGGATCTTCTCAGTGGGTCGCGCTTCCGATCCGTTGGTAGATTCTGCGAAGCACTGCTCTTGCTAGGCCAGTGTTAGCAATTCTCCGGTTTGAGCCCCGCGAGCTCACCTACACAAGCTAGGGTACGCTGAAATAGCCTCTCAAGGCTATTAGCATAGAGAGAACGGAACATTGAGCAATGAAATTAAACTTTTTAATTTTTTTATTGCTTAGATGGGCGGACGAGCTCACAGCCCACCTGGTGTTAAGTGGTTACTGGAGCCCATTGACATAAACAACGTAAATGCGCCACCCACCTTGAGATGTAAGTTCTAAGGTCTCAAGTATAGTTACAACGGCTGCCCCACTCTTCAAACCGGAATGCATTACTGCTTCACGGCAGAAATAGGCAGGGTGAAGGTACCTACCCGTGCGGACTCACAAGAGGTCCTACCACCAGTAAAGAACATGGGAACATGTATAAATTTGACTAGACTAGCAGTGGTGGATATTGTGAGTTCACACGAATAAGTACTTCCATTTTGCCTATATTTACTTGAAATCACTTCATCGATCAGATTGGGAGTGTGGGGCAGTTGGTTGATAGCACTATTGAGAATAGGACCTCATGTATCTCAAGGTGGGTTATATTATGACGCTTTAAAACTAAGGGTGCAAAATGGCTTTAAAATAATCGTTCCTAGGAACCAAGATATCGTAGATATAAAACCAATTTCATTCATCGGGTCATCAGCACTATAATAATTTAAGAGCGTTTATAGACACGTAATTTTAATTAAATTTTGAGCAGTAATTTACTTTTACACGCTAGTTAGCGAAAAGGATCGCTAACCGGTTGTTTAGCGATTGTAAACTTGATTTGTGTGTCGAATTTTTCAGCGCATTTTCGGAAATAACCCAAAAGATTCTAAGTTCAACTACCTAAGTAAACGTTTTTGTGATTATTAAAGTCAATTTGTTAATTTTTATCGCATTTTTATTTCAAGATACGTGTGTTTTATTGTTATATGGGCTTGGAATCCACTTGTGATTTGCAAGTGTTGAGTCCTTCGATAGAGTTTCACATGTAAGACATTTTTTTAGTAATAAAATTTAATTCTCTATTGTTAGGTACTATATTTCTGTTGTTATGCAAGACAATTGAGATACTTACGATATCTCAAGCTGAATTACGGCATTGTAAAGCCTGTGAGGTTTGCAACCATTTAAAATAAAATCTAACAATTTTTTTTTTTATTTAGGTCCGAACGACAGGAGTATTAATCTCGTTCTGTAAAAAAAGAAGAGTGTAGTTCATAGTATTATTCTGTTTTCAAATTTGTACTGTTCATTATATAGGTACGTTTTTTTTATTTGTTTTACATTTTTGGAAACCGCAAATTGTCGTCCGTTTACTGGTAATATGTGTTTAAGAAAGAGATGGCCCAAAGGAAGTTTGATGGCCGAAAGGATTTCTTCCGTAAAACTGCATTACATGTAATCTATCAGTAAAGATTACTTTTCATAAAACTGAAATCAATGGACAATATAAAATTAACAAAGGTTTTTTTTTTTCGTTCAGCTTAAAATGAATTTATACCTATATATTAATACGTGAAGCAAAAACTTTGTATCCCTTTTTACGAAGATTGCGCGGACGGAGGAGTATGAAATTTCCCACACTTATAGAGAATATAGAGAAGGAATGCAGGAAGCAATTTTTTTTTAATTGTGCATTTATAATACATTAAATCAATAAAAAAATCATTACACACACTACTGTGTATGAGACACATACATACTCTTTCTTTATTGTCCAACTTTTGCTATTGCATAAAGTCTGTGGTCAAATTGAAAATAGGTTAATATTTCTTATCTTTAATATTATTTGTCTATAGTGTAGTCTTGGCGAAATCTGTGATTATAGAAGTATAAAAATTTTGACAATAGATCTTTAATAATGTTTAAAATTATAATTTCAATTAATTATTGTTGAATTTCGACTACTGCGGGACCACTAGTTAGTATTAATTCATATTATTATTATAACACATTGAAGTTATTACTTTTCCGGAGTTCGTAAAATGATACAGAGATGGCAGCACATGTATCTTACGAAGCCACTGGAATAATTACATTGTAATTACAGTCAAACCTGGATTACCGAGGACTTAATGGACCGAACTGTCTTTTTCACTTATTGAGGTTTTTCACTTATAGAGGATTAAGACGCTTAAAACGTCGGAACCTGGAAATTACTTTAACTTGTAGGTCTTACTGTATTTTATTAGTTTTTAATGTTATGAAGTTTGTCTTTAAAAGGATTTTTATCAAGAAATTAGCTCTCGAACATTAATTCTCGATTGAAGAAGCTTTATCTATGGTGCATAGTGTGCGTTACATACAAGCGCAGCGTCTAGGGCAGTGTTTAGGGGTGCCAGCTTCGGTAATTTCAATAAATATGTTTCATTTGTGTCCATTTCATTTTGACCTCCGCTTACTAGAGGGCGCTACGGTAAATATTGCATCGTCTTTGACTCTCGACTTCTGATCTAATCGACAAGGTTCGGTATATGCTTATTACTCAGCCCTGCATCAATACGGTGCTAATTTATCTACCAAATTAATATATGTAACATTATATTTTTACTTTTCTGGTTGACATATGGCACATTTTGGTAAGTATTGAGTTTAGCATCTATTAGGTTATAGTGTTTTCGGACATTTACTCCTGGTAGCGCGCATTATGATCCGGCACCACCATCCTGTCTATATTTACGGCAAAGCAAGGTTGCGTTCTGATTTAAAGTGTGGGGCAATTGGTTACAATACGACCTGGAAGACGAATTACGCTATAAGCTACGTAAAAAAAAAGAAATAATAAGAACTCATGTAGATCGCCACCGCTTGAGAAGCATAAGCTTTTTTTTTCCCTACCTCTGCTGATACCCTTGAGAGGCTATTTCCGCCCTAGCGTGAAGGTGAGCTCTCGAGGCTCAAATCGGAGGTGTTCCTGACTGACCCTAGCAAGAGCAGTGCTTCGCAGAATCTACCACCGGATCGGAAACGCGACCCACTGAGAAGATCCCGCGAGAAACTCAGTGGGCTGTGACTATGGGTTAATTTACTCGCCGAATGACGTGACGGGTTCGGCGAGGACGGTAACCGGTGCTTGAGGTATCTAAAGGCACCGTTAATGGATCGGGAGGATCCGAAATGATGTGAGCACAAGCTACCAATACGACAAGGTGCAGAATTTTTTTCTCAACCAAATACACTACCTACTAGATGATGACCGAGCTTTGCTCGGTTTTTTTTTTTTTGATAACGCCATCTTGTTTAGTTTTTTTTTTTTTTTATGTCTCAGATAGGTGGACGAGCTCACAGCCCACCCGGTGTCAAGTGGCTACTGGAGCCCATAGACATCCACAACGCAAATGCGCCACCCATCTTGAGATATAGGTTCTAAGGTCTCCAGTAAGTTACAGTTTAGTTTTTTAGTTTAGTTGCCCTCAATTAATAAAAATAGTATTATTATTCGCCAATAGATGTCGGGAAGAGTTGATTATTGAAAACACGAATAGAAAACATTTTCTGAAAATAAATCGTAGCTAGATCGATGTATCGCCCCCGAAATCCCCTGTATACTAAATTTTATGAAAATCGTTGGAGCCGTTTCCGAGATTCAGATTATATATATAAATATATACAAGAATTGCTCGTTTAAAGGTATATAGATTCACACATCAAGATGTTTTCAAGAGTACATTTTTTTTATTTTTTTTTTATTTTTTTTTTTTGTCCTTGTAGGCAGACGAGCATACGGCCCAGCTGATGGTGAGTGGTTACCGTCGCCCATGGACTTCAGCAATGCCAGGGGCAGAGCCAAGCCGCTGCCTACCGCTTGATACTCTCCACAAGCCTCGTTTGAAGAAGGACATGTCATAGCGTTAGCAATTTCTTATTTCACAAAGTGTGCACGTGTAAACGAAGTAGGTACTTCGCTTTAACTCTTCGTTTTCGTTATCGATTGCTCTCGATTAAATCGACGTAGTTAATTATTTGTAATCGATTTTAATTAGTTAATTAATTAATTTAGTTCGGCCGAGTCGTTGGATGGTTTCTTTGAAGTAATCGTCCGGTTTCCTTTGTTTCGTTGCGTTCGTATTTTATTGGTTTTTATATCGACAAAAGTGATATACTTTTTAATGAACCAGTTAAGAGAAGCAAGTTACTCGTACTATTACTATTACTTTACTGGTGGTAGGACCTCTTGTGAGTCCGCACGGGTAGGTACCACCGCCCCGCCTATTTCTGCCGTGAAGCAATGATGTGTTTCGGTTTGAAGGGTGGGGCAGCCGTTGTAACTATACTGAGATCTTAGAACTTATATCTCAAGGTAGGTGGCGCATTTACATTGTAGATGTCCATGGGCTCCTGTAACCGCTTAACATCAGGTGGGCTGTGAGCTCGTCCACCCATCTAAGCTATAAAAAAAAAAAAAAAAGTTACGCGTACTATTTAGTAATAATTTCGGTATTGAATTCGGGTTCAGCGATTTTTCTTTTGGTTTAAATTATCGTGGATAAAGATAAAGATAAAGAAGCCTTTATTAACAACCTTAACTCATATTTAGGTACATTTTTCTTTTCATTTGACATCGGCTAAGATTGTTTTGCTTTCGCTTAGGCATGTAATATATTATCGTGGATATAATGTTTTAAATCAATCGATTCAAATCCGTCTATTTCTGCGTCCATCAAAAACAATGTGCCTAAGTTTTAACGCGTGTTTGCGGGTTTCTTTCCTCCCATGCGCATTTGTTAATTCATAAGTCACCAAAATCTTGAGTTCACTATTTCATACACAACGATATTGAGTTTTAATTTTAGAATTTAATTTACGAGTAATACCTAAATATACATTTTAGTATATAGGATAAGATATAGATCTTATTGATAAAGATTCTCAGATAAGGAGGTTTAGGGACTCAAGTATAAAGTCGAGTAGTATAAATAATTTGAATGCTATCACTATATACAGATAACAGGGAGGGTTTAAGGGTAGGTATATACTAATTTTTGTTATGATCCATAACCAAATAATTAATTTTCATTAGGATTATTTGATCAAAATATTTGTGGTTCATACTTGTTCGAGTAATGTTAATTCAGTAATGACTTCAGTGCAGCGGTTGCCGATATCGGTAGTTGTAAAAACTTAAGCTAAGCTCACGACAGTGTAGTGCTTTAAAAAAAAAAGTGTGGTGTCGTGGGACACCGGATAGGAACGAAGTTCCTTATTATAAAAATATTGATTTTAAGTTCTATTCAAGGTATAAACTTGCGAACTTATTGTGGTACACTTCATTCACGGTTGTTTGCATAAGAGTTAGTGTATTGAGCAAACGAACGCTCTGAGATCGTGGTCAATGAATGATAAAAAAATATGTTGTTTTTTGTACGTTATTACAAAGTTAAGTCGTACACTGTGTGTATTACTAATAAAAATCTTACGTTACGGACGTTTTTCCCGGTACCCCTCCGTCCCATAAGGAGCTTCGTTTCAAAAATCGGATCGTATCGCTGAATGTAAAACGTACCGTCGTGTTGGTGCCCGGAGCCCTACTTCTATTGATTACTATTTAATTCGTTGTCGGTGGATACAATTACTAAATTACACAGTTCCTCTCCTACTTTATACGTTACGATAAACGCCAATTAATTTATCGAAGTTGTTATGGCTTTTGTTTATTTTAAATGTTGCCCAAAAAAAAAAGACTTACTTTTTTTGTATAAAAAACTAAAGCAATACAAAATCTTATTGGAGTTTTCTATTTCAGATTTATTATGTTTAATAAAAATTTTATTGCTTATGTGGGTGGACGAGCTCACGGTCCACCTGGTGTTAAGTGGTTACCGGAGCCCGTAGACAGTTACAACGTAAACACCGCCACTCATCATAAGACAAGACTTCAGTTTTCGCAGTACAACGGCTGTCCCACCCTTCAAACCGAAACGCATTACTGCTTCACGGCAGAAATAGGTAGGGCGGTGGTACCCACCCGCGTGGCCTCACAAGGGGCCCTACCACCATTAACAAGCTTTGTCACCCATAATCTAAATTAATTATCCAATCAGTTCGAGGGTACGATACTATTGCCTTTTATCAAACACAAGTATTACAACTGCAGAATTGGAAGACTTCAGTACATTCTTACATAAATTAATGTTACATGACGCTCATATGTATATTCGTAATGTGATTATATAAACGACGTTGTCACATGTTGTTTCCATCTGCTGCCGAATGTAGAGCATCTGTAGACCGTGGTGTCGAGAGTAGTGCGGATCTGGTCAGTCCAACGTATTGGGCCTCTACCTCATGGTCTTTTTCCGTTCACTTGACCATTGGCCATTAGCTTCTCTAAGTTGCCGTCATACTTTCTGGCAATGCTGTCAAAGTATTCCAGAGCTCCATGTAGGCTGATGTTTGAAAGCTTCCTCTGTATTTGGAGCTCTGTGAGAAACGTTGATGTGACGCGCTGTCCAGGGAATTACTCCCTTTTTTTCTTTTTTGCTACCTATGCTGGTAGCCTTAAGAGGCTATTTCAGCTTCACCCTAACGTGTAGGTGAGCTCACGGGGTTCAAACCGGGAGACTTGCTAACACTGACTCTAACAAAAGCAGTGCTTCACAGAATCTACCGCCGGATCGGAAACGCGACCCACTGAGAAGATCTGGCGAGAAACTCAGTGGGCTATGTCTATGGGTTAATAATTCACTCGTCGAGTCCTTCGTCACAAGCGGCGGGTTCGACAAGGGCGGTCACCGGTGCTTGTGGTACCTAAAAGCACCGTTAATGGATCGACAGGAGATTCCCTAGCATATTTCGTCAGTACCAAGATAAAAAAATTGTATTAATTCCTAGAACTATCATATAAACTGCAACATGCAGCATTTTACTGTCTATGCCAAGTATAATTCACCTGATTTATTAACGCCGCGATTCGAATAACTTATTGTCCAGACGTTTTATAAATAGACTCGTACATGTGAAAGTTACAAAAGTAAAGTCAGTTCTAAAATTGCGGGATTTCATCTAAAAATCGCAACATCCGACAGCACGAAAAGGGGCCAATAAAAATAGCCTTTGTCTTAAATAAATTGCGATCGTCTGCTGCTTGGGCGGATAGCTAAATTAGTTTCAATTAACTTGTGTTTATTATCTTAGTCTACGCTCGGTTCATTATATTGCTTTTATTTGGTATTTAAATATATAAGCTTATTAACTACTAGCCGTACTCGCCCGCTTCGTTGGGCATTTAAAATTAACATTATTATTTATTGTCATTATTATTAGAGAGTCCAACACTCATATAAATATTAACCTATCCATTAAGAACATGTATTTCCTACATGGATACCAAGTTTCAAGTCAATCGGATGCATGGTTCAGTAGTTATAACGGAACCTCCGTAAAAACCACTGTAGATTTATATATTATTATAGAACATTTATATTTACTAGAGGTCCCGCAGTAGTTGAAATTCGACTATAATTAATTTGAATTGTAAGTTTGTACACTATTATGATTGTATTTTATACTTCTATAATCACAAATTTCGCCAAGACTACACTATAAAAAATATGAACAAAGACAAACAATATTTAATCTATTCTCAATTTGACAACAGACGCCAAGAACAAAAGTTTGACAATAAATAGTATGCATGCGTGTGTGCGTCAAATACATGGTATGTAGTGTGTGTAATGTTTTCTTTATTGATTTAATGTATCTTTTATGCATTATTTAAAAAAAATATTAGCATTGTGCACTTTTTCGCTATACATACTCCTCCGTCCGCGCAATTTTCGTAAAAAGGGATACAAAGTTTTGCTTCACGTATTAATATATAGATTAGTATAGATTAAACAAACAATCGTTTCTTGTTTAATTGTTCGCTGTTATTTGATTTTGTTTTATGACTGGTGCTATGAGAAAATAAGTTGTAGTTTATATTTGGATAAACACTGGGGGTGGTAAGTAAGCTATTATCTTATCTAATCTTGCGCAAGCAGTCGCGTTTGCTTGGCTACAATTAATAATTTTTCACGAGAAAGTACCAAATATTTTCGCACGCAAACCCCACATTATAAATACCAGCGAATGAGAAACAAAAGACGTATTTCTTAGAGAGCAATTTTTAAAAACTGCACTATTTATCATTCCAATACGAAAAGTAATTAATTATTACTTGCATAGCTTATTGAACATACACGAACAGTGTTACAAAGAGCAATTTAGCTTCATCTTATACCTTTAAACGAGCAATTCTTGTATATATAAGTATATATATATAATCTGAATCTCGGAAACGGCTCCAACGATTTCCATAAAACTTAGTATACAAGGGATTTCGGGGGCGATTACGATTTATTTGCAGAAAATGTTGTTTTATTCGTGTTTTCAATAATCAACTTTATCGATAATCTACTTTATGACTCTTCCCGACATCTATTGGCGAATAAGAATACTATTTTAATTGAGAGCAACTAGCTGCTTTAAAGACACAATAACACTAAAGCTACTTCAGCAGATGGCGTTGTTGAGCAACCCGACACAATTTATCAAAAAAGAAAAAATACCGAGCGAAGTTTGGTCATCATCTAGTAATTATCTAAAACAAGAACATTTTTTGAATTGATTTCTATTGGAACAGAGTTAAAAAAATACTTTACAATTTTACTTAGTTTTAAAATTTATGTAGCACAGGGTTCGATGACCTGTCGATGAATCCCAGATTTACAAGATATTGTCAGATAAACAATTTTTAGTTTTATTTTTCTACATATATGTCAAACCGAATGGAATAACAGTTACAGTAATTAGAGTAAATTTAAAAATTTTGTATGTTTTACGTCTAGAATAATGTCTTCAAAATACTTTTATCCTATCTTCTATCCCACTCTTAAAGTGTTACCATATATCATTTAAATACAACAAGTCAACATGATAGTGACATTTCATTTCGACATTTCATAAACAACACATTTCTCGATGTTTCGATGCAATCATAAACATACATAAAGTACATAATTTCATCCATAAACATGTTTTTCGTTTCAACACTCTAAATAATTTATGAGCAACGAACTTCATTTCTACGTCATACATAAGATTAAATGCTCCGTTGAATATGTAATTACACTAAGAAAAAAAAAAAAAAACAAACAAACTTTTTTGAAACCCACAAAATTAACTTTACAATGTTTTTGATAAGATCAGTGCCCGCGCACCTATGTCGAACTCGCAAGCCTACTTTACGTTAATCAACTTTGGACAGTGTTCGGAACGCACTCGCAACTTCTAAACACAGTGCATTGTCGTCTCTCTAACTCTTTATAGCATTAGGCGGAATAACTCCGGTGTCCCACCGTTAGACTTCGACATAGCTAATGGAACGCCTATGCTTAGAACGAGAAACTTTTATGGATAAGTCGAATCTAGTTACGAGTTCAGTTGAAAATAGACTTTAAGTTCGCGTTGACTCTGCTTTTGTTGTGTTTAAATAGCTAATTAGTTCACTTGCCGACGTTTTGCGAGCTGTTGATTTTAGAGAGTAATTTGTTGCCAGATGTTCTGTGCTTATTTTTAATTTGGACGTTTTAAGCCAAACATAACAAAGCTAATTAGAACCGGTTTTTTTTTTGGCGGACACTCAGAGTAGGTCATTAATGGAAAATTAAAGAATGCCTACGTATGGATGAGGTTTGGTATTTTTTAGCTATCAACACTGCCATCTATCGAACGTTGTAATATGTACTTCTTACATAATTGGTTGGGGAAAAAAGTCTAGTATGTATGAACTTGTAATAAAATCTCTTTGGCTATACTATTTGTATCTGGCTGGTTTTGGTATCATTAAAAAAAATATTTTAAAGAAGATAATTTCAAATTCAAATTAGGAAAATGTGTGATTTTTATTTATTTTTCCTACTGTCAAGATGAGTGAATCTAATGAGAATTCGATACAGTTTAAAATTTTACTACAAAAAAGTTAAAAATGCAATGCGATCCAGTTAGCAAGCAAAATGGTACCTAAATACTTTAGTTAAACGTAAATAAACTATATTAAAAAAATGTCGTGAATTATCTTAAAAAAATTTAAGAACCTTTTCCCCAACCTGTTATATTTCATTGATCGTATTGGATATAACAGTTGTAATAATTAGTGTAAAAATAATATTAATAATAACAAAATCGGACTTACTTGGTGAGTCTGCCAACAGATCGGCGTCGTCGTGAGATGGCGACTTCACCGAGCCCGGGGATAGTTTGACGGGTGCGTGTGGCGACGGAATCGGCCCGGTTCCGCTGCCGGCGCTGCTAGTCGCACCGCTCGCGTTGTGGGACGTCGTGATCGTGATCTCGCCATTCGACGCAGCAAGCCTGCACGCGTAAAACAAAAAAAACATGTAGAACTTAGAGAGTCTACGTTTGGACGCATTATGTTTTTAAAAGTAGTAGTACCTGTGCTCAACAAATATTCTTTATGTATCCGTAACTCAGATGAATAATTCGAATTAGTGGGTGCTTAATGTGAATTTAAAGAATTAGTATAAATTACTAGCTGACCCGGCAGACTTCGTAGTGCCTCGATCGATATAATCGATAAATAAAAGACACAAACAAAAGGAATCCGTGTGACGGGGGGACATCAAAGGGAAAACAAAATTGTTATTTTTATTTAATTCCGAGCATTTTCATATGTATCTACCTTTTAAACCTTCTCTGGACTTCCACAAATAATTCAAGACCAAAATTAGCCAAATCGGTCCAGCCGTTCTCGAGTTTTAGCGAGACTAACGAACAGCAATTCATTTTTATTTAAATAGATAGATTACCCATTTTTTTTCCCCACCTATTCTAGCTAGCTATTCTAGCTACGCCCTGACGATAGGTGAGCTCACGGCCTCAATCTGAGAGAATATGCTAACACTAGCCCTAGCTAAAGCAGCGCTTCGCAGAATCTACCAACGGATCCGAATCGTGACCCATTGAGAAGATCCAGCGAGAAACTCAGTAGGCAGAAAGCATTCTTGAAAGTTCTGAAAACACGCTAGCAATAGCACTCGTAAAATAGTACGCGTAAAATGAAATAACAATATAAAAATTTCTCACTTCAGGACATCGCAGAAGGTACAAACATAATAGGCATCGCCTGAATATATACAAAAAAACATTCACCCTATTAGTTAAGACACTTAATATTCCGGCTCGTACACCACGCCGAGTAAGTTTCTCGCAACAATGCTTGGCGGAGTGCGTACGTCGCGGTAAGTGCGTTGTAGAAATGAGGCGCACGCTTCATTAACTGCGATGCTGCATTAACTGTAATTGCCGGCTAATTAGGGCCTCATCCGTTGCAGCGTGCACACGTTGTAAGAGCACAAGTGTTGAACTGTCGACACGAGTTACGCCGCGTTTTTTATTGTTACGAACATTTTATGTTTTAAAATATCGTACTTACACAATGTGAATTCTGGCTCAATACACCGATTTGAAAAGCGTTTTGGGTTTAATGCGTCCCGTTTTTTTTTATTGCTCTAGTGGGTGGACGAACTCACAGGCCACCTGGTGTTGAGTGGCTACTGGAGCCCATAGACGTAAATGCGCCACCCACCTTAAGATATAAGTTCTAAGGTCTCAAGTATAGTTACAGCGGCTGCCCCACCCTTCAAACCGAAACGCATATATACATATACATATTCTATAGTAGTTTATTAATTGTTATTAATGCACAACACTTCATCGATAGTATTGTCTTGTTTAAAGAATACTCAAATGACTAAAAGATCTTACGTTACGGACGTTTTTTCCCGATTACGGTACCCCTCCGCATCGTCCCATAAGCAACTTCGTTCCAAAAATCATTACAAATCTTAGATCTTCTTTCGCTAGTCATAGTCGCTTACGTTTTGAAATACGCATTTCGGAATCGCGACCCACTGAGAAGATCCGGCGAGAAATTCAGTGGACTGTGTCTGTTGGTTAGCTTTCACGTCGAACCCTTCGTCGTATTCGCTAGGTTCCACGGTGACCGGTGCTTGGAATGATTTTCAATGCATTATCTGTTTCTTATACACATCTAAATGTATATAATCAAGATTTGCGTCTCACTAGCTAAACGTTTCCTTGAATTCACCGCGGAAATCTTTCGTTGGTATATCATTTAACAAACTTAATTTCAATACTGTTGACTTTACATATAATGCGAATTGATATCCCGACCATTTGGAGACAGTAAAAATCAATTAGGAAGAGAAGTATTCTATGACTGCGTTACTAAATCTTTAACTGCATTTTTAATTACTTTTAATATTATAATGTTTACGTCATTTCGATAATAATCAAAGAACATATGAAATTACCTCTTATTTTATTGTTACGCAGTCATTTAGCGAACCATAATACCTCACACACGTAAATAAACTTAAGAGAACCATACACATACATATGTCTGTACAAGTGTTCAAATTAATATTACAATTATTAACCCACACATGTACGACAGTCATTAATTATTGTTCCTTCAAAATTAAATGCAAGCACGTACGTACCTACTTGGAGTTTCGAAATAATGAGTAATCGAGATAATTATTGTTTTTAGGGTTCTCTAGTTGATTGAATACGAATCCGGTTAATCGTAATGGGTTCAAGAAAATATGCACTCACTAAAACAAAACGAAATGTTTGTTACTACCTAGTCTGGCCGTAAACATTGTTACAATAAAAAATAAAAAAAAATCTATTGCAAATAACATTTATTACTTTTACAGTGTGTTAGTTTAATACATAAATATAAAACAATTTAAAGTTTTTTTTTATTGCTTAGATGGATGGACGAGCTTACAGCCCACCTGGTGTTAAGTGGTTACTGGAGCCCATAGACATCTACAACGTAAATGCGCCACTCACCTTGAGATATAAGTTCTAAGGACTCAGTATAGTTACAACGGCTGCCCCACCCTTCATTTCCTTTGATTATAACCTCTTTCCTGGTGGTAGAACCTCTTGTGAGTCCGCGCGGGTCGGTACCACCACCCTGTCTATTTCTGCCGTGAAGCAGTAATGCGTTTTGATTTGAAGGGTGGGGCAGCCGTTTAAGCTATACTGAGATCTTAGAACTTATACCTCAAGGTGGGTGGCGAATTTACGCTGTAGATGCCTATGGGTTCCAGGAATCACTTAACACCAGGTGGGCTGTGAGCTCGTCCACCCATCTAAGCTATAAAAAAAAATACACGGGACTGTTTAATAAATTAATATAACATAACAAAACTTAATTAATTTAATGTTAATGGTTCGCGGAATATAATTGATCTCATTTACTTGTCATTCGTGAGTGACCTTTGTATTCGCAAGAGCAACTTTAAACTGGCAGTCCTAACGAATGCGTTAAGCTGCGAAGCTGCGTGCTATTTATTTTATTACGTTGGACAATTTAATATTCTAATCTCTCTCTCTCACTTCAATCGGTCCCTCATTGCTGAGGATCGTGACTCCGTTTGATTCCGTCAACTAGCTGTCGCCGAGCCGACTAAAACCTCCTCTCGCTCAACAACCAATGTCCAAACTCGCATGAGACAGAACTCATGAAAAGGCAAAGGGGGGAAAGTGTAGCGCTTAGTGCGGAGCACATCTCTCTCATCACCCTCCCCCTCGGGACGCCGGACCAAATTCCAAATTGCTGGTATCCTTGCGTGCAACATGACCAAAATACCGCAAAATTATTTGTAAGCAAGTTGTGGATAGACGTTGAGTCTTTTCTATCTTTGACTGCTTGAGAATAGAGATGTTGGTACGGCGGGCCGTCAATGGTATTCGTAGTATACGTCGCCAGCACCACATCACAAAAGCGTCGATTCTCTGCCTATCTGCGGCTTTGAATAATAATACTAATATGTGTAGTTTCAACAAACTTAAAAGAAAACACGATTAATTAATTTCGTCTAAATTAACCTGACGACGCTGGACAGCGAGTTAGAGCGAACTTATGGAGTTATTGTCTTATTATTGGTCCTTGATGCGTGTGTGAATTCTCAAGCTATTTGGTAAGCAGCGGCTTGGCTCTGCCCCTGGCATTGCTGAAGTCCACGGGCGACAGTAACCACTCACCATCGGGTGGGCCGTATGCTCGTCTGCCTAGAAGGGCAATAAAAAGAAAAAGTGTCGAAGTCAGGGAAAATGTCGTAAAATTTTTCCATTACGTATGTTTATATACATATAAATACAACAATATTGGGTGGGATTAATTATATTGTTTTTTTTTTCAAGTAAATCCACCGAAATTCTGAAACGGCTGAGTTAATTTTTTACGTTATGTATTCATAATGCAAGAATAATGCAATAGGGAATGAAATTTAGACAAAAAGTCACAAAACAGTTAAATTACATGTGTTTTGGGTAGAAAATGTGACATCGGTATTTAAAAAAAAAAAAACTTATTTATTTTCCACAAAAGTAAACAACTTACTAGCTTAATAACTCAGTTATTTATAGTGTATAGCTCAGAGAGGGGTCATATCTCCTAAACCGCAATCTTTCGGAATGACAGACGCTGTAAGGCATAATCGTTCATGATTTAATAATAAGCTTAACAATTACTTTTAATAAGTGAACACTTTTTGCACTCGTAATATACAGGGTGTAATATTTGCAATCCTAGAAAACACCTCAATAATTATTATGGACCTAATTAAAAATCCAAGAACTCATGTGTGCGTATGACAAATTCCGTAACCCACAATTATTTTGTTCATTCAATAGTTACAGAAGAAAATGAAACTGCTTGTGAAAAGCTAAACAATTTTTCGTTAAATAAAACCTAATTTAACTTCATTTTATAAATGCTTAAGCTGCCGGCGCGAAGTGCTAACATAAAATGAAGAAAAAAAAAGTAAAACATGGATTAAAAAGCCAGTTAGGTACTTGGGTTCTCGGGGCAATAAAGGGGAATAGAGAAAGCCGTTGAGATTTTTATTTGCCATTTTTTAACTACCGTCAAATGATTTAATATTAAGTAATTAAATTCAGAGAGACTATCAGGTCCGCTGAAAATGACTGCGCAAGGTAATGACGTAGCCTCTATGTAATTAATTTACATATTGATATTGTGAATCGTTATTGCTTAAATTATTATCATCGATCTAACTATTCACGTGGTGTTAAAGTTATTTCTTGGTCTTCTAAGAATCACAACATAAATTCTACCGCCAAATTAGCATAGTCATCATAAAAGCAAAATAACTTAATACCATAGACGATTCGGCATTTTTCTATATTTTAGAACGGGACGCGAGAATTCTCCTCAGCATAAGGATTTAGGGTGGTATTTCGGTATCCGGTCAAGGCTAAAAAGATGTGAGAAAATTTGCTTAAAAAAAAGGAAAGCTCCACACATTTCTGTATTCCTCGCTCTTTTAAATGCCGATGTCATAACATTATTGGCGCAGTTTCCTTTAATTTAACGCGCCGGTATCTCACACTTAACGTTCGCTCTGTACAATATATGTAGTTCAAAGTCTAAGTGACGAGATACTTTGTCATTAAAATTCTTGATTGATACATAATTACACTTTTAAATTTTACAAACCTATTGATGTAATGGTTTTTGCATTTGTCATTTGAGAATAGAATTATCTAACGAAATTGAATTCAGAATGTGTTTTTTTTTTTGGTTAGATAACCGAGAAACTTCAATAAAATCGTTAGGAGAATAAAATTTGTTCCTTTACTTTATCCCTTCGAAATTTAAAACAGGATTATCGCGTCGGTTTTTTTTTTAATTGAAAATTACGGACCGGAATAAGAAAAAAGACCTTAACGTATTATAAAATTGAGAAACGTTCACGCGACATTCGTTCGACAATCTTAATGCAATTTTAATGAATGTCGTATCGTATAATGTTTATCTAGATTGTAGGCCAAGAAATAAGGTATTAAAGCTTCATTATGGATGCGAGAATTAATGGCACCAGTAATTATGAGATCGCATTAACTAACGCACACAAACTCAATAACAAGTCTGATACAGTCGCCGTGTACTCTATATTGTCGAGAATTTAATGTATTGTCTCATTTTTTAAATTTCAATATGATTAAGTCATCATTCAATTTAAATTAGTGACCTCGCGTCAGACTTGTGTTATGTAGCTTAAATTGTTAATCAGAAATGAAATATCCGAGAAAAAGTTCATGAATAGAACGGTAGTCTGTTGATGTAAGCTATGTAATAAAATATAAAAGTGTGGAATATCGTCTGCTCGCGCGTTCAATAAGAGACGATATATGAATCATTATGTATTTAAATTTTAAACGGTAAACCATTTGAATATTCTAGAAATCGAATCGAATTTCTTCTTTTTCGTTCGAATTTCAAAACGGCTATGGCACCTCATAATCTTAGTACAGTCGACGACTAAACGTTAATATATTCCGAAGTACAGCCGAATCTATTTATCACCATTAGTTCGCGGATTAGACGCGTCACGGGCGCTAAGGTAATTATGGGCGTTGGAATACTTAATGCCTCGTCTGTACCTAATTATATGTTCGGTTTAACAGTGTACTGGTGTGCTGCGGCCTTGGCTTCGTATCTTGTTTGTTCGATAATCGAAGTGCAATTCATATTATTGCTGTTATGTTTATTGTACCTATTTCAAATGTTAGACGCTTACTAAGGGAAACCTTTTCGAAAATGGATAAATAGAACTAAAGCTTATTTAAACTGACAAGTAAGACTTAAAGAAGCTTATATTTTTATTTTATTGGTTAGTTTGGTGGACATGGTGATGAAAGGCGATTGCATGCAGTAGAGATGCGAATGCTGCGATAGATGTGTGGAGTAACGAAAATGGATAGAATACGGAATGAATATGTTAGAGGAAGTCTGAAAGTGGCACCTGTGACAGAGAAGCTGAGAAGTGCTCGTTTGGGATGGTATGGACATGTGATGAGACGAAATGAAAATGAAGTTGGTAAAAGAGTGTTAACTATGAATGTGGAAGGATATAGAGGAAGAGGTAGACCTAAGAAGAAATGGATGGATTGCGTGAAAGACGATATGGGTAAGAGGGGAGTGATCGAAGAAATGGTATATGATAGAAGAGTATGGAAGGAGAAAACATGTTGCGTCGCCCCCAGGTAACCGGGAGAAGGGCACGATAATGTTACGAGTTTGGTGGACAAGCTCACAGCTCACTTGGTGTTAAGTGGTTACTGGAGTCCATATATATCTATAAAGTAAATGCCGTGACCCACCTTGAGATATGAGTTCTAAAGTCTCAGTATAGTTACAACGGCTGCCCCACCCTACAAACCGAAACGCATTACTGCTTCATGGCAGAAATAGGCAGGGTGGTGGTACCTACCCGTGCGGACTCACAAGAAGTCTTACCACCAGTACCTAATTACGCAAATTATAATTTTTGATTGGGTTTGATTTTTATTACACGATGTTATTCCTTCACCGTGGAAGTCAATCGTGAACATTAGTTAAGTACGTATTTTATTAGAAAAATTAGTACCCGCCTGTGGGATTCGAACACCGGTGCATCGCTACATACGAATGCACCGGACGTCTTATCCTTTAGGCCACGACGACTTCACAAATTATTTAATAAGACTATTATAATATATATCGCCTTCTTGATGTGTACTATGCCGCAAGGTCATGGAGCGATTGTAAAGAAAATAAGTATCGAAGACATTGTTCATGTTGCGTATGTATTCTCATGCGTAACTTTAATTATCAGCATAAAACAGTGTAGGATGTTTCAAAGAAATATAATTTCATTTATTGAAATTAATCACGTGTCGTTTGATAGTAAATTGATACTAATTCTAACCCAGGAACATATTTTGATGCGTCTGAATCAACTCCACATAAATTTTTTTTATTGTTTAGATTGGTGGACGAGCTCACAGCCCACCTGGTGTTAAGTGGTTACTGGAGCCGATGGACATCTAGAACATAAATGCGCCACCCACCTTGAGATATAAGTTCTAAGATCTCAGTATAGTTACAACGGCTGCCCCACCCTTCAAACCGAAACGAATTACTGCTTCACGGCAGAAATAGGCAGGGCGGTGGTACCTACCCGCGCGGACTCACTAGAGTCCCTACCACCAGTAAAGTGTGCAGTAAAAATGTAAACTTGCTTAAGAACGGAACACTTTCAAGAAAACTTTCAGTATAAGTATACTAAGTGTTCGAGGTCTTCTGAAGTCTAGAAAATTCGGTGCATTTTGTTTTACAAAAACTATACAAAAACTTTTAATTTAATTTAGAATAATAATAGAATGAGGAAAACTGGTATTACGAGCATTATTCATTTTAATTAGCTATTTAATTATATACAGGATAACAAATACACTGCATTACATACAGAACATGTTAATTATATGTAATTGTGTCGCGGAAATGTTTTTTAAAAATGCATTTTATTTCCAATTAAATAGTAATCAAATTTTATTGTATTCGAAAAGCTGCTTGCTGATAGTCAGAACTTCGTTAGATTTCACTCGCCTCGTAAAAAAACCTAACTAATTAATTAATTACCTATTTCATGTTTCTGTGTATTTAATTTTTCTTAATATTTGTTTAGGTCTTTTTAGGTCTAATGGTTATTTACTACTATATCACTGGATTTAGCGATAAGTGTAAACCTCTCCCCTATAAAGTCTAATCCTATGGCCTATGTCTTAATGTTAAGTGCAAAGAGGCTTAAAATAGGTAGCCGCTCGTAAACCTGTCAGATCAAACTACAGCATGGCCAATATAAGTTGATATGATCACGCTCAGAAATAGGTAACGTACAAATATCACATAGGTGATCGAGGAATCAGTATTTGAAGTTGCTTTTAGTCAGTTGAGTTTTTATAGTTGATAAACTTAAGACACGGAACAAATAAATATTTTTTTCCCTACCTATGCTGATAGTCTATTTGAGAGGCTATTTCAGCTTCTCCTTGACGTGTAGGCGAGCTCACGGGGCTCAAACCGGGAGCGTTGCTAACACTGGCCCTAGCAAGGGCAGTGCTTCGCAGAATCTACCACCGGATCGGCAACACGACCCACTGAGAAGATCCGGCGAGAAACTCAGTGGGCTGTGTCTATGGGTTAATTCACTCGTCGAGCCCTTCGTCGCAAGCGACAGGTTCGACGAGGACGGTGACCGGTGCTTATGGTATCTAAAAGCATCAATAAAGATAGACCAGTGTATGGAGAAGCAGAACTTTGTGGCTAAGAATTAGCGCCAATAGTTTGGGCAAAAGAACACGGTCTTAGCTTGGAGCTCTGGTAGTACAGGTTCAAGATGCTTTAATGATCGCCAAACTTTGCTAGAAAATTACATTTCCAGAAAAAGAATACAAAGGAAACGAAAAAGAAAAAAGAAGAGAATTGAAGCTCAATTAACAATACACTTTTTGTGAATCTTCGTTTTTTTTTCCGATACGTTAGCAATGTAAGTTGCCGCTAAGAACTTATTTCAAGTCTCTTTTGAAAAAACACATGTCGTAGCGGTCGAATAACAACTTGGAGGAAAATTCATACCAGTCCCACGCGTGTTTTTTGGGCAGGAGGAAAACGTCTTTACTATATGTAGCATAAACATCTATATGTTAATATAGATTCATTCAAACTAAATGTTTCTGTAGCTCAGCGAACCTTACCAGAATACAAAGCTATATCGAAGAAATGGACGGGAAGAGAGGCGGTTAGTGTGCAACTTAACCCACTAAATTTCTCGCTGGATCTTCTCAGTGGATCGCGATTCCTATCTGGTAGTTGAGATAGCGAAACACTGCTTTTGCTAGGGCTAGTGTTAGCAAGTTCAATCAGATTGAGCCTTTGACCTCACCTACCCTTCCACGTGTAGTCGGAATAGCCCCGTGGGCTACCCACAATACTCATATCACAACACGCCTCGGGACGCCTTTTCGGCAATAGTGAAGTCTTTACATGGAATTAACCTACGACTTGGTTCCATTTTGTACTTTATAAAGGAGGTACTATAGGTATACATTAAATTGAAGTGTATAACAGTCGTACCATTCTCCAAATGGAACAGTCCATTTTTTCGCGCTAGAAATAATCAAGATACCCGTACAAGTTTACATTACGCCCTCACTAGTAATAATTCATTAGTATAATACATTGACCACGTCCCTACAGAGTTCTTATCTAGTAACTGTCATTTACCGTGTTCGTTTCGTTGCTTTTTATTTGTGTCATAAAACAATTTTTATCCATCATAAAAATAACCATGCCGGCTTCGCGTATTCATAACGAGCAATAGTAAATTTACTTGTAAGTAGCCGTCAAATGGGTTTGTCCTTCATCGCGTTCAATATTAATCTCATCGATAGTATAACAGTTGTTTTTCTAGTGGAGCCGTATTGTAAGTTTTGTAAGAGTAAGTTTTACTGGTGGTAGGACCTCTTAGGGTACACACCAGTAGGTATCATCACCCTGCCTATTTCTGCCGTGAAGCAGTAATGCGATTCGGTTTGAAGAGTGGGGCAGCCGTTGTAACTATATTCAGAGCTTAGAACTTATATCTCAAGGTGGGTGGCGCATTTACGTTGTAGATGTCTATGGGCTGTTAATGATGAGAATCTCTGTGGGGGTGAGAAATAATAATGTTAATTTTAAATGCCCAGCGAAGCGGACGGGTACAGCTAGTTATGTATAAGTTTAGCTGTGCAAATAAAAACTATTTTCTTTTTCGTATTTTGATGGTCGGGTACAAGCTACCTTTGTCTTTCACACCCTATATGTTTAAAAAATGTCATAAATTTCAATTTATTCTTCTAAATTAAAAAATTCTCAGTTCTAACATAATTACTGCTCTCATTTTAAGTAATTAAGGACAGTGCGTTGTCATCTTAATAACACTACTATATAATTATCGTGAGCCATGTTTAGACGTATTACTCATCGCATTATATTAATTACTGATTAATTTTAGTTCTTGCCGGAAGTATGATGGAATTCTTTATGTTTTAAGGTCATGTTTTCATCAAAAGAATTGATTTGCGATGCGAATTATTAGATTATAGATTAATTTAAAGCACCCGGCGTCTAACAGCTAAGAACCAGACGTCTTATATAATCTGTTCATTTATTATATTATCTGTGCCTGTCTGTCTGTATCTGTGCATATAGGTAATCTGTTTTTGTGGTTCGATTCTTGGCCGAATATCCTAAAATATTAAACTCAAGAACGTTACTTGATCTAAGTATTTGAGAAAAAATTCCGTGGTCACGGAATAACACCTTATATTAAATTTAGAGAAAAATAAAATGTGTAATTTTCTGACTGTTATCCTATTGCTAAATAGCACGACCCCGTTCTATTTCTGCCGAGATGAAATCATATATTCCGGTTTGAATGTTAGAACATACGTTGTACAACACAATTGAGACATGGTTTTGTGTTTCAAAGTGTAGTAAATTCTCATCGTGATGACGATTAAACGACCTCACGGCTTTAGCGGCACTTTTTTACTGGTGGTAGGACCGCGCGCGGTTGTGAGTCCGCGCGGGTAGGTACCACCACACCGCCTATTTCTGCCGTGAAGCAGAAATGTGTTTCGGTTTGAAGGGTGGGGCCGCCGTTGTAAAATACCTTAGAACTTATATCTCAAGGTGGGTGGCGCATTTACGTTGTAGATGTCTATGGGCTCCAGTAATCACTTAACACCAGGTGGGCTGTGGGCTCGACCACCCATCTAAGCAATAACAAAAAACCCGTTAACATTGCAAAGGATATGCCACCACCCACCTTGTACATGACTTGAACAGTGTAATTATGGATTTATATTTTTAAGCGGTAGACAGCGGTTTGGCTCTGCCCCTGACATTGCTGACGTCCATGACCTAGGGTCACCACTCATCATCAGGTGAGTTGTATGCTCTGTCTATACGGGCCATAAAAAAATTACACGATGCTATTCCTTCATCGTGGAATACATTCATGAGCACGAGTTAAATACGCATTTCACTAGAAGATTTGATATCTGCCGCGTGACTTGAACACATACTTAATCGCGTCGTCTTGAGGCCACGACGACTATAATTTCTGTTGATGAGCTATTTTGTAAACTTGGAAGCAAATTCTTCGTTGATTCTTCGAATAACTCCAAATTCGAACGCAAACTAAATTCTAACAACAAACGTTGATTAGTAATTCAGAGACACATGCACACTCCGCGTGTGCCCTACAGTAATTACATCTATTGTCACATAATTATTACCAACACTTGCTACTGCACCCACGCTTCTATGCAACCCCGTGCTGGCACAGTCAACTTTATCACAGCGGGATAAAGATTAAAATTCTAATTCAACCCATCGATGTATAATTTTCCCTTGTTAAATGGCTGGACAATAATGTCGTTTTGAAAATTGTTTTCTTGGTGACTTTTATGAGAACTAATATGTTTGTTTGTTGTTTTATATTACAGGAATTGTTGAGTGTTCATGGGGGCGTATTGTACGCCCGTCCGGGTAGGATTCTTTCTGCTCATATCTGCCTTATAGCTACCACGTGGTTTTGTATTACTGTCCCGCCTACTGTTTACTTAACCATTGAAGTATCAAAGTATCGAAATTAGGTCTTAAAGTGTGTGGTAGTATTCACGTAGCATCATTTATTTGGATCCGGTAATCATTTTAAGCCAAGGGAGCTAAGCAAAATCCGTCTTGGTGTACGGACCACTGTCTTTTGACAGTCAGTACTGTACAGTATTGGATGTGGAACGTTGTATTTGACGATTAGTACTGTTCCTATTGCGGTGGGCTCACGGAACTGTCCGTGACGCCTTCAGCTCTAGCACTAGGAACAGGCTTAGGGACCCCGGTAGCCGATGAGTTCGACGTGCAACTTAACCCATGAATCAGCTCGCTGAGTTTCTTGCCGGATCTTCTCAGTGAGTCGCGATTCCGATCCGGTAGTAGATTCATTCGCGAAGCAGCTGCTCTTGAGTTGTTAGGTCTCCTTCAGAGGCGCCCGGGTAGCTGTTAACAAATCCCACCCCTCCTGGCTGAGCCTTTGCTCGCTCACTTGTCCTGGTGAAACTGGAAAGGCCTCAGGACCACCAGAAAACAATCAATCAAAAAAAAAAAAGGAACTCTGTCCGTGACAGATAGTACTACCGTATGTGCCTGTTATCATTCACGATTGATATTTAATTAGTTCTGTCTCCATTTTTATAGTTCACTTAAATTGCTGGGATACGATTAATGATTATTTAATAGTAATAAATCCCTATGTGCTATACCCCGGTTAAATTCCTGATGTCTGAGTCTTAATCTGACATATATATCTTAATCGAATAATAAATTTCGTTGATATATTATTTAGAGAAGAAACACCACAGTGTATAGATTCTTGGGCGGACTCAATGCGTTTGTTAAAATGTTTTGGGGTCTGGGTATATTATTCTTATCTCGTATGATTTTTTCCGATACCTATAATAACAGAGGAAAATAGTCTAGCTTGGATAAGCTATGAGCAAATAATTGTTTTTTTGAATATTCATTGTACGATAAGCAATATTTATTTATGCTGAATCGTAACAAAAAAGATTTAAAAAAACGAGGTACATAATTATCATCTGGATATATTTGTATATATTTTCCCTATAGACCCAGAATCGTGCCCACTGAGTTTCTCACGGGATCTTCTCAGTGGGTCGCGATTTCGATCCGGTGGTAGACTCTGCGAAGCTGCTCTTGCTAGGGCTAGTATTGGCAAATTCTCTCAGGTTGAGCTCACCTACCCGTCCGAGCCCCTTGGGCTACCAGCGAATAGGAAAAAAAACCAAGAAGCGAATGAACTGAATTCGATGACATTTTCAAGAAACCTTCAAATTAGCCCATAGGATGGTCCTGTAAAATTCATGCGATATACCTATGATAGCGATTGGAACAAAGGTAGGCCAACTAGAACCAACGCGGGTTGGACCAAACAAAGTCAAATCAAAGGTAGGTCAACCAACGCGGGTTAGACCAGTAGAATATACACAGTTAGGATATTAAGTGACTTACCTATTAATACTGTTCATGGCTGCTGCTCCCTCACGTTCATTTCTCTCTCTAACACTACTAGAATACCGTTCGTAGCTCTCCCTCTCTTTGTAATGCCTTTCAGGCCTTGGAGAAGAGGATCTTCTGCCTTGCATCTGCTGCGCCATATTGTTCTGCTGTACCGTCTGCAGCAAACTGTGGTTCCCTTGAGGCTGCTGTTGTTGTAACGCTTGAAGCAATTCTTGGGCATTGGCCGCTCCGTTAGACAAGAAGTTCGGTAAGCCCGGGTTGAGTAGGGCATTCGATAAACTTGGATTCAGCATGTTGGGTCGAATGTTTGATGATTGTTGGGGATTCGAGTTGAGTAGTTGATGGGGTTGGGCCATCGCTTGGAGATTGGCCAGGGACGTGGAGACGACTTGGCCGTTGTTTAGAGCTAGGTTCACCATTTGATCGTTTGAGTTGACGTGGTTGACTGGTATCGTAAGGATTGTTTGGGTTGCGATTCCTAAAAGAATAAAGATAAATTAGTAGTGTATTATTTTTTAAAAAACATCGAATATTGCCTTTAACAAGACATGATCCGAATTAGAAATAGTTGATAGACATAGCACATAATAAGATTTAATTTCCAAACTTTTTTATTGCCTAGGTGGGTGGACGAGCTCACGGCCCACCTGGTGTTAAGTGGTTACCGGAGCCCATAGACGTTGAAAGCGTAAATGCGACACCCACCTTGAGATATAAGTTCTAAGGTCTCAGTATAATTACAACGGCTACCCACGGCAGAAATAAGCGGGGTACCTAGCTACCCGCGCGGCTCACAAGACGTCATATCACCATTATTATTATATTCATGCCAATTATAATTTGACGGGTTTAATTTTTACTACACGATCTTATTCTTTCACCGTGAAAGTCAATCGTGAACATTTGTTAAGTACGTATTTCAATACAAAAATTGATACTTGCCAGCGGAATTTGAACACCGTTGCATCGCTAGATACGAATGTACCGGACGTCTTATCCTTTAGGCCCTTCGCGGCCTAAGCATAATTGACTAAGTATAGTTTCAGCCGTACGTGCTCACCTTGCGAAGTAGGTATGAGTAGCTGAGCACCCTGGATGCCTTGGACCAGTTGCCCTGACGCGAGTATTAGCTGTGGCATCGGAGACGGCATCGCTGGTGGCAGCATATTGTTGTTGCTCACGGGGCTCGGGGAGCCCATTCCTAGGACAAAAAAATATTCAAATTAGTTAGGTGAGGTGGTAAAAAAAAAAGGTGGTATAGTCAAGCTACTATTGCTTCTTTACTTAAGCCTTCTTATTCTATCTGAAAACGTAATGTTCTTCTTCTTATGTCAATTTATCTAACCCAGTGGCTCTCAAACTTATTTTGTCTACTGCCCACTTTGAGAATAAATTATTTTTTAGCGCCCCCATTTTTTCTTTCAAAAACCTAACTCTACTAAAAACCACTATAGCGAGAGCTTAGTTGGTGTCTAAGAGTCCTCCTAGATGAAATTACAAATCGCCTCCCAACCCTCGACACAACGCCCCCATTTTTTTCTGGATCTATTACCGTCCCCCCATTAAGCCTGCAGCGCCTACAAGGGGGCGTTATCGTCCACTGTGGGAAAGGCTGATCTAACCCGACTTGCATTGGCAAAACAAGTGTTTTTCAACGTTGCTGAAAAGGTAGAGGTGCCCAATTATTATTTGGTCAAGTTTGGCAGATTATTCAATGACTCAAATGATATTAAGAATCCATTGGTGCATATTAGAAGCTACAGTATGAGTGCTCTTTTCCATTTGTATTGAATTGTCTTATCGAATTGTAACGTCCGTTTGATTCGCGGCCAAGTCACGCAAAGTATTGGGCCAGAATTAACCGCAACATTAATGTTTGGACTACATGAATCGTTTATGGTACCAGTGTCCTCATTTTGAGAATGAGGCCGAAACCACATTTTGGTAAAATCAAACCGAATCGGATGACCATTTTACATATCTCAAGGTGGATAGCTTTATTCCTTGAACGTTGTAAGGTCTACGGGATTCAGTAATCACTTAACACTAGGTAAGCCGTGAGCTCGTACACAGGTACCATTTACGCAATAAATAAAAAAACTAAACCCAAAACTATACCTATAAAAAATAATTGACGTTAACTCCGTTATAGGCACAACACTATATCATTAAATTACATAGCTTTATTTTTTAATTATTACATACACATTTAAAAATCACAATTACTAGTATTGGAATAATCGTGTAATTTTTTACACTTACCTAATACGCTATTAACAATAAAATAAAATAAAAAACAATAAAACATACGCTGTTTCCTAATCATTAAAATATAAAGATTAGATTTGGCATATAAAACTTTAGTTAATAACGACAAATAAAACTTATGTTAACTACATCACGCATTAGTCATGGCATTTGCACTTAAAATGTCGAAATTAACACGCAATGTACAGTGTACAGCTTTCTATTTACAATTAAACAATAAAGTAGTACCCGTCTCGGGAAAGCACCAGCGAAAGGGTTCCGGATCTGCAATTAATGCCGACTAAATAACTGAGTAACTAGGGTGCCACATTGTTTTATCTGGATTATTTTTAAGTCAGAAAGAGTTTACACAGGTTTAAACCACACACGGTAAACCACAAGAATGGTTTATAATACGACTTTTTTGGAACGAAGCTTCCTACGGCAGGCTTGGAGGTGATAGGGATTTTGCTGCGCGACCGAACTGAAAAAAATGTGATAGTAAAAACCGTAAGAAAAAGTCCGTGGAATAAGGCCTTGTTTTCCGCACAGCGATATTTCACGGCGCGATTTTTTTCTCGTAATTCTTTTTTTTTTAATATGGAACTTCGTTCCTATCCGGTGTCCCACGACACCACACATCTTTTATTTATTGCTTAGGTGGGTGGAGGAGCTCACAGCCCACCTGGTGTTTGTAGCTTATTGTATGTGAAAATGGTAGTAAGGAAGACCCATTAAAATTTTGTGTGTAGTAAGTAGTAGGTAATTTTCGAATAATATATTATTATATACATATTTAAATTAAAAAGTAAAAGAAAGCAAGTCAAAGAATTAATTTCATATTTTTAATATCCTGTTGAATACGTTCGGGGTTTTAGGGTTATGTTGTAAAATGATTGTACCGTCATCAGCTTTTGATGCGAGTACAAATCTTTAAGTTATCCGGACGTGTTGAAGCCGGCGAATTGACGTTCAAAAATTCCATATAAAATATATGCATATCAAGGTAATTAAAGTTTATAAAAGCTTCTGATATTAATTGAGGCCGTCAGTTATCGGCTAATAGTTAGCTTAGCATAGTTTTACTGGTAGTAGGACCTCTTGTGAGTCCGCACGGGTAGGTACCACCACCCTGCCTATTTCTGCCGTAAAGCAGTAGTGCGTTTCGGTTTGAAGGGTGGGGCAGCCGTTGTAACTACACTGAGACCTTAGAACTTACATCTCAAGTTGGGTGGCGCATTTACGTTGTAGATGTCTATGGGCTCCAGTAACCGGTTAACACCAGGTGGGCCGTAAGCTCGTCCACCGACCTAAGCAATAAAAAAAAGCGTATGCTGAACTTTACTGTGTACTAATATCAAGCAATCGGATTGTACTAATGCTTAAGTCGAAGGACCGCATACTAACATTATGCTTGTCTTTAATGCGTGCCTATCAGTTATGCGTAACATTTCGAAGGGAACTACCACCATTATATCATTCATTTGAGACTTAAATCTAGATTCTCGAAATATGGGATTTCCATGAGTTCCATGAACCGTTTAACACCAGGTCTGCGAGACCTCGTTCGCCAGTAAAAAAGCAATAAAAAAAAAAAAAAATAGCAAGCAGCAATATTTATTCATTCATGAATTCATTTTTCGCAAATATGTTCTGTGTGCTTAGTGCGAGTTTTTTAACGCTCTCGATAGCGTAAAAGTTAACTCAAATATTTATGCAGTTGGATCAGCGCCCCTAGTGGCAAACCTAAGTAAACGTTCCTACTCCATAAAAAATCGAGTTGACTTTTACGCTATCGAGAGCGTTAAAAAACTCGCACTAAGCTCACTGATAATTTAAATCAGCTGGACTATAATGAGCAGACTAAATAATCTTCTATCTTCTATATATATAAAAATGAGTTGCTGTTCGTTAGTCTCGCTAAAACTCGAGAACGGCTGAACCGATTTGGCTAATTTTAGTCTTGAATTATTTGTGGAAGTCCAGAGAAGGTTTAAAAGGTTTGATAAATACGAAAATGCTCGGAATTAAATAAAGTTTAGGTCTTTTATTTATCGATTGAGGCACTACGAAGTCTGCTGGGTCAGCTAGTACATAATATATCTATCGATCATTTTCGTCATAAACTTTAAATTGATTAACGATTAACTAGAGATGTACAATTTTTAGAGAAAACCTTACTTTTCGATTCAGAACTATTAGACGGTAATGGTCGATAGTAATAATTTTCATTACGATTTGTAACGAAACGTTTCCGAGTGAAACGCCGAACCGCGTACACGCTCGAAGATAATAAAGGAACGATAGAAAATTACACAAAATCCATCGGCAACCGACCGACACTAATTCACCGCGAACAAAACGAACTACAGCCGAGCCTCTGATGATGATTGACTTACGACGAATTCACTATGAACATGATTTTTAACACTAAACATACCACAACGGGTCAAATGACCCATTTTGAACTATTGCATTTAAAACTACATGTATCATCTTATTGCTTTTGCACATTTGACTTCATGATTTTATTTTACCAATTAATCTATAGTTATAATACTTAGTATTTATAATATACTACTACTAATATTTCGTATATACTATACTACTAATATTTAGTTTTTGTTGTGTTCATTTTGAGTGATACTTGTCGTATACCATTATCTACCCGCTATGGCAGTAATAGGTACCAAGTAAGTGAAACACGTGTTTTTGTTTTCGCCTGTGAATCTCGTACACAAACAGTACATTCATATCAAGAATAGTAATTAAACTTTCGCGATTTTTACGTATTTTATTTGCATATAAAGAAAAGAAAAAAACAACTTTTACATTAACACGAAAATAGAACACGGACTTTGCATTTAAATTGAACTAAAATCACACCAATTAAAATAAATTTGTCATAACAAAATGGCGAATAATAAATACGCTTTAAGTTTGGACGTATCCAAACTGCAATATAGCTTTTTGACTGTCACCACGAATCGTGTGCCTGACGTATGACGTCACACCTCCTAAGACCGGCACCATCGCGTGATTCGTCACAAATCAATCTTTACCAAAAAAAAAACGTTATCCGCGTTCCTTACAAGCCCGTTAAATTCAACATTAACATAACGCATTCATTTATACCATGACATTTCACATTTCGTAATAAATGCTCTTTTCCTACAGCGCATCAATTAACAACCGAAAAAAATGTATAATTAGTTCTATTAAGACAATAAAACTCTTAATGATACCGCAACACTCGTAATATCCGTGCGTTCTTAAAAAAAAAAATATATGTAATTATACTCATTATTTAAATAGGTTTTTTCGTCCATTACGGCGAGGCCTTAATAGGCGGGCTGGTGGGGCCGCTATCTCGAACTCATTAAATCGATTTGATTCGGTAATCACCTAATTACTGGTCACGTGATACCGATTTTACGAAGTTTTAATGTGCAAACCGTGTATTCTTTGATTATAGCGATCAGTCTGTTTGATTCGGGGGCGGGCTGGCTCGTTCTCTTCGTGTCTATCGACCAGTTAAATCATTCAAATTGGATATTTATTTTGAATTCAATAAATGCTTTTTTCACTTGCAGGTCACATTGCGGCGCACGCGTTGGTCTGAAAACGTCTAGGCGGTTTTTGACAGAGCCCAGTCACGTGGGTGTTAGGCCGCGGGGTGATTGCTTACGTAAAATGACCGTTTGCGATATATTAATAAACTAGCTGTACCCGTCCGCTTCGCTGGGCATTTAAAATTAACATTATTATTTCTCACCCCCACAAAAATTCTCATAACTAACGCCCCCGCAACTGGTGTAGGGAGTCCAACACTCATATAATTATTAGCCTATATATTTTCTACATGGATACCAAGTTTCAAGTCAATCGGATGCATGGTTCAATAGTTATATTGAAACATCCGTAAAAATCACTGTAGATTTATATATTAGTATACATTGTAACTTAACTTCCAGTCGGGAAAGCCGGCCGTTAAGCAGCATATGATTTAGATCGCTTGGGACCACGCAACAATAAGTGGGGCTTGTGCTCGATCACATATTTACTTAAAAAATCTTCATATCACTTAATACGCGAAATTCTTTTTTTTTTATTGCTTTGATGGGTGGACGAACTCACAGCCCACCTGGTGTTAAGTGGCTACTGGACCCCATAGACATCTACAACGTGAATGCGCCACCCACCTTGAAATATAAGTTCTTAGGTCTCAAGTATAGTTGCTGCCCCACCCTTCAAACCGAAACGCATTACTGCTTCACGGCAGAAATAGGCAGGGTGGTGGTACCTACCCGTGCGGACTCACAAGAGGTTCTGCCACCAGTAATTACACAAATTATAATTTTGCTGGTTTGGTTAATTAAAGGTGCGTTTTATTTGGTGTTAGCATCAACTGTTCGATGTTTTTAATTCTGTTTTTAATTAAGTTTACTCCATTCATACATAGCTGAAGAAGTTTTTTGTTATATTTTCTAATTTTTAAACTTTAAATGGTTGCCCTGTAAAGTTGTAAAAATGTCACTTAAACCATATAGCCTTTCCTCGTGGATATGAATGAAAAAGCTTTGATTTGTTAATCT
Source organism: Bombyx mandarina (assembly GCF_030267445.1). Taxonomy (NCBI): domain Eukaryota; kingdom Metazoa; phylum Arthropoda; class Insecta; order Lepidoptera; family Bombycidae; genus Bombyx; species Bombyx mandarina. Next base: position 4,373,631 of record NC_143215.1, read on the forward strand.
AAGCGTTTTGTGTTCTTTTATTCAGTTCAAACTTCATATACCCACAATGACCAGCGAAGGAAACTTGACTTGTGTCATTTGCGTTCCTTAGTGACCATAAATACCGCGCTCCAACTTAATAAAAGATAATTTTCCTAACATTAATATAAAAATAATGAAAGATAATTTTCCTAAAATTAATATAAAATAATGAAAGATAATTTTACTAAAATTATATTTTAATGTATCTTTTATTTTATGCTATTAATTTTAATATATGTTTTCGTAGATGAAGTCATGAACACAGGCTAAGTATGTAGTTCAATGGATTTTTGTTTAATGGAACTTCCCTACGGGATTTGAACACTGGCACAGCCGCATAGATCGACGGTCGCATACCGGGCTTCTTATCCAACTGGCCAAGATTCCTGATTGCAAACCAATATATTCGAAACATTTGTGTAATATTTACATTTGATAATTGCAAAAATGGAATGTAAATGTTGAAATGTAAAAGTATAATAAAATCAAATGCAGCATATCGTTTTCTCGCATGAAAACTGTATAATCTCAAAACTTACTAATTTTACAGGAGAGTGAGGCTTAACGTGTGATATTTTTAATATTAATTATCTTTGCAACATTATTTAAAAAAAAAAAACTAAAACTAAATTACGCTCTTTTGACAGTATTTATGAGATAAATACTGGTGATACCAAATGATTCCGCATATTAACACTCAATTTCGAATAGTTTTGGAAATTGTACACTTTTAATGCGAAAAGACTATTAGACGGATGTATTCTTACCCGGGGCGCTGACGCTCAAGTTTAAAGGGGAGTTGATAACCGGATTCGACGGCATGGACGCCAGACCCTGGAGATTCGCCGCCAGCTGCGACATCTGCTGGGACATCTGCTGCTGGAGTTGTTGCGACATAGGCATGTTCTGTTGCATGCTCGCGAGGTTCTGCAGGTTTTGGAACATCGACGCCACTGTGGAAGATTTCGGTAGTTGAAACAAAAGAATATCTAATTATTTTTTTATTTTTGTTTTTTTTATTTATTTCTTAGATGGGTGGACGAGCTCACAGCCCACCTAATATTAAGTGGTTACAACGTAAATGCGCCACCCACCTTGAGATATAAGTTCTAAGGTCCCAAGTATAGTTATTGCTGGAATTATTCGATCCTGACTATTTCTTATACGAAGCAATCAAGGATGAGACAACCGCTTAACAAAACCGTTGAGACTTCGACGTCAGTGATGGAATTCACCTTGTAATGTCTATGGAGTTCAATTAACTACTTTTTATTATTTAGTTTTAGATTTTGTTTTATTGAAAATATCTTCAAGATATTCTTCGGTAGGGGAAATGGTTTGAATGGCTGGGTTCATCCTACCACGGGGCCATGGGACCACGCTATACACAGCATAATCCAGACATATGAAGGTGCGGTCGAATTAGATTTAATAAATAATAAGTACTAGAGAATAGATAATTGTGAAGTGGTGACTGTAAAGAAATGTTATATGAACTAGGTATTTTGTTGAAACCACTCACGTGTATACCATATTATATTGCCATGCCACAAACCTTTGAATTGCCAATAACAACTAGTTATCTTGGATAGAGCTAGAATCAACAAACTATGTCTAATTTTTATTTTAAGCGGAAGATCTAATACAAATTGCATTTAATGGGCAGCAAAGCATGATTTGTTGAGTATTTTTTTCGGTTTTCGCGAAGACATTCTTTAAACTACATTAGGGTTTAATTTCGCATTTATTATTGTCATTGTGTTACTTGCGACCTTTTGAATACGGTTTTCGTGATCTCGCAGACAACTGTTACTTCTTGTACATTTTCTGGTTTTTAATTTATAAAACCGTTCCGAAGAGAAACTGGTTGCCAATACAAATGGAAATTAAAGATTACAGAGGCACATGCGACATTTTTTTTTAATTACTGTCGCTGGGGAACTATCTTACAGCCCACACACATGATGTAGCTAATGAATGGACAAGTTTAATATTCGATGTTGCTTTTAATATGCATGAAATGGTAATTTCGGAACAATTTTTGAAATTCATAGTAAAAGAAACCTCCACTTCAGCACATAACAGATGTTGGATGCTTGGGCTTCTTCAATAAAACTTCCACAATCGATTTTGTGCTTGTATTTCCTTTATACAGGTTTTTGGTTAATTTAATACGTTGCGAACAAGTTAGCTTGGCACGGCCATTAATTGAAGTGTGTAAAAATGGTGTCGGTAAACATAAATAAAATTTTGTACATTGTTCCTTAAAAATTCGTAGGCGTTAACACAGAAATATTGGTAATGAAATTCAAGAATCGAATGGTACTCTCTCGATTATGATATATCCGAATGATTTCGAAACATCATTTAACCCCGTGTCATAGAGCAAACATAAATGATAATAACAGTAAATATGAAATAAAATATAACGACAATCGTCTTTGTTCCGTAAGTAGTTAGTAGTATTGATGGAAGTTTAATATCTGTTAGACAAATCGGTTTGATTCGGTCGTTTGAGAATGAAATGGCAAATGTTTAATGGGATAGCTTTATATTTTTTTTGTAACTTGTCTTAAATGCCGCTTATATTTACTACGTTGATTATTTGTAAGTACTACGGATAATGCACTATTTTAATGCAACGATTTATTTTTATTTTTTTATTGCTTAGATGTGTGGACGAGCTCACAGCCCACCTGATGTTAAGTGGTTACTGGAGTCCATAGACATCTACAACGTAATTGCGCCACACACCTTGAGATATAGTTCTAAGGTCTCAGTATAGTCACAACGGCTGCCCCACCCTTCAATCTGAAACGCATTACTCCTTCGAGGCAGAAATAGGCGGGGCGGTGGTACCTAACGAGGTCAATGATCTTGCTTTTATGAAACACGTACAAGAAAATTTCTCTCTCAGTTCATTTCGCGAAAACATCTCAAGTTTTTCCGTTTGTGTTTTAAATCAATTGTATAGATGTCGTCGGCAGTTCAGAAGCCTAAAGTAGGTTGTCGCGTGATTAGTTTCAACAGATCAATGATTCAGATAAGATTAATGTCCTTGGAGTGGTTTTTTTTTTTAAATAGTGCAGTACGAATTTTTTTTATTGCTCAGATTGATGGACGTGCTCACAGCCCACCTGATATTAAGTGGTTACTGGAGCCCATAGACATTTACAACGTTAATTCGCCACCCACTTTGAGATATAAGTTCTAAGGTCTCAGTATAGTTACAACGGCTGCCCCGCCCTTCGAAACCGAAACGCATTACTGCTTCACGGCAGAAATAGGCAGGGCGGTGGTACCTACCCGTGCGGACTCACAAGAGCTCCTGCCACCAGTAACAAAAATTAGTAAAAACGTTAGTACGAACTCACTGGAGCCATTCATGTGCTGGTGGTGCGGTGTCCTGGTTCTTGGCGAGGGGGTACGCGGCTCAGCTAATTGCGCCCGCGTCGTGCCCCCCTCCGGCGAACTCGCGCCACTCTCCCGATCCGATTCCGCCTGCTGAACATCAAACAAATCTTAATAATAATACCCCATTTTTACCATACCCAAGCGGTAGGCAGCGGCTTGGCCCCTGGTATTACTGAAGTCAATAGGTGACGGTAACCACTCACCATCAGGCGGGCCGTATGCCTGACTGTCTAGAAGGGCATTCAAAATAAAATAAAAATTATACCCATACCCATCATACCCATTTTTACGAAAATTGCGCGCACGGAGGAGTATGAAATTTCCCACACTATAGAGGATATAGTGAAGGAGTGCAGAATACTAATAATTTTTTTTAAATGATGCCTTATTGATAGGTACATACATTAAATCAATAAAACAAACATTACACACACTACCATGTACTTTAAGTTTATTGTCAAACTTTTGTTGCTTATAGTCTGTGGTCAAATTGAGAATACGTTAATAGTGTTTATTTGTCTATAGTGTAGTCTTTACGAAATCTGTGATTATAGAAGTATAAATAGTCTTTGACAATAGAACCATCAAACTTATAATTTCAATTAAGTATAGTCGAACTACTGCGGGATCACTAATTTAAATAAACGTATTAACCACGAATATGGTTGTCATTTAAAGGGCTTAATATTTGACGAGCATGTGAAGGTAGCTGACGATTGCTTCTCTAGTATGCGGTTTCCGCCCGTCAGCTGATTGCTAAACCCGTTACATTGCGTGTCGCGTTTTTATTTTTATTTATTCGTTTGCGATTATTTAAATACCATTGCGTGGGGAATCATTGGCAGTACGACCTGTTCTCGATTTCAAGAACGGTTTCCAAGCGGGGTGCATCACTCATCAGCGCAATGAAACACATTTTAACGGCCGTCTGGTGTAGTGGTAAGTGACATGGTCACTACACAAGGGGGTCGCGGGTTCGAATCCCGCCAAGGGAAGATATTTGTATGATAAATATAAAGTGTCTTCTCCATGGTTATGGATGTATATCAAATATATGTATGTGTATAATAAAAATATTACATTTATTTCCGTTATCTGGTACCTGTAACACAAGTTCTTTACGGACTTATCACGGGACCAGTTAACGTGGCGTGATTGTTAGTAAATATTTATTATTATTATTATTATTTGTCGATAGTTATATAGTGGAATCAAATTCAAATAACTCGACTATTTTGAAGTCGCGAAACGATTTCAAATAGAAATACATTATGATCGTTCATTTAACGAAATTAAATTCGGCTTTAATTAGCTTTTAAACAAAATAAACAACTCTCGTGGGCGTACAACTAATTCGCTTTGCATTTTGTCACAAAATGACTTCTAATTGAGGAAGTTGACCATATATTATTATTCCGAGAACGGATCGTGAATTTTATATCAAACTTTAATAGTGGTGAAAACTGGAGGTTTTTTATAGGTTTGCTTGAAGATAATTGAGCGTTGGGATACAGCTCGTACATTTAGTTTTCAAGGAACACCTAAAGAAGGATAGAAATATCAATTCATATCGTATTTTCAAATGTTTGAAAGTTCGTGAGAAGAGAGCTAGTTTGAAATTCAAAATCATTTGTTACGATTTGAATGTATTGAATGTCAAAGTATCTTCTACGCTCGATTTTAAAAAAAAAACTACTATTTTGGAAAGAACCTGCGAAACAAAAGCAGCAGCCCCGTCTTACTATTTTAATAAAAATCTATTATTACTTTTTGATGGAAAAATATAAAAAAAATAACCAAACTAGTAACATTACAATAGAATTACTAGCGGTAAGACGTCTTGTGAGCGCGCACGGGTAGGTCCCACTGCCCTGCCTACTTCTGCCTAGAAGCAGTAATGCGTTTGCGATTTGAAGGATGGTCGAGAACTTAGAACTCAATCTTCAATGTGGCGTTTACGCTGTGGATGACCGGGAACCATTACCACGTGCGTCAGTAAAAAATATAACCTCCAACAAATACTCTACAAACGTGGTTTTCACGTTCTCTTTATTCCGCTATGCCCTAAACACGTTATTGCGGATCCTCCTGATCCATTAACGGTGCTTTTAGGTACCTCAAGTACCGGTCACCGTCCTCCCCGAACCCGTCGCTTGCGACGAAGGGCTCGACGAGTAAGTTAATCCATAGACACAGCCCACTGAGTCTCTCGCCGGCTCTTCTCAGTGGGTTGCGTTTCCGATTCGGTGGTAGATTCTGCGAAGCACTGCCTTTGCTAGGGCCAGTGTTAGCAACACTCCGGTTCTCAGCTCCGTGAGCACACCAACACGTCAAGGAGACGCTGAAATAGCCTCTCAAGGCTATCATCATAGGTAGTAAAAAAACGGTATACGTTGGAAATATGAAGGCCAGAAGATTTGTTCTCATCCTAATTCACATATGATCTTATCATAATGCTATAAGCCTTGATCTTAGCTTATCAAAGCCTGAGACTGCCCCACCCTTCAAACTGAAACGCATTACTGCTTCACTGCAGAAATAGGCAGGGTGGTGGTACCTACCTACTCGTGCGGACTCACAAGACGTCCTACCACCAGTAATTATGCAAACTATAATTTTGGGGGTTTTGAATTTTATTACACGATGTTATTCCTTCACCGTGGAAGTCAATCGTGAACATTTGTTTAGTACGTATTTCATTAGAAAAATTGGTACCAGCCTGAGATTCGAACACCGGTGCATCGCGCTCAACACGAATGCACCGGATGTCTTATCCGTTAGACTTCAAGCTAAACGAATAAGTCTCCTTAAGAATGTTCTCGAAATTTCATAAGATTGCATTTATGAAATTTCGAGAACATTCTTAAGAAGACATATTGTTGAATACATAACCAAAATGATTTACATAAAACTCAAATTCTCTGTTTTCGCGCCGACTGCGATAGAAAAACTAGAAGATTCTCAATTCGGGAAGTATGTTGAATTCAAGATACCACTACCAATAGTGCACACACATACACAAAATCATTTTCATAAATAAAAACAGTTAAATTATAATCAATTAAACTTAAAATTAATTGATTATTAAAATATATAAGTTACATTTTACGATTCAACTTGTTAAGTATTAAAAAAGGTCACATTGATTTTTTAATTATAAAATCCTGAATTATTGCGAGGAAGAGCCTTGAATTAATAATTGAGTTTACAATTACACTGATACGATTTTGAATTTGATATTAAGTTGCAAATTTACTTTTATTAAACAATATTGTCTACATTAATTTGTTCTAAATAAAATATTTTTTTTCTATATTTGAACTGTTGAAAAGTTGGTCTTAAAGTTTAAAATTCTTGAACCGCTATTGTTAATTTTGTGAACGAAAAAAGAAATTGTTCTGAAGATATTTTTTTTAAATTAATTTGATATGAATTTCAGTAAATATTCATAGTATTTAAAGTATACTTAAAACAAATTACATAATGATGTGTGAATTAAATTAGATTTCAAAATAATTAAAACAATTTAACAGTGTTCTTAAAATAATGACACCAAATAGTGCATTCGAAGCTAACTTTTGAACCATAGACTAAAAAATACTTTTTAGTAGAACATAGGAAATAACAATTAGGGTAAATATACGTTACTCTTTAATATTCTGTAAACTCACAAAAGATAATGTCATTCTCTCCACGCTGTAAAACTTTCACTATGTTGTTTCGAGTACCCGCTATGAAATGGTCCCATAAAAATGCGGTATTCCAAAAAGTCTTGCACAATTTAAAAAGTTTTCGAAAAATCATAAAAACTAAACGCGACCGATAAAGCACAACTTTTATTCAAAGTTCGTATTTAGAACGGAATCCACAGAGTATAGATACGTACGTCGTTCGCGAAAAAGAATCGCGCGCACTATCGACAAAACGTTCGCTTTGTTTTTTTTTTTATTTCATTTATCGAAAGCAACATATACAGCCGCGCGGGCTAGTTGCACAGCGCGGAATGAAAGCGCGTCATCAGTTTAAAAAAATCAACCCCTTTCGGTGGAGGGAAAAAATGCGGCCCCCGGGGTGGATGGGTGGTCCCGCCGAAATCCTTGCCAAAGCGATCGCCATCGGTCCGACTTGTCACTTGTCGAATAAGCATGATAATTAAAGTTTTTACGTTTTTCTTTCATTAGCCGTGTTTAGCTGATTACTTAAGTTTTATGAAGTTTTTTTTTCAACTTCGAAGGACGTAAGTACTGGAGATATTTGGCTGGATGAAAAGACATAGAGGAAAAGCATATTGTTTTTTTAAAAAAACGGAAGGAAAACTAGAGTGGACATTAAACCTTTTCTTAGTGAAGTCAAAAGCATTTAGATCCTCGACTGATCTTGGGACTCGGTCACTGAGTCGTGTGCAAGTTTTTTTGGTTGAGAATTAAAATGATTTAACAACTAGTAACATTTGTCATGCATATTTTTTCAAACGATCCTCTATTAACCGAGTGAAGATGAAATGCAATAATGCATTTTAAAATTGTCTCATTTGAATACCGCAATTGAACTTTTTAAGTATTAACTATGTAGATATTTGAAGATAAACATAAAAAATATTTGGGGATAATTCGTTTATTAAAACCTCGTAATTTTCGTCTCTAATACCAATTTTTTTCACTAGATGGCGTGATAGCTCCTAAAGTTTGATACATTCAGTGGCGGGAAACTATTGTATTTTCACCATAAGCCGGAAATATACTTGAATTAGTTACGACAATTGATTAAATTTCGGATGTCTGTCTTTTGCAGCAAATTGCGCTAATTGCGATAAAGAAAACTTTTTTTATTAATATTCAATAGGCAAAGACAAAAAGATATAAGATATACATATTTCTAATCTGTTTATCTTTGTTACGAAAAAACAGTAGACAAACAGTTAATAGTTAATACAAGTTACCGCATTTAATTAATTTAATTTAATAAATATTTAATTTAACTATTAACGAGGAATATTAATTAAATGTTCTTCGCATGTAATCTAAATATTTATTAAGAATTTTGATCCTTGTTTTTTTTATTAGTATTTTTTTACTTAGTGTCATCGGGGCTATTGAGAGGCTATTCTGGCTTCACCGAATATGTAGTCGGGCTCACGGGGCTTATCCTGGGAGACTCTACTAGCATCTGCTCTAGCACGAGCAGTGCATCCCTGAATATACCACCGTATCAGAATCGAGACCGACAGGCGAACATTATTTAGAATAAATAGTCAAACGAGTATGTATACAAGACAATATTATGGGCTTGACTTTTTCGAAATCATAGTTTAATTATTTTGCTTACAAGTGAGAAAGACCTGTAAACACTCAATCCATTTGAACTATGGAGTTAGGTGAGATTATTCGATAAAACTTGCCTGTATCATTCATGATAAATCAGTAGAAAGACTGATTCTGTTGTAGATCAAACCAGGCTGCCTCGTCTCGGCCGTCTATTTTTCTACCTAAAGTTTTAGTGATATATTTAGTGCCAATCGTGTTCATTTCACCTAGTGCTCATTTTACTCATGTCTACTGTAATTCTTTAAATTATTGTCATGTATTAACTTCAACACAGCTACGCGCTTTTAGAATCATTCACTTCATCAACGAGGGTTAACTGGAAGAGTATGCTTGCATGGCGTTAAGTTCGCCTTTGTACACTATTTTGTGCAATAAAGAATTTTCATTCATTCATTATTCATTCAATCGTGGGATATGTGCAAGCTATTTTTTTTCCTACCTAAGCTGATGGCTTTGAGAGGCTATATCAGCGTTGCCTTAACTTGTAGGTGAGCTCACGGGGCTCAAACCTGATGACGTTGCTAACACGAACCCTAGCAAGAGCCGTGCTTCGCAGAATCTACCACCGGATCGGAAACGCGACCCACTGAGAAGATCAGAGCGAGAAACTCAATGGGCTGTGTCTGAGGGTCGTGCAAGCGAATCGTGCTTGCACGAGTGGTTATAATTATACTCTCTCTAGCAGCAAATGAATGATGCATTTTTGATTGAATACCGGGTCAGTTGTCGCATTAGTTCGATCGAGGCTTTAATTAAGTTGCGTTTCAAGGTCAGCGGCAAGCGTACTGCAGTGTCTACCGCTGCGTCTCTTGATTCATTTTAATCACAAAATATGAGTTGTTGAACGAAGAGTTTAATATACAAGAATTGCTCGTTTAAAGGTATAAGATAAGATAAGATTAAAGAGCGGAGGGGTTAGCGTGGTATGGGCACGTGATGCGTAGAGAGAAGATGCATGTGACTAGGAGATGTATGGAAATGGCAGTGCAAGGTAGAGGAGGAAGAGGTCGACCGAAGAAGACATGGATGAAGTCTGTGAACAACGATTTGAGAAAGAGAGAAGTGAGTGTTGAGATGACAGCTGATAGAAGAGAATGGGATAGAAAAATCCCTGTGCTGACCCCATCTAGTGGGTTAAGGTGAAGAAGAAGAAGAGTTGATTAAGAACGTAAGAATTTTATATTTATATTCACTACCGGTGGGTGTATTATGAGCTCCGATACAAATACAACGGACGTCTTATCCATATTTTGTAAGTAATGATTGTGCCACTGGTGGTTCAACATTTTCTGGTTCACAGCACGAAGTAAGTATTATATTACGAAAGCAAGAATGTGGTATAGTCTATTCTACAAGATTCAGCTTACAGATGCTGTATAGATTCTGACGCTTAATTTAATTCCCTGACCCACTTTAAGATTGTTTTGTTGCGTAAACAGAAAACAACACAGATGCTTAGCAAATTTAAATTTTCGATAAAGTTCAGTGCTTTTCAAGAAGAATCTAGATCATTCAGACAGCAAATTCGGTTTTGATAAAAGCTTAAAACAAATAATACTCGGACAACGTAACGAAATATATTATTTAAAAACACAATCAAAACTCGACGGGCGGCGGTTAATGAAAAAACTCGAAAAAAAAAAAATTATCATCAACAAGTAACATTCGGAATAATCAGCGGTACACGGAAAAAATCAGTAATTATTCAGATGAAGTTGGACGAGCGAAGGGGGTAAAGGGGGCAAGGGCCGGCCAAAATAAAAACGGCGTTGCGTAGGGGGCGACACCCAGCCTCGTCGCCTCTACAAATGTTATCTAACTGCGTTCGTTGCGAGCCGCGGCGCCGCGCCGCTATGAATTAGCGCCCGAAACCAAATTTCAATTTATACTTCAAAACCCTGCATGGTTGCTCGGAGCGGAAAAAGCCAATCACCATCTCGGTATTGAAGCGAATCCTTTAGACGCCACGGCCTATGCCCGTACTGTTAGCGTTAGAACTTGGAAGCTGCGAGTTAAGGAGGCTCGCGGTCGGTTTGTTCTTAGTGCGAGCTTTTGAACGTTCTCGATAGCGTAAAAGTTAGCTCATATTTGTGTGGATCGTTTGCCTACGTTTGCCGCTAGGGGCGCTGTTCCAACTGCATACAAAATTGGGTTAACTCTTACGCTATCGAGAACGTTAAAAAGCTCGCACTAAGCACACGGATCGACGGAAGAGGACATGCGGCGGCGTGTGACGTGATCGCGCGCTGGCGGCAAAGCGCGGTCATTATCGGGCGACGCACACACGCGTCCCATTGTCCGCTCGGATGTGTGTGTGGATTTTTACTCATTAATTTTAAAACGCTCCGGATTTTTTTCAGGGCGGGTGCTAGGGGGCGCCTGAGCGCGAGGAGGGCGAAAATTGGCGATGGCCGCCGGGCGGGGTGTCACCGAGGGGGTTATTAAATAGATTGGTCCGCGGCCGAACGGAGCCACCGATCTGCACTTGTACCTCGCGTCATTAACGGGTTGAGAACCGATTTTAAATCGTGAAATAACAGCCCGTTACAGGAAAAGTTGAGCGCGGCTTATCGTACTCTCCTGGCCCTGTTCTACAAGCTTAATTGCATTAAAAGTGTGTTTTATTGCGCCGATATTCCCGATAATTGTTCGCTAGGAATGTTTATGGTCTTCAGCGCTCATTGCGGCAGTGAATGTCGCGACTTGCGGGCACTACGTCATACCGCATACAGATGGACACACACATGCGGTTTTTTTTTTCCGCAGTCGCTCGGCAGTGGGCGACAGGGAGACACGGTGGGGAGCCGTGAAAAATACTCAAAAAAAGAAAAAAGAAAAATTGTAGCAGATATATAATTAAAGCCGTACAGAGCAACACAGTACAACGATGTATTATGCAGAGTCGCTCCCGTGTGTGGCTGGCTGTTTTTACATGACCCGATGTCAGTGTATTGTGTCCGATATTATAAATAGCTTTAACGGAGCATAATTTTAACGGCAGCTTTCTCTAATTTTGCGAATTTAACTATATAGATTTCTGTTCAGCAAATATAATTAATTAACAAGTAATAAAATTATACACTGGTGGTAGGACCTCTTGTGAGTCCGCGCGGGTAGGTACCGCCACTCTGCCTATTTTTGCCGTGAAGCAGTAATGCGTTTCGATTTGAAGGGTGGGGCAGCCTTTGTAACTTTACTTATATGTCAAGGTGGGTGGCGTATTTACGTTGTAGATGTCTATGGACTCCAGCAACCACTTAACACTAGGTGGGCTGTGATCTCGTCAACCTATCTGGGAAATAAAAAAAAACGCTATTTTCTATTACTAAAATTCTTGACACCTTTTGAGTTTGGCTCGATTAAACATATTAAAAAAGAAAAGTAGTTATTCAGATACTCATTGTCCTATACGAATGGCAAGCTTGCTTATCAAATTGAATGCTTCGCATCTGATAGTAGAGTGGTTAATAAATTATGACATTATACAACTAAATGAATACAATACTAAAAACATCCAAATAAAACAGAGCCACAAGGTCGGTTGTTTTTGGTTTAGGTTGGAATTAATCTTAAATCTCTACGCCAGAACTTACGATGTAATTTTTTTATTATTTAATGGGCGCTTTCGTATATTCGGTTCTTTTATCGAATATTTATGCGATTTAAAACGTATATCGATTTATTTATAACTTATTTAGCTAATTAGAATATTGCAATCAATACATCAATGTGACAATCTACTTCAAAAAATATCATATTGATATCAAGTATAAAATAATGATAAATTTAAAAATGTTTATTAATACAAATAATAATATGTAAATCATGAGATATTGGCGATTTACTATCGAAACAAACAATACATAGTACTATATAAAAATCGAAATAGGTAAATTTAGAATATTCCTGGTCCTCGAAACCCCACGAGAGCGCACATGTGTCGATTATAACATACGATTATTATTAATTTATCGACAAAACTTTACAAAAGCACTTCTCGCAACGAAATAATTACATTGTAACATCGAGAGCGCGTCTTGGTTTAGGGTTGCGTTCCACAGAACGATACGATCGCGGCGTTACTCTGGCTCTGTACTTTTCGTACGTCTGCGGTTATTATAGAATACGCTGTGACAATCGAATAGTATTAAATCGTAGCTTCTAACTCGCTAGTGGAGCGGGTCCTTAAAGCGATGGGGGGCGCGGACGCACGCCAGATGTTAAGAGGGGGCTTTACGATTAATTTGACATTAAATTCAATAATAACCCATTTATTGCGTAATTTCCTTTCAATTACCTTTCATTTATTGCTCTGTAATGAGATTACTGACGTACACTCGCGTGTTTACCTCTTAGTTTTAGATAGGAAGCGTTCGGGGAAATCGTGGCGTGATTTCATTTTAAAATAAACAGTTTGTTTATTTTGAAGTTTGAATACACGGGTTCTTGTTACATATGCGAATTCGTAATTAAATATTAATTTCTGAAATTGTTATTATTGAATTACATACAAACAAATGTTATATCCATATATTAATACGTGAAGCAAAAACTTTGTATCCCTTTTTACGAAAATTGCGCGGACGGAGGAGTATAAAATTTTCAACACTTATAGAGAATGTAGAGAAGAAGTGCACAATGCCAATATTTTTTAAAATAATGCATTAAAGATACATTAAATCAATAAAGAAAACATTACACACACTACATACCATGTATTTGACGCCCTCACGCATGCATACTATTTATTGTCAAACTTTTGTTCTTGACGTCTGTTGTCAAATTGAGATTAAATATTGTTTGTCTTTGTTAATATTTTTACAGTAGGTATAGTCTTGGCGAAATTTGTGATTATAGAAGTATAAAATACAATCATAATAGTGTACAAACTTACAATTCCAATTAATTATAGTCGAATTTCGACTACTGCGGGACCTCTAGTTATAGTAAATTTTTTAAACGTGAGTTCGTCTTTATGTCTCTACCTATTCTTGTTTTAATTCTTAATTTAAAAGCTTTTTATTAAAGACGTGCATAATATAGTTACCAAATATATTATGTATTAACATAAAATCCGTTATAAATATGTGTGTAACAATATATAAAATCATTATTTATAAGTTTGTTTCAGTATTTGTGTCAGGTTTGCTTAATGTGTGTTCGCGAATGCTAACTAGTGTTTTTTTATATATTTTAAATTATGTTGATAAAGAGAAATGACCGCATGATACTTAGTCTTAAGTGACAGGAGACGTTATGTTGACGTCATTTTTGTAATACCGAATACATTTTCAGTCATAGACATAATACACTGAGTTTCTCGCCGGATCGTCTCAGTGGGTCGCGATTCTGATCCGTTAAGCTTCTGCTAAGCACTGCTCTTGCTAGGGCTAGTGTTAGAAATCTCATTCTCTCAGGTCGCAAATCAAGTTCTCTCAGGTTGAGCCCGTGAGCTCGCCTACCCGTACCTACTACACCTTACCCTACTAGCGAACCTTTTACTGGTGGTAGGACCACTTGTGGGTCCGCGCGGATAGGTACCACCGCCCTGCCTATTTCTGCCGTGAAGCAGTAATGCGTTTCGGTTTGAAGGGTGGGGTAGCCGTTGTAACTATACTGAGACTTTAGAACTTGTATCTCAAGGAGGGTGGCGCGTCTACGTTGTAGATGTCTATGGGCTCCAGTAAACAATTAACTGTGAGCTCGTCCACCCATCTAAGCAAAAAAAAGAAAAGGTAAGGAAAAGAAAGTGGCATGTTTGCGTCAGTCTTTAAATTCTTATTTCCCTTTCAATGACCTAAGCAAATATTGCATTGAAGATCACTTGCTTGACTGCTAGCTTACGCTAAAAATGATTTTACGAACGCAACTAATGATTTTGTATGGTAGTGTACGGACGTTGTGTGTCAATGATTGACCCCCATGGCGTGTACCGCTCAGTCGCAAATGTCAACCCTATCCAATCGATTGTTGCATAAACTTAATGAATGAGAAATTTTAAATTTCATTGCAATAAAGTATTGACAATTAAATGGTGAATGATTTCACGTAATTGTTCTTGATTATGTTATAATTGCTTGTTGCACTGTAAAAGCGTCGAATTTATTTGATTCGTTATCGATGTGTCTTGAAGTAGGGCGTGCTTTAAGCGCACACGGGTAACTAAGTTCAACCATACTGCTTATTTCTGAATTTTTTTACTGGTGGCAGAACGTCTTGTGAGTCCGCAAGGGTAGTTACCACCATCGTACCTATTTCTGCCGTGAAGCAGTAATGCGTTTTGGGTTTGAAGGGTGTAGCAGCCGTTGTAATTAAACTGAGACCTTAGAACTCGTATCTCTAGGTGGGTGGTGCATTTACGTTGTACATGTCTATGGGCTCCAGTAACCAAACAACACCAGGTTAGCTGTGAGCTCGTCCACCCATCTAAGCAATATATAAAAAAAATATAGCTTTGAAACATTTAGTCACAGTCAGTTCACGTTTACGTGCTCAATTCAAACAAACAAATTCCGAAAGGTTGCAATCGAATAACGTCCAAAACGTAGTTCTTTCAAATATGCAATTTACTGATTAAAAAAACGATGAGAGTCGTTTGGCTGCCGGGCAATGGGAAATGTCGCGAAACGAAAAAAAAAAACATACACATACACACACACACACACACAAAACGGTAATAGTAGGCCCACGTATCGTGATCACCCGTCCCTCTTTGACCACCCTAGGTTATATTGACGATTCCGTTAACTGTAGCGGTAGGAAAGTAGGAAATTAATGCTTACGGACCCCGTATCTGTGAGGGATATCGGATTAGGAGTGTAGCGGTGATTTGACTGCTCATTTCTGCCGCGTAGCAGTTGTTGCGTTAAGGTTTCAAGGGCGGGAGAACCGATGATTCAATTGATATGGGAATTGCTTGGGCGATTTATTCGTTTTTACAATCACACAGTTCGCCTTCGAAGCCGGAGCCTTCTTTAAATGAGGTTTGAGGCCACCGCTTAAGGGTAGTTGCTAATGTGTGCAGATTAAACAAGTGATCACCTTCAAGTGGGCCGTGCATTCGGCTGTCTACAAAGATTATTTAAAAAAAATTGCCTTTACGACAGAGCGATTTCAATTTCAATTTTGTGATGTTAACTAATGAAGTGGCTATGAGCTTTACCGCCTTTTTTCCCCTACTTATTCACTGGTACCCGAATGGACTATTTCAGCTACGCACGGACGCGAGGTTCAGCTCACGGGCTTAACCTGAGAGAGTTTTCTAACACGAACACTACCAAGCGCAGTGCTTCGTAGAATCTACCACCGAATCGGAATCGCGACCCACTGAGAAAATCAGAGAAACTCAGTGGACTGTTTCCGCGTGTGTTCCGGATGACCAGTTCGAATTCTGCTGTTAATTGTAAAAGCCGTATTTATTTTTTACTAATGTTTAATTTTTATTTTGGAAGCTGAATGAAAGAAGCCGATGATCGTGATCAGTGGCGTGCAATTCGAGAGGTCTATGTCAAGCAGTGGATTGCTAAAGGCTGATGATGATAATGATACGACCGGGACCCCTCTTTAAGTATTAGTACCAATTCGAAGATGACCTTATAGATGTAG
The DNA here is from genome assembly GCF_030267445.1 of Bombyx mandarina. Classification (NCBI taxonomy): domain Eukaryota; kingdom Metazoa; phylum Arthropoda; class Insecta; order Lepidoptera; family Bombycidae; genus Bombyx; species Bombyx mandarina. The sequence goes on from NC_143215.1 coordinate 4,389,995, forward strand.
GTGAAATTAAAATAAAAGCCATAGTTAATTTGATAATTTGACCGGAAACGAATCGTTTCGAAACTCTGGGTCTGCGGAGGGACTTCGGTTCCCTCTGTATTTTGTACCGTATGTTCCATGGGGAGTGCTCTGAGGAATTGTTTGAGATGTTACCACCATTCCGTTTTTACCATTTTTTATTTTACCTGGTATTGCTGAAGTCCATTGGCGACGGTGGCCACTCACCATCAGGTGGGCCGTATGCTCGTCTGCCTACACGGGTAATAAAAATAAAAAACCTAAAACCCACCTTGAGACATGAGTTTTAAATCTCAATTTTTAGAGCATCGGCTGCAACACATTTCTACTTCACCGAAAAAAATAAGCAGGGTGGTGATACCTACCCATGCGGGCTCACAGGCGCCCTACTATCTGCATTAGATGATCTGTTCATTATTGAGATGACTCGAAATTACTACTACTATTAATAGCTACGCTGCTTTTCAAATTCTAAAATTAAAGCAGGGCAATTCACGGGAACAGACCGTTTCACGAATCGACCGTTTCATACAATAAAACAATAATAACGGCTCATCAATTAATCAAATTTGACCATGGCATACGATACCGAACCGCCACAACTTAAGGCGTTCTGTTTTGACAAATAACTAGTCTGGTAACACTGCGTGTGACATTAGCTTGTATCATTAAAGCCACATAGAAAAGAAACGTTACCGACAATTAAAGCCCCGTTTGCAATTAAAATAATGGCGGTCACACCTACGATACAATTAGATGGCGGGAATAAAATTCTATGTTTTCAGACGTCCACTTAATTAGGTATAATAATAAAAGTTAATAAAGCAGAATGGTTTGTTACAGTTCAGCTTTGGACGGCCGATACGTTGATAATGTATGTTAATTATATAGCGGTACTGGTGTCGGGGGATTTTGCGGAAATCGTTAATGATAGGAATCCGTGAAGCTTGTTTTTTCGTATTTTTTTTTAAATTTATTTCGATCAATTATCCGTTTGATAATTAATTAAAAATAATTTTACGGTTTAATTTCACGATTATTGTGCACGTCTCAAATACTTTACAGTTTTCAGTAAACTGAGTTCTTAAACAGTAAAAGTAGTTTCAATCCACGTCTTGCGAAAACCGAATGAAACAGTTTTATTTTAATTTGCTTTTCAGTGGTAATGCACGATGCTTCCATGAACTGGTCAGAACGAACCAAAGAATCGCATTTCAGAACCCAAGAGCACTTGCGGTTAGTAGCGAAGTAATCAACTAACTGTTCTTTAAGATCCTGTATTGAAAGTGTAAAATGCTTACGAATGGCCCTAAATACGTCATTACGGATCCTCCAGATCCATTAGCGGTGCTTTTAGGTACTTCAAGCACCGGTCACCGTCATCACTGTCACCGTCGCCGTGTAAATTAATCCATAGACACAGCCCACTGAGTTTCTCGGCGGATCTTCTCAGTGGGTCGCGTTTCCGATCCGGTGGTAGATTCAGCGAAGCGCTGCTCTTGCTAGGGCCAGTGTTAGGAACACTCCGGTTTGAGCCCCGTGGGCTCACCTACAAGTCAAGGAGAAGCTGAAATAGCCTCTCAAGGCTATCAGCATAGGTAGGAAAACAATTACGAGTGTTAGTAATTGGTAGCCAGTTGCCTAATTAGGGACGGCCGGTGTGTTAGCATCGACTGATGCGACTATGCCAACATTGAAATACTGTTATGGCATGGCATGGTGACGTCGATTTTCACGATGTATGTATCTATCTAACAATTTCGTGTAGTACAACACATTTTTTTTTTTAAACTTGCCTTTTAAATAATCACCCTCATTTTTAATTCTACCACAAAGCAGTCATCCTTCAAGGTTAGAAGGTACAAGGATAATTATAATGCTGATGCATCCAATTATTTTTATTCCAAAGTGAGCAGTGGCACAGTAGGCTTGGAGTTTAGAGATCTACGCTGACCTTTATTATATTTCATTCTTTCTCACGAGCTAAATCCTAAAGATGTATGTTTGTCTTTTTTTAGTGTCGCTTTATTGTTTCGTGGAGTTTCAAATCACAACGGTAATAAATGTTCAGTAAACGTGCGTGTAACAGATATCTCTAAATAGCTCCACAAACCAACAATATCAATAAACTACAAAAGTTTCATATTACAATACAAAAAAAAAAACGACCAGTTCGCTAATGACCTTAACCCCCTAAAGACTGGACCCTGAACTAAAAAAAAAAACTAATTTCCCTACAATAGTCGACTTGTATCGTGTAACTAGCCCGGTAATTATAGCTAATGATAACAGCGCCTTTATTACTTATGTCCATTAGCGCAAGCATTATCCAAATGATTGTTTTGTTTCGGCGCATTCTAAGAATTCCCCCACCCCAAAATATTAGGGGAGCATAATTAATTTTGAGTGTTTGCTGTCCTATGACGGTGAGTGTCGAATTTTTTTCGTAAACAAGAGAAATTGTAACAAACTTCTTCTTCTTAATCGTTCCAATATTGAAGATCATTATGGCTAAGTAAGACTTTTTCAATAACATGTCTCCCTTTGACGCGATCAGCCGTTTGATGATTAGCTGAGCCAACAGCCATATCTGATCTATCTAGCATATTTAGGTCCGACCTATTGGTATTTTCTCTGTCAAAATCAGCCATTCCAGGCTATCAGGTCTTCTTCTGGTCATGTACCCAAGATATCGCATTAAATGCTGTAGACATACTGATGACAAACTTTGAACATTTTGTATTTGTAATTACTTCAGAATTGAGATATTTGTTCGCTGAACTGCTAATGTTATCCTAAGCAATCGATGCCAATACTTGGGAAGCGTCAACTGTTTCCTTATTAGCAGCTTTTAAAGTCCAGGTCTCAGCTCCATAGAAAAAAATAGACGAGAATACTGGTGCGCGAAAATTTCTTTTTTGTGTCATCACTTAAGTTTCTATAATTCAATATTTTGCTCAGTTTCGTCTTTTATGTTTTGGCCATACTAATTCATCTTCTTATGTCTGGCTCGCAGCTATGTCTATAGTGAGGAACCATGATAGATTGCTTTGCACGATTTGTATTTATATGGAGACTCCTTGCAGGATGCCAAATGCGAAAAGTAAGTCCGGTAATTGTTACATCGCAAACAAAAGTTAGCACGGGCCATACAGAACGTCGTTCCTAGACAAAACTAGGGTTGACACGGTGCGTCTCGTTTAAAGATGATCGCCAGAAGAAGGGAGGAATTTATTCCAAAATCTCAAAAATCGCCGACGAAATTATCTCTCTAATACAAGTGGTTTCAGGTATAACTCGTAAATATTACTCCAGTGAAGAAATAGTTGGTAGACAAATTAAGATAAATCAATGACTTCAACCCATTTGTGTCTCATGTCATAAAGTGAATGGGCATTCACGTTATATGGGCATCCATTCTGATATTTGACTGACTGCTTTGCAGCAGAAATATGCAGGACAAATCAAATCAAATCAAATCAAAAAAGTTTTATTCAACATAAATGAAAGTACATACTTGTTGAACGTCAAAAGAATTACCGCCAATTCACAAGAATTAGCCTCCGTCCTGAGAAGAATTGGCAAGAAACTCAGCGGGCATGTTTTTTTTTTTTAAATATTAGATTATTATTTTTATTTTAAATATTTTTTTTTTAAATATTCATATTACAATAAGTAATTATAACATAACAATTTTACAATATTGAAATTCCCGGAGCGAGCAACTCACTCCCACTTTGTGCAATCTTCTACAGTGGTTCTTATGTCGCTTAAAGTACGCTCCACTGGCATTTACTATAAGTGTTCAATCTACAGCTTTCTCCCAAGTTGCTAGCGGGGGAGAATTACTTGTGACACTTCCCAAGCAGCACACAGTGTTTTTTGAAAAATAAAACTACCTACAAACACTAACATTAATTAGTGTGGCAACATTATTAAAAAAACAAAAACACAAAATCGTTAACCGCTTTTTAATTCAAACACAAACACGAATTCAACGTAATGCTAATGACAAAATAATCGATTTAACCGACCGCCCGTTACTTTCTTCTATTACATTAGTAAATAATCGAATGATTAATTTAATTGCTATAACGTTTATAGAAATTGAATTTAATCATTAATTTTTATTTAAATTATAATAATTTAATTTCAGGTGGTTATCTGGTAATTTAAAACCCAATAAGTATTAGTATCTAAAATATCTGTTTTTGCGATATCGGTTTTTTGTGATGAAATAGAATAATTAAATATCTTATACCTTTAAACGAGCAATTCTTGTATATAATCTGAATCTCGGAAACGGCTCCAACGATTTTCATAAAATTTAGTATACAGGGGATTTCGGGGGCGATAAATCGATCTAGCTACGATTTATTTTCAGAAAATGTTGTTTTATTCGTGTTTTAAATAATCAACTTTATCGATAATCAGCTTTATGACTCTTTCCGACATCTATTGGCGAATAATAATACTATTTTTCTTAATTGAGGGCAACTAACCGCTTTAAAGACACAAAAAGACGGCGTTTCAAAAAAAATAACCGACAAAGCTCGGTCGTCATCTAGTATTAGTAATAAGTCTTTCAAATTAAACGAATACTGAAGCTTATAGATATAGTGCAATTTAAATTAATTATTGCAATTTAAATGCCACCGGCCAATAATAACTCTTGAGGTATGAGGTTGAGGTTTCAATTACATTGGAATAACAACACCTAACCCTTTGAATCGAAACGCATGCTAACGGTATAAGTATGCAGTACGATAATAACGACGCATGCAATTTCAAGATGCCACCAGTAATTAAAATTGGTCTTCAGATACATATTCACTTTATCGTACAATTAAAACCATTGATCAAGTAGCAACTAACTCCCTTGAATAATCACTGGACAAACATTAACAAATTTAATTTTCAGTTCTGTAATTTCACGATTACCCACTAAATTACCTACAATGTATGTGCATCGTTAGTAAATTCATTAAATATTTTAAAGTGGGTGTTCAAAAAATCAATTTCCCCGCCAAATTCCGAACGCCAGACCCCGCGTGGAGTTATAACAACTTGCAGTGTCGTAATAGTGTCTGAGTAGAGGGCAGGACTGAGTCATTAAGGAGGGGAAATTAGTGCATTATTGACTGATTTCCCTTTGCAACTACCTAATAGAGTTCGCCGGCTTTTCGATTTAAAATAGTCGATTGGTTCAACGTTTTAGTTCGAATTCGACTAACGTTTAACTTTTATTTGTTTATTGTATACTCCTTTGACTTAAAGATGAATTTTCGAGTTTAGTGCTTTTATTAATTACATTTATGTGTTAACAAGTTCGCGGCTTACCGGGTATTATTGGAGCCCACAGAAATCATAATATGAACGTAACATATCCAACTTTGTGGTCGAAGTCTCACTTGTATTAGATAACAGCTGTTTCCCTTTCGAACCAGATCGTATGAAATTTTTGCGGAAAAAAATATCGAATGATAGTATATAGCCCTATATACTAAATACAATCCCTTCATTGCGAAAGTCATTCGTCAACATCCGTTAGGTACTACCAGAGAAAAAAGAGAAAAAAATGATCGAGATCTAATTATTTATGACTAACGATGACTATTGTCGTAAGATACAAATATTGATTGAATCATTTTCTTCCTTCGTTACATTGGATAGAGATAGAGTAGGAATGAGGCACAGGATTGCTTTGAAGTCCGAAAAAAAAACGGAACTAAAAACTAGGAGAAAGAAGGTCCGCGAGCCGAGTCCGATAACTCAAAGTTTACAAAATCTGTGCTATTCGTATTTTCGCGAATCATAGACATAATTATAACCCTAATGTTTCGTTCGTTTTAAGCTATTCGCATTATTAAATCTTTGCCTAAACAGGTTCTTTGCATATAATCTTTCACGGTATTGATAAAAAAAATCGGTTGTCTGTAAAGTCGGTTTACTGACGATAGTTGAACGTGACAACGTCATAAGAAAATACTGATGGAATAGTTTCATTTTTCAATTATCGCAATTATCGTTGCTATAAACAATTGACACCACATTCACTTTTCACTGAACTTCATACTTGACGAAAACATGTAAATGTATTATTGTATAGCAGCTGTCCACGCGGATGCATCGCTCACTCAAGTAGGAGAGAGACAGATGTCGAACGCTGCCGAACGTGGAGGCCGATTTTGCCTCTTTGTCGCTCGTTGCGCGCTCTCGCTTGCACTTCAAGCCTTCAATGGAACGCCTCAGAGCGAGGTAACGCTTCATGAGTCATGTTTTTTCGTGCGTGCAGCCGGCTCCATCGAATTGTAAGACGTTGTCACGTCAAAAAGAAAACGCATTGAAATATATTCGCGAACTTCGATCGTAATCAAACAGAACTCGATCAAGCCAATCGAACGACGCGGAATCGACTCCGCGAACGATGGGGTCTCCAATTAGTTTTTATGGTACGCTTCATTACGGGCAGTGTTAATTATTATTGTGCTGACGAACGCCCTGTACTCACCCGACGACCTAATTAGAACGGGCGTCGAGTTTTTCAGTTTTTTTTTGTTTTCTTGTCAGCAAATTATGAGCATTGGGGCGTGCGAGCTTTGTTTGACGCGCGCTAGCACTTGTGACGCGACGCGTGCTCCGTACAAAATTCAAATCATTCGAATCGAGACAATGCATTAGATTAGTTTTTTTTTTTCGTATTAAATTTTGATGGCTGTTGATTTATATGCATGGTCATATTGAAGGGAGTTTCTCATTCGAATGAAAACAACTGCCTTGTCCGAGTGTTGGTTTAATACTCCTCTTTAATTACAAATTGTATCGCTTATATACACCTCGGGGGTGAAAAAATAAAAAAAACAAGGTTTACATTTTTTTTATACTATAAGTTTTTTGTATTATAATATTTTAATTACTAAAACAATTTAAAAAAAATTATAGTTAGTAAAACTTATACATTTATAATAACTAGTGGTCCCGCTGTTCACCCTGTTTTTTTCCAACTCCTAAAACCGTCACTAGAGAGCGCTGTAATACGCAAATCCGTTGTCATGATACCCTTGTCATACGTGACACGGGATCGGTAGATTATTGATTTTTTATTGAATATACAAGTTTTTCTAATCCAAGTTTATTTTCATAATCATCCCTCGGAAAGTCGAACATGGTCCAATACGAGCCAGATAAGAAAACAACTAATGATAAACAACAATTTTAAGTGCAAAGAATGTTACAAACCGTAATTAACACAAAACTATTTCGTTGCTAAGTACTAGTGAATGTGAAGAATGGGCCCGGACAGTTATAATAAAAAACCGATATTCAAAATAAGATATTTAAGGCAAAGATTAATTTCAAAAAGTCACCTGCGTCTAGAATAACAAGGGAATATATCGAAACGAGATTGCAATTATTGGAACAACACTGGTTAGTTTGAAGAAAATCACCAGAATGTTATATTGGGATGCGAAAATAACGAATATAGCTATTAAACAAAAGGTACAATAACAAACGTTACATCGCGAACAGCATTCTGGCCAGGCTGGTGGGCCAAAGGGCTTTATCTTCAGAGTCATCCAACGGTGTTAAACAAATATTCGATACGACAATTGATTGCTTGCACGCTTTATCTAACCTTGGTATACCTGTATCGATATGGGACATCTTGATTATATATCTCATCACAATAAAATTGGATAATGAATCCCAGAAACAAGGGGAACAAAAAACTAAGCGAACAGGCTGATCGATTGCCTACACTAAGCGAGTTCCAATCATTCCTGGAATCAAGATATCGAGCACTCGAGTTTTTAGAACCAAACCAAAGAAGAGAGTCTAGAGGCAAAGATGCAGTGGATAAACCGAAGGTGTTCAGCGTGACGACGTCTGTATCCTGCCCATTCTGTTCGGACATCACTTGCTTTATCAATGCAAGAAATTTGTACAAGAAGCCATCGGGAATCGCCGGGACTTCATCCAGAAGAGAAAACTGTGTTTCAATTGCTTCGGAGCTAACCATTCGGTAACACAGTGCAAACGACGCACGGCTTGTCGGTGCTGTGGCCAACGTCATCACTCGCTGCTGCACCAGGAAGGCGGCACTCACAATCCGACCCTGGCGGGTCCTAGTCAGCCCACTAATCAACAGCGGGAGCCAGCACAAGAACCGCAGGCAGCGGATCACGTGGAGCGTGTTGTCAGCCATTTTTCTAACAGTGAAATGAGATCAAGTAGTCAAGTAATGTTAGCTAGCGCATTAGTTTATGTATCCAACAAGGGTATGTATCACACTTAGGGCATTGTTGGATCAGGGCTCTCAAGCCTCGTTTATTAGTGAACACGCAGTTCAACTTTTGCAGCTTTGAAGGTTGCCAGTTCGAAGTACCATATCTGGTTTAGGAGGAGAAAAATCTAGTATTTCAGTAAAACATATGGTTCAATTTAAAGTACAGTCCACATATAACTCTTTTAGCTATCCCGTTCAAGCCTATGTTTTAAACTGCCTAACATCCACTCTTCCTTCACAGCAAATTCAATTTCAGGATTGGCCGGAATTGTTGCAATTGCAGATGGCTGATCCAGGATATGGTACACCAAGCAATATAGATCTTCTACTGGGCGCTGATGTGTATGGTCAGGTTTTGTCAGAAGGCATATTGAGAAATCCATCTGGAACCTTGACAGCTCAAAATACACAGCTGGGATGGATCCTGTCGGGACGAGTTTAAGTTAGTGGGGATACTCCTTACATTATTAGCGCACATACCCATGACAACTCAATCAATGATTTGCTGCGTCAGTTCTGGGAGATTGAAACTGACTAGCATCATCCACTTTTATCCAAGGAAGAAGAATCCTGTGAAAGATACTTTGAATCCACTACAACTAGGGACAGTTTGGGTCGTTATGTTGTAGGTCTTCCTTTTCGCGACAACAATCCACTTGCTCAAGAAGAAACTTGAAAATAATCCAGTCTTGAAGCAAGAATAATCCAAGGTAATAAATGTAGCCACCTGGCTATGAATCATATAGAAGTAATTAATGACAAACAAGAAGCTGCTAAGCCAGGATGCGTTTATCTACCTCATCATGCAGTTGGTTGTTCGCGAGGACAAAAGTACAACGAAGGTCGGCGTTGTTTTCGACGCTTCGTGTAGGGGTACCAGCGGCAAGTCATTGAACAATGATTTATTGGTAGGTCCAAGGCTTCAACCAGAGTTACGACACATAATTATGAAATGGCGTACTTATCCTATATGTTTCGCAGCGGACATAGCTAAGATGTATCGAATGGTTAAGGGCGTACCAGAGCATACTGACTTCCATCGAGTACTGTGGAGAGAGAATCCTAGTGAAGAAGTCAAGGACTGCAGGCTGTTAAGAGTTACCTTTGGTGTTTCGTCGGCCCCATATCTAGCAGTTAAGAGTTTGCAACAAGTGGCAAAGGACTGAACCCACCATCGCTCTGGTTTGGCTGAAGGGACAGCCAAATCGATGGAAGACCTTCGTCGCAAATCGAGTGACTGAAATCTTGACAGTTTTTAAACAACGACCAATGGTCGCTTGTGGAGTCATGCCAGAATCCAGCCGATTGTGCATCCCGGGGGCTGGCTCCACAAGAATTTATCCACTGTGAACTCTGGTTCCATGGCCCTACGTTTTTTAAGAGAATCCACGTATGTATCGCGTGTTTTATCGACTGATTTAGAAGCCAAGCCGTTGAAGTCTCATCACCTAACTATTTCCGAAGTGGCTAGGTCAGATCTCCAGACATGGACGAAGTATTTATTTTTATAAAAAATGGTTAGAGTGGTCGCGGTTTGCATTCCATTTATTAATAAATTAAGGTCAAAGCGATATCCTTCTTACTTGATGGCTTCCGAATGAGATCATGCATTAAAGATAGGAATTAAGGCTTGTCAGACTCAGGCGTTTTCTAAAGATATTGAGCAAATAAATAATACAAAAAATGACTCAGCAGTTCTGGCGTAAGTGGTCTGCCGAGTACCTCACGACTCTAAATCAGAGATATAAGTGGACTAAAACTACACCAGAACCCCATTTAGGTGACGTTGTTCTTGTTAAGGAAGATGGCCTCCCTCATTCAAAATGGTTATTCGGTTTGATAGAAGAGAAGCACACTGATCCAGATAATGTCACAAGGGTACTATCAAATGTAAGAAATCTAAAATTGTAAGACCAGTCTCCAAACTTTGCATTTTGCCTATCGCTTTTTAACATTACTTACCTGAATAACTGTAGATATTTCATGCAATGTATGTAACTTAAATGTATCTTTGGATGCATCAGCTATTAAGTATTTTGTTATTGTTTAGTTGTAAGTAAGTACGAACTGTTTAAAAGCAACCCTTGACTGAACTTTGTCGTTATTATGGTTTCTTTAATGTGTAAGTTTATATTTAGTTCATGTTGAGCAGTTCTTTATTGATTACTATTAGGTTAAGATGTTACGGTTTCATGGAGATGTTAATTGTACATGTAAAATTTGATGGCCTCATTGTTGGCTATGAACTTTTGTAGTTCATGGTGGGCGGAATGTTCACCCTGTTTTTTCCAACTCCTAAAACCGTCACTAGAGAGCGCTGTAATACGCAAATCCGTTGTCATGATACCCTTGTCATACGTGACACGGGATCGGTAGATTATTGATTTTTTATTGAATATACAAGTTTTTCTAATCCAAGTTTATTTTCATAATCATCCCTCGGAAAGTCGAACACCCGCAGTAGTCGAAATTCGACTATAATTAATTGGAATTGTAAGTTTGTACACTATTATGATTGTATTTTATACTTCTATAATCACAAATTTCGCCAAGGCTACACTATAAAAAAATATTAATAAAGACAAATAATATTTAATCTATTCTCAATTTGACCACAGACGTCAAGAACAAAAGTTTGAGAATAAATAAATAGTATGCACGCGTGTGTGCGTCAAATGCATGGTATGTAGTGTGTAATGTTTTCTTTATTGATTTAATGTATATTTTATGCATTATTTAAAAAAATATTAGCATTGTGCACTTCTTCTCTATATTCTCTATAAGTGGACAATTTCATATTCCTCCGTCCGCGCAATTTTCGTAAAAAGGGATACAAAGTTTTTGCTTCACGTATTAATATATAGATAAGGAATCTAAAATAGCTCATACATTATAATTGATTATTAAGAAACTATTAGAATTTATATGGTTTTGTTCTATTTTTATGTAAAACTTGTTCTTTGTTATTTTTAGAAATTTTAACATTTACACCCATGTCTTCTAAAACAATAAACGGACCATTAAACTGAGTATCTAATTTCTTTGCTGATTCGTTCTTTACTAATATAAGGTCACCTTTAACATAGGATACATAATTTATATTCTTATCATATACATTTTTGTAGTTAAGTATTTTCTTGACCATGTTTAAATGAATTAAGTGAAGAAGAATGCTCTTAATAGTTTAATCGTGTTTATTTGATACTATTTTTTTTTATTGCTTAGATGGGTGGATGAGCTCACAGCCCACCTGGTGTCAAGTGGTTACTGGAGCCCATAGACATCTACAACGTAAATGCGCCACCCACCTTGTGATATAAGTTCTAAGGTCTCAGTATAGTTACAACGGCTACCTTACCCATCAAACCGAAACGCATTACTGCTTCACGGCAGAAATAGGCAGGGCGGTGGTACCTACCTGTGCGGACTCACAAGAGGTCCTACCACCAGTGATTACGCAAATTATAATTTTGCGGGTTTGATTTTTATTGCACGATGTTATTCCTTCACCGTGGAAGTCAATCGTGAACATTTGTTGAGTACGTATTTCATTAGAAAAATTGGTACCCACCTGCGGGATTCGAACACCGATGCATCGCACCAACGAATGCACCGGACGTCTTATCCTTTAGGCCACGACGACTTACGAAACTACTACTACTATTTCTGACTTTTCGAATGTTTTCCTGTTTTCATGGTTGCGAAGTTTATTTAAACGAGATCTATAAATGTGAAAGTCCGTGTCTTTGAATATTAGTTACGATTTTTTTTGGGAATCTCAAATTTAAGGCGATAATAATAATTTTCTTGTCGTAAAATATACAAAGCACTATTCAGCTTTTACACTATGGAGTTATGATAATTAGCGAATTACAACAATTGAATTAAATAATAATTATATTCAACTCCAAACGGAAGCGACAGTTAGTTATATTTATAAAAAAAAAAAGCTACTGTTTGTAGCGTGTGTGTGATGTTTTTATAGCAAAGTAAAAATTATGAAAAATATATTATTATTATTGCATAGAACGGCCCATATTGTAATTAAGGGTCTACCGAAGCTCACAGACCTCATAATGTGAATGCTGCCATCCGCCAAAAGACTTGAGGTCTTATATCAAATTCGCAACTTATATTTTTTCTAGGTTTGATTTTTATGACTCAATGTTCATCGTGGAAGTCGTTTGTGATATTGAGTTCGTACGCATTAGAATAATTAGTGACTGGTGACAGGATTTGAGTACGACCGGCCATTTTATCATTTATGTTTGGTGTGTTTATCGATAGTTGAACTATGTGTTCGAACATACACACAACCTGGCTTCGTCCAGCTAAAACGCTATAAATACGACTGCTAATTGGCACAATTAGAAAATTGCTAATCAATTTATTGATTTCTTTTGTAATTTTATCGCGTTTTATAGTTCCGTTATTGTGCTCCAATGCTATAATTGATTGTTAGCATGCTATTTACTGGATTTTGTCGTTAAAACGGTGCCTTTTTAAGTACATACTGTTTCAAGATTGTTCGAACAAATAAACGATATGTTGTCGTGGTGAATAATTTGTGTGTTTATGTATGTAATTAACAGGTTTTTGAGTCTCATAGATCGAGACTAATTATACCTATTTATTATATGATATCTGATACGAAATACTTCGTTTTTATTTATTTATTTATAAAATAATAAATTATTATAGTTCATTTATTTATTAAAAACCACGTTTATGTCTTCTAGACACTTTCAAGATAATTTATCTCCGGAAAGAATTCTCTAATAAATTTCTTAAATGTTAAAAATAAATTTGTTCAGTCTTCTTTAGTTGATGATGATAAAAGGACGAAATGAAAATAATTTTAAAGCGTAACAAAATGTTGTTCCGTTAAATAGGATTTAAGACACTAACTTTACTAACTAAAACATAAACTAATTACTTATTGGGTGCTAACGAATGTGTTACTTGTCAAGATTTTCAATTAAATTTATTAGTTCATCGTCAATACATTCATTTCAAAGTCGTCGTGCCCTAAAGGATAAGACGTCCGGTGCATTATTCGTGTTGAGCCATGCACCGGTGTTCGAATCTCAGACGGGTACCAATTTTTCTTATGAAATACGTACTCAACAAACGTTCACGATTGACTTCCACGGTGAAGGAATAACATCGTGTTATAAAAATCAAAAGCCCGCAAAATTATAATTTGCGTAATTACTGGTGGTAGAACCTCTTGTGAGTCCGCGCGGGTAGGTACCACCACCCTGCCTATTTCTGCCGTGAAGCAGTAATGCGTTTCGGTTTGAAAGGTGGGGCAGCCGCTGTAACTATACTTGATACCTTAGAACTGATATCTCAAGTGGGGTGGCGCATTTACGTCGTGGATGTCTATGGGCTCCAGTAACCACTTAACCCCAGGTGGGCTGTTAAGTGGTTAAAATAAATAAATAATAATAATTTAAAACGGTAGAATACGGCGTGTTTGTAAGCTCAGGAAAAATGATAAAACAAGATAAAACTAAAGAAAAGTAACAGAAGTTAATCGGCGAATTTTAGGTGTTCTGTCTGCCCTTTTGTTTGTTGGCGCGCATCTCCAGATCCACTAAACGAATTTTCATGTCGGTTTTCATAAACAGATGTTTATCATGACCAGAATAAACGCATTGCTACTTTAAAATTGGAAATTTCTAGTTTTTTTTTTAAGAATACTTTTTAGACTGCTTGCAGTTGCTTACTTAAATAATATCTATACTAATATATAAATCTACAGTGGTTTTTGTGGATGTTCCGTTATAACTACTGAACAGTGCATCCGATTGACTTGAAACTTGGTATCCATATAGAAAATACATGTACTTAATAGATAAGCTAATATTTATATGAGTGTTGGACTCCCTATACCAGTTGCGGGGGCGTTAATAGAAGATTGCACAAAGTGGGAATGAGTTGCTCGCTCCGGGCATTTCAATATTGTAATAATTGTTATGTTATAATACTCATTGTAAAAATGAATATTTAACAAAAAAAAATATATAAAAAAATAATAATCTAATATTAAAAAAAAAAAAAAGCCCGCTGAGTTTCTTGCCAATTCTTCTCAGGACGGAGGCTAGTTTTTTGTGAATTGGTGGTAGTTCTTTTGACGTTCAACAAGTATGTACTTTCATTTATGTTGAATATTTTTTTTTAATTTCATTTGATTTAATAATGAGAATCTTTGTGGGGGTGAGAAATAATAATGTTAATTTTAAATGCCCAGCGAAGCGGACGGGTACAACTAGTATTTAATAAAAATATAGTTCTGTCTGTCACGTTTTTGTAATGTTTGATTTCAGTAAGGAAATAGTTTGAGCCCTGGGAAAGATTACAGGCTACCTTTATGTATACTTTGACCGGAAGCCAATGAATAATATCAGTAAACCTAAATAATATGCAGATAACAAAACACTTAACTATTATTTTTCAATGTTCGGTGATAAGGTGGTTTAATTTCTGTAGCAAATAAAAAAAAGTAAAAAAAACGTATCATTCATTATCTTTCAAAGCGTCCAAGAAATTTTTACTTCATTTACCAGGTCACGTGGCCCGCCACTAGTACCTACTTCTGAAAGCCGTCTACAAACTTTTTTGCCTACTTAAGCTGATAGCCTTGAGAGGCTATGTCAGCGTAACCGGGCGAGTATTTGAGCTTACGGGGCTCAAGCCGGAAGTGTTTTTAACACTGGCCCTAGCAAGGGCAGTGCTTCGCAGAATCTACCACTGGAACGGAAACGCAACTCACTGAGAAGATCCGGCGAGAAACTCAGTGGGCTGTGTCTATGGGTTAATTTACTCGTCGAGCCCTTCGTCGCAAGCGACGGGTTCGGCGAGGACGATGACCGGGCTTTTTTACATTGGGCAATCTAATTTACGGATACGCAACCGATTTTTTTTCTTCCTTCCCATTGCTAGTAGCCTCGAGGGGCTATTTTAGCTTAACCAAACGTGTAGGCCGAGCTCACGGAACTCAACCTGGGAGAATTGCCTTACATCTGCTCTAGCAAGAGCAGTGCTCCGCTGAATCTGCCACTAGATCGGACTTGCGACCCACTGAGAAAATCCTGGGAGAAACTCAGTGGATTGTGTCTCTGGGTTAGTTTGGACGACCGAACCCTTTGTTCAAATTCGACCGCTTCGCCGGGATATATTGTAACTTTTTTCTCAATGTCTCTTAGGATAGCACCGATCGCGTTGAATCAAAAGAAACAAACGTGTTTTGAAGGAAAAAAACATTCGATAATGTGCTATTCAACAAAGCTACCTGTCATAGTATTAATTATATACGTACTTTACTTTATATGTAAATTAAAACTAATTATTACAAATAGCGTAATTATACAGTCAGTCTAGCCTGCAAGTAAAAAACGGTTTTTATTATTTATTACAAGAAAATACAAAGTTTTTTTTTAGGATTGAAGGATTACTGGTGGCCCGGAGGTCTTTCCAGTTTCACCAGGACAGGTGGGCGAGCAAAGGCTCAGCCAGGAGAGGTGGGACTTGCTAACAGCTGCCCGAGCGCCTCCAAAAGAGACCTAACAGTTCAAGAGCAGCTGCTTCGCGAATTAATCTACTACCGGATCGGAGCTGCGACCCGCTGAGAAGATCCGGCGAGAAACTCAGCGGGCTGATGCATGGGTTAGGTTGCACGTCGACCTCTTTGTCGAGTTCGACGAGTACGGTTACCGTGGTCCATAAGCCTAGTCCTAGAGCTGAAGGCGTCTAATGCAAAGGTTATTGGATCTGATGGATCCGCAAGGACGTGTCTATGGCGTCGACGGTGACTGGCTGCTGCGTGATCAGGATCTCGCGTTAATCGACTCAAAAAAAGAAAAAAAGTGTTAAGATTATGACGTCATCAAATTTAAAACACCAGAAGGATTTACCTACATTGATAATTCCTTTGCATTTAATTAAAAGAAGTTTACATAGAATTATCGTTAAACAAAATGGCTTAAAGCTAGTAAAAAAAATGCGGCAAACGTTTTCTACTAAGAATTAACTTACGTAATGAAACTACAAGATTAATACTAAATAATCTAGTAATGAAATTATTAACTCAGGAATTTTATATAGCTACTCTGATACCGCATTTTAATTGACTTAATAACATTTTGTGTACTTATAATTCGAATAGTATTTCATTAAATTAACTGATATTTGCATCGTAGCATTTGGAAATTAGCTCACGGAATATACATTCTATCACGTGGGTGGTAAAGAGCATAATTACTTACTGCAATGTGCACAACTCAAATAAAGGTCGCGAGTTGCGCTTGGTTTTATAATAAACTAGGCATTGCTCAGTGGTTTCAACGACAATATTATAAATATTTAGCTTCTTCACGTATTACTGGTGGTAGGACCTCTTGGGAGTCCGCACGGGTAGGTACCACCACCCTGCCTATTTCTGCCGTGAAGCAGTAATGCGTTTCGGTTTGAAGGGTGGGGCAGCCGTTGTAACTATACTGAGACCTTAGAACTTATATCTCAAGGTGGGTGGCGCATTTACGTCGTAGATGTCTATGGGCTCCAGTAACCACTTAACACCAGGTGGGCTGTGAGCTCGTACACCCATCTAAGCAATAAATAAAAATAAAAAGTATTTCGTGGTCATAGCCAATTTCATAAAACTGAAACACTGTCATAAACTCTAAAGCTCTCTAGATATTCTTTTTATCACGTCACATCACATCCCGTGATAAATTTTGAATTCTACAAAGGCCATATTTAAGTGATATTATATTTTTGTTTTAAGTGATATTATATTTCAGGTCAACGCTACAATAGAATAAGGATACCATCGCCCTGAAACCGGGATGAAATTTGTTCAAAAGAGACATCAAAAGTATTTGTCAAATGACCAAATTCGAGTAAAGAATAAGATCGTCTATCTTTTACGCTTTTTACTCATAACAGTGTGTAAGAGATAAGTACCATTCAATATTTCGTTCCAATGATGATTGTACACAACTGACAACACCAGTTGATTTTGCAAATACATATACACAAACTTTTGTGTGTTACGTATTATACATATACCTATATTAACGTTTTGTATTTCGTGATTAAATCTATACTACATATATCTATATATTAATACGTGAAGCAAAAACTTTGTATCCCTTTTTAAGAAAATTGCGCGGACGAAGGAGTATGAAATTTTCCACACTTATAGAGAATATAGAGAAGAAGTGCACAATGCTAATTTTTTTTTTAAATAATGCATAAAAGATACATTAAATCAATAAAGAAAACATTACACACACTACATACCATGTATTTGACGCACACACGCATGCATACTATTTATTGTCAAACTTTTGTTCTTGACGTCTGTGGTCAAATTGAGAATAGATTAAATATTGTTTGTCTTTATTCATATTTTTTTATAGTGTAGCCTTGGCGAAATTTGTGATTATAGAAGTATAAAATACAATCATAATAGTGTACAAACTTATTATACAATTCCAATTAATTATAGTCGAATTTCGACTACTGCGGGACCTCTATTATAATAAAGATATGATATAATGTAGAATTATGCATGTTCGAATGTTTGTTTCAAATCACGCAAAAATGACTCAACGTGTTCTGATGAAATTTCGTACAAAAATAAACCTGGATTAACAAATTTACAACCGACATTTTACGAATATACATAAAAGGATTTTCTTTAATAGGCAACAACGCATTAAAATTAACGTTTAGTATTATATTAATGTTTCGTCTAAATTATTGTCGACATTTGCCAAAGGAATCAATATAATTTATTTAATATCCGACCTTGACGTATTAACTATTTAACAATCCACGATTACGGCATTCAAATTGCAAATTATGTATATATATTTTTTCTAATAGTTTTGCAATTATGACTCTAATAATGGAAGTGTACTAATTAGCAGTGTTTTGTTTTCGTAGTGGCTGAACTCGGATACGTACGTTTGCGGATGTGTCTAGAAGGAATTTTGTTTTAAATAGTCACCTTATTTTATATTAAATACTAGCTGACGCGGCAGACTTCGTAGTGCCTCAATCGATAAATAAAAGACCTAAACTTTTGTATAAAATACACTTAAAACAAACAAAAGGAATCCGTCCGACGAGGGAACACATCAAAGGAAAAACAAAATTGTTATTTTAATTTACTTCTTAGCATTTTCATATTTATCTACATTTTAAAACTTCTCTGGACTTCCACAAATAATTCAAGACCAAAATTAGCCAAATCGGTCGAGCCGTTCCGAGTTTTAGCGAGACTAACGCTTAGCAATTCATTTTTATATATAGAGAAGAAGAAGATATAGATAGATTTCATAGCCTTAAATATTTGACAAAAAAAATTAAACCATAATCATGGAAGGAATTCGTATTTTAAAATGATTTAAGCTTCGAATATGCCAATGTTATTTTTAAGTAAATTTTAAATTTATACACTATTTTAAGACTATATAATTAAAGTTTTTCCCAGAACATTAAATAATTTAGGAGAGATCAGACGAACATAAATAGTAAGATTAGTTTATTATTAAGTTACGATAATATTATGTGATCCAATTTATACATTATATCTGAAGCTGCTCTTACAATACCAGTCCTACGACTTCCGGGCCATAGAACTGTAAGCGACATATCAGTCACCTACTTTACACATAGCCGACAAAGACCTTTGAAATATTGAAATTGAAAGGTGTGAAATAAAATTTGTGAAGAAAATAAAATGGACATATTTGAAAAATACATAAAGACGAATACGTCCCGCAACAAACGCTCACATGTGGGAAGTTTATGTAATTACCTGTTTTATAGCTATTATAATTATGTTTATGTACGCTACATGATTACTGTTAATGAACGAACTACGTACGTACTGAATAGCGAAGAAAAATAACTTTTTTTTTTTGTTATTGCACAGTAAATTTTGTCTTTAAATACGTTTTGATGTCCGTGAAAATCATTAATTGTGTTTAGGAAAAAAAAAAGACCGATAATCTCCTAGTGAACAGTGTTTTTGGTTTTTTTTTGTATTGGTTCGGACATTTAAATAATGAAATCATTTTATTATACGCGTATTAAAAACAGTTGTTATACGGAAAAATATAATATAATCGATTATTATAGTGATCGAAACATAAAAATATGTCATTATATTTAGCCTTGAATGATTCTTGATTTTGACATGTACTACGGTAGATATACTACAACTATTTAGAGAGGACAAAGCAGCCCAAAAAGTATAGGTTTTACTGACTTCGTATCGAATACTGTCTAAGGAATTGTCACCTGGCGTAAATTAATGATGCTACAATAAAAAAACTCCTCAATTACCGGTAACATCTATTCCGAGATTCAATTGAATCTAATAAAGAGATTCAGCAACACCCTACCTATTAACCGGAATGCATGATTGCTACGCCACATAAATAGGCAAGACGTGACCTTGGCCCAATTGGCGAGACACCTGGTCTGTTGTATTGACTGCTGCCATGCTCAGATTTTTGGTGCAGACACAAACAAATGATTAAACACTTAACATTGTGTTTATAAATGACTAAATTTAATGTTATCGTGGCTTGTTGGGCCCATATTAATAGGTAGGTTCCTCTTTGAATGAAGGACATATTATTTTATTTATTTTTATTTATTTATTTATTTATTTATGTGCACACAAAAAAGAAGACATAATATAGAGTAATAGGAGAATTATGAACAAAGGCACTGCTTATTTCCTTAAGAAATCTCTTCCAGCAGACCTGCGAGAGGATTATGAGAATAATAATTAAAAGTGATGAGTGTATGTAGAACAGCTAAAATAACAAATACAACATGAGAATTATAGTAATGCACATACACATAGCAAATATTGTTAAACTTGAATACAAAATATTATAAGTAACACCGTATTATTAAAGTTTAATCTCATTTTTTTTATTGCTTTTATTTCGGACGCCTTGTATACTTTATAGTTTTGCGGGTTACGATTGACTGACCGATTGAGTCTTTAGATGATTAGCCGATTCGCAAGAATAAATCCTAAACGTAGTTTCCATTGAATCTTCGACTCGTGTCTCGAGGTGGATGGTACCATTCATGTAGCGATGTCCACGGGCCCCGGTAACCGCTGAGCTGTGAGCTCACGGCAAACCAGATTAGTAAGGCAGCTCCAGTAACCCGCTTAATTGCTGACGTAAATTTATAAGTTTTACGGCACTTAATGTTCTCCCTGTCTCGTGGAAGTTGTTCGTGAACACATGTTGAGTACATCATTAATTAAAAAAATCTATATTGAAGGTCTAAAGACATGGACGTGTTATTTAGTTGCAGTTTGATCCAGGTATTTCTTACGAGGATCTTATTTGGCGAACCGAACTTTCCATGAGAAAACACCTTGAGTTACATAAAACCAGGTTTTTTTTTACGTGACAACGTCTTATAATTCGATGGAGCCGGCTGCACGCACGAAAAACATGATTCATGCGGCGTTACCTCGCTCTGAGGCGTTCCATTTAAGGCTTGAAGTGCAAGTGAGAGCGCGCAACGAGCGACAAAGAGGCACAATCGGCCTCCGCGTTCGGCAGCGTTCGACATCTGTCTCTCTCCTACTTGAGTGAGCGATGCATCCGCGTGGACAGCTGCTATACAATAATACATTTACATGTTTTCGTCAAGTATGAAGTTCAGTGAAAAGTGAATGTGGTGTCAATTGTTTATAGCAACGATAATTGCGATAATTGAAAAATGAAACCATTCCTTAAGTATTTTCTTATGACGTTGTCACGTTGAACTATCGTCAGTAAACCGACTTTACAGACAACCGATTTTTTTTTCTTTCTATTTTTATTCCTTAAGCAAGTGAATTAGTTCACGTGTAGTGGTAATTGTATAGTGCTCTACGGAAGTAAGGCCGCGTTCATTATCAGCTAATAATGCTGATGGGATCGCTGCGATCCGTCGCATATTTTATGTATCGTAATGCAACCTTACCACGGTGCAAGAAAACCTTTGAATGCGAATACAATCTATGTGCTGTGTAGATGTACTATTGAATTTTGATAAAAAAAACTTTTCTACTGCTAAACTAAGAAAACTCTTTTTTTTATCTACCGAATTAGATTTTTTTAAAATTATTGTCACATGATGGCTTCATAATTAAAATAGGTACTTTTACGTTTCAATTTTGAGTGTTTTTTATAGTAATTATATTAAGATATTAAGATATCTTTATTTAAGCGTAATTGACGTGATTATTTGTGGATATATGTAACGCAAACGTTCAAACTCCATACAAACTTGACTTAAACTTTTACGCTATAGAGAACGTAAAAAAACTCGCACACTGGCTGTGAAACAAATATTAAATACTATAAAGTATTATCGAAACGCGATACTTTACCATACTGCCTACTTATTCCCACACTTTGTGCCCATATCTAACTTATCCTGTTTTGTTGTGTATACACACGACAGTGTTTGCCGCCCACTTTGGGACATGAGATTCATACAATTGCTATGCGGCAGAAGTCTTTTTTTTTATTGCTTAGATGGTTGGACGAGCTCACAGCCCACCTGGTGTTAAGTGATTACTGGAGTCCATAGACATCCACAACGTCACCCATGCGCCACCCACCTTGAGATATAAGTTCCAAGTATAGTTACAACGGCTGCCCCACCCTTCAAATCGAAACGCATTACTGCTTCACGGTAGAAACAGGCAGGGCGGTGGCACCCACCCGCGCGGACTCACAAGAGGTCCTACCACCAGTAATTACGCAAATTATAATTTTGCGGGTTTCATTTTTTATTACACGATGTTATACCTTCACCGTGGAGGTCAATCGTGAACATTTGTTGAGTACGTATTTCATTAGAAAAATTGGTACCCGCCTGAGATTCGAACATCGGTGCATCGCTCAACACGAATTCATCGGACGTCTTATCCGTAAGGCCACGACGACTTCGGAAAAAACGACGCGGCATATACACATAGAATAATAATTTTACAGTGTGTTTGTTAAGGCCCGTTGTTGACTTCCCAACGCGTCTTGGTCAGTCGCGTTCCGTAATTACTAATTACTTACAATTATGTGTCATTAGGCCTCGGTAATGTGTATTATTAGTTCGTGTATGTGTGCCACGGAATTTTGCTGAAAGATGTTTGTATGAAGAATAAAAGTAATTGCTAGATAGTGATAATCATAAAAAATATATACACAAAAACCGGCCTGTTTATGTCACGAATGAATCGTAAGGACTTTTTGGCGGGAACGCGAGGAGTGAAGTTGTGTGATTTGTTTTATTTTGTCTATATAGTGTTTCTTTGGGTTTAAATGTGTAATAACGGTGGTTTATTAACTGTTTAATATCTGTGAAAGTGCACAAATGTGGGAAAACCAAACAAATCCGCTGAACGTAACTTCTCGGGATCCTCCAAAAAGTCCACTGAAAAAGTTTCAGTAAATGATCACCATTTTACTGAGATTATATTTCATACCATACCATATCATCTCATTTCATTTCATTTCCCTTCATATTATCATTTTTTATAAAAATAAGAATATAAAACTTGTCCTAAAGGTCTTGGTTACTATTAGTTGGTACCAAGTCATAAAATTCCTTTAAAAAAAAGAATGAATCATAAATTGCAGTCGGATGGGTGTTACAGCCTTATGCCACGAAATTTTTAACTTTCAACCTGATTCTGAAACCAACGAAATTTTAACATTAGAAACAACAAACTGGGAACAAATCATGCACGGTCATGCGGCCGGCCATAACAGAGACTGACATACATACTTATATGCGTTTAAATATATACATATGTAGGATTAGTAAGAACGGAACGTATGAAAAAAGTGTGGAACGGAGCGTTAAGATGTGAGTGAGAGAAAACGGAAAGAAAGGGAGAAGAGAATAACAGACAGAATGACATAGAATTGGAAGATGGCGAAAACGGTTAAAAAATGAGCAAGACGTAATAAAAGTGTCAATTATTAATTATTATTAGAACAGAAGATTTAGGAACAGTGTAACTTTTATTTTATGTGCTGCGATCCCTATTCTACACATATATACACAATAAACGCACAGACAAATAGCAAACAAACCTGTTCATCACACCCGATGTGGGAATCGAATCCACGACACAGCCCAAAAGTCAGAGGTGCCAACTAAGGCATCACCGAGTCGGTCACATATTTTTTAATTTTTTTTATTGCTTTTATGTGTGGACGAGCTCACGGCCCAATTGGTGTTAAGTGATTACTGAAGCCCATAGACATCCACAACGTAAATGCGCCACCCACCTTGAGATATAAGTTCTAAGGTCTCAAGTATAGTCACATAAGAATTTAACAATCGTAACGATACACGGTTAAACCAGTTCCTCCATAATTAAAACAGCTTGTACAGTTTTAGTAGTGGTAATTTTGCATATATTGTTGTTACTATATTATTTCTGACGCTCCTAATACCTACTTTACGGCTTAATGATTAATGACGACTAAGGTGTTATTCATTAAAACTTGAATATTTTACTAACTACCGTCGAATTTTTTTTTCTAAAACTACCCTAAAAGTAGTTTTAATTGTGTCTACGTCCAGTGAAAACCGAAGAAACTAAAGTAGACCTATTATGTTTGTCTGTTTGTATTTTCGTTTTATTTTTATTTTCTATTTCTTAGATGTGTAGACGAGCTCACAGCGCACCTGGTGTTAAGTGGCGTTTCGATTTGAAGGGTGGGGCAGCCGTTGTAACTACACGGAGACCTTAGAACTTACATCTCAAGGTGTCCACCAAGGAGTCCATAGACATCTACAACGTAAATGCGCGACCCACCTTGAGATAGAAGTCCTAAGGTCTCAGTGTAGTTACAACGGCTGCCCCACCCTTCAAATCGAAACGCATTACTACTTCACGGTAGAAATAGGCGGGGTGGTGGTACCTATCCGTGCGGACTCACAAGAGGTCCTACCACCAGTAAAGTTTCGTGTCGGAATCCTCATTAGGACAACGCTTAATAGTCCTAAGTGTGCGGGCTAGTTCGTAGCGTCCAAGTGCAGTGGTGATGTAGTACTGTTTCCATTAGCGTGGTCGACACGAGAATTCGTGTTCACTGTGTTCTTAATCCCGGATAACTCTTATTTCAAATTATTTCGCCAACTGTTTGTAGTAGTGAGTTTTTTTTTCCTATCTAAGCTGATAGTCTAGAGCAGTGATTCCCAAAGTGGTCTATATCCACCCCTAGGGGTCTATGACAACCTGCAAGGGGTTTACGTCAGCGAAAAAAAATTTGGGGTTCCTATTTACTTACATCATGCTATCTTGTAATATCAAGACATCGTTAGCCGAGGAGATTTAAGATTAACGCTTACAAAATTGACGCCAAGTGTTGATAATTTATTATTAAAGCATCAGGTTCATACTTCTCACTAAAAATATTGACTTATTGCTTATGTTATTTTGCTTATAGTTTATTTTATGTTACGTATATTTTACATAACAGATACAAAATTTTATTTTGAGTAGTTTTAATTTAAATTCAATTAATAAATGTATAAATTAACATGTGTTTTTAACACTAAACTTTACTACAGTTAGAAATTTACAGGAAATCAATATCAGGTAAGTAGGGGGTCTACCTAACACGGAAAAACATGGCAAGGGGTCTACGACACAAAAAAGTTTGGGGAACTCTGGTCTAGAGAGACCATATCAGCGTAACCTTAACTAGTAGGTGAGCTCGCGAGCTCAACCTGAGAGAATTTTCTAACACCACCGGATCGCAAACGCGACCCACTGAGAAGATCCGGCGAGAAACTCAGGGGGCTGTGTCTGTGGGTTCATTTGCTCGCCGAGCCCTTCGTCGCAAGCGACGGGTTCGATGAGAACGATGACCGGTGCTTGGGGTACCTAAAAGCACACTTAGTGGATAGAGAAGATCCGAAATGACGTGTTTTGGGCGACGTCGACTGCTTACTATTTGGTCCGCAGGATCAGCTATGTAGTTTCCGGCGGCCACGATGAGAGAATTTTCATGTCACGCTGCTTTATCGAAGTGGTGTAGAGTGAGAGTGTTCAAGTCGTATTATATAGTGTAGAGAACCATAGACAAAGGTTACCTTTGAATTTTCGCTAAATTAGCATTTAATACTAATTAAAATCTCCTCTTAATGATAATTAATACGATTTTCGCGTGGCAATACTTCGTATCGTTTGATAATGCCGCAAAAATATTCTTTCCTCATATTTGATATAGGTACCGAGTTTTTATAAATAAATGATAAACTGAGAATTTGATGATAAACTGAATGATAAAATGAGAGATGTATTAGAGAATTAGTAGCTAAAAAAATGGCCAATAAATCGAAATTTAAATTAAAAAACTTTGTTCACTGTTCCGTGGAAACAGAGCTGAATTTTGAGCTGGCAACCCTCGTCCGTTCCCTGTTAGAACGTGACAATAACTTGCTATTAACCGGCCAACGCGACCAGACGCAATAATCAATTGCAGTTGCAAACAACGATGAAAATAAGTAACACTGCAATTTAGTTGGGTTTCATTAGGAATGCTCATTATAGTTTCGTATTATAAGATTCACGTATTCTTCTTGTGAGGTTTTAATTGTTTGTGGTCGTGAATATTACGTAATGTCGGGCCTTGAAGTGTTAGATGTTAAGGCCGATATAATTGTTTTCATTTAAGTATAATCTGTTTTCAAGCTACTAATGATGATGGGTTATCAGTCTGGTAATTAAGTGAGTTGAAAAAAATCCTCTTGAAGTTGTAATTCTATGTTTTTTTTTTTTTTTTTATCGCTTAGATAGGTGGACGAGCTCGCAGCTCATCTGGTGTTAAGTGGTTACTGGAGCCCATAGATATCTACAATGTAAATGCGCCACCCACCTTGAAATATCAGTTCTAAGGTCTCAGTATAGTTACAACGGCTACCCCACCCTTCAAGCCGAAACGCATTACTGCTTCACGGCAGAAATAGGCGGGGTGGTGGTACCTACCCGTGCGGACTCACAAGAGCTCCTACCACCAGTAACAAATTTTTCAATCAGAGAATCAGAAAAACCTTTTTATTTCCAGTTTGCAAGTAATCGCGTAGTGTGAGGCAACACACGAAGTTGACGCGGCGAGCGAAGCGCGGTCACAATTCAAAAAACCTAATCAACGAACGCGGATTTCGTTACGCAATCAAGCGAACGAATTTCCACCGCGGCGCAATCGGAAAAATATAATTACGTACATAATCCTCGCCAAATTGGATTAAAAAATGACGGCTGCGGAAAAAAAAAAAGTGTTTTAGGGGCGCGTCATTATTTTTTCGTCGGCGAAAGGGCTCGGGGCTAATTACGACAGATGGATCGGTGTACAGAGTATGTAATAACGCTAATTAATCGATCGCGAGTTACCGAACAGAGTTTTTTTTTTTTTTTTTTTTCGAAATTCGAACGTCGAGGGTTTTGGCCGCGTAATTACTGCGCTTCGCCATTTTTTTTTCTCCATACGGTAATTAATCATTACGGAGATAAAAATACGCGTATTCATTTGGTTCCTCATTCAAATGTTTTAAATAGCTTTTCAAATACAGTCGGTTGGTTCTTTTTCTTTTGTCATTATTTCAAACTATTGGAATTAGAAAACTGCGTTATTGTAATGATAAGATCATAGAAATTTATCGTATTGATTCCTTTATTTTCTTCTCATTTGATGTTCTGCATCTATACTTAATATTATAGAGCTGAAGAGTTTGTTTGTTTTAACGCGCTAATCTCAGGAACTACAGGTCCGATTTGAAAAATTATTTCAGTGTTAGATAGCCCACTTATTGAGGAAAGCTATAGACATGACGCTAGAATAAGAGCACCAATAAAAAATGTTTTCTAATTGGTGAACATACATAGATAAAAAATGGTGGTTGAATTGATAGCTTCCACTTTTGAAGTCGGTTAAAAAGCGTGGTTTTGGTACCTAGCTCCTTAACATTCTATTATTTAAAAATATTTCTACACTTTTTCCCAAATGAAGTCGCGGGTAAAATTTAGCTTTGTGCCAAAGTAACTATTCCACGCGGACGAAGTCGCGGGTAATAGCTAGTATCTAAATATAGTACATTATATTATATACAATTAGGATGCGGTAGCGGTGCTCGACTGAGATTTCTTCGAATACAATAGAATTAAAACTAATGAAACCGCATTAGGCAGAACCTATTCTCGAGTAACGTCTTTAATTGGTTACAGGATCGGTAAAACTAAAATTATCGGTTCGAAAGCTCGAAGTGGCGAAGGCATGACTACGCTAGTGGCGAGGGGTACACGAATAGAGCCACTTAATATCACCCTTCTACCCCTTCATTATAATCACCACCCACACATAGACGCTATCGATCCTCGACCGTGTACGTGCACAAGCCGTTTATACAAGTGATTAGTGTATTTAATTTGAAAATGCTAAGTAGTTGCCTTGTTTTATCGTTGTGTTAATGCTCGCTTTGTACGTGTGCGAGTGTAATTATGTACGTTTGTGTGGGTAATCTAACCCTTTCTGTACGTATCGCGCGCGTCGCCAAGTGATCGCGACTGTAATGTTACTACGATTAATGATTTTGTTTTGTGCGTTTCGTAATATCGAATTAAAATTATTGTTTTTTTTTTTG